>NW_024412388.1:16837035-16955469 GCF_014898765.1 Herpailurus yagouaroundi
GCCCACGCGCGTTCGCCGCCCCCGGCCCGGGCACCCCCTTCGCGCGGGCCTGGCCTGGCTCGGCACGGGGTGGAGGGGCGCCGGCCCCGGGGCCCGGCGCGCAGTCGGGGCCGGAAAGTTTGGCAGGGAGCAGAGGGAGGGAGGCACCGCGGCTGGCCGGGGTGGGGGCCCGCGCGGTCTGCGCCCCCGGGATGCAGCCGGCTCCCCGAAGAGCGGAGGACTGGCAGAGTGGAAGTGAACGCGCCAGCCCCCCGCGCGGGTGCCTGCCCATCGCCCGCGGCGTACAATGGGGTCCCCTCCCCGGGAGGACTACGGGGAGGGGGGGATGGGTCCGTGGGCATCTCTCCGCTGCGCGGGGTCTCCGGGCACCCCTGCCGGCCACCGCCCCGCTGGCGGCAGAGCTCAGCGTGGCCGCTGGAGCCCCGGGAACTCTCCAGCTGCCGCCAGGGCCGGACCAGATGCTCTTGCCATGTGTTGGCCTTGGCCAGGGTCGCTGGTCCCTCTCCCCACGGCTTTCGTGTGTTGGTACCACCCGACCCCCAAAGGCTCAGGGTGGCTGCCAGGTCCCCCGAGCCGGCTTGCTCTGCAGGGAAAGTTAGAGGGGTCTGGGTGTGTCCACCACAAATGGCCAAGCTTGTAGGGCAAGAAACGAACATGAATAATGGTTCTCATGTGTACTGCACTTTACAGTTTCCAAACCGCTTTACAGTTTATGAAGTACTTCGCACTGCAGGCAGCTCTCTGTGGTTTACAACGTGCTGCACAGTTGACAAGGTACTTTGAGCTTTACAAAGTGCTTTCCCACCCACAATTTCGTTGGATTCCCCAAAATAAGTCTTCCACCGAAGCCAGGTGGGTATGATTCTTACTCCCTTTTAGTAGAAAGGGAGACCAAGGCTCAGAAAAGTCAGTGGCTCACTCATGGCCCTTGGGCAATAAAAATAGAACCCAGGTCTGAGGTCTCCGGAGCCTGGGCTCTGTTCATACTGCTGGGTTTTCTTGCCCCTCAACAGGGTGACCCCTTCTAGGATTCTGCCACCATGGGCTGAGGAGTGAAGCGTATGTTTCCTCATCTCAGGCCACTTTGGGCTGGTGGGAAGCCCATTCTCAGGCAGCTCAAAAAAACCCCAGAACAAAAACCTGATCAGACCGGGCATGGGGCTCTGCAAACGGTGTGACAGGGGACCCTGTGTTGTAACTTTAGTCCTTCTTTGAGTAAATGAGCGCTTTAGTGACCACAGTTTGGAGGGGTGTCCCTAGATGGCAGCCGGTTTCTTGAACGGAGGCAGCTGTCCTCCGGCTCCTGGAGGATTTGGCGGCTGCCTGTGGTTTCCCAGAGTGGGGCCGCTGGGGCAGCGAGGGTGCCACGGGGCCCTGGGTGTGGAGGGCAGCCCTGGGGCCTGGCTGCTGGCGGGAGCTCCCTGGAATATGGCTGAGGTACCACTTACTAACTATGGCTTTGGGGAAATGACTCATGTGTTGGCCCGCTATACATTGGGATGTTTACAGTATTATGGGGAGCTTGGCATAAATATTGCTATTTAGGTTGCAGTCAGCGGTGCTGGAGGGGAAGAAAATTGGCCCCTCTTCACGTTGGAAGAGGCCTGGGTGTGTTTTTAATTACCGTGGGGTAGATGGAAGGCCCACGTCTGTCCGGCCATGGCCCTGGCTGGGGATGGTTGGGATCGGGTGAGCTGTGGCCTGGTGGCACTGTGAGCCCGACACTGGGCTGATCAGCTGCTGACATCACAGGAGGAGATGGCTGCTTGGGCTGCCACTTGGGGGCAGGGTGGGAGGAGGGCACCCCAAGCCTTGCTTCAGGCTCTTTCTTTGCCCCTCCCCCCAACACTAAGGCGTCTAGTCTGTTAGGGGTTAACGAGGAGTTGGCCCATGGATGGGGATATGGTATGAGGTAGAGGTCTAGGGCCCTTCTTCTAATTTACTATCAGATTTTGGGCCAGCTCCTTCCCTTATAGGGGCCTCAGTTTCCCTGGGTGTAAAATGGTCTGGGTGATCTCTTGGGATTCCATGACATGCACCCACTCACTTCCTGTCTCTGAGCCTCAGTTTCTCCATTGTTAGATGATGGTTACCATAGTGTCCATCCTCCCTGTCTCACAGGGGTGTTTGTGAGATTCAGACGCATAACTGATGAGAAAAGGCCATGTTGAAGTGTGTGTGGCCTTCGGGGGGTGGACCATGAGGATGGACAGTGCTACTGTGGCACCTCCCAGAAGAGACGGGGTCCACCTGCGAGCAGCACAGTCTGCCGAGACAGGTCTGAAGCTTGGGGCGCTTGAGGGCTGCCCCTGCAGTTCCCGATCCCCTGAGCCACGTGGCTGGCGTACCCTTCCCCCCCTTCTCCTCATACCCCGTAGTACCAAGGCTATCCCAAGCATTAAGATCCTGGGAAAGCCCTAGCCTTTGGAATGAGAGAGGGGAGGGAGAGGGTATGTGAATTGGGGCTGCGGGGTTCCTGGGTTAGTAGGGTGAGCTGAGTATCTCCCCCCTAAACCACGAGACACCCCTACCCCCCAAGAGGGAAACACAAGCCTGGAGCATCTGGAATGGGGGCTTAGAGAGGGATGGAAGTGCCCTGGGGGGACACATCCAACAAGAGAAGAGGCCAATGACAGACCAGCCACTAGATGGAATCCAAAGGTTGAAGTGGAGAGAAAATCGGTCTCCGTGCATTTGCTCATTTGATCTCCAAATATTTATGGAGCTTCCTCTTTGGCTGGTGTGGTGCTGGACCCTGGGGCCAGCAGGGAGAGGGGGATAAGCCGATAGAGAAAACAGTTGGCACTATATAATGTGATAAGTGTGTCCCAGAGTGCTGCCAGGAGGAAGTTGTGTGCCACCTGGGGCAGCAGAGGCGGTTTAGGATGGAAGAGGGCTATTTTGTCTTTTACGGCTTTATTCTTGGCTTCATTTTCTCACTGCTTCCTTCTCCCTGCCATGAAGCTTTCACAGCCACCCATCACACTGAAGAACTGTGTTCTCAAAAGTTAAGGAGGGTGCCTTCGGGACTGTAGAGGATGAGGAGAGTTTTACCTGGAAAGAGAAGCAGCCTGTGTCAGGGACGTGGATGCATGATGACTGGGGACTTGCTTGGGTGCACCTGAGGGGGATCGGTGTTGAGGGCAGCCATGGGAGACCAGGCTGAAAATGGAGGGCAGAGCAAGTCCTGAAAGGCTGGGATGGAAGGCTGAGGAATTTGAACTCGATGCTGAGGGCAGTGGGGAGCCATTGAAGGTTCTTGAAACATTGAGGGACCTGGCTAGATTTGTCTTTTGGAAAAATCACGGACTTCCAGGGTGTGGGATGTTCCGATGAGCCAAACCTGGTCCCACACAGTTAAAAGGCCAGCTTATCTGTTCCCTACTAGACTGTCAGCTCCCTGAGGGAGCTCACCTGGCTTATTTTTATGTCCACAGCTGTGGTAAAAAGAGCTCGATTCAAATGCCACTTCCCCAGAGGCCTTCCCTGATTACCTCATCTAAAACAGGCTTAGTTCAGCCACTTTTTAACCCACCGTCTTTGTTTTTCTTCATAACACCCATGGCCACCCGAAAAAGTGTCAGACCTTTGTTAGTTTCCTTGTTTGTGTCCACCATCCCTGCTAGACTATAGATTCCGGTAGGGGTGAGGGTTTTATCAGCCGCGTTTGCTACAGCGTCCCCAGCGCCTAGAACTGTGCCCAGCCCCATGGGTCCCCAGTCACTGAATGACACGGTCAGCTACGGAACATTGAATGAATATGTGTCGAGTGAACGTATGAACGAATCTATCACATTGTGTTATGTGATAAATATCAGGAGAATGATACAGAGGTGAAGGAGTGTGTCTGCCTGGCCAGGGAGATGAAGGAAGTCTTCCTGGAGGGAGAAGCAGATGGGCTGGCTTCAACAGGGACACAGGATGCAGTTCAGCCAGAGCTGAGGATTCAAATGGGTGGAGCAGCAGCTATGTTCTAGACACGAGCCTGCCCTCCCCCACCCCCACCCCCAATACCCTTCTTGTCTCTCCCACCCCCATCCCAGCTCTCTCCTGGGCCCACCTCTTGAGCATTACCTATCTAAGACCCGGCGACCTTCAGTGGGATTAATTTGGAATTGGTTTTCCTTTTATGCTTGTTTCTTCTGCTTTTCATTTCTAAAGGAGGCTGCTTTCATGTATCCGTCTTAGCCAGGAAATCTGGGCTTAGATTTAAAACCCAAATGCGGTAGAATTCAGAAGCAAGTTGACTTATTCATTCATTCCCCCATCCATCCACGGGCACCTATTCCATGTCAGGGGCTGGGCAGGGAGAAGGGATTCTAGCTCTGCTGGGGAACAGGGCCAGCCAACTAATAGTGTGGGGTAGAGAAGAAACGCAACGTTTGAGGGCAGTCAGACCTGGGTTTAAATCCCAGCATGCTGTGTGCCCTGAGCAAAGAACTCAGATTCCCTGGACTTCTGTTTCCCCAGGGGTTTCTGTGGATACCCACATAAAGTGCCAGGCACTCACGCACATAGCCATGAACATGAGATGTTCTTCTTGGCCCTTTGAGTGCCCCTCCTTTAGAGCACCCGTGGGCGTAGTCAGTGATGGCTGTGTCCTAATTTGGCCCCCTTTTTGGCATTTGGATTGTCCAGGCAACGAGTCAACCCTCAGTGTCTCTCTCAACCCATCACTCAGGCTCCCAAAGTCCCCCAGTCTTGGGATGGCAACCGCACAAATGTGGGTGGGCCCAGAGCTCCATCGCTGCCTCCCCGTCCAGGGCCTTGTTGTGGACAAATACTTGGGTTCTTACACCAAGGGAGCACTCAACATGGGTCCAGAGGCCTCCTTAGGTCTGGGGATCTGTGATCACCCTGAAATTGTAATTGAACACTGGATGTTAATGCAGATTTTCCTAGGAAGAGGGGCCTTAGTTTCAGAAGTTTCTCAGTAATGGTGAAAACGCCAGCCTACACCTGGGCGCACAGTGGGGGGCTGGCTACCCCTAACTCTGGAGTTCCAGATTCGCTCCCACCCCGGCCAGCCCTTCTGCCCTGCTGTGGCCCCAGTGCCTCCCAGGGGTTGTCCTTCCTGAGGCTTTTGCACCCCCACCCCACCCCTTCATCAAGGTTTTGCATCAGCCTCAGAGCAGGGGTGTGGTAAGGTTCTCTGGGCAGCTGTGCTGGGCAACTCGGCCACCCAGGGCTCACCTATGGTCTTAGGCCACTGGTCAGACCCCTTCACACAGAGAGACCCCTGCAGAAAGGTGTGGATGGAGCTGGCTTGATAGGAGGCCTGGACTGGGCAAGGCAGGGGAGCCCTTGCTCCCTCCCTGGGTGGAGGGGTGAGATCAGGACATCCTGGCCGAGGTGGGCCTGGCCTGCTTGCCTGACTTAGCTGGGGGGTCAATAGATCAGGAACAAGGCCAGGGAATCTGTACCTTCAGTATACTCCCCTGGTCTTTTCCATTGGGCAGGCAGATTTGTCCCCCAGAGGCCTAAGATAAAACACAGGACTCCTGGGACAGAGGAAGAGAAACCTCAGCAGTAAACTGGAAAAGACTGAAATGAAGTGAAATCAATCAGAGTTAGCGCCACCTGCCCGGGCCGCCTGCCTGCTGGTGAACAGAGAGCCTGCGCTGGGGGAGGGCAGGGAAGAATGTTTGCACAGCTCCCAGGGGTGGGGCGGGCCGTCGTGCCACAGTACCTGGAAGCTTCCTGATTGGGATCGGCTCAGTCTGATAAGGCTGCTTGAAAGCCCTTTAGGGCCTCTTAAGGCAGCTGCCTCCTGGAGGGTGGGAGAAGAGACACCTGTCTCTTTGGCGCCCCTGTGTCACCTGGGGAGCTTGCCCAGGCCACCTTAGTCTGGGCCATGCTAGGTGAGCTTCCTGGAACCATCTGTCGCCTTGCTCCAGCCCCCTGGGTGTGCGGGTGTCCTCAGGGAGGAGACCTTCCCTGCTCCGTGGCCTTGAACAAGTGATGTGTAGAGCCTTAACTCCCTTATCTGTGACTGGAGATGTAAATGCATCTGCTTGTCAAAAGCTGCCGGCAAGGATTAAATGAGATGCTATATACAGTGACCAGCAGTGCAACCTGACCCGTGGCCGGACTGATACTCATTAGTTGTCATTACTATGGAATGTCAGTACCTTTGCTCCCCACCAGAGCACTTCCCACAGTCCTCTAGCTTAGCCCTGACCCCTTTTTCTCTTGCTCTATAAACAGCATAGCCTGGGGGCTGCAAGAAGGCCTTCTGGAGTCAGACTGCCCTTTACTGTGTGTCCTCTGGCTGATTACTTAACCTGTCATCTCTAAAATGGGGATAACAGTAGTTTCCAGCTCTTGAGATGGTTGTGAGGAATGGATGTGTTGATCCCTAAAAAGATAAAGCCGAGTCCATGCCTCAAGTCGATGGTCATTCAGTAAATATGAGCTGGTTGGTATTACTCGAGACCAGCCAGAAACTGGATTCAGAGTAGGGGAATGTGGGTGCTGTTTTACTGGGGGGACTCTGTCTCCGGCTTTCCCTCACGCCTCTTCACTCAACTCTGGGGGAGACCAAAGACACAGAGTTAAGTTCCGAGCCTTATAGGGCAAGGGTCTGACTCTTCCTGGATAGTTGCGAGGCCCCTCCAGCCTCTCTGTCTGGGACCTATCCAGGTTTTCCTCAAAGGCCCCATCCCTGGCCCAGTTCTGCCTCCCTAATCTTAGGAAGGGGGTAAGATCTTCTACAGCTATGCTTTCCTTCTTGGCACCAACTTCCATACCGTGTTAATGACATCAGCCATCAATCCTTGTGCCAGACGCTCGATTAAGGGCATCGAGTATGTCACATCTGATACACTTGCCCCAAGAGCCCCACCAGGCGGTTTTATTATTATGCCCATTTTACAGATGAGAAAACCGAAGCTCAGAGTTTTGGCCCAAGGACACAAAGCGAGGCAGTTGGGAGTCTGGGATTCAAACCCAGGTCTGGGCGACTCTGAAGCTCTTGGCTCTGCACTGCCACTCAAGCCGCTTCTGGAATGTACCTCCCAGCTCAGAGGAAGGGCTTGGCTCTGGCGAGGGTCTCCAGGGCAGCCGTCCAGCCTCTGACTCCATCAACATCCTGAGATAATGCAAGCGGGAGGGTTCTGGAACTCACAAACCTGCCATAAAAATGCAATCTCTGTCATAATGGCCAGAATAATGTTGTTCTAACTTAGACAAATCGGGTGTTAACTCGTTACATTGTGAGGGGCGCCTCCACAGAGAACTGAGGCTATGGAACAGCGACAGGGCCATTTGTAGCTCGTACTTCCAAATCCATTCGTTCATCGGGTTTTCGGAGCAACCCAGTAAGTGGGCAGGAGCCATGGGGCCCATTGTAGAGATGAGGAAACTGAGGCCTGAGGGGATAACGCTACTTGCCCAAGGTCAGCGGCCAGACCAAGCTTGAAGCCCAAGGCCGGTCTCAATGGCTCAGAGATCATCCATCCAACTTGAATTCCTGGCCAACATTTAGAAATCAAGAGATTTTAGAGAGAAATCCTCTTTCTGGCTTCTGTGAAAAGTCAGACAATCTGGCTTTGCTGGGCCCATGTCCCACGGGGCCACAGTTGGCTGGAGCCGAATCGTGGCTGCCTCTTCAGACAACATGTGAGTGCTAGGGGTAACTTGCTACCAACTTGCATCACACATTTGTGTGACTCTTCTTACCCTTGTGGGTGCAAGTTTTCCTGCCAGATCTGCCCCCCTCTCTCTGTGTGATCTGGAGTAAATTCCTTCTTCTCTCTGGGCCTCAGCTGCCTCTTCCATAAAACGAGGGGGTGGGACTCGGTGGTTTTGGGGGCCCTTCCAGCTCCAGGATTCAATGTCCAGTGCCAGGCTCCAGGCAATGGAGGGGAGACCTATACAAAGTAACAGGGCTTTGCTCCTGGAAAGTGTATCAGTTATCTTTTGCTGCATAACAAGTCACCCCAAAACTTACTGGCTTGAAACAGAGATCTATTCTTTCTCCGGATTCAGTGGATTGGCTGGGTTCTGCTGGGCGTTCATTGGTGTCAGCTGGGATCACTCACAAGCCCACACTCAGCTGGGTTGTGGGGGAAGGCCCATCCTGGCTTCACATGCCCTCTCTGAGGCCCTGGCAGGGATGGCAGGGGCTGGCCCCATTCCTCAGGATCTCTCACCGTTAGTAGTCCAGACTGGCTTGCTTTCCTTGATGGCTGGCTTCCAGGATGGAGAAGCAGAAACTTCCCAGTCTTCTAAAGACCCGGGCTCTAACATCACGAAACATCACCCTTGCCGCCGAAAAAGTCACAAAGCATCTCGGATTCATCCCAGGCTTCCTCATCAGGTTCAGTGTACAGGAAAAGACACTGGACTTGATTTTCTGCTCAGTCATTAAAGGAAAGCCCCACTCCTTCCCTCCTCCCCACCCCCTCCCTCCCTTCTTCCCTTACTCCTTCCTTTTAGCCCTATGTCCAACGTGGGGCTTGAACTCACCGCTCTGAGATCAACAGTCACATGCTATACTGACTGAGCCAGCTGGGCACCTCCAGGAAAGCCCCATTTCTTGGCCAAGGTTTGACACATAAGATTTGAGTCCGCGCTACTCGTAGTGTTCAACACGTCTTTGGAGTCGATGCTCAGAGCTCGGTGTCCCCCACCCACCTATTCACCGCGGCACACGTCTCCATGCGCCCTCAGCCAACCTGTGATCCAGACTTAGGTTCAGACCCCCCTCAATGGGAGGAGTGGCTTTGTGTTTAGCAATGGAAGGCATTGTTGGTGGCCATATTTGGAGACGATCTGCCACAGGGAGTTTATAGTCTGGTGCAGGGGTGCGGGTAACAGGAAGCCAGAAAGCTTGTTCCCTCCCTCTCCACCCCAGCACCGCCTCCCTGCATTGGCTTCCAGTGTTACCTGTCTCCCCTGAGATGGCACAGGACTCTCCACTTCACCTTATCCCACACCCAGCACAAAGCTCATGATAGGCACGAAATAGATATTTATGCAGTCAATTACAAATAATTGAAAACAGCAGCCGGAAATCATAGCTCTTCAAGATCTGGCGTGAGGCTAGAGGCCAGAGAAGGAGGCCCTGGTCTGGTGGGACCGAATTTGGAGAATGGGGCCAAGGTGCCCCTGTGGCCCAGGGCAGGACACATCACCCCTTGAGGCCTCAGTTTCCTCATCAATACATTGAGGATCGTGATTTCACCCACCTCAGACGGCCATTGCAAGAAGCTACTGTGTTCTCCATTCAACTGCCAAAGAACCCGTAACGGTGTGACTGTGGTTTGTCGCTCCCACCTTGGCCGGGGGCCACCATAGGAGTAGGGAAGCATTGGAGGAAACTACAAAGTCCAGGGGCATTGGCCTGTTGCTAGCAAACCTAAGTTGGGACCGCAGGTTGGCTCAGAGCACTTGGAGATACGTGCCGGGGTGAAGTGGGTGGGTGGGGGACACTGAGCTCTGAGCATCCCCTCCAAAGACATGCTGAACACAATGAGCAACACAGAATCCAGATTTTATGTGTTAAAGCATTGAGCAGGAAATGGGGCTCCCCTCAGGCACCAGGGTGGCTCGGTCAGTTACCCATCCGGCCCTTGATTTCGGCTCAGGTCCTGATCTCATAAGGTTTGTGGGATGGAGCCCCGCATAGGGCTCTGCACGGAGCGTGGAGTCTGCTTGGGATTCTCTCTCTCCCTCGCTCTCTGCCCCTCCCCCACTCACAGACTCTTGCGTGCACGCTCCCTCTCTCTCTCTCTCTCTCTCTCTCTCTCTCTCTCTCAAAATAAATAAACTTAAAAAGAAAAGGAAAGAAATGGGGCTTCTCTTTGCTGACTGAACAGAGAATCAAGCCCAACATAATACAGATAATAAATTCCAGGAGTAGTGGCCAGAGGACCCCAGACTCACAAGCTGGCCCTGGTTGTGAATGAGTGAGGTGAGCTGGGTGTTAGATGGTAATACCCCAGAGACAGCACACGACCTCTCGAAAGAAGGCAGGTGCTACCCACTCCTGACCGTGTTGCCGTGCCAGAATCGGGGTTCAGTTTTGCCAGATCTTCTGATTTTCAAAGTTTTGATGTTTATGGAAAAATGAGTTTCTTACACGTTTGCTCAGTTTATCCTAAAAGAATAGTCCTGGCCAAAGCAAACCACGTTTGCTGGCTGGGTCTGGTTCACTGGCGGGCAGCTTACAAGCTCTAGGTTAGGTGTGTTGGGGAGAGTGAAATAGCAAGGGCGTTGTTATCTCCATTCTGTAGATGAGAAACTGGGTTTCTAAGAGCCGAAGTGACTTACCCAAGGTCACACAGCTGGTAGGTAGTGAGGTTGTTGGAAATGCCTCTTAACCTTGAGTTGGGGGCATTTCTTTTCCTGTAACTCCCTCCACAGTTCCTGTTTCCTGCCTTCCAGAATAATGCAGAAGCATAAGCTCCTTCTTGCAGGTGTCTGCCATGTTCGAAGGCAGAGGGCATGTCTTCCACCGGGCTTCTTCTTTGGGGCAGAGTTGCTGAACTGAAAGTACATGGTCTTACAATAGAACCATGCCACGGTGGACCTTTGGCTCTGACTCACAGCATCACCATGGCTCTTTTAACTTACCTCTTTGAGCCTCTGTGAGATGGGGCTAGGACGGTCTTCTAGGAAGAAAGTTCTTAGAGGATTCTTAAGGAAAGAAGCGACAAGGCAAGCTTCCCAGGCAATGGGACGGCATCTGCAAAGGTCCGGGTGGGAGGCCTCTGAGTGTGTGATGCTCCAGGGAGCTGGAGGGAGTCCCGTGTGGCTGAGAGCAGGGCATGCCAAGCACCGGGGCGGGGTGCAAGCTGCCTGGCCGCAGCAGGGAGAGAGCGTGGGGTCAGCATTCCCATTATGGCGACGACATATGTCCACAGCACCAACTTGTCACTTGGCCTGAGTCCATGGGAAGCCGGAAGGACAAAAAGCATCTGAAACGTGTAAGTGGGGAGAAAGCGGCTTAGCGCACAGTGGGATGCGTCCCGCTTGAATGGGGCTTCTCCGCCTCTCACGGGGAGGCAGAGCCTGGGAACAGCCTCGGCCAGAGCCCGCAAGGCCTTTCTGGAACCCACGAAAGACCGTGGCCCAGGGAGTCTGTTTGAGTCAGGGCCCCGGCCGGTACGTCCTCTTGCGTGCCCCATCAGTGTCAGCTGTCATTCCCCACGGCCTCAGATGGCAGCTCCTGTGGCTCTCGGGAGGACAGCCGAAAGGGCTCCTGAGCTGCCAAGGAGGCCCTGACGCTGGGTGTCCCCGAGCTGGCCCGGAAGCCCAGCCGTGCCAGCAAAGCTTGGGACTCCCTTCTGGAGCTGAAAGGGTTCTGATGTCCCCTTGGCCTGGGTCCAGGGATGTGGAAGAAGCAGGAGACACAGGGGGAAGATCCCAGACTTGGGAGATAGGCAGACTGCTCAAATCCTGGCTTCTCCACTTGCCAGCTGTGACACCTTGGGTGAGTCACTTCATCGTCGTCAGCCTTGGTTCCTCATCTGTACATTGAGGGCGATAGCACCTACCCTGTGGTGCCGTTTGGGGAATTAAAAGAGATAATGTATGGGGGTGCCTGGGTGGCTCAGTCGGTTAAGCGGCCGACTTCGGCTCAGGTCATGATCTCGCGGTCCGTGAGGTCGAGCCCCGTGTCGGGCTCTGTGCTGACAGCTCAGAGCCTGGAGCCTGCTTCGGATTCTGTGTCTCCCTCTCTCTGACCCTCCCCCGTTCATGCTCTGTCTCTCTCTGTCTCAAAAATAAATAAACGTTAAAAAAAAAATTAAAAAAAAAAAAAGAGATAATGTATGAAAAGTAGGTGTTTACCGAACCTTTCCTAGCTTCAGTTTCTCAGCTGTTCCATGAGAATAGTAATAATAATGAAATCAGCAGCTAACACTTATGGAGGGTTTGCTAGAGACCAGGCACTGTGTTTAGGTGCTATTATTACCTGTATCCTACAGATGAAAAAAAAATCAAGGCTTGGAGACATTAAATAATTTGCCTACAGCCATTCGGTCGGTAATGGAGCTAGAATCCAAAGTCAGGGAGCCTGACTTCAAGACAGATCAACAAAGAGCTGATTTCTTTTCTTGTTCCCTTTAATATTTCAAACATACAGGGAAGCTGACGGTATAGTAGAATAAACACCTGTGTGTCCCCCACCTAGATTCAACAGTCGTGAACATTTTTGCCACATCTGCATCTCCTTTTGCACGGGCACGTGTACACACGTATGGGCGTCTGACCATACGTTATAGACGTGGACAAAGAACTGGTGTTTCCTGAGAATTGATCCAGTGATGTCTGAAGCCCACACTGCTAACCATTCTTTTAGATCACATGTTGAACATCGGCAGCAATTGGGAAGCATACTTCCCCCTGGGTTGCCTCATTCAGTCCTAGTCCTCCTGGGCCTAGGAGGGAGCTACCAGGGTCTTTATCATTTTCAGAATGGGAAGAAAGACTCAGAGCTTGAGTAACTTGCAGCAAAATATGGGGTTAGGATTTATACCTATGTCTGCTTGATAGCAAAGCCTGTCCCACAAAACTTTGGGGGGCCCACTTTTCTCCCTTCCAGATGGACCCCTCTTATAACCACCAGAACACAACCCAGGTCAGCAGATGGCAGCCTGGCTCCCCGCAGGGGGACGTAGTCCTTTCTTTATAGAAATCAAGGGGAAATTATAGAGTCCAGCGGGCTCAGAAAAACTGGGGACTGGTGCATAGTCCACAGTTAACCAGGTGGTTATGAGGTCTCAGGCCTTTGGACTTCTAGAATCCACCATGCTATTTCATGTTTCCCCCTTGCCTGGGCACGCCCATTACTTCTCTCTGGCTAATTTCTGCTGCTTATAAAGACCAAATTTGAGCATTTCCTCTTGTTTGAAGCTTGCCCTGACCTCTCTCTCTGGTCCCTCCTGCTTCTGTGGACAGTCTTGAGCCATCTATCCTTGGTGGCCTCTGTGTTCTTGATGGCACCTTTTTTTATTTTTTATTTTTTTAATTTTTATTTTTTTAATTTTTTTTTTTACATTTATTTATTTTTGAGAGACAGAGAGACAGAGAACAAGTGGGGGGAGGGGCAGAGAGAGAATGAGACACAGAATCTGAAGCAGACTCCAGGTTCTGAGCTGTCAGCACAGAACCTGATGTGGGGCTTGAACTCGCAAACTGTGAGATCATGACCTGAGCCAAAGTCGGACGCTTAACTGACTGAGCCACCCAGGCACCCCGATGGCACCTTTTTAAAAAAAAATTCTTTTTTTAATGTTTATTTATTTGTGAGAGAGAAAACTCACGAACTATGGGATCATGACCTGAGCCAAAATTGGATGTCCAACTGACTAAGCCACTCAGGCGCCCTGGTGGTAACTTGAACATATTACCTATTTTATAATGCATACATTAGACCATACTGTGTACTATGATATAGTACTGTGTCCTATATCAACATGTCTGGCTTCCCCCCGACCATACTGGGAGGTCCTCAACCATACTGGTTGACTAGTGTACAGCTGGATAAGTGGAGAGCAGCTGAACATTGAGTGATTGATAGTTGGATGGGTGAGTGTCTGGATAGATAAAGGATAAATGAATGGACAGTTGCATGGATTGGATGGTTGGATGAATAATGGGCAATTTGAAGGTTGGTTGGATGATTCGATGGATGGATGGATGGATGGATGGATGGATGGATGGTGGACAAGATGGTTTCATGAAGACTGGATGGTTGGATGGCTGGGTGGCTGGACAGCTGAATGGCTGTCTGGATAACGGTAGGATAGTTCCGTGTTTTAAATAGTTGGGTGAATAAATGGATGGAGGAATGAACAAGCACCAAAAGCAGAGTTCAGTTCTCCACCTCTCTAGATGCCCTTTGGTATCTGGACTGCGATATTTCCTTATTCTCTAGTTTCTGGCCCTGGAAAGAGCTGGCCAACAGCATAAATCTCCAGGTTTGAGGAAACCTTCTGAGCCATTGACTGTGGATTTGCCAAACTTTCTGCATGGAGGAGTTCTGGAGAAGTTGGCCCCCACACTGAATTTCTGTAAAGTAAATCCTGTTTTCCCATTGACTTGGCTCATACTTTTGGAGATATGTTCCTGCTGTCAGGGGCTGGTACTCTCAGAGGCTGGTGACAGGTGGAGGAAGAGCTGGAACTCCCCTGGGCATCAGCTGCCCTGAGCTTCCACTCACTCAACCTTGAGAGCACACTGATACTGGCCAGGAGCACAGGAGCTTGGAGCCAGGGGGAACAGATTTGGCATCTGGTCCCAGAAGCCTCATCTGCCAGTGGGATGCTAAGCTGCTAGGCTTCTGGGATGGCACGCTCAGTCTCCTCCAGACTTATCTGTTTCTGTTCATCTGTCCATACAAACTTCCTTCTTTTCCATATTCCACCTTCCTTCCATCCATCCATCCATCCATCCATCCATACCTCCATCCATCCATCCATCCATCCATCCATCATCTATCCATTTAACAGTCGTTTATGAAAGCCTACGGAATGCTAAAGGACACAGAAAGGAATCAAACAGAAATGACACTGTGATGTCAATGAGTTATATCCCAGTAGAAGGTTAGGACAGCTCTCCTCCCTCTTCTTCCTTTTCTGTCTCTTCTCTCTCTTCCCTTTCTTGTTCTCTTTCTTCTCTTCCTTCAACAGCATCATCATAGCAGACTCTCCCTACTGGGTCCCTATTACATGCTGGGCACCATCCTGGCTGCTTTTCGGATGTGCTCTCACTGAATCCCCTCAACAACTGTGCATAGTAGTGACTAACATTTGCTTTGCGGATGAAAAAGCAGGTTCAGAGATGATGGAATGTATTGAGCGCTAAGGGGAACTGTCTTCTAGCCTGGGCTGTTGGAGAAGGGGTATTTGGCTACATAGGATTTCTGACACACAAGGAATGGAATGAAGGGCATGCTTAGCAGAGGGCACAGCCTGAGCACAGCCCTAGAGGCTGGAAAAGCGCAGGTGTGCAGAAGCCAAAGTGAACATAAGTGTGTGAGCGAAATGGGAGGTGAGGCTGGCAGAAGAAGTCTACACCAGGGAAGAGAGGCCTCGAGTGACAAGCTAGGGCACTTGGACTCGGTGCCGGAGGCAGTAGGCAGCCACTGAAAGAAAGCAAAGGCAGGGAAAGGTTCAGGAAGATGGCTGTGGAGGCTGGCATCAGGGGAAGGATCCAGAGCAAAGAGAGGCAGGCTCAAGGCTGAGAGGGGCCGCGTAGGTCTGCCCTCAAATAAGCCAGACCCTGGGTGCGGGGCAATCCCGTGCAGCCAGTTACTGTGGCTGTGGGAGGGCCCAGAATGTACTGGGAAGGGGACCCTGAAAGAGTGAGCTCCCAGAGTGCTCTTTGGAGTCCTGTCCGTCCCCTGCGCACCGCGCCCCCCTCACTTCACCCCTCCATGCCAGGGAAGGGTTGTGGGCACGCTGCTGGGGCTCAGACCTTCCATAGAGCCCAGGCAACCCAAGCAGCACACTGGGAACCACCCAGCATTCAAAATACTACAGCTGGGAGACTTAGGCCCAGAAAGAGACAGCACCTGCCTGAGGTCACAGAAAGTCAGCTGCAGGCCTGGAACTTGGGGCTAGGTCCGTAGCCCTAAAATTCTTCATGAGGGAGATTAAGACCTTTAAAGTCATCAAGACCTTTCCTAGCCATAGAGACTTGGATAAATTACTTAATATCTGCCTCTAGCCGTTTTGAAAATGAGGTAGAACAAAAGTAAATAGTGGAGATTTAAAAAATGACTTAACCGTTCTGACCTTCAGTTTACCCTGCTGTAAAATGGGAATAATAACAATAACAAAAACAAAGCATCGGTTGGTCATTTTTCTCCCTGTAAGAGTGTAAGCTTCACAAAGGCAAGGATTGTTGTCTCTTATTTACGAGTGTCCAGCATGGTGCCTGGGACATAGCGTCAGTCATCAGCGAATGAATGAATGAATGAATGAATGAATGAATGAGAAATAGCCATCATTTATGGACTCCTTGCAGTGTGCCAGACCCTGCACAAAGCCTTTTATGGGCAGATTCCTGCTTAATCTCAGAACAACCCCACTGAGTGGGTATGATTATCTCCACTTTACAGGTGAGGAAACTGAGGCTCAGAGAGGTCATGTATGACTTGCCCGTGGTCACAGGGCTCCCGAGCGATGTTGCTGGGATTGAAACCCTGCTCTGTGTGACCCTACGCCATGGTGTTACTGGACCTGTTTCAGGGCCTGGCACAAAGCAGAGCTGGATGAGTGGTGTCCCTTGCTCTCTTCTCATTACCCTTCCCTGGACCTCAGTTGTCCTATGTGGAAAGCTTCGGGGCTGCACCCTGGCCCTCTCAGTGTCCTTCCACGGGAACCTCTCACACTAAGGAGGACCTTCCCCTTCCATCCACCATCCCAGCTGACACCTCTCTGGCCAGTTGTCCTGCTGGTCGTGACCAACTCCCAATCCAAAGAGGAAAGGCCTCTGGAGGTTGTTCAACACTCACTTCCCCTCCTGGGATGCTAGCACCTCTGCTGGCTTCCTGAGGGGCCCCAGTTGGCCTCTAGATGGATCCACCTGGATGGCAGCACCCGGTGGCCTTCGGGAGGGGCGTTTTCTCCCTGATGGCGTCCGTCCCAAGGTGCGAGGCTTCAGCTGCACGCGGCGGCCGAGCTGCTGCTCTGTCTGGAGCACTGCTCAGAGAAACAAACACAGCTGTGTTTATTCCAGAAATTACACATCCTGATAATCTGCTCACTCGGGGTAATGCCTCCCAGTTAGGATCACAGGGGGAGCCGCGCCGAGTTTCCTGAGTTTCTGGGCGGATTTTAATTCTCTGTAACAACTGTTCTGTTGGGCAGACCTTGGCCAGCGAGTAGACCTCGGGCAGGAGACACCCAGATACCTTTGGAAGGCTCAGTCCTGAGGGTGCTGGGAATTCTCACCTTTGCCTGAGGCGCTGGGAGGAGAGGATATTTTGCCTGGAAGTTTCCAAATTGGGGGACCTGAGTCTGACACCCCTCCCCCCCGCCCCCGACCCTGGCCACACTGGGACACAGACACAGAAACATATGGACCTATGTTAGGAGAATATCACCTGGAATTGGATTTTGAATCCCAGAATGTGTCTCTAAAACATTCCTGTGACTTCCTATTTCTTTTAGGATAAAGACCCACCATTGCCAGGGGCCAGAGGCCCTGGTTGGTCTGGCTGCTGCCCGTTCCCTGTCTTGTCTCTGTCACCCACTCGTCTAGGAGTTCCAGCCACTCTGGCTTTTTGATTCCATAGGTTCCCTTCCAGCATTTCCTTTGCAGTGACTGGTCCCTTTGTATGGAATGCTGTTCCCTTCACTAATCACCTGGATAATGCTCACCCATCCTCCGCTGTTCCAGGGAAGTTTCCCTGAGTTCCCTGATAGCTCCACAGGTTGATGTTTCGTAGTGTTTGTCAAAGTCATTATTTTCAAATAATTAGTGTGTTTCTGTGCTCATCTGCCTCTCCCACCGGACTGTAAATTCCATAAGAGAGGGGCCATTATTGAATTGCTTTATCACTAGAGTCCCCAGGCCTAACATAGTGCCCGGCCCATAGTATGTGCTCAGTAAATATGTACTGATTGGAAGAACGAACGAATGAATGAAGGATGTGCTTCTGGTTGTTCTTTTGGGTGACAGTTGGCAAAGTGCTGTGACATCCGTCATCTCTTTAATTGAACAGACTGGTATTGAAGTCTGCAGGGGCTTGGCACAGGGCCAGGCCCCAGGGTGGGGGTGGGGGACCCAGAGTGAATCAGGCATCACGGGCCTTGTCTTCAGGAGCTCACACACTGGATGTGCACAGCCCCCTGGGAGGAAGAGCCCACTGGGATTGTTCTAGATGGATGGAGGAGGCTTCGGATACTCAGAGAAGGGAAGAAACTTGGTGGGGCCATACAGTGGGTAAATGGGGACAGATGCACATTCAGATATGGTGGGTATCGAGCCTGCCGACCCTTCCCTTGCTTCTCTCTGGCACTCGGATGGGTGTGGCCAAAGGTCCCTGGCCTCTGAGGGTCTGCAGCCTGGTGTCTTGACATCCAAGCCTCTTACCTGTGCCTGTAGGCAGTATGGACTGTCCTGCTGATGGGTGGTAAGGATGCTGAGGAGAAAATTCGAGCAGAGCAGAGGTCTTTCAGAGGAGGCGATGTTTGAGCAGAGGCCTGAATGAAGCAAGGGATGGAGCTCTGTGGAGACCTAGAGGAGGGTGTTCCGGGCAACGGGAGAGTTAGTGCAAAGGCCCTGAGGCAGGAACATGTGAAGAGGCTAGTGCGCTGGAGCAGGAAGGATGGAGGAGGGGCAGGGGAGGAGAGTAGGAGGAGATGACATCAGAAGGGACAGGGGCCACTGTCAGGTGGCGGGGTGGGGACTTGGCGATAGACCGCCCCTGGTTTTGCTCCCTGAGCTGCTTCGTTCAATTTGGGGTAAGGGAGGGGAAGAGAGGAAGCACAGTACGTTTCTTCTCTTCTCGCCCTGACCTTTTACCCCTCCCCCTGCCCCAGGAGTCTCTATTGGCATTTGTGATGCAAAAGTATCTGTCTTCTTGTTTGTAACACAAATTAATAATTTATTGACAACTCGATCCCCTGGCAGCTGCACTGGTGACTCCAGCACGTGCTGGGCTCTTGTGGGGACTGGAAGGCAGGGGACAGGCCTGGCATGGGTGCTGGCCCAGCCTTGATCAGGACCCACAGGGTGACTGCCCGGTGCCTTTCCCTCTTTGGACCGTGGCCCATCTATCTAGGATGACAGGATGTGACTTGGTACCTTCTGCCCTGGCCAGCATGACCACGTGGCCCACATCCTGGGACCGAGGCCCATTAAGCACCTGCCATGTGCTGAGATCCTTGGAGCAGTACGTAGAGGACTAAGCCTTGTGGCCCGCACCCGCACCCCCCCCCCCCCCCCCCGCCCCGCCCAGCCCAGGGAGGTCAGTCTCAGTGATAAGACTGAGTTAAACAATAGACCTAGGTCCTAGATGGTTAAAGAAAGCCAGGCTGTGTGCTGCCGTGGAGGGCAGCTGACTGGGGGGCTCCCAGGTCTTATTAGATGTGACCCAGGACAAGTTGCTTTGCCTCTCAGAACCCCACTTTCCTTGCCTGACGAAGGGGGATAATGAGAGTCTACACGTACCTTATTCAGTTGTGACACATAGTAAGTGCTCAATAAATGATCATCATCACTGTGTAGAGGGCAGGACATAGAAGCCAGAGGATGCCTCTGTCCAGGCTGTGCCCGGTCCCAGTCCACATCCAAGGAGATTTTTCCTGATCCTCAGGCCCCACCATAGTCTCAGGGTTTGCTGCACACACCCCCGCCTCAGACCTTGCAGAGCCCAGCAGCAGTGGCCCGGGAGCCAGCGCCATCTAGAGGAAAGGGCTCCATTTCAGGGCCCGAGAGACATTCGCCAGCTGTGTAACCCCAGGCTGGGGACAGAGCTTCTCTGAGCTCCAGGGGTGATGAGTGTCCCCATCTGTGCGGTGGGGATAATAAAAAGAGCTGCCTCCCAGAGTTGCTGTGGGGATGAAATTTGGAAAAGGCTCAGAGGGTGGGGCTCAGTGCATTCTGGCTCCCTTCTGCCCAGATGTGTGGGCCAGTTGCCTCCCAGGAGTGGGAGCTGAGGGCTGCGGGGCCCTGGGAAAGGTGAGGGGGGCACGGGGAAGGTGGTGGGCAGATGCCTGGAGATGAGAGGCAGGACTTGGGGAGGGCTCAGGGGCAGCCAGAGGGCGGATCCGACAGTTCTCTTTAATTTTTGAGAAAACCTTTCCCCCATCTTCATATAATTAAGAGTATTTTTAAAATGCTGTGTTAAAACAAAAATAGTCCATTTCCATATGACCTCATTTCATTCCACGCCCCCCACCACACACACACACACACACACACACACACACACACACACACACGACCAGAAGTTAAAGCTGCGTTTTGTGCCTCTGCTAGAGTGTGTGTGTGTGTGTGTGTGTGTGTGTGTGTGTGTGTGTGTGTGTCGTTTGTTTTTTTTTGTTTTTGTTTTGCCTAGCAGGTAAATATTTAGGGGACTTCCTCTCTATTTTCTGATTTACAATCAGAGGCCCTTGAGGGGCCTTTAACCAAAACTCACAGCTACAGCTCTCTGCAATTTAAAAGGGGTGCTCACAGGTCCTGTCTGAGTGGCTCTCCCTGGGTGCGGTCCTAGGTGGGGGAGGGTGTCACTGTGACCCACAACGGGAGGGGGCGCCACACCATCTGCATTTTTTTACTAGCAGCGTCTGGCCCTGGACCTGGCACATTCCACACTCAAACTCAGCCAGTGTCTGTGGAATGCAGATGAAGAATGAAGCCCATGATACCGGTGGAGAAACTGAGGCTCAGAAGTAAAAGCCCTTGCCCAAGTGGATTTTTGCTCAGATTCAAACCCAGGACCGTCCACCTTCTCTGTGTGCCTTTCTAGTCAGCCCCTTCGTTTTCGGATGGGGAGAGCGAGACCCAGCGAGGACAAAGGGTTTATCGTGCAAGGTCGCAGGGAGATGGGTAATGATGGGAAGGACAGCAAGTGTTAACACGGTGTGGACTTTACACAGTGGGTTCAGTTAATAGGCTTGAGTACATTGTGCAGCCTCACTCTGTGCTTAGTGCATTGCCTTGTTGAATCAGCTGTGAGCAGGACTATTATTACCTCTGCCTTCAAGATAAGAAAACTGAATCTCTGGTAACTTTGGTACCTGCCCAAGGCCACGCGGCCAGTAAGTAGCAGAGTTGGGATTTGAACCCATGATCTTCTGACTCCACAGCCCAGGCTCAAAGCTACTATATCAGGCTGGTGGGACTTGGTGGGGACAGAGCCAAAAGGGGAACTCAGGACTCTGGACTCTTGGCCTCCTGGTTTCCAAAAACAAAACTCCACCCAAAACGCAACCCCCATTAGGAGCTCCTGAGTAGGAAGGACAGAGCTGTGCCCTGGGCCCCCCACTGGAGTTCAGCCTGGGGTGGGGCAGGGGGCTGGTGTCTCTCTCAGGCCTCTTTGTGTGGGGCTTGGGAGCAGCCCCAACAGTTTGCAGGGTCCCTTCACCTCCAGTCTCGACTGAGCCCCCTAACATCCTCTTTTCTTGGATTTTTTTAATGTTTATTTCTGAGAGAGAGAGAGAGCAAGCGGAGGAGGGGCAGAGAGAAAGAGGGGGACAGAGTATCAGAAGCAGGCTCTGTGCTAACAGCAGAGAGCCCCATGTGGGGCTTGAACTCCCAAACTGTGAGATCATGACCTGAGCTGAAGTCAGATACCTAACCGACTGAGCCACCCAGGTGCCCCCTCCTAACCTCCTCTTGAGACAAGCAGGGCAGGGCTCCCCAAGTCTTCAGATAGAGAAACTGAGGCCCGGAGATGTATGTGCACCCCGGGAGGGTGCAATGGAAACATCAATGTTCTTTGATTGTAGGTCTTAACTTCTTTGGGGTCATGAAGCGCCTTAAGCAGCTGTGAACTTCCCACCTTCCAGAAAACTTCAGGGAACTCAGATGCGAAGCTTCCATTGTAGTGCCCTGTGGTGCCAATGATAATGACGGTGGTGTCCTTTTGCTGCGTACCTGCTTCGCGGCAGGCAGAGTGTTTGACCCCATCTACCCATCTTTTCATCCGGTCCTCATAACAGCCCTGCAAGATGGGAAACTGAGGCTCAGAGAGGGTAGCACTCGCAGCAGGGATTTGAAACAGCTCTGCCCCATCCTGCGGGTTGTACCGTCTTACCTCTGGCCTGGGGGGTGCAGTGCTACGGCATCCTCCCGAGGCTCCTGGCAGGAACCAGAGGCGCTGAGGAAGTTCCAAGTTCACGGTTAGCTTCCTCTGCCTTTGCAGACGAGTGCTGGCTTACTCGAGAACAGGGGCTCGGTTGGGGACCGGCTCCTCTCTACCTCCCTGGGAGCTCCCAACATGGTGTCTCTTCTTCTACTTCCAAAGGATCTGATTTGGGGATGGCCCCTCTTGGTTCTATAGAACTGGAATATTTGCAGTTTACGCTGGGCTCATTTGGAGTTATCCAGACGGTGGTTTATCTAATTTGGGAAGCCTGTCTTCCCCAAAACTGCCCCTCCCGCCCCGGGACAGCCTACTCATTCTTCCAGGGCACTCAGACAGCTCTTGGGAAAGGAGTCTGCCTGAAGGCCAGGGAGGTGACAAGGTCACTGGACTTAGAGCAGAGCCCCTCGTTAGCAGAGCAGCCATGGGAGTCTTGTGTGGTGGTGAAGAGTGTGGGCTCTGGAGTCTGGTGGACCTGGGTTTGAATCCTGGCTCAGCCACTCGTGTGCTCTGTTACCTTAGATAGGCCGCTTTCCCTCTCTGAGCCTCAGTTCCCCGACAGTAAAATGAGGGTGAGAATATCGCACAGAGAGGCACGTAGCACCATGTCTGGCCAGAGGAAGTGCTTGATAAGGCTAATGAGTTGGTCATCATTATAGTTGTCATAAGCAGAGGGCGTGTGTGTGTGTATGTGTGTGTGCGTGTAAGGGATTGTGCTGGCCAGATCAGTGTCTGCAGGAGGCTGGTCAGGGCTAGGCGCCCCCCCTTCCTCCTTGGTAAGACTGTACCTGGAGGGGGCTGAGTGAGGAGCAAGCAGGCCAGTGGGGAGGGCGGAGGGTTGGGGACGAGGAGGCCCCTCTTGCCTGGCTGGTGTGGGGAGTGAGGCCCAGGGGCTGGGCCCGAGGCACAAAAGACTCTTCCCTTCAGCTTCCCTCCCAAATAATTCTGGAGGCTGGACAAAGAGTTCCTCGGGGCCCTCTTCCCAGTGCATAAGGAGGGGCTCTGTCTAGTGCCCCCCCCCCCCCCCCCACCAACCCGCCTTGGTCACCGTGCTGGCCGCAGCGTGATTCCCTGGGGGGTGGGACGGGGCCTGGGAGCATCAGGGGGGCCCTGCAGGCCGCGGTCTGGTTCCCATAGGAGGCCCCTTCACAGCTTCAGCGCAAGGCCCTTTGGGGGTGGGGGCAGCCTCTGCAGCCCGACATGTCTGTGCCGCTGACACTGTGGCAGGGTCACCGTGGATAAAGGCGCTGCCCAGACCCCGGGCCCAGCCTGGAATGGGGCTTTCTTGTCAGAGAGGAGCTTTTCTTCCCAGCACACTGTGGGGCGGCGGCAGGGGGTCACCCAGACTCAGAGGATAATGGAACTTCGTTGATGGAGACACAGGACCCAGCCTGCCCCCTCACTGCCCCTCATCAGAGCTGGGAGAGGGGGGGCTGGGGGCGTCTGGTTGGCTTAGAAATGTCAGCTGCCACCTTGGCAATGGTTCTTTTCTAAGGGAGACTCCCCCTAGAGGCCTCTGGGTATCTGTGAATCCAGCCATTGGCCAGACTAGGAATCTTGGGCCGGTCATGCAAGCCTCAGTTTCCTTACTTGGCTGGCTTCTGGATCTTGGGATCTGGCTTCAGGATCAGCCAGAGCCAGCCAGTCTTTTTCACCTGTGCTTGCCTTTCTCCCTGGCCATTCCAAACACTCCCTGACACTCCATGCCTACAGCCACCACCTGAGCTCACCCTTCTTCTCCTGGACCGTGTCAGTGATCTCTGGACCCCACGAGCATCACCACTGAGCCTTCAAAACTGCAGCTCAGACCATTCACTCCCCTGCTCAGACCTCGGGTCCTTCGTTGTCTAAAAAAGCAAAGTTAAACACTTTCTCCTGATTTTGCTAACCCAGCTGCTTGGTGGCCTGGCTCTAGCCAACCTCCCTGCCTGTCCTATGTCATTTTCATCCGTAAGCTCTAGGTTTCATACGTATATGTCATAAACTGTGCCCCTAGACCTTTGTTCAGGCCCTAGCTGTTGCCTAGAATGAATGCCTTTCTCTGTCTAGCAAACTCCTAGTCATCCTTCAAGGCCCAACTCAAATGTCCCCTCCTTAGTATATCCTGCTTGGCACTCACCCTCGGTTCTTTATTCACAGCTCCTTTATAGGTGACCTTATAACACCAAAGTGTAGCTAATTGTGTCCACATCGGCCTCCCCTGTTAGGCTGGAATGTAGACACTTTCCAATCTTCATCATTGGGCTGCCAATGCCCAGCACAGGGTCTGTTACCAGCGGGCTCTTAAACTGATGCTTTATGAATGAGGGAATGAATGAAGACACTGTCTGCCCATAAAAATAACTTCCTCCTCTATCCTAGAAGCTTTTACAACTCAGCGTGACGCCCTCTCAAGACCTTGCAAGTGGGAGGAAGTGATCATAATACACAGGCTGTTCCCAATGCATCAAAAACTAGGCGGAACCCAGAATGATACTGGAGCTGGGTCTTGGGCCAGAACAAGGTGGCTTTTTTATCAGCCCAGTCCTTCAAAAGCTCCTTGAGTTCATGCCCTGCCTTCAGCAGGACCTAATGAACCCATTTACAGGTGAAAAATACCAACTTGTCTCAGAGATGAGAAATCCCCACTTCGGGGCTGGAGGGCTTCTTGGGAGCCCACCCGGGCCCAGCCCCCTCTTTGGGGATGATTTTCACAGAAGCACAGATGGCTTTATTCACTTGGGAGTCTGGTCTTAGCTTTCCTTCCTCTCTTCCCTTTATCATTTTCTTGTTCCTAAATATGTCTGTCTCTATCCGTGTCTGTGCCGATGATCTTTCCAAAGCCAGGAAACCTCAAATGTTCTTGGTCTCAAGCCCTCAAGCATCAGTGGTGAATAATGATAATGGTCACTAGAGTAATAGTTTCCATCTCTGAGCATGCTGGGTACCAGGTGCTGTGCTGAGCTCTGCCGGCACCCTATCCCATTGCACCCCCCTCGCAGCTCCTGGGAGTGGGGGCTGCCATCATCCCCGTATTGCGGTTGAGAAAACCAGGGTTTACAGAAGCAAAGTCATTTTCCTGAAGTTGCCCAGTTAGTAAGTGCAGAGCCGGGGTTCAAATCTCCATATGAGTTCCTTGCACTTTTCTGTTCGGGGACCACACTGCAGCTACCAACCCATGCGTTTATTCATGCAGTAGCTATTGAGGGAGTCTGTGTGCCATCATCAATCACTTTGGGGCTTTTTTGTTTGTTTTTTTGAAAGAGAGAGCACGAGTGAGCAAGGGGCAGAGAGAGAAGGAGAGAGAGAGAATTCCACGAGGGGCAGGGGGGAGGGAGAGGGAGAGACAGAGGGAGAGGGAGAGAGTATGGAGCCTGATTGGGGGGGGGGGGGCTCGAGTTCACCTGATAACAGGGCTCGAACTCACGAACCGCGAGATGACCTGAGCCGAAGTCGGATGCTTAACCAACTGTACCGCCCAGGTGCCTCCTGTTATCAGTCACTTTGATCCTTTAATCGTGCCTTGCATTCAACAGATGTCTACTGAGGATCTACTATGTGCCAGGGCTCTGCTGCAGAGGTTTCCAGGGGAGAGGAGATTAGAGTGAGACCTGGTGATTGGTAGAGAGGAGGAGAGGTATTCTCAAGCCCTGTTGGAGGAATCCCTCGGGCAAGGCGTCCCCACAGTCTGACAGTTTGGGGATCATGCCCCCGACATATCAGGAGTGAGAGAACATGTGGGAGTCTCGGCTGGCATCCTGAGGCATTTTCAGAGTTTTGGAATCAGCCCCCGTGGCTTCTAGTCTTAGCTGCCACCTTTTCCTTTTCACTACGTCCCCCCCTCCCTAAGCCTCGTTTCTGAAATGAGCTGACCTGCCCGGCTCACCTGGCTATTCCAACGCCCCAAAGAGCCCATCTGGATGGAGGGCCTGGCCCCGTAGGTCCCACCCACACCAGTCTGGGCTTGTGTGCTGTCACATATGGATGACCCCTGGGGAGTCAGCATCAGAGAGACTTGTGTGAGCCCACCCGGCACAGCAGCCCAGCCCCAGAGCTGGGAGTGGAGTGCGGGCTCCCTGCCCCCACGCCCAGCCTGGCCTGGAATCAGACTTGGATTTGATGAGTGATTCATAACCTGACGCTGCAGAAAGTTTGCTGGGCCGCAGAAGGGCTGCCCGGGGTTTGTGGTTTTGAACGCAGAGAAGAATTCCCTCATCGGCTCAGGGTAGGATAACTTACTTGTTGAGAGAGACATTTTCACAAAATAAATCCTTAGAGAAACCAGGCGCTGAGGCAGGGAGGCCTGGGGAGGGATTATCTAAATAAACCCCGTTTTTGAAGCCTCAGGCCCAAACGATCTGCCTGAGCCTTTTGTTGTTTCCTTGTACTCAGCGTGAGGTCCCCAGGGGCCCTGAGATCTTTTTCAATGGTACCAATGCATCCAGGTCCTTTCCATCTGGGTGATGCCCCCATCATTTGGCCTCACTATAATTCTCTTCGAATAGGGTTACTGGGGTATGGGGTTTTTTTTGGGGAGAGGGCAGGCATAGGTGTCATGATTAGTCTCATCTACGTTTATTTTTTAAACAAGGTTGCTATTCATATTTTGGTCAGGACAGTTCTTTTGTGGGACTGTGCTGCCCACTGCAGATATATTTAGTACCCCAGGCTCCCCCGTGTAAATGCCAATACCAGCCCTCCTTGTGCCTCCACAGTTCTTAAATGGTGGCCCTGTGGCCCCGGGGTCCTGCAAGCTAGCCGGTGGCCAGTGGCCCTGCTGTGGAGTCAGGAAGAGCAAGGGCGCCCACCTATCATCCTTACAACAACCGAAACCAAAACGGCCTCTGCACGTCTCTAAATGCCAACCAGGGGGCACGGTGCCCAGTCGAGACCCACTGCCCTCGTCACGGCCTCGTGTCCTGCCCCCCTTCATGTCTTGCTGTTCCTTTTACTCAGCCTGCCTTTTCACATGGCCTTGCCCCTTTGCTCCTGCTGTTCCCTCCCCTGGAATGCCCTTCCCGGCCCCCTCCATTCCCTTCCAGAGCCCCACCTCCTTAGCCCCAGAAGCCCCTGTTCAGACCAGTCAGCTGCATCCTGGTCCCTCCACTGTTCCTGATGTGTGGCCTTCGACTTTGTCTTCAGCTCTCTGAGCCTCGTCTTACCGATGAGGAGCAGAGTAGAACTTTCTTCCCTTGCTTGTGGGGCGGGGTTTGTGCAAAGCTCTTAATTTGGTGCCTGGTCAAGTAAGCACCTGGTGAGGGTGAGCGGCTCCCACCATGGCCGGGCCTTCCCTCACTGAAGGCGGGGACTGGCACCCTGGCTTATGTACAGAGCTCGCAGCTGCCTGCCTGCCCTTTGGTGGTGGAGGGGGCAGTCCCCCCCCCAGGGGCTCCTCCTACCCAGCAACAACAGCCTGGCTGCGTGGGGTGCTATGTGGACCAGTGGGTTTGGACTGAAGGTGGTCAGTGGGACTGGCGATGGCTTCAGAGACCCCCACCTGATCCTCTTACTCCATCCAGTTGCGGCCCTCACCCCCCCCCCCCCGCCCCCCTGCAAGCTCTCCCTCCAGAAGCAGCCTTGGGAGACGTCTCCTCACTCACCTCGGGGCTGCTGGGACGGGTCTCCCTAAACTGACACCGCGAGAGTCTGTCCCCTCTGCTTTATCCTCTTTCTAAGTAAAACTCCTTAAAACTGACTTCCTAGAGCTGTCTTCCCTCCCTTCCTGACACCTGGCTGCTCTCCCCCAGTCCACGCCCCCCAGTCTCCCTCTTATCTAAATCCCAAGCCGTCTTGTCTCTCCTTGAGAGATAAGGGGATTCCCTCTCTCTGCCCCCCTTCTCTCCCCCCCCCCAAAAGATACCGCACCTCAGTTACACGCTAGGGACTCACTGCCTGACACTTGGAATAGCTCCTGGCACGTAGTAGGTACTTAAATACTTGTTGAGTGAATGAATGGGCCGTGTGGCCCATCTGTGCCTCCTGTTTGGAGATTTGGAATGAAATCTAAAAGCCTCAGGGAAGGCAGGATGTATTTGCTCTGACAGCCTGGTTTTCTTCCCAGCAAAAAACTTGATCAGTTTCTCATGTCAGCCCCAGCCGGTGTAATAACAGTAATGACAAGAGCGACAGGAATAGTTAACCTGCACGAGCGCTTAAAATGTGTCATGCATGGGGCAATTGCCTTTCTTGCCCATCTGTGAGCTGGGCCCTATTTTTCTACCAGTTTTAGAGATGAGAAAGTTGAAGCTCCGTGTGGGTAAGGCACCTGCTCCAAAAGGGAAATGGTAGAGTCGGGATTTCACCCCGGGTGGGCATCCATGGCCCAGGCACATCATCACTGTCTCCTATCTCCTCAGCACAGTTTTTCCTCAGAAACTCCTGTTACAGATGGGAAAACAGGCTCAGAGAGGAGGACTTGCCGAGAGCCCTCGGGTGAGTGGGTGGTGGGGGCCACGCCAGGGCCAGACCCAGGGCCCCTGCTCCTGGGGTCCAAGCATATCACCCTCCTGGCCTGGATGAGCCCAGAGGCTCTACTGGCTTGCACAGCTCTGGGCTCGTGGTGTGGTCATGTCCCAGAGTCCCTGACATCGAGACTGCTTGGCTGATATAGGAGGGCACCTGGGACGAGACATGTTGGAGACAGACGGCCATTTCTGCATTCAGGGTAGGCAAAGGGCCAGTCAGCAGTAGTGGGTGGAATGTCAGTGGAAGGGCTTGGGGCAGGGGCAACACTGGGAGCTGGAGCTCTGAACAGTGGCCCCAGCTCCCAGGCATCCCCCTGGGGTAGAGGGTTTATTGACCCTCTATTCCAAGTACTTTGATATTGTTTGTCTGGACAGAGAAGTTAAACCCCGACTTTGCCCCAGAGTCCTTGTTCTGTTTCCATCTTGACATTAGCTACAGTCATTTGCTCCGTCAGCTACCAGGAAGCCTTTACTGAGCACAGACTCTGTGCTGGGCATTGCGTGCTTGGGGAGGCAGTGGCTGTCAATGACCATGTTAACCCAGGGCTCGGTAATGCCTGGGCTCTTCCTAATGTTCTGATAGGCTTCTGACCTGCAACACCCGGAGGCCACCCTTTCCACACATTTCTTTCCTGTGAGACACAGGCTAAGGCACTTCAGCTCTCTGAGCCTCAGTTTCTTCCTCTGTAAAATGGGGTAGTCCTTACTGCCTCACAATACATTTGCAGGGATTAAGGGAAATGAATAAAAGCCCCTCATACAGTGCCTAGCACGTAGTAGGTCTTTTCTTACACCTCTACAAATGGCAATTTCATCTGTTTCTGGCCCGGGGCCCCCGGCTCTGAGTCAGAAAACCTGACCGGGTGTCCGGGTCAGCTCTCAATGCAGCCACATTTATCTGAACCCCCAAATTGCACACAGGAGGTCTGACAAAGGGTTTATAATTGATTTGTAAGTTTATTTCTAATGGAAATCACCAGTAGGATTGAGAAGAGTCAAATCACCTGTGATTGTTAACCCAATAAATCACTTTTATCCAAAATAACAAGGTCACCCCACACCATGATTTCCCCAAGAAACAGACTGGAGCAATGATGTGAATAAAATCAGTCATATATGCCTTTGGAAAATAGTTTTGCAGTTTCTAATAAAGCTAGACTCATGCCTTCCCTGTGGCCTGGCAGTCCTGTTCCCTATCTATTGTATGCCTAAAGGAAATGCATGCACGTGTTCACCAAGACAGGTATTGGACTAGAATGTTCGTTGAAGGTTTTGCTCATAACAGCCCCAAACTGGAAGAGACCCTAATGCCCATCGGCTGGGTAAATAAATCGTGGTGTGTCCACACAAGAGGATACCACACAGCAGTAAGAAAAGAACAAACTGTTGGTAACACACAGCATCGTGGATAAATCTTAAAATCTTTATGCTGAGAAAAAAGGCACCGAAGAATATACTCTGAGTGATTCATTTATAGGAACTTCAAAAACAGGCAGAGCTAATCAATGGTGATAGAAGTCAGGATAGTGACTATTTGCAGGGGTCAGTTCATGGAAGGGGACGTGAGGAATGTTCTAGGTAGCAGTAATGTGGGTATAGACGTTTGAGAAATTCATCGAGCTGTACGTGTAAAATCTGCACTTTACTGTGTACAAATTATACCTCAATTAAAAAATAAAAAATCCAAACAATGCTCCTCTCTACTTTCTGATATTGTAACTTTGTGCAAATGACTCCATCTCTCTGAGCCTCCATTCCCTTCGTCTCTAAAAGGGTGACGGGGCGCCCGGGTGGCTCAGTTGAGCGTCCGACTTCGGCTCAGGTTGTGAACTCGGTTCATGAGTTCCAGGCCCGCATCTGGCTCTCTGCTGTTAGAGCAGAGCTTGCCTCGGATACTTTGCCCCCCACCCCCCACCCCTTCTCCTGCTCCTGCTCCCTCTCTCAAAAATAAAACATTAAAAAAAATAAAAGAGGGTGACAATCCGTACTTGATGGGGTTGTGAGAATTTAATGAGATAGTTACAGTCCATGCAGGGGCCTGCCCCATGGCGGTGCTCAGCAGCGGGGCCTTGGTGGGGCCCAGGCTGGGCCAGAATGGGTCAGCAGCCGTGAGCCCGGGAGGGGCCTGGCATCTGCCCCTGGATGTTGACTGGTGTGGCTAGCTGGTGTTCATCTGGTTTCTGTGACAATATGCAGCTTATCTTTCTAAGCATGCCCCCCCCATGCACTTCCACACCCCTGCAATCACCTACAAAGTGGGGACACAGTGGGATCAATTTGACCTCTCTGTATGCCACCAAGGCTTGGGGAACAGGACCTCCAGCCACACAGTGATTGGTTCTGCACTCACCAAGATCCAGTAACGACTGAGCATCTGCTGTGGGCCCGGCCTTGAGCCAAGGGCTGAGTTACAGCGGTGGAAAGACCACGCAAGATGCCTGCCCACTTAGAGCCAGGTGGCAGAGCCGACAGTCATCAAAAAACCTCACGGACGTGGGACAACCACATAAAACAGTTACTCCAGAAGAGGTTGTAAGGGAAGATTAGATCTGGCAGGGAGGCCAAGGAAGGCTTCCTGGAGGAAGTGACATACAAGTGCTGGAGAAAGATGAGCGGGAGCTGACCTGGCTCAGAGGGAGGGGGAGTGCACCAAGCAGGGGACAGAGCTTAGGTCAAGACCCAGTGGGAGTGTGAATTATTGGTGGCCGAGAGGACCTGGGGGAGTGGAAGGGATGAAGGAAGACTTGTAGCCCTTGGTCAAGCCCCACCCTGTACATCCTCATACTTGTAACAATAGGAAGCCATTCCAGAGTTTTCTGCAGGAGAGAGAGGAGTTGGTGAAACTGGCCTCCTGACTGACCATGTAGTGTGGGCTGTGCACCATGCTAGACCCTGTGGTTACACTCCTATTCCTGGCTCCCTCTTGCAAGGGGGTCTCACCCCTACCCTTTAAGATGGAGAAGTCAGGTCAGGAGGGCGTCACGTGTTTCCTTCACCACCTTCCAGCTCGGGAGTGGAGGGGCTGGGCTCCAAACCCAGCTCTGTCTGAGGCTGTGTCCACACGCTTCCCACTGCGCCCTTCTGATGTACAACAGCCTCAGGGTGTAAATCCCTTCACTTCTCACTCAGTCTTGCTTTCCTCCTCTCTGGAGGGGGGTCAGGACCAACCCTCTCCTTGGGGGTGTCGTGCAGTCAGATGAAATAAAGGATGAAGTGACGGGCAGTCAGCGTGGGTAGAGAGCCCCTCAGTCCAAGCCTCTTATTTTATAGAAGGGGAAACTGAGGCCCAGAGAGGGGGATGGGCTGGCCCCAAATCACAGAGCCAGCTAGAGGCCGGGCTGCGATTGAGACTCAGGTTTCTGCACCGGCTGCTCTATACCAGGAACACAGGTGGAGCAGGTAGGGAGGCAAAGAACTGTCTTTTGCTCTGACCTGGGTCACTGGGCCGGGGCCCCCGTGAGGCCGGCTGGTGTCTGTCCATCATGGTCAGAGCAGCTGTGGATCACAGATAGGCCCGGGCCAGGTTAATTGCATTAATAATAGCTAAAATGTTCTAACCACTTTCTATGAGCCAGGCACTGTGCTAATTTCTTTTACTGAATTACTGTAGTCAGAGGTTACCCCCTAGCAATGAAGGGACTTGCCCAAGGTCAAACTCTGTCAAGGCCTGTGGACTCTGGACTGACCAGGCTGTTCCACAGGCTCTGTGATCCTGGTAGGACAAATTGGGAGGCATTTGGGATCCTCCAGATCTCATCTGCAGACACCCCCACAAGGGGCAGGGGCTCTGAGAATACTCACCCACCCACGGGAGCAAAGCCAACACCTCAGAATGATGACATGTGGCCTCTGAACTGGCATTGCCAGTCACAGGGACCTCTGCCAGTGGGGGTGGCCCGTAGGCAAGCAGGCCGGCGAGCTGCTTGGATTCCACTGCAATCAGGGGAGTCAGATGTGACCTGTCTCATCACCTGGAATGAACTCCTTTGCTTCCTATTGTCAGTGGCATGAGCTCTAAAACCTGTCATGCTGTGGAGCTGAGCCAGTATTCAGGAGAGGAAGGACAGGGAGGTTGGCCAGGGCCCGCTGTGCCACCGGCCTGCTGTGTAACTTTGGGCAAATCACTTCACCTCTCTGTGCTTCAGTTACATCATTCGGCAGAGGAAGATCATCACACTGCTTGGTAGACTTGAGCAAAGCCAGTGAAAAAACATGAGTAAGAGGCCTGGGGGAGCAGCACAGTGGCTAGCTACCGTTGTGACTTCAAAGCTAAATTTCCTAGTTCATATCCTTGCTCCAGAATTTGCTAGCCACTTGAGCAAGTGACTTGATCCTTTCTTGCCTCAGTCTCCCCATCTGTAAACTAAGCAGATAATCTCATCTCTTTCACTGAGTCACTTTGTTATTTTATTATTGTATTGTTTCCATGCATAAAGCTCTTAATGCCTGGCACAGAGTAACCACTCGATAAGTTTTGACTATTGTTCTTATTTTCCTTCCTCTTCTCTTCTCAACCTGCTTCCTTTCTCACTTTGGCTGCCAGGAAGCTCAGGACAAACAATGTTTCCTGATTACAGTCACTATCTCATCCCAGACTCATGGAACGATTTTTTGCCCTTACCTCTAAGGGTTTTGGGTTGTTTTTTTTTTTTTTTTTTTTTACATAAATGTAATTTAGCTGCCCTATATAGTTTTTTTTCAACTATAAACTTCCCTCAAATTCTTTATAGAAAGAGCTGAGTATATAGTATTTTATAAAACACGATAGGTTAGGCTACACATGTCATGGAGCCTCTTGTCTGTGTGTCCCTTATTGTCGGGGCCTGTGACTGCTGGTTACCAGCACTTATGCTCTGGAAAAAGAGGAACGGAGGGCAGAGCCTGGGACACGCATTTTCTTTGGAGTTCTGCCTCCTCACACTTCCGAGCCCAGGGCTGGGCATGTCACAAACCTCCAGCAGAGACGTGGGTGTGAACCAAGGTGTTCGATTCTGTGGGTGACAACAGAAGATATTTTTAGTTGCCTGACATCACAAATCCTGGCATGACATCTGCTCCCACCGAGGAAAGTTGTCCCCATAGTTCTTTGTTCAGAGAAGGTGAAAGGAAGGTATGGGGCCCAGGATGGAGAGAGGAAGGACACTACCTCCTCTCTGTCCTCGGGGCATCGTAGGTCCACTGGAGCCATTCGTTCATTCATTCATTCATTCATTCAACAAACATTTAGTCAGCCAGCTGGGTCCCTGCCCTCATGGAGCATTCAGAAAGACAGACAGAAGGAAGGGTATGAGGAGGGGGATGCGTGAAGCGTTGGACATAGGACCTTTTTCTCAAACTTGGAGTTTATTTGTCACAACGGTCACTACCATTTACCGGGCGCTCTTTTTGTGCCCGGACCTTTGCTAATCCCCTAATCTGCGTTGCTCAGCTACCTGCACTAACCCTCTCAGGTAGTTTTATCCTTATTTGGCAGATGAAGAAATGCAAGGGAGAAGTTCAAAGTCCAGAATCCTCACTCTTTGACTCCTCCTGGGTCCCACCTCCCCATGAAAAGAAATGCGGTGCACGGTTTAAATGGGGGCCGACCAAGAAAATGCAGGGCAAATGCAGGGCGGGTGGTGGCGGTAGGGGTGGGAGGGTCTCCAGCGGGCAGGGCAGGACCAGGAGGGGAGTGAGGCAGAGGGGTGCCATGGCCCGGACGCTTGTGTGGCATCAGAGGTTTGCACCCTTCTCTCCATCAGAGCCGGACTTGGGACAGACGTGCTTTAGTCCCGTGTTTACCAGGGTGTCCAAAAGCACAGACTCCAAGGGGAACACGGAAACGGCATTAAATGACACTGAATCACACCGTAAGAAAGTTCCTCTTCCTTTCTCCTCCATGCCTGCTGATTACTCACAGAGAAAGTCTCTGTTTCCTGCCAACATGTCTCTAACACCTCTCTGACAGCCCCTAATCTCTCTTTTCAATAGGGAAAAGCAGGCCTCAGGCTCAGACCCTACTGGGGGGTTGGAATGCTAGGGCGTCGTCTCGTTACCACTGTGCATAGTTTGTGTACGTCTTTTTATTTAACAGACACATATACAGCACTTACTAAATACCAGTGCTTTGCAAACATAAACTCCTTTTATCCTCATAACAACTTTATGAGATCAACATTATTATTATCTGCATCTTACAGATGAAATAGGCGGAGGCCGTGTTTTCAAGCACCTCGCCAACTACTTCTGGTTGTAGGAATCAGCACTGGCTTTCTTCTAGTGCCAGTAGCAGCCTGCCTTTTCCTTTACTAAAGGAACATCTTTCAGTAAAAAAAAAAAATAGGTGAATCAACTTCAAAATAAAGCCTAGCTCAAGTGGTTGCATGGCTATGGCCAAGGTCCCCAAGATAGTTCAGGAATGACTAAAGTTTGAGAAACTCTGGTCTAGTCCAAGCCCCTCGTAGACCAGGATGGGGAAGCCGAAGCCCAGAGAGGGGACAGGATCCGCCCAAGGTCACACAGCAGGTGAGCCTGTAAGCCACTGGGGCAGGTGGGGTTGGGTTCTCACCTGCCTCTCCTACCTGCCTGCTTCCCTCACACAGGCACAGGGGCTGATGGGGCACCAGGTGGCGGGAGTGCCAAGGTGCACTCACCTACCCGGAAGTGTCCTGGTAACACAATCCCCACGTCTGCTGTTCCCGGCACAGACAGGCCCTCACCCCTTCAGCATCTTGGCCACCGCTGAGCTGACTTTCATCACATTCTCCACCTTCTTTCCCAGAACTCGTTGCAGCCTGAGAGCGGAGCTTTGTCCTCAGCTACGTGTCACCTTCCCACCTTCATACCTTTCCAGAAGGTCCCACAGCCTCTGCCTTGCAGAGACATAGCCGACCTGGGTTCCAGTGGTGGCCCTGCGAGGGACGCACTTCTAGCAGAGGCTTAGCCCCCCTGGGCGGTGCCATCCTCGTATATAAAGTGAGGACGAACAAGATAAGGACAGTTAGCGGGGAGATTGCCTGAGGTGAAGTGTGCCTGCCACACAGAAAGGCAGGAATGGCTGTCACTGCTACAGGGCCACCTCTGTCCTTGAGGGAAATAAGGCTCCACTGAAGGGAATGAATTAGGCTAACTGTCACCATCACAGAGCTGAGAAGACCTAGGCCCCAAGTGGGGGCCAGCTTCTCCCCAAATCAGGCAGGGGTCTGGATGCCTCCCTGTGGGCAGAGGCCCCTCTCACAGGCTGTGGACCCCGGCCGTGGCCTTGGGTGGGTCTTTCTCCTCCTTGGCCTCAGTGTCCTCACCTGTCACATGACACCTACCACACAGGGTTATTTTGAGACTTATGTGATGAATGTTCTCTGTAATGCCCAAGGGACTCTGCATGCCTTGTGTGGACGGAAAAATCACTGTGCAACATGCCTACCGTGCAGACAGGACATACAGGGGAATTAAAACCCCCTCTTTTGGTAAGAGTCTCCAGAAAGGGACCAGTGGAATTGGATCCGGGCCGATACTGGGTTTCCCATTCATTTTTCCAGTCCACAGTCATTGTTCACCCGCAACTTGGGTGAGACCTAGTGGTGTGGAAGCAGGAGGCTGAGCTCCAAACTCCAGCTGTCCTGGGTTTGCATCCCAGCTGCCCAACTTTCTGGCTGTGTGACCCTGGGCAAGTTGCTTTGCCTCTCTGAGCTTCAGGTTCTTTGTGTGTAAAATGGGGATGACCAGAGGACCTGCCTCACCAGGTCGTTGTGGGGATTAGATGAGTCGATGCGTGTGGAAAGCTTGGTGTGCATCCTGGCCCATGGGGGACACTCGCTAAATGGTGGCAGTTCTTGTTGTCATATAATTAACTACACACTGGGCCCTCCACTAGACTCTGGCCGAGTCAAGTGGCTCGGCAGACATACAAGTCAATCAGTCCCGTGTACTGGTAGAGGAAGCCCAGGCGCCACACCCAGCCTGGGTGGCCAGGGAAGGCTTCCCGGAGCCCGGTGAGGGGGCGAAGGCAAGAGCACAGCAGGCAGAGGGATCAGCACTTGGCGTCTGGACGGGGAGCTGCCTCCGCCTTGGGCCGCACTTGGGCTGCGTGTGGGGGAGAGGCAGGAGACAAGGCTGCTGAGTAGACGGCCCCCCCGGGGACAGTTTGTCGAGGAGCTTGACAAGGTTAAGGATCTTCCTCGAACATCCTTTTACTTCCCCTCAATAACCTGGTGCGGATCTATCATCCCCGTATTTATCTAAACCCTTGCCGGACCCATTTATATCCTCAGACTCTCCAGCTTCTCGGCATAATGAGCTCCAGATGTGGTGAGGAGGCCTTCCCCAAATCTCTGCCTTGAGCCCAGAGGGTGCTGGGGCTGGGGGGACGAGGGAAGGACTTAAGTCTGCTCCCTGACCTTGGCTTCATCCTTACACGGGCCTAAGACACTGGGTCAGGGTCAGGGTGGGGGCTTCAGTTTGGAGCCTGAGCACTCTGTATGCCGGGGCGTCGGTGGGCTCCTCAGGGGCACCCCCCGAGATGTTGGGCCCAATGTGGACACCCCAGGAGAGAGGTGGGGCAGCCGGGAAGCTTGTGCAACCCACAAAGATAGCAGGAATGTCCCCAGACCAAACCAGAATGTGAGGGCTTGAAGGGACTCAGATACCTTTTTAGTCCTGTGGCTCCCAGTTGTCGGTCTCCATTTCTACCCGCTCGAGCCATGTTCTCACTGCTGTTTTTGAAATGACTCGCTTCTCTGTTTACTGGAGTGAATGTGTTAGAAGGAAAGTCCATATCCCTGCGATAAATGAAACACCAATATTTCTGGACACCAACAGAAGGTAACTAACTATCAATACAGCAGAGATGGGACAAGATGATTATGGGCCAGCTCCAGTCTGGGGCTCGCTGTCTTAGCTGGGCCCTGGCAGAAAGGAGGGGCCAGACGGGCACTGGGAAGCTAACTTGCTACTCGCTGTTAAAAAGACCAGCAGTGTTCCAGGGAGGTGTTCAAGTCTCAGCAACCCCCAGTGGAGACTTCCTCTTGGAGGTCAGGGAATGCTGGACAGGGAGAAATGTTCTCACCGTGCAGCGTTCCAGGAAGCAGTGTCGGGTCCCACTGAATCCTCTCGCAGACTGTGCCTGGGAGAAGCAGGTCCAGGGGAGCAAAAGGGGGCTTGTCCAAGTCACGTGGAAGCTGGAGGAGCTCGGTCCTCCTTTCAACTACACTGACCCGCCTGCCCCAAATTCATAGTCGCTCACTTTTACAGTTTTTTGAAAAACAAACACAGGAGATATTTTTAGATGGATGCAGGAGAGGGGATCCCCAAAATTCAATAGGCAGGAGGCTGCCTTCAGCAAAGCTGTGGTCTATGGAAAGGACAGAACCTCAGAAAGAAAGGCTCATCTGTCCCCCCTCCCTACACCCCACCTCCTGCCTCCCTCCACTCAGGCTTAGTGTCCTCAGGGCGACTCTGAATTCTTGCTATTAGAGAAAGGACACAAGACAGAGTAGGGGGCCATCTCATTAAGCTTCCAGAAGGCTTTCTGGAGGAGGGGCTTCCTGGGGGAGCTAGGTGCCCTGGGTTCAAGTTTTCATTCTGCCCCCGATTGGTGACATGACCTTGGACAATTACTTCACTGTGCCGTGCCTCAGTTTTCCCATCTGTAAAATGGGGAGAAGATAGTGCCTGTCTCATAGGAGCATTAAGATCAAATTAAGTGATACGTGCAAATGTTTCCAGCTGTCCCGACACAAAGCGCTATGTGTGTTTGCTGATGTGATGCTGATGCTGGTGACCCAGCAGCACAGGCAAGACAGGAAGGAGACTAACATTCATCTAGTCCTTCTGAAGGGCCAAGCACCATGCCTCTGATTTGCATAGCTCATTCTGCACAATCCACACAACTCTAGAAAGGCAGCTCTTTGTCCCATAAGAAAATGGGGCTCCAACCTCATAAGTGATGTGCCCACAGTCACATCACTGTGGGGTGCAGCCCACATCCGGCTCTGGGCACACAGGTATTCACTACCTGGCCTTAGGCAGAATGGGGAGGTGGGAACACGCAGTGAAAGCGGGGGTGGGGGCGTGGGGGGAGGAACCAGCTGAGTTGAGGGCCCCTGGGGTGGGGATGGGGAGACAGGGTTGGCTCAGGAATTCCGGGGGAAGAAGTTTGCACTTTCTCCCACAGGCCCCGGAGAGCCACCAGCAGGCCATGAGCGGGGAGTGACATGATAAAAGGGGTGTTCGGGGAAGGTCTGTGTGTCTGCGGTTTCAGGATGGATGGGTGGTGGAAAGGTCCAGAGGGGAGGCAGGAAGCTCAGCTGGGCAGCTGGACTGGAAAGGTCCCTTGAGACAGGCACAGGCAGCCTTTAGTCAGAGTGACCCCTAGGTCGCCGGGGGCAAGGCCCCGCTGGGTCAGGGCCTGGGCCCGAGGTGCTGAACGGGCCCTAGAGACCGAACCCTCCTTCCCTTTGCCAGTTTGCGGCTTTATCTGGGAGGCTCTGGAGGGTGTCCCGGCTGGGTCGAGCAGGTCTGGCTGCCTGCAGATTTATGAGGTGTGGGGGAAGTGGGCCCGGGCGGGCGGGGGTGGTGGGCGCGGAGACAAGCCTGTTGGAAGAGAGGCAAGTGGGAGGGTGTTCTCCAGTCTGTGGACGTGTTCTGACCCCACTTCCACCTCGGAACCCAGCTGGCCCAGCACGGGGCACGACCCCATGCTGTTCCACCCACCATTCCTCCACCCCCCGCACCCACCCCCACCTGTTGCCTCAGTTTCTCCTCACAGACACCCTGAGAGGTGAGTAGGGAGGGGCTGCATATGCAAATCTTAGGGAAGCTGCCCCACACTAGGTTACCAGTCGCCAATAGAAAGAATGTGCTGGAACCTTCTGTACCAGGGTCGGAAGATGTCAGTGATAACGTTGAGAGCAGGTTACAAACAGTATGTTGAGTATGAGTTCATTTGCGACTTTCAGAGGAATAAATATGCATTTATGCCTCTCGGTATACATTTGATTCACGGGAAATGCCTCAATGATACCTAATTGTGACTCCCTCTGGAGAAAGAGCTTTGACTTTCCATTTTCTACTCTTCAATGATGTTTCAGTGTCTTATAATAAGCATATATGTCTTTCACTTAAAAAATGGTTTTAAAATTCAGAGTCATGGTAGGGTGTGATGTCAGAGAGAGAGGGGAGGACCCTCCCCAGGCTCTGGGTGATGGGTGGGCTGCTGCTGCCAGGGCCTGAGGGTGCTCAGGGTTTGGGCCATCCTGTCTCTGCTGAGAGCCCTCCCCTGACCACCACCCCCTCCCCCCACCCTGCCACCAGACCCTGCTGACCCACATGCAGACAGGCTGTAGGGAGCATGGAGGTGAGTTGGGCCAGTCGAGGAGGCTCTCCCAAAGGCAGTGGCCCTTGAAGTATGGTAAGATTTGACTAGATGGGAAAGAGAGCAAGGGTATTCTAGAAGGACTGGAGCAGAGTGGAGTCTGGAGTCACGTGTGAATGCAAACCCTTCCTCTTATTTACCAGCTATGGGACCCTGAGTACATTTTGTCATCTCTCTGAGCCTCAGTTTTCTCATCTGTCTAATGGGGATCCTCTCCTAAGTGTTACTAAAATAAGGCTGTGCCCATGATGTGTAAGGTATTATATATTTTTTTTAATTTTTTAATGTTTATTTATTTTTGAGAGAGAGAGAGAGAGAGAGAGCAAGCGAGCATGAGTGGGGGTGGGGCAGAGAAAGAGGGAGACACAGAATCCAAAGCAGGCTCCAGGCTCTGAGCTGTCAGCACACAGCCTGACGTGGGGCTTGAACCCATGAACTGTGAGATCATGACCTGAGCCGAGTCGGTCACTTAACTTATTGAGCCACCCAGGCACCCCTGTAAGCTATTATTTTTAGGTCTGGGGATCCCCAAGGCTGGGGATGACCTTGCAGAGCTTGAAAGCACCTCGACCTGGAAAGGCATCCTGGAAAGGTCAGGATGGACTGTGTGAAGGAACATGCAGGGGAGGCAGTTCCTTCTAGGAAGGGCTTCCTGAGGCAGCTGGACGAGGGCAGAGAGCTTGGCTGCACCTTGTGAGAGCACCGGGCAGTCAGTCCTGGGATCAGAGCCCTGCAGGTCCAGGTAGCCACTGGCAGCTGGCACTCATTTGCGTGGGTGCTACCTCGCGAAGGGGGGGGATACATGACATCCTCAGGGAGGACTCCATGGTGCCCACCCACTAGGTAGCCAGTGGGCACACCAGAAAATTGAAGCAGATAAAGAATATTCCCTCCTCAGGGCCTTTGCACTTCCTCTTTCTTCTGCTTGCAACATTTTTTTCCCGTTACTTTCCTGGCTCACTCCCTCACCTGCCACAAGGCATCCTGAAAGGGCATAGCAGAACCGCTGATCCCCATGGGCCTTGAGCAAGACCCTTGGTCTCACTGAATCAGTTATGCCGCCTGTAAGACGAGGACACCGAGGCTTGTTTCCCCTGTGCCCCCGTGCACCCCTCGGTTGCGATACCTGTTATCCTTTATTGCACCTAACGGAGGTCTGTCTGCCCCACGCTCTTCCTGTCCCCACCTCCTCAGAATGTGCACTGCCCCAGGGGCTGGACCACATTCCTCCGGCAGGAAGCAGGCATATAATAGATGCTCAGTGAAGACCTGATGAATGAACGCATGTCCCTGTTGCAGGACTGTTGTGAGAAAAGTACAAGACTGTGAAGGGGCAAGTGCCTTGTGAACTGTGAAGTGTTGTGCCATCATCTGTAAGGAGTCTTGTCGTGACCCCTGGCCACACCAACCACACACCCTCCGTGGCTCTGCCTCGAGGGGCTGCCCTTCTATGTGCCTCCGAGCATTTGGGCAGGGAATGCAAAGCATTTTCCACCCCCACCCCCGCTGTGTTCTGTGACAGCACTTTAGGGGAGGTGTGGGGAATACTGTTCTCACATGGAGTAATTAGGAGCTCACCTCCCTTGATGACAGTGGCACCCTCTGGAGGGGCCCCCTCACCACAACCACACTTGCCTGACGGCTCCTGCAGCCCATGGCCTGCAACGCCAGACTTTGGGCCCAGCTGACAGCAGGCCTGGGTGTGTGCGTCAGCAGCAGGGCGGGGGGTAGTGGTGGTGGGGGATGTCCTTCCAGGACCTGCCCTAATTCCCACCCGTGCAACATTCGCTTTGCCCATCAACCCAAGGCTTATGTGCTTTATTTACAGCTTTCAAAATGCATCCACATCCTCTGATTTGCTATAGATGACAAACTGAGGCAGGTGAGAGAAATAGCATGATTCACCCATTTTACGGCTAGGTAAACTGAGACCTGAAGAAGCTCGTGCTTGGTTTATTCAGACAGAACGGAATTTGACCCAACCCTGCCCTCCTAGACCCCACAGTTTGGTGGGGGTGGGGCACTCAGAAACCATTATAACCCAGCATGAGTGCAGGGGTGGGGACACACAGAAAGGGGGCTGAGGGAGCCCAGGAGGTGAACTCTGAGCCAGGTCCCGAAGGATGATCAGGTAGGGTGGGCTGAGCTAAGGTCAATTCCGTGCATGGCGGTGCGCATCTGCTTTTTAAGGACAGGAGGGGTTGGTGTATGGAGTAGGAGGGGCAGGTAGGAGCAGGGAAGGGAATGGCAGGAGCTTCATTCTGGAAGCCTGGCACCAAGTGAGTTCTCAGTAAGTGAATGGCAATGACTGCCAGTCTCATTTGGACGGCCGTCTATCGTACTGGGGAGCCACTGACAGTCCTTGAGTGACAGGGTCTGAGTTGTGTTGTGGGAAGGGATGCTCTGAGGAGGCAGGGGCAGGGTCTTGATCAATATCTATTATGGGTTTCCTTCTCAAAGGTCCCCACCCCACCTGTGCCCCTCTTCCCTGGCTCCAGGTGGCTCTATCCCTGTCCTCGGGGACCAGCTTCCCATCCTTCCCAAAGCCTTCCAGGAGACAGCTGGAGCTGAAGCCACCGTCTTCCTAAGTGCAGGCCGGTGGGCACATCCAGCTGGCTGCCTCGGCATTACCTGAGAAGCTGGTCAAAAACACAGGTTCCCAGCTGTCAACTGCCAGCCTCTCCCAAGATTCTAATTCGTTCCAGGGACAGCCAGGATTGGTGTTTTTAAAAGGCACCTGAGTCCACTGTGATGCACAGCCAGCTGCTACCCTGAGCTGCCACCAGATGATGTTACAAGCGTCACAAATTACGGGAGTTAAAAAAACGAAGAGTGGAAAGAACCTACCCAAATGTTAGCAGTAGGTCGTGTGGGGGTGGGGTGGAGGGACAATACAGGGGAGATTATGATCTTGTACTTTATATTTCCTTCTGACGTTTCTACCTTTTCCAAATAGTCTGTGTAATGAGCGTGTGTTGTTTGTAAAATGAGGAAAATAAATAACAGCGTCTGGACCGGAGCAGTTTGGAGAGGGGCAAGACAGACCTGGGTCAGTGGCCGGCTCTGCCCTTCCCCAGCTACTGGGCTCTTGATCTCCTGAGCCTCCATGTCCTCATCTGTAAAATGGGAATAGGAAATGCTCAAAGTGTGGCTGGAAGTGTTCGATAGGGGGATTCTCCACGGCCAGCAATTGTCCTTCCTGCGCCCGTCTGTTACACCTCTCTTTCCCTGGCAACGGTGCCCCTCACACTGGACAGACACCCTTTGCTGCCAGTGTCCAGCTGGGACCTCCTCCCCTGCTCTAGCCCAGACCTTTGTAGACTGTGGGGCCGGCAGGGGCTCTGGGAGCCGCCTCAGCCCTCCCTGCTTTACAGCTGGGGAAACTGAGGCCCCCCGCGGTTGGGGGGGGGGGATGTGCACGCGCCTGCTGCACGCCTCCCTCCCGGCCAGCGCCTTGCTCAGTGCGTGAGGGGCAAGTAAGTCACCATCTGTGTTTTCCAATAAAAGAAAATGAAAATTGAAGCGCATTAAAAATAGCTCAATTGGGATTCCGAGCGGGGCTCTGAGGCTGTGACAGAGACGCCCAGCCTGCCGCCTCCCTCCTCCCAGCCTGGCACCACCGGCATCGGGAAGTCATCTGAGGCGAACGTCTTCTAGGAGGGGCCAGGGTGCGGGCGGAGTCCCCATGAGTACCGAGGGTCGCTGGGGACCCCCAGTTCCAGCTTCCCGGCTCTCAGCTGCTGGCGTCCAGGATCATGGGGTCCTGCTGCAGGCAGAAGATGCACTTAGAGCCATATGCCATCCCCTGGGCAGACTCCGGATCCATCCACCCCCAGGTCTCCGGGGCATTCAGCTGGCACCCCCTGCCTCCCACGGATGTCCTTCGAGGGAGGCCCTGTGGCTGAAAGGAAGGCGGACTCCCCTGAGAGGCAGAGACCTGGGTTTGCTGCCCACCCCCCTTCCCCCCCCCCCGCCTCGCCGCTGCACTGACTCTCTGGGCCTGGAGCAAGCCAGGAACCTCTCTGGGCCCATCCTGTCCTCTGCACAGCAAGGATACTAACAGAGGCCCGGGAGCGGTGTGGGAGTGTACTGGTTGGGAGTGAGCCTGATTCAGGAGTGTCCTCCGAAGGGATGGGTCAGGAGACAGAATAAGAGGACAGCTCTCAGCTTGGCGCTTGCTTTGGACAGGGGCTCCGCAAATGTGGCCATTACTGGTATTGTTCTCGTCCTTGTCATTTTCTGTGAAATGGGAACGTGATGGTGAGCTGTAGGAAGCCTGAGTGAGGTCACATGGGAGAGGGCTTTGCACGAGCCACAGCTGCTTACCATGAGGACGGGCTGGCACGCGTCCAGGAGCCCTAGTTCCGCGATTCTCAGAGCGCCTCTTCCTCCCCAGAGGGGCCCCACTCTCTGAGGGTCCTCCTGCACCTGTGACCTCAGCTACTGTGCAGACCTCTGTGAGGCAGACAAGGAAGCACCGTCCGTAACCCGGAGGCCCAGAGGGTGCTGGGGCAGGGAGTTGTCCCGGGTTCCGCAGCCTGGCCTGCCGCAGAGGGCCGCTGCCTGGTGGGACTGTCAGATCCGTACGGCCTGGGTGCAGACAGCGAATCCAGAGAAGGCCGGTGCTGCCCATGCCTGTGCCTGTACTTGTGGAAGCCAGGTGGCCTCGGGCAAGTTGCTTCATCCTCTGGGCCTCAGTTTCTTCATCTGTAAAACGGGGCTAGGTAATAGTTCCCAGGCTTTGGGAAGATTGGGTCCTGGGCAGGGCTTTGCACGTGGTAAGTACTGGAAAGGCAGTAGCCCCGAGAACAGCCCATCCCTACCTGCTCTCCTGTTAGTCCAGAACAGACACTTGCCGGGCCCACCAGTGCCCAGCCACGTGGGACCGGCATTTGCTCTGCCACAGCCTCAGGTCTCTCCAGGGAGGACTGGGAGTGCTGGAGGGAGGACTGTCCTCCACCAGCCAGGAACGCTCACCCCCACCACCCCTCTCTCAGCAGAGGGCCTGGGCCTTTCCTCAGTGGTGGGAGTAGGGATGGAGCAGTGTGCAGGAGATGAGCATTTTCTCCATTAAGGATGGTGTAACAGTTTCCTACTGTCCCTGTAACCACCACATCTTAGTGGCTTAAAACAGCACAACTTGCTGTCTTACAGTGCCGGAGGTCAGAAGTCAGAAGGCTTCACTGGGCTGAAACCAAGGTGTCAGGGGTTCTGGGGGCAAATTCATTTCGTTGCCTTTTCCAGCTTCTAGAGGCCACTTCCTTCGTTGGCCTACAGCCCCTCTCTCCGTCTTCAAAGTGCATCACTGCGCCCTCTGCTCATATTCTTCCACCTCTCTAGCTATGACCCTCCTGCCTCTCTCACAGGGAATCTTGGGCGCCTGGACAGTCCAGGAAACTCTCCCCATCTCAGGATCCTCAACTTAGTCTTGTTTGCAAAGTCCTTTTTGCTATGTGAGGTAACGGTCATGGGTCCTGGGGATTAGGGTGTAGACACCTTTGGGGGGTCCACAGTTCTGTCTACCACTGACAGGAAAGCTACTGAGCGAGTGCTTTGTGCCAAGTTGTGTAGAAATTGGGGTTATAGTAACGACAGCCAGTATTTTACTGAGCACTTACTATTTATTGCCAGGTGCTGGGCTAAACATGCCCCGTGTGAGGCATGATCTCACTAATTGTCACAGCCACCTGCAAGGTGTTAACGCTCTTCCCGTTCCACAGCTCAGAGAGGGAAGGAAGTGGCTTGCCTGAGGTCACTGGGTTAGGAAGAGGGGTTCAAATGTAGATCTGACTGCCGAGTCCGTGCTGGAAGCTCCCTGGGATGTGCACATATGCTGCTTCCCTGGGTTTGGACCCAACACCTGGGTTCTGCACCAGGCGCCTACTCTCCTGCCCCTCTGGTCCCACATCCCAGCGTGTGCTCCTCACCTGATGACAAGCACCAGGACTGCATGCCCAGGTACCCTTCTAGCCAGTCTGGGTGACTCCAGGCAGGGGCTGTGGCCACACAGCAGGTGCTCAGGGAGGGAGCCATGTTGAAATGGGAGGAGAGAAGATGGGTGGGGTGTTGGGAAAGGGGAGTGGCTGTGTGCCTGAATAATTCTTTTTTTTTTTTTTTAATGTTTATTTTTGAGAGAGAGAGAGAGAGAGAGAGAGAATGAGTGGGGGAGGGGCAGAGAGAGAGAGGGAGACACAGAATCCGAAACAGGCTCCAGGCTGTGAGCTGTCAGCACAGAACCCGATGCGGGGCTCGAACTCACGGACCGCGAGATCATGACCTGAGCCGCAGTCGGAGGCTTAACCCACTGAGTCACTCCGGCGCCCGCTGAATAATTGTGTGCCCAAGTGGGAGGTGGAGGACTAGGAGCCAGACTATCCAGGATTGGGGTCGTGAAAGGAGTTTGGGCCACACGGTCCAGAAATCAAAGTCTGCCTTCCTCACCAGCTTTCAGGGGGTCTTGGCCCACAGACTGACTTGTCCTCACTGAGCTTGATTCTGGCCACACCACTGGGTGGCCAACATGCAGCCTTGGCCCCGACCTCTCTTTCTGAGGCTTTTTGTCTGTGGAATGGGGCCGCCGTGGCACTCTGTCCCCTGGAAGGCCTTCAGGAGGCTCCAGCCCATTGAAAAGCCTGAATCCGTGCTGTGAGCCCTGTGACTCTCTACTCAGTCCTCAGGGCCCTTCCCCAGCTCCGTCTTTCTACCTCTCGATGGGCTTTCTGAGGGCCTTCTCTAGGTCTGTATCCCTCACACGCTGCAGCCTCAGTCTTCCCATCTCTACATTGGACGCTGTCTTGTGCCTCAGGCTGTGGTGTGAGCCCTTTGCAGCCTCTGCGGGACTGACAAGGTGCATCTGTCCGTCCTCCCAGCCCCCATGCTAGCCTGGTCAGTGCCCTGAGGAAGGGACAGAGGGAGAGAGGCCCAGGAGCGGGAAGAGAACACGTGTCCTCCGTGTTCATTTAGTCACAGGCTCAGGGGAGGAGGGTTCCTGAGAAACTCCCTGTTCGTGGCATCCTCCATCAGGGTCTTGCCGCCTCCCTGGAGAGCTCAGCTGTAACCAGCGGGAAATGGGACAGATAATTGCAACTTTAAATAAGGCCAAGTTAAAGCTCCCTGCCAGGCCCAGCACGGGGGACTCTCTCAGCGTTGATGGGAGGCAGCGGGAAGTCCCAGACAGCGCTCAGAATCCCCATGCTGCCACCAACTCCCTAGTGACCACAGGCGAGTCACCGCCCTTCTCTGAGCCTCAGTTTCCTCATCTGTTGAATGGGGACCACATGGCATCACCTGTGGGGAGGAGCTAGCATAGTGCCTGATACACAGTAGGTACTCAAGAGCTGGAAGTCTGGACTGTGATGATTATCCCTGTTCAAATGCAGCTGCCCACCCCACCCTACCCAGAGTTTCTCCGGGAGTGTTCTCAGTGATAAAAACTGCAACCGACCCCTCCCGAGCCAAGGCGACCGTACTAGCCCTTGTGCTAAGAGCTTGGCATCCATACCTGCGAGGAAGGCTCGTTCAGTGCTCCCATTTCTCAGATGAAGTCACTGAGGCTGCAGACCTGGGGTGGGTGTGGGGAGGAGTGGGCCAGCAGGGAAAGGATCAGGAGCTCCAGTCAGTATCCCGTCCTAACAGGGTGCACACCGGTGCGGGGAGACACGTGAGGTCCCACATCCAATTTCTCACTTACAGCAGGAATTCCTAGGCCTGCTCCCAGCCTCAGCGCCTCTGCCAGGCTGCCCTGAGCTGCCGCCACCCCGATATTCCCGGGGAGGAGGAGGAGGCCCGTGTGGGCCTGGGGGATTGAGAGCCGACCAGGGCAGGGAGCTGGCCGGAGTGTGGCCCGCAGACCTGCGGTTTCTTGCTCCCAGATGGCCAAGCCAGGCGGCACAGCCAGCGGCTTGGGAAGGCTGCTCCTTGGGCTCAGCTCTGAGGCAGGCCTGGCCTGTCGTGTTTGTGGGCTTGGCACGGGCCATCTGCTCACTGTCTGACATCGCCTCTCCGTGTGCCCGGGGGGGCAGCTGCTATCTCCTGGTGACACCGGACACGAAAGACCACGATGTTCCGCTCAGCAGCCAGCATTGCAGGACCTCTGCCCCATCCGAATAAACCAGCTAGGAAGGGGCATCAGACAAACTCCTGTGAGTTGTTGCCCAGAGAAAGGCTAGGTTACCCGAACTGGGGAAGGGGTCAAGGATGGTCTGGGAAGGCTTCCTGGAAGAAGAGATGCCTGAGAAGTCTTCAAGGGTAAAGAGGAATTTTCCAGGTGAAGGAGGAGGGCATCCGAGGCAGAGGAAGTGGCTTAAGCAGGTGAGGGAAGGAAAAGGAGAGTCTAGCATGTTTAAGGAACTCCTCTCTTCTGCCCTGGGCCTCGCTCCTGCTGTCGGCCTGCCTGCCTGCCTTCCTGCCCCCATCTTTTCAGAGAAAGTGTTCCAGACAGGGGTATGACCAAGAGCAAAGACTCGGCAGTGGGAGACCTGAAGGCCTGGACTCCGACAGTGAGCAGACTGGCCTCGGAGGGTGGAGGGAGGTGCAGCTGGGGTCAGAGGCCCAGGCCAGCCCATAGAAGGCCTTGAATGTCAGACTGGTCTGGATCATCCCTTCAGGGCAGTTGGTGGAAACATCTCTGCCTGGCCCATCAGCACCTGGTCAGTTTCCCAGGGCAGCGTGGGCCTGGAGGCCTGTAAAATCGTAGGTGGGGAAGAGAGGCCCTTCCCTCCCAGCATTGTGGCCAACTCCTCTTGGAAGCCTTCCATGACTTCGTGAAATGAAATGATCTCTCACGTGGACGAGAAGTCTCCTTTGCCACCACCCACTACCAGAAGCCCAGAAAAGCCCATTGCAGGTGACGTGACAGTCACAGCCCAACTCGGGTACCGCCTGGAGCAGGCAGTGCCCTCCTCCTCATACTCTGCAGGCCACAACGGCACCCACGAGTTGTGGTAGGAAGAGCACAGTGTTAGGCGGCCTTGTCCCCTGCCCACTCACCCTCCCTGGCAAAGGCTTCCCACCTGGATCAGATGATGCCTACTCCCTGATTTCATGCCACCACCCTCAGACCTGGAAGTCCCCACTTCCTGACCCCCCGCTCCTGCTCAGCCCTCACCTGAGACTGTATAGACTCGCCCAAGTTTCCTGGGAGCCATGAAAGGAGTTTGGGTCATGCAGGTCAGAAATCGGTCCACTTCCTCACCGACTTGCAGGAGATCTCGGCCCTCTAACTTGACCTCACTGAGCCCCAGTGCAAAATGGGGATATGATATCTTTCTTGAAGGTTTTGGAGAAGCCTGGATGAACTCAGTCCATTGCTTGGCATGGTGCCTGGCATAGAGTAGATACTCAGTAAATGGTCTCCATGGTGATGGGGATGCTGGTGATGGAAGTGGGATTCCCTGTATCTGGCCCAGGGTGCCCCTCCCCCCGTGTCTTCTCCACACTAAGAACCCTCTCATTTCAAGTCCTATTCCTTTCCAGGTCCTTCCTCTGTCATTAGTCCTTCTGTGCACAGCCATGCCAGGAGCCCCAGCAGCTCATACCAGAAGCTCCCAGGCCTGGCTCTTTGTCTGGCATCATCTCTCAGGGTGTCAGAGGCCGCGGGGAATGAATAGTAACTGATGACGAAGACACGGAGGCTCTGATCACAAAGACAATGACAGGAACTTGTTGGTGGCTCTCCTGTGAAACATTGACCCGTGAGAAAATGCCCCAGCAAAGCCATGTCTGCTTAACCGCCCGAGATGCCAGGCACGGTTGGCAAGTGAGCCCGGGGACCGAGAGGGAGCAGTGGAGTCACACTGAGCAGAGATGGCGCTCTGGGGGTCCTGTCACTGCACCCAAGCTGCCCAGGGCCACAGAAGCAGAGCTGGAGGGGAGTGTTAACACAGGAGGGATGCAGGCATTTTGGAAACAGCTCCTCTGAGACAGCAGCTGCTCTCAGAATGAGCAAGAGCTTTGGAGCCATCAAAAGCGGGGTGGACGGGGCGCCTGAGGGGGGCTCAGTCGGTTAAGCATCTGGCTTCGGCTCAGGTCATGATTTCGCGGTTTATGAGTTCGAGCCCCACATCAGGCTCCATGCTCACAGCTCGGAGCCTGGAGCCTGCTTCAGATTCCGTGTCTCCCTCTCTCTCTCTGCTCCTCTGTCTCTCTCTCAAAAATAAATAAACATTAAAAAAAATTAAAAAAAAAAAAACAAAAAAAAAACAGGGTGGAATTTGTACTCTGCCCCCGACCAGCTGTGTGGCCTGGGACAGTCCTCTGCATCTCTCTGACCCCTTGGCTGCAATTTCCTCATCTATAAAATGGATCAGTTACTCAAGAGAATGCAGTGACAACTGAATCAGGCCACCCTGCTGCCCTCAGGATGATCTTAGCCTGGCATTCAAGGCTCTTTGTGGCGTCTGGAGTGCTCTTTCTCCTAGGCCTTCCTGCTCCCTCTTGCGGTTCCCTGTAGGGGCCATGCACATTCTGTCCTCCCAACCTTTGCACAAACTATGCCTGGAACACCCTCCCTCCTCTCTTCCCCTCCTTCTAGCCTGGCTGTCTCCTCTGTATTTGGGGTTCAGGCCAGGTGTTACGTATTTGGGAAGTCTCCTGTGAGTTTGTCTCACATCAGAACATTTCTTGAGGTCAGTGACAGTATCTGATTGTAATTCTCCAATACTTAGCATGGGCCTAACACGTGGTAGGTGTTCAGTAAATACAGGGAGGGGTGGATAGATAGATGAGTAGCAGATTTTTAGAGATATAAGTGGTGTGAATGGAAGGACAGGTAAGTGAACAGTCAGGTGGATAGACAAATGAAAAGAAAAGCAGAGAGGGAGGGAGGTTGGTTCATTGGGAAGATGGATGGGTGAATACCTAAGTAGGATGCTAGATGTATGGGGGAGCAAATGGATGGTGGATTATTGGGGAATGGAATAATAGACTGATGGGTGGGGTAGGTGAGAGGGAGGGTGGGTGGATGGAGGAATGGGTGGGTGGATGGATGGATGGAGGAATGGGTGGGTGGATGGATGGATGGATGGATGGGCGGGCAAATGAGTGTGTGGATGGCAAGAAGGCAGAATGATTCCATAAATATTTGCTTGGATTTGGTGGTTCGGTGGTTGGATGTGTATAGAATGGGTAGGTAGATAGATGGATGGGTGGGTGGATTGTTGGGTAAGCGAGTGCGTGGATGGATGGGTGGAAGGATAAGGGTGTGCAGGTGGGTAATTAGGTGGATGGGTGAGTAGATGGCAAGATAGTTTATGGATGATTGCAAGGATTGGATGGTTGGAAAGATGGATGAGGGGGTGTGTAGGTCAGTGGGTAAATGAATGAACAGTAAAATTTCATGTGGCTAAATGCCTGACATCTTGCCCAGAAGCAGAGGGGTGGTCTGGATTCTGGGATTTGAGTTAATTGTCCTTCACTGGGAGAAACCAGTGCCAATTAGGCAAATAGATCCAGTCCCAGCAGGTCCTGGAGCAGGCTTGCTAATTGACTCCAACCTGACAGACCCTGGCTTGGACTTACAGTGGCCTGTGTCTTATTGATTTGTAATTTACACTCCACACACATCCAGAAGGATTTGAGGTGACGTAATACTCAACCTGCATGCAGTAGGACGGTTAAAAATTAAGTGAGAAAGCGAGAGGCTGCCTCGCAGAGGGGTTAAAAGCATACCTGCGTTCAACTCCTAGACCTGCTGCTGACTGACTGTGTGACATTGGGCAAGTTGCTTCACCTCTCTGAAGCTCATTTTCCCATCTCTGTAGGAAGACAGGGAGGAAGGAAGGGAAGTTGGTTTCATGGAGGAATGTGTGAATGATGAAGAGATACCTAAGTGGGATGCTAGATGTAAGGGTGGGTGGGTTATCGGGACAGTGGAATGGAAGACAGACAGAGAGGGTAAGTGAGAGGGTGGATGGATGAGTGGATAGATGGGTGATGGGTGGGCAAGCAAGTGGGAACAATGATAATTCTATCTCATGGACTGTTGTGAGGCTCCGAGGAGTGACAGCACAGTGGTTGGCACTAAGTAAGCACTCGGAATGATCTAGTATATGGAGTTATCTTGATCCGAGCGACTATCTCCCAGAGGAAAAATCCAGACACCCAGACTCACGGTGTAAGCAGGAAAGAACATTTGATGTCTGGGAGGCTGGGGGTAGGGACGAGGGAGAGGGTCCGATGGTTTTAAGAACAAGCGAGACTCAGCCTCACCCACAAGGTGCTCACGGTCCAGTTGAGCTGGTGAGTAAAGGTCGCAGGGCAGGGTGACAAGTTTCCTCTCTTTTTGTTTGTTTATTTTCTTAATTTTTGTTACTGAGGTCTAGTCGACATTCTCGCCTCTTCTTTTAAGTGGCCGTGACAGTTGTTCTCAACTAATTGGTGACCGTTACGATCTCATGAAATGAAGTCTAAAAGCACTCAGCCCAGCACCTGGCACACCGTTGTTGCTCAGTAATGCCGACTGCTATCGCTGTATTTTTATTACCTGCTTATTAGGTGGGAAGGGTCTGTGGATTCATTTAAGTAAAAGGGCTTATTTTAAAGATTGTAAATCATCGGGTAGATGCTGAGGCAGCCTGGTGTGTCAGGAAGGCTCAAGGGCAATAGATTTGGATTCAATTTCTGGTCTGCTGTGTGGCCTTGGCCAAGTCACCTAACCTGTCAGAGCTTCGGTTTCCTTATGCATTCGGTGGGACCAGTAACAGGCATCCCTCAGGGTTGTCGTGAGGACTAATGAAGCTCTTATGTGTGCAGGGCCCTTCCCGTCCCTGCCTCCCTTCTTCCCCTTCCCCAGCAAGTCCCGGTGTTCATTTACCGCCCGCCCCACCCCCAGCCACCCCTTCCCAGACCTCCATCCATCATCCTGTCCTTTGCGGAGGTTAAGTGGGTCCCCAAGCAGCGAATCCAAACTCTCCCGAAGCCCCTGCCGCACAATGCGGCCCGCTGTTAGCGAGCAACCCGGCTGGCCCGGAGGATTGGGTTTCAGCCGGGCGGCCGGCGCTGGCGGATGCCCAGGCCAGCAGCGGGCAGGCGGGGGACAGCGTGGAGGAGCCGGCGTCGCGGGGACTCCTCCGCCTGAGCCTGAGAAAACAAGAGCAGACTCCAGGCAGGCAACCGAGGCAGAGAAGGGCCTCTGAGCGGCAGGAGGACGAGGAGGGGTATGTGCTGCGAGAGTCCTGGGGCAGAAGGATTTTACATTAACTCGGTCCCCTTTCCGTGAGCCTGAGGGCGGAGCAGGGGGGCGAGCTGGAAAAACAACGTGCTGCCTGTTGGCAGGTTTCACCTTAGAAAGTCCACGGTCTTCCTGGAACCGGCTCAGGGCTTCTGTGGCATGGCCACCCCCACCCCACTCGCCTTGCTTTGGGCTGAGACTCTCTTCGCAGCTGATCCTCACTGGCTTTTCAGAGGAGAGGTCTCGGGGAACCCAATGGGCTGCTCTGGGTTCAAATCCAGCTCTGCTTTCTGGCTATGTGACCTTGAGCAGTTCTCTCAGCCTTTCTGAACTCGGTTTTCGCATCCGTATGATGGGCACAACAGTGCTAGCTTTGCAGGGTGTACAGAGTGATGGGCTCAGGGTCTGGCACCCAGGGCATCGTACATGAACCCGTGGTTTTTCCCTCCCTTTTGTGAGGCGGCATAGCCTGGTGGTTTCTGGGTCACACCAAAGGGGTCAGATCCTGCCCCGCCCCTTATCATGCCTGGGGGAGTTCCTGATCTCTCCAAGCCTTGGTTTCCCCATAAGGTTGCTCTGGGGCAACAGTGAGCCAGACAGTATTGATGAAGCACCTGCCCACCGTTAGCCTCCACGAGTGTTAGCAATTTTCACTGTTGCCTTTGCATGACCTGGCCTTCGCATGTTCGAAAAACCTTTTGCACCCAACGCCTCCTTGAATCTTCTAAGCAACCCTGTGAGGTACACAGAGCAAGGATTTTGTGATCCCCATTTTACGGATGAGGAAACTGAGGCTCAGAGAGGGGAAGTGACTTTCCTAAGTCACCCAGTTTGTCAAAGTCCTTGAATTCCTTAGTTCCTGCCTGTTGCCTCTTCTTAGAATTTCTAACATGGATGTGGACCATGGAAAGAATGCTCCAACTCCCAGCCATTGATTGCCTGGGTATGGCCCCATGGTAGGGCAGATAGGCCTGTGTTTGAGTAACCTCGGCCCTATTAGTCCTCAACAGGGAGCAGGTGGAGCTGCCAGAAAGGGTCCAGAGCAGCATCTGTTGATTGGGTCATGCACCACGCTGATTTGCTGCCTGGGCTGTGGTCTACTGGCCAGTCTGGAACAGAGACCCCACGGAACAACTACTAGGTGTCTGTCCATTTTCAGGATAGACCATATTCTCATGTCCATTTTTTCGGGACAGACCACATCACTACCTTACTCAGGAATCTTCCATCGCTCCCCATTGCCTCTGGGACAAGCTCCAAACTCCTCAGCCCCGTATCCAAGGCCCTATGAGTTCTGGCCCCATCCTAAGCTACCATATCCTTCCATGAAGCATTTTGCTCCTACCACATGGGACAGACACCCTAGCATGGTTGAGGGTTAAGTACTAATTGGAGGCAGACACAGATGCACCACTTCCTGGCCATGCAAACCTTGAACTATCTCTCCTAACTTCAGTTTTCCCAACTGTAAAGGGAGATAATAAAGTACCTACTTTACAAATAGTTATAATGAAATGAGATCATGAATACTAAACCCTTAGCCCAGAGCTCAGCGCGGAGAACCAGTCCTCAGGTTTTACTCTTATCCAAACTGCCCCTGCCTCTGTGCCTTTGATGCTGTTATGTGCCCTCTTCTCCCAGCTCAAATGCCACTTTCCCAGGGACACCTTTGCTAATTCCCTGGTCAAAGCTAACACCATCTTCCTCTGGGTTTCCTGGCCCCCAACCGGGACCTGCCTCTTCTTGTAGAAAGTTCACATGCCAGGCACTAATCCAGAAGATCCTTGAGAGAAGGATTTGCTGATCCGTTTCAACATCCCCAGTGCCCAGCACAGGGTCTGGCACTCAGTAGATAGGGTAGATATTCATGGAATGACCAAGATCTTGTTACTTAACCCGGGAGAATTCAGGGACAGGAAGAAAGAGGCTTTGAGTTAAGTTTTGGAAGAGAAGTTAGCCTGGCTAACCAAGCTGGAAGGGTCAGGCATTCCAGGCAGAAAAACCTAGAATGGTCAGTGCACCAGGAGCACGGAAACGTAGTGCCTTCTGATGGATGGCTGGACACTAGAGACATAGGAAAGCCTGGCTGGAAGGTAATTAACTGGCCTGGTCAGCAGCGGGTGCCTTAGGGCAAGGAGCTAGGACTTTCTGTTACCAACAGGTGGGAACTCCAAAGGGCATTAAGCTCAGTTAAGGCATAATTAGACATGGACTTTAGAAACATCACCCAGATGCCATGTGGAGGTCAAACACATCTACCTCGAGCCAGAACAGTTCTCAGTGCTAGGGATACAGTAGTGAAGGAGGCAGGCACAGAGCTCCCCCAAGAATGGGGGCCCTGGGAGACGGCAGGTCAGCAGAATTGACTTACATGATGTCATCTAATGTGCACGTGACCCATTTTACAGATGGGGAGCCTGAGGGCCAGAGAGGAGCACAGACTTGCCTGCAGTCACAACCTAGAGAGGGCCAGAGCCCAGGTTCTAGCCTGGACAGTCTGAGCCCCACCCCCTTTTCTTTTTCCCCTCCCATCCTCACTCAGGCCCACACAGAGGGAGAGAATAAACACATGCAGAGAGCCCCAGTAATTGTGTGTGTGTGTGTGTGTGTGTATTGTCTGTTTTTTTAAGTCTTTGTTTGAAGCATTCTTAAAAATCATGCAGATGTAGAATGAGACAGATGTGGTTTCAAATGCTAGCCTTGCCTGTGTGCCCTTGTGAAGCCTGCTTCACCTCTCTGACCTCAGTTTCTGCATCTATAAAACGGGGTTAAAAGCATATACCCCACAGGTTGTCGAGAGCCTAAAGCCGTATTTAGAGTGCCCATCTCAGTGCCCAGCACACAGTAGGTACCTAGTGAAAGTTCTTCCTCATGTCTTTGGAACTCTCACACATTGTCATTGGTACGAACCAACAGTGTCTGTGGCCCTAGAGAATTATCCAAGGGGGGGGTCAGACAGAGCTGACCGGGGGTGGGTTGGGGAGCAGAGGGCGATCACTTGCCCCAGCCTGAAACGGGCCGATGGAAGCATCCGCCAGGGCCTCGTGCAGCCACCCTCCCGTCGGCTCAAGACTAACGACTTCAGTGCGTCTCCCCTTTTAGCTCAAATATTTCTGAAATGCACATTGCTCGTTCACACATAGCCAGAGGGGCCAACGGGCCTCCCCAGCCTGTGCAGTCAGGGCCTCCTGATTGCTTTCTTCTGTGCAGTCTCCAGGAAGGGGGTGTGGGCGCAGTGGGGCCAGGGCCAAAGCCACTGCCATGGCTCGAACCCTGTTTTCCCACCGAGGAAGGCTCTCCGAGTAGCTGGCTGCAGGCCTTGGTTCCAGCTTCCTCCTGTATCTGTCCACCCAGCCTCAGTCTTCTCATGTATCCATTGGGATTTTTTTATTTTTATTTTTTTTTTCAACGTTTATTTATTTTTGGGGCAGAGAGAGATAGAGCATGAACGGGGGAGGGGCAGAGAGAGAGGGAGACACAGAATCGGAAACAGGCTCCAGGCTCTGAGCCATCAGCCCAGAGCCTGATGCGGGGCTCGAACTCACGGACCGTGAGATCGTGACCTGGCTGAAGTCGGACGCTTAACCGACTGCGCCACCCAGGCGCCCCTATTGGGATTTTTTTAAATGGTCACTGAGCGGGGCGCCTGGGTGGCTCAGTCGGTTTGGTGTTTGACTTCAGCTCAGGTCATGATCTCACGGTTTGTGAGTTCGAGCCCCGTGTTGGGCTCTGTGCTGGCAGCTCGGAGCCCGGAGCCTGCTTCGGATTCTGTGTCTCCCTCTCTCTCTGCACCTCACCCATTCACGCTCTGTCTCTCTCTCAAAAATAAACAAACATCGGAAATTTAAAAAAAAAAAAAAAAAAGGTCACTAAATGCATTCAGGGCTTGGAAAGCAGACATATCCATGGGAGTGCCTGGAGACGAGTGAAAGGGCAGTGTTAGGCAGGGTGGGGAGAGGGTGGCACCTGAGAGGCTGGCAAGGACGTGGGCAGGGGATGTGGTCCAGCCAGGGGGCCTCAGAGAGCTGTTGACTGTTGCTGTCCACCCTTGATTCTCATTCATTCCCACCGACTATGCCATATTGCTCACCTCCTTTGCCTCTGCTAGCCCCTCCGTCTCCCATGCAACCCCTCCTGCCTCCCTTCTAACTCATTCTTCAAGCCTCCATCTAGAGTCACTTTCTCCAGGAAACCGTCCTGAAATTGAGCAGTTTCTTCCTCTCCTTCCACATGCAGTCCCCTACCCACACTACCCCATGCACATCCCTGTTGCAATGTTTGTCACATTGTGTGGTGATTAATTATCTGTGTACAGCGAAAAACAGCCTCCCCTTGCATGAGGGATTGTCATTGTCACAGTGGGGATGGGCTGGGGACATTTCTAGCACTTTAGAGGCAGTTCGGTGCAGTCTCGCGGTCCCCAAAGTGTGGGAAGTGAAATGATGTCAGGTGGTTTGCAAATGAATGTTTTTAATTGTAATTGTCCTGTGTTTATTTTCCTTCTTTTTATGGCGAGTGATATTGGTTTCCCATTTATAATAATAACTTTTTCCTCTTTAAAATGCCCTTAAAGGGGCGCCTGGGTGGCGCAGTCGGTTAAGCGTCCGACTTCAGCCAGGTCACGATCTCGCGGTCCGTGAGTTCGAGCCCCGCGTCGGGCTCTGGGCTGATGGCTCAGAGCCTGGAGTCTGTTTCCGATTCTATGTCTCCCTCTCTCTCTGCCCCTACCCCGTTCATGCTCTGTCTCTCTCTGTCCCAAAAATTAATAAACGTTGAAAAAAAAAATTTTTTTTTAATTAAAAAAATAAATAAATAAATAAATAAAAATAAAATAAAATGCCCTTAAAAAAAAAAGACTCATCTGGAAGAATAGTAACTGAGTAATAGTACATGTTATAGGTGGAAATGACTGATGTCATGAATATTGTTCTGATGGAGCAGAACGCTAGCCTGGGGGTGGGGTGTGATTTCAGTCTTTGGCTGTCGACCTACTATGTCCCGAGCCCTGTGCTGACTCTTGGGGACAGGCAAAGGTGTGGAGGGGAGATGACTAGAAGGAACCACATGTTTGGGGTCTGGTGGGTGAGAGGACACCAGTCTATGCAGCTGGAGCACAGCTTGTGAACGAAAGATGTGTGACCTCGGGCAAGTTCCTAAGCTTTTGTAAGCCCCGATTTTCCCATCTGTGAGTGGGGCATTGTTGGGCATTTCCCAACTGTGTTGGCAATGTTGGAAGAACATTGGTGAGGGTCTCTGGCTCCTAACAGACAGGTAGGTCTCTGTCTCAGTAAATATGAGTTCTCTCCCTTTGCAGATTTTTGGATTAGAGGGGGAGACGTCTGAGGTGAAGGGAGAAGGAAGGGAGAGAAGGAAGGAAATGCTGGTGGTAGAAATAGGCCTGGCTTCCCAAACCCACCCAGGTTCCTGAGGCAGGAACTACTAACTCCAGATTCCCCGGGGAACTGAATGTGACTTTTGTGCTTGGTTTGAGAGGAACAAAGAGGAAACTCAGGGCATCCCAGGAAAGCAGCGTCAGACGAACCAGGAAGGGTTCCCCAGAGGCCGTGGTGCTGGAGCAAGAGGCTGATGTCTGTCAGATGTTGGCAAGCACCGTCTGGAGTGTGGGGGGAGCCTCTCGGACCCGCCTTCACTTTCAGGAGCCACCTCATGAGCCCAAAGGAAATGGCGTGTGTGCAGGCACTGGGTCAGCCAAAAAAGCACCACACTCAGTCTGAAAAAAGACTAACTGGCACTTACCGAGGCTCTGCTTTGTGTTAGACTCCAAGTTAACCCTCTCCTCTGTCCTTCAGTCCTCGGCTACACTCAGATGGTACTATGGCCATTTTCCAGGTATGGAAACTGAGGCTTACGAAGGTTACAGGTCCAAGGTTAGAAGGCAAATAGGAGACAGAGCAGGTGTTGGAATCGAAGTCCCTCTGACCTCCTGACCCTTAGTTTATCTGCTCTGCCTCCCTGCCTTTTGTGCAGAGGGCGGAGGGAGATGTCAACACTGGAAAGCAAGAGGCTGAGACGCTGCGGGGAGAGCCCCCGTGGGTCACCTCCTGCCATAGCCCCGAGGAGTAACAGCTTTCCCAGAGGCAGGCTTCCAGGTGAAGCCGGGACAGGCATGGAGAGATGAGAGCCCCCTGCCTCCGTCCCAGGAGACCTGCAAACTTCACACTCCCTCTCAGCCCCTTCCTCTCTGTGAACCAACCAGCAAATTGACTGCTGGCCTTTTGGGATCCTTCCACCTCCCCCCCTGCTAGTTCTAGGTGTAGGGGGAGGCAGAGGGGAGCAGTAGAACACCCACCCCAGACTGAGCTCCCTGGGAGCCCGGAGTTTGAGCACCAGCCTGCAGTCTGTGACTTTCCGCAAGTCGTTTGCCCTCTCTGGGCCTGAGTTTCCACCCGTACAATGAGGATGTCAGATCACAGCCCCTCCTCTGGGCCGTGGAATCCTCTAGTGCTTGGCCTCTGGGTCAGCCCAAGAATCCAGCCAAGGGGTGGGGCCACCTGCTTGGCAGGCGTGCCTCCCCCACCCGACCCCTTTCTAGTCCCAAGCAGAGTCTCCTCTCCCTTGTTCTGTGCGGCTCCCAGCAGCTGTTCCTCAGGCCCAGGCAGAGAGCCCGGCTTGGCGCGTCTCTGGCTGAGGCCGATGAGAGAAAACAGGTTAAAAGTTCAGCCCTTGTTCTCTCCAGGAAGAAAAATCTGTAGCATTCGGAGTGTGAAAAGGAACCCTTTTTTCAGCTCCAAAGCAGCACAATAGAACTTCCCTCCAATTTGCCATCAAAAAGACACCCTTGGCACTGGACTCCACCGTCCCTGGCACCCCTCCTCTCCCCTCACCAGCCCCCAGTGCAATGGGACATGGTGGCCGCAGACATAAGCCACAGGCGGTCACGGGGACACTGCTGCATCCTCTGTTGTCAGCTCGTGGGTCTGAGTGGGGTCACCTCTGGCTGAATGCTTCCTCCCATCCACACCACCCCACCGTAGTTCAAGACCTTGTTCCTCCCATTTCGACCTTCACACCTTTGACCTGGGCAGGGTGCACCCTGCCCCAACTATCCTCACCCTAATTCATCCAGCCCAGGTTATCCAACTAAGTCTCTAGAAGTTTGTAGGGTCGGAGGCAGGAGATCTGCACCTCCCACTCTGCTACCAACTCCTTTGTGATTTTTATGAAGTCTCTTCCCCTCTCTGTGCCTCAGTTGCCCTATGTCCAAAATGAAGCAGTTGGCTGGGCCAGAGATAGCATCTCAAATGGCTGGTGTCAGCTTCGTGGCACACTGTGGTGAGAAGCATCGTGCGGCCACAGAGTGTGGGCATTGATTAGTGATGTCTGCTTGGGCACAGCAGTGGAGCATAGAGGCCAGCACACCTTACCTACTCCTGCAGAGCTAGGTGGTAAGGAAGGTCCAGCTGTGAGCTTCTAGGTCTCTGTGCCTACTCTCTCGTGGCCATTATGTATACATGGCTCGTCACCACTACTAGACTGAACAACTCCATAGTAAGGTCTTGCTATTCACCGTTTTCCCTCCCAAGGTACCCACTGCCTGGCACAGAAGGGGCATCAGGATATATTTGTTGGATGAATGCTTGAAAGGGGCCAATTTAAATCTGCTCAGTGCCTTGCGGTTCAGCTCCAAAAGTGTCTTGAATTCCCTGTGGCAGGGAAGGGGGAGTGGGAAAGGGTCCTAAGCCTTATCTGGGGGTGAATAGGGCTCTTTCTGGCCCTCGGGGGTCTCCTTTGTCATAGGCTATGTGGCTCCTTCCTTCCAGCTGCTGGAGAGAGGAGGGTGGGCGAGTGGGGCCCTGGCTGGTTCAGAAGCTGATTTGAGTTTCCTGAATCCCCAGAGGGCAGGTGATAGACTAGACTCACTTGGCACAGTGCTCACCCTCAACACCCCTCCACTCCTAGGGCCCTATCCTAGGGGCACAGTTGACCGAGGCCTAGGGGAGGGAGCCCCAGTGTGGAGACACTCTAGAGGACTCTAGGTGCCTGAAGAAGGGGGAAGGTGTCCCTGATTGGAAGTGTGGGCCAGAGAGCCAAGGTAGGGTAACTAATGGGGCTCAGCTGGGACCAAAGAGAGACCTTTCTAAGGCCCACATTTCAGTTTTTGAGAATTTGATGCAAGCTGAAAAGCAGACACCCTAAGTTTTACATAAAATTTCAGGAGTTGCCTGGTGGACTCCCTGAAGCCCACCCAGGAGACTCCAGGTTAAGACCCTAATCCACCAGTAAGGGAGGGAAGTGGCAGTCGCTAGATTGGTGGGACTTGATGGGCTCGCAAAGGGCATGACCCTGCGTAGAGGGCCTGGAGCTGGTCTTTAAGGGGGTGGAGCCTGGAGGAGCAGCATCAGACGATTGGCTGGGGCATGGGAGTGGGTGGGATTATGGGGCGGGACAGCCAGATGATTGATTGCGCAATGGAAGTGGGTGGAGCTCTGTAAAGAAGGCCCTTGAGGGGTGGGGGTCTTGGGGTGATTGACAGCACTCCGTAGGTGGGCGGCATTGACCCTTTGCTTTCCTCACAGAAACGCTGATGGACTCGACCACAGCGACGGCAGAGCTGGGCTGGATCGTGCATCCTCCATCAGGGGTGAGTCCGTGGTCCCCAAGCCCTGCCCAGTCCCTCAGAAGACCTGGGGTTTTGCTGCAGGGCCTGGATGCCCCCTAAATTCCATCCCCTTTCCCTCTTTCAGGGCCCGGGGCTTGCCCCTCATTGCCCCACCCTATTGGTCCCCTACTATTTGGAGTGCCAGTTACCATGACAACATGTTGGCTGCTTTCAGCCTTTATCCCATGGCATCCTCGGGGCAAGGCTGAGAAGCAGGAATTCGCATTGCCCCCATTTTACAGATGAGGAAAGTGAACTGTCATTTTCTGAGCACCCACTTATCATATACTGTATCAAGGAAGCACGTTTACACACATCTTCTCCAATAATAAGGGGAGGAAACACCTCAATTTTACAGGTAAGGAAACTGAGGCTCAGAGAGGTGTAGCCGCCTGCCAGGGACGTTACACCTAGTTAGTGACGGGGCTCAGGTTTGTATCCAGGGCTGTGACCGAGCCTTCTGCGTACCCATAACACAGGGCTTCCCCCAAAATCTCTCTGACCACTTCCATGGCCCCCCTACTTTCCTGGGGCCAGTGGTTTGAGCCCATGTAGGCTGTGAGCCCCTCAAAAGCGAGAGCAGGCACAATCTGAGATTCCTCTTTCTTCCCACACCAGCCAGCCCAGCGCTTACATACAGGCTGTGGGGTCAGACATGCCTGAAATTCTGTCCCAGCTCTGCCACTCACCAGCCATGTGATTTGGGGCCAGTTCCTTAGCCTGCCTGAGCATCAGTTTCCTTATCTATAAGACGATGTTGGTCACGTCCTCTGCGCAGGATTGGTGTGAGGTTTTCCCGCACGGCGTCTTGCACGGTGCCCGGTGATAAGTAGCTACAGTAGTCCCACCATCACCATTGTCCTCGCCACCGGTTTTCATATCATTCCCTCCTCATTCCCCTGGGTCCCCACAGCCCATCTCTTCCCTCCCCGCCATCCCAGCGCCTCCACTGGGACTCGGCCGCTGCCCCAAGGAGCTACATCCCCCCCACCCCCCACCCCAGGCCTGTGTTCTCAATAGGCAGGGCCCTAGGGTCAGGCCTCTTTCTGTGGCTCTTTCTTGTCACCAATTTTCCATCTGCGAAGGCGGCTGGGCCCACAGCCCCACCCTATCAGTAATGAGGCCAGGCTGGGCTGCAGGGCCCCCGGACGCAATTATTTGGGGTGTTTAGGCTGCAGGGCCTCCGCATGTTAATTAGAGAGAGGGGAGAAAGGCAGAGTGCTCTAATTAAGTGCTCTAATTAAGTTCTGAAGAAGAGCAGTGGTTGTAACAAGGGGCTGACTTTGTCACATGGTGCCACCAAAAAAAAAAAAAAAAAAAAAGAAGCAATGTAGGGAGCTTCAGAGCCACCACTGACATAGAGGCTGGGCTAGCAGGCTCCAGCTCGGCCTTCCCCACGGGCACTGGCCTTTCACAACATCAGCCCTCCCCAGGCCACTGCACTGCCCCGCACAGATTTGGCCCAGATATCCGAGGGAGGCCAAAGGACAAGGAACACCGACTTCAGGGTGACACCTCTATACCACCATCTGCCTCCCCCTCCTCCACCCAGCTGGGGAAATCGAGGCCCAGCAAGGAGAAGTGACTTGCCCCAGGCCACACATCAAGTTAGCAGGGCAGGGGCAAAACCCAGGACTCCTGGGGTACTTGTGGGTCCTTGTGTTTCGAGGCTGTGTGCACAAGTGCAGGAATGGGCCTGGGTCTGTGTGGCTTGGGTCAGATGACCTCACTTCCCTGGTCTCTGCTCCCTCATCTGTAACATGGAGATAATAATATGCACCATGTGTGACCATAATGACAAAGAAATGAGGTCCTCTTACAGCACCCACCCCAGGCCGGCATGGCTAGGAGGGGGTGCTCTGCTGTTGGGGCTCTTTTGGGTCTACCCCAGGTAAAGGCAACCCAGTGCCAAAGAGGGGGGTGCATGGCTACTCTCAGTAAGCTTTCGGCCCCCCTGGGGAGACCGGGCCGAGAGGGCCAGGAGTACTCAGCCCCCGCCCAGACCAGGCCGGTTGTCCCCAAAGACCCAAGGGAGAGCCAATGAATGCAAACACCACAAGAGGTTCCAGAAGGATGGGCAGAGAAGATGAGAGGGTTCTCGAGGAGGGCACAAAAGTGTGAACAAAGGCTCAGCACGTGAGGGTTGGCCTGTGAGGGTGTGTGAGGAGACGTGTGCCCCGCACCCTTCATCCCCAGCTTTCCGTGGCCCTGCCCGGTGCCACCCAGCAGTGGGGCTCGGGAATCCCTTAGCTGGGTGTGCGAGAGCCAGGCTGGGGTCCAGGGAAGGTGCTGAAGCACATGCCGCAGGCAGGAAGGGAGTGAGTCTCCCTCCAGGTACCATCTTAACCACTTTAGGCCTCAGAACAGACCGCCCGTCTTCCCCATCACGGGGGTGAGAGCTCTTCTTCTGTCAGCCTGGGAATCCCCTAGGGTAAGGACTGTGTCTCCCAGATCGGAATAGGAGCTCCCAGTAGGTGGAAGTTCTGTCTCCCCCATCAGACTAGTACTCCCCAGACACAAAGCTGTGTCTGCTCTCAGCAGAGGAATCCCCTCAGGCTGGGCCTCTCCCTAATTTTCCTTCCAGGTGGGAGCTTCCCAGGAGCGGGGGCCATGTCTCCTTTATTGCCCTGGAGTGAGGGTCACATCGCCCGTATAAATCAGGGGAAAACCAAGAGCAGCGTGTGTGCCCTTCCCATCAGACTGGCATGTCTCCCTCACAGTGTGGGGAATTCCTGGGGGCCAAGTCCATGTCTGCACCTCAGCTTGGGAGTTCTCTGATGGTACGACTCACGTCTCCATCATCAGACTAGAAGATGCCCGAGGTAGAGGCTGTGCCTCCCCCGTTAGACTAGGAGGCCCCCAGTGGCCAGAGTCCTATTTGCACCCAGCAGACTGAAGGGTTCCCTAAGGCAGGGTCTGTGTCTCGCCCATAGACAGACGATCCCTGGGGTTGAGCCCCATCTCCCCCACCTGACTAGCGTTTCACCCGCAGTGGGAAGAGGTGAGTGGCTACGATGAGAACATGAACACGATCCGCACGTACCAGGTGTGCAATGTGTTTGAGTCGAGCCAGAACAACTGGCTACGGACCAAGTTCATCCGGCGCCGTGGTGCCCACCGCATCCACGTGGAGATGAAGTTCTCCGTGCGTGACTGCAGCAGCATCCCCAGCGTGCCCGGCTCCTGCAAGGAGACCTTCAACCTCTATTACTATGAGGCCGACTTCGACTCGGCCACCAAGACCTTCCCCAACTGGATGGAGAATCCGTGGGTGAAGGTGGACACCATTGCGGCCGACGAGAGCTTCTCCCAGGTGGACCTGGGTGGCCGGGTCATGAAGATCAACACCGAGGTGCGGAGCTTCGGGCCGGTGTCCCGCAACGGCTTCTACCTGGCCTTCCAGGACTACGGTGGCTGCATGTCCCTTATTGCCGTGCGTGTCTTCTACCGCAAGTGCCCCCGCATCATCCAGAATGGCGCCGTCTTCCAGGAGACACTGTCGGGGGCCGAGAGCACATCGCTGGTAGCTGCCCGGGGCAGCTGTATCGCCAATGCCGAGGAGGTGGACGTGCCCATCAAGCTGTACTGTAACGGGGACGGCGAGTGGCTCGTACCCATCGGGCGCTGCATGTGCAAAGCCGGCTTCGAGGCCGTGGAGAACGGCACGGTCTGCAGAGGTAAGGACTGCCGCAGCGGGGCAGGTGCCCCTGCAAGCGCGTGGAGTTGGTATTGGCTGCGGACCTGGGCCTGGGGTCCCAGGCTGGCAAGGGCAGTGGCCTGGAGCCGACCGTGAGGCGCTCTTTGGCCGGGTTTCCAAACGTGCAGCCACTGTTCGCTGTCTTGGAGGGAGACATTTGAAGAGCGCTTCTTGAATGGCAAGAGCGTGCAAGGTGCTTTTCGTTGGTGCCAGGATAGACGTTTCTCGTTTTAATTATTACATGACTATTAACAGTGGCAAGTGGTGCTGTATGTCTCCATCTGCGAAAGTGATGTGGTTTCCTTTTTGCGGAAATAAGTCACAGTAAGTAACAGTTGTAAGTTCAGACTTACTGGACTTTGGCTGGATCGGTCAGTAGAGGCCAGGTTAGATTGAAGTGACCAAACAGTAGATGTTTATTTCTTACCCAGTGCTACCTGTCTCTCGTGGGTCGGTTCCAGGATTCCTCCCTCTGGGAGCCATACTGGATGGAGGAGCCCCCATTTGCAATGTTGTGATCACGAGGACGGAAGGAAGTGGTGTGAGCTGGGTTGTGTGCCGGCTCTAGAGTTCTGCCTCAATGGCTGTGCACACTCCTCTGGACACTTCAGTGGCCAAGGCAAGTCACGCGCTTACTTCCGATCCTCGCAGGTGGGAAGGTGAGCCGGCCTCCTGACCACCACTTCTACTGTGGGCCAAGCACCTTCTAGGTCTAACTCCTTTAATGCTCACAAGAGCCCTGTGAGAGAAAGTGCCATTTATATGAAGACGTCGAGGCTCAGAGAGTGAGTGGGGGAGCCAGGAGTCTTACCCAGGCAGTGTGATTCCAAGCCCACCCTTAGCCACTGTGCCACTTTGGTTAACTTAAGGAAACGTTCTAAGTCAGTAGTGGTACGGGTGGTGTTTATTATGGTGAAGAATCGTGGAGGTGGTTTGCAAACCTAAGAAGTTTGTAAGAGGCGATGCACGGTGGTAGAAGGCTGTGAAGGTAGACGGACCTGCATTCGAATACCACCCCTGTTATGAGCTGTCTGTCCTATGCTGAGTATGAAACCCTCTTTCATAGGGTACTTCTGAAGACTCAACAAGTCAAGACTGTAAAGCATCTATAATGACTTGCAGTATACAGTAGGAGCTTAATAAATGTTGACTAAACGAGACGTGTACAAAGCCCGACCTGGTGCAGGTACTCTACAATGTGAGCTGTGATGGTGATTTAAAGCCCTATTTGATTTAAAGCCCAATCGGGTCCCAGGGTCCCCCATGTGCCAGGCAAAGAGTCTGGACCCTATTCCAGGGTCCCTGAAGCACCGGTGAAAGTGTGGCCTGAGGTAGCTGCAGTGACCCTCCCCTTCATAAAATGCTGTCACATCCGCTGTCCCTGTTCCTACCCTCCATGCTCTGAAGCAGCATTTTAAAGGTGCCTGGGAGGGCACGTGGGGTGCAAGAGACAGCAGCAGGAGCCTGTGGGGAAGCAGCAGCCGTGTTCGCAAGAGGTGGTGGCTCTCTGGAGTGGGCATCCACTGTGCAGGGAAGGAGCCAGGCTAGAATGAAGGGGTGTGAGGAGGGTGAGTGAGAAGGATGGCATGTGCAGGAAAGGAGGAAACAGTGAAGTCCGGCTTGCAGGGAGGTGACGGTCCTGGAAAAGGACATTTGGGGAAAAAAGCTGGTTTCTGGGGGAAGATAACAGATCAACTCACTATACTTGAGTGTTGAAAGTGCACAGCCTCAGGAGGTGGCGGGCCATGTGGGCCCAGGGCAGAATCAGTCACTCCTCGCTCATTGTTCATTCACTCATCAAACCTCGCCCGCGCCTGCTCTGTGTCAAGGCCTTGTGCTGAGCGTCGGGTGAGACAGACAAGAATGCGGCTGTGGCCCTGCCGTCTAGGAGCTCACGGTGTAGCAGGGGACGCAGACTGTAAATGAACAAGGGAGGGCATGCCTTTGACTTACTTTGATTGGAACCACTTGGGTTGCAGTGGGCACAGAAAGAGAAGGGCTTCCCAGAGGAGGTGACATTGGAGCTGAGTCTTGGGAGAGGCATATGTTGACTGGGTGGCCCGGGCCTTCTGGAGGATGGATCTACAAGGATCTGGGGACATGAAGCACCATGGGTTAGGGGGGACTGATACAGCATCTGACCTGGCTGTGGCTGGGGTTCGGGGAGGGACAGAGGAAGAACTGTCACCGGAAGGTGCCCAGATGAAAAGGTGCACTAGTCACCCATTGCTGCATAACAAGTCGCCCCAGAACGTCACAGCTGAAAACAAAAGCATTTGTTTTTCTCAGTTTCTTAAGCTCAGGGATCCAGGTATGGCTTCGGGGGGCTTCCTCTGGTGCAAGGTCTCTCCTGGGACTGCGGCTACGCTCTTGGCCAGGGGCTGCGGTATTATCTGATGGCATCACCGGGGAGGGGTCTGCTTCCACATTCACCCACATGGTTGATTGTAGGCTTTGGTCCCTCGCCACAGGGATGCACATGGGCAATGGCTTCCCCCAGAGCGACTGACCTGAGAGCGTTAGAGAGAGCACCCACAACAGAAACCACAGTCTTTTTATGACCTCATCTCAGAAGTGACATCTCATTGCTTCTGCTATATTCTCTTTGTTAAAAGCCAGTCACCCAGTTCAGCCCACACTCCAGGAGAGGGAATTACGTGAGGTGTGAGTGCCAGGAGGTGGGGTCACTGAGGCCATCATAGAGGCCGCCTGGCACAGGCAGGTGCTCCAAGTCCGAGCTTCCCCGTGCAAGTAGGCCCCGCCCCCCTCCAGCCCACCTCCCCAGATCTACGGCCAGCCTGCCTGCCCCAGGCCCAGCCTAGCCCAGCCAGCCACTGGTGTGAGTGGAGGCCAGTCAGGGTGTGATTAATGAGCTCAGGAAGCCAGAAGGACACCAGCCAATGCCGTGGCCTGTGCTGCGGCCACCCAGATGTGGGGCTACTCCAGCGCAAGTCCCAGAGGCACTGGTCCCACTGGCCCGGGATGTGTAGGGCTGGTGGCTACAGCTCACATCTGGGTGGTTGGCGACATGCTTTCTCAGTCTCCAGTCTCCAATTCAGGGATTCTTGGCCTTGACTCTGCCTCAGAATCCACTGGGAAGTTAGTTAAAATGCAGATTCCTGGCTCTGATGCAAACCTCTACCCCAGGTCTGATTCTGTGGCTCTGATGGGCTAAGAATCAGCATTTTTACTGTATTATTATTTTTTTTTATTTGGAGGAAAGAGAGAGAGCACAAGCAGGGGAGAGGGGCAGAGGAAGAGACGAAGAGAATCTTAAGCAGGGTCCACGCCCAACGCAGAGCCTGATGCAGGGCTCGATCCCACAACCCTGGGACCATGACCTGGGCCAAAATCAAGAGTCAGATGCTCAACCAATTGAGCTATCCAGGCGCCCTAAGAATCAACATGAGCAGCCCTCATGTTTCTGTAACAGGACCATTAGCTCAGACACGTGGTGTGGTAACATACCCTTGGTCAGACAAACAGGACTTCAAGCCAGATCGGTGACCCCAGGCCCAGCCCGGGAACATCCACCCTCGGGGATGGAAGGGGTCATTCGCAGAATCTACAGGAGAGTGTGGTTTGGGAAGATCCATTTAATGTTGAGGCATAACTTGATAGGAAAAAATCCATTGCTTTGTTAATACAATTGGAGAAGATAAGGCCGGATAAAGTCTCTTTGACAGATGACAAGTAAGTAGATGAGTCCTCAGGGGAGTGGCAGCCATCCTGGGAGGGTGAAGGGGTGGGGGGGACAGACAGTGGTGGTTAACAAAAGGTTGGGAGTTTCCAGTGCCCTGAGCGTTTCACAAAACAGCAGGCCAAACTGACTCAATCTGACCAACCTCCTCTGGTGCCTACTGTGTGCAGGGCATAGTAGAGAAGGGAGGGGCCTGGAGAAGCCAGTCAACCGCTCAACAAGCATATATTAAGTACCTTCTGTGTGCCGCTTAGCCCTCCAGCAAATATAGAAGGCTCGACTTACCATGGTCCGACTTACAATTTTTTCGACTTCCCACTGGTGCTCTAGTGAGACATATTCAGCAGAAATTGTACTTCAGATTTTGAATGTTGATCTTTTTCTGGGCTGGTGATAGTTGGTTTGCTACTCTCTCCTTATGCTGGGCAGCCAGCCACACGATCATGAGGGCAGACAAGTGATGCAAGAACAACCATTCTGTACCCATGCAACCACTTTTTCCCCGCTTTCAGTACAGTATTCAATAAATTGCATGAGATATAACAGGCTTGTGTTAGAGGATGTTGCTCAACTGAGCACATTTAAGGTAAGTGAGAGTAAGCAATGTTGTGTGGTACGTTGGGTGCATTAAGCGAGTTTTCCACTGACGATATTTTCGACTTGCAGTGGGTCTGTCAGGATGTAACCCCATCGTCAGTTGAGGCAGATCTGTATGTATCGGGTACCATCTATGAGCCAAGCCCACACCGATGCTGGGAAACACAGAAGCGAATGAGTTTTTAGTCTGAGTGGGTGAATGGGAGAAGACGGAGGCGAAAAGTTAGTGAGCAAATAAATAAAATAGTTATGGGCTGTGATGAATGAAAGGGGGGGAAAAGCTCTAGCAAGAGAGAACAAAGAAGACTTGCTTTAGCCAGGTGGGCCAGAGAAGGCTTCTTGGAAGAGGTGTCACTTGAGGTGACAGGGGCCGCCCTGGGAAGGCTGGCAGAGAGCACCTGAGACACAGGGTTCGGCTCACTGGCTCCTGGGTGAGCAGGGGACTCAGACACATGGAGAATAAGGCAGAGTACGGTCTTTCCAGAAATGAGGTCCATCCAGTCAAAGCACTTTGAGAATGTGAGAAAGAAAGCATCTTTTCTGAAGAAGGCTTCAAGGAGGAGGTGACATTTGAACTGGGCCCTGAAGAGTGAGTAGGATTTGGATGGGTGAAAGGAGGGAGGTAATTGTAGGTCAGGGAACGCACTGCATGAATAAAGGCCCTGAGGTATGATGGTATAGGGTGTGTTTGGAGAGTGTCCTGTGCCCTACTGGGTGCAGGTGCTAGGGTGTGACTTCTCCCTGTTCATTTCTCTGTGCACTTTTTATTGGGTACCTGATCGGGACCTGCCCTGGGCATGCAGCTGGCAGGTGAGGGACTCTGGGGACTTCCTTCACAAGAACTCTGCCCCCCTCTCCTACCCAAGTCCCCAGTCTCCGCAACATCATGGTCTCCACTGGGGCTTGCCGTCAGCAGATCTGCCGGCGGGGTTGGGCTGGGGGCAGGAGGGGGGCCCTGGAACTCCTTCCCTGCAGCGGCTGCTCCCCCCAAGCTCCCAAGTCTGTTTCTTGACTCTTTCCAGATGTTCATGGGCTTCATTGTGAATGTGCTCCTGCCTCAGTTTCTCCAAGTTCGTCTCTGTATCCCAGTTTCTCTTGGTCTCTCCTTCCCTACCTCAGCTCCTACTTGCCCCTGCCCATCAGATCCCCAGCCTAACCACTAGTGGCAGACCCGCATCTATAAGGGATCTGGAGGCAGTTCCACAGTGATCGTGATTGCTGTGTACTGTCGGGGTGTAATGGGATTTTTAATATTTAGCTTGGACAGGGAGAGGGGCTGTGAGCCAGCGGGGAGGGGCTGGGAGTGGGGGGCGGTTGCACGTTCATGTTGATCCTCTGGCTCCAGCTTAGACTCCCAGTTCCCAGCTGCTGGGCTTCTCCCAGCCTCTCCCTCTCCTCCACCCTGCCCTGCTTGGCAGCTCCTAGCCCGGCTACCCACCCACCCCACCCCCCACCTCCCCAGCCGTGACCTCTCCTTGACCTTGGCCTTGGAGACCTGATTTCAAACCTCAGCTTTGACCCTGTCCCAGCCTTTGTTTTCTCATCTGCAAAACAGGATAAACAGAAAGGCTGCTGTGCAGAGTAAATGAGAAAATACCTAGAAAAGTGTTAGAAAAATAAAAACAGGGACTTCTATGAACACCGTCTTCTGCTGTGAATGTCTTCCTCCCCCCTCTGATGAGCTTTTGATTTTGAGGGAAAAAAAACGTTTCCTTATCACAAAAGCAATGTAGGTCATTTGTGGAATCTTTAGAAATTACTGATAAGCAAAAAGGAGAAAATTAAAATCACCCAGAGATAGTCACTGTAACAGGCTGGTGGAGATCCTTCTAAGTGTATTTACACATATTGATTTATTTTTTATTTATTTATTTATTTTTTGATGTTTATTTATTTTTGAGAGAGAGAGAGAAAGAGAGAACGTGAGCAGGGGAGGGGCAGACAGAGAAGGAGACACAGAATCCAAAGCAGGCTCCAGGTTCTGAGCTGTCAGCACAGAGCCTGACACGGGGCTCGAACTCACAAACTGTCAGATCCGTGACCTGAGCCGAAGTCAGACCCTTAACCGACTCAGCCACCCAGAGGCCCCCGTGTTGATTAATTTTAAAGAAAAAATGGACTCCCGCTAAAAATACACAAGGATTTTTGACTGATTGATATTTTACAGACACTTTCCCATGTCATGTTAGATCTCTGGCATCATTTTGGAAGGCTCTTAGAATTCCATAGGAAAGATGTGTCATAATTTATTTACCAGTCCTCTGTTGTTCGACATGTAATTGCTGGCCATTTTTCGCTCCTAATGAATGCTGGGATGCAAGTCATTGTCCCTGTCTCTTTGTGCACGATTACTGATATTTGAGTAGGTATGTTTCCAGATGTGGAATTGTGGGATCAAATGCTTTTTAGAGCTTGACACACAGGGCCAAGTTACCCTCCAGAGAGGGACCGCTCAGGTACCCTCCTGGCCGCAGACTTACACAGTGCCTGTTTCCCCACATGCTCACCAGTAGGAGATATTATGCCTGTTGCTTTGTTTTCTGTTTTTCTCCCAGAATCCTGTGCTCCTTCAGCCAAGGTAGGGAGGGGCCAGGGGTTATCTCTGGGCCCTCAGGGTTGGGTCCTGGGCCAACCTCAGGGTGGCCTCTTTCATACCCTGCTTTCAGTTCCAGCCCTTCCCATAGAGGCTGGACCAGTGGCCCAGATGCGTCTGGCGAGTCTGTGGGGTAGGGTGCGGTCCGTCTTGGGGTGAGGAGGAGGGAGGCCTCCAGCTGGCAGGGCCTGTGCTGGCTGGGGAAAGGGTGTGAGGGTTGGAATGCTGGGTGGGAGGAGAGGCCCAGACCCCCACACAGAAAGTTCTGCTACATCTCTTCCAGGGCAGGGTGGAGACGCCCAGCTGGGGGAGCGGGAGGGGTAATAGGCATCCCCTCCAGACCCCCGGGCTCAGGCCAGGCCCAAGACCACACAGGCCAGCCTTTTGGAAAGGGGATTGGAGGGGACCTTGGCCAGCACACTCAGGCTATTCAGTTCTCTGCTCTTAAAAATTGAAGTTCCCCTTCCCCTGTGCTCTCAAAGCATCTTTGTTTACAGCCCTCCATCCATCTGTCCATACACTGGTTCACCTGTCCAGCCAGCCAGCCATCAGAGATTCACTGAATACCAGCTTGTGACTTTTTTGCTTCTTAGAGAGGCCACCAGGAGGCTAGCACATATTGAGTGCCTGTCATGTGCCAGGTGCTGGGCCGGGCATTGGGGTTTTTGGAAAGGTCAGCTATGGGCCCTGCCCTCACAGACCACCCAGTCTAGAGATGTTGACAGACATGCCTGTAGGTAGTGAAGGTGGAAGCAGACAAAGGCACCCAACCTACCTAGGGAAGCATCAACCAGGGCCTTGGTGGTCAGAGGAAGGCTTCTGGAAGTGGAAGCCGAGTGAGGAGCAGGAGTTAGCCAGGTGAAGAGGAGGAGGTGCAAAGGCCCTGAGGCAGCTACAGTAGGTATTCCTAGAAAGGAAGGGAGGTCCACTTCAGCCCAATTTCCTCTCTGGGTCAACTATATGGAAGGAACTGAATATCAGGGCATGGGATAATATAGTCTTCATATCCCCTCGGGGGTCTGGGCAGGAAATACTGAACAGTTTTGTCCTGCCGTACTCATAACAGCTCCCCAGGCACCTATTGTGCACCAGACCCTGGGCCAGATGTGGGGACTGTAGAGAAGATGAAGGCCCTTCTTGCCTTCCTAGAACTTCCGGGGGGGGGGGGGGGGGTGGGGGAGATGGCTCCTTCTGTTACTATAGCCTTGGGGAACTTAGGAAGGAGTCTGGGGAAAGCTGGGGAGGCCCCCTGGAGGAGGAGCCATTTTTCCAGGGCTTTGGAGATTGAAAGGAACGAAAGGCAGGAATTAGTCCAGAAAAAGATGGTCAGAAATGATACTTTTTTTAACCCTGGCCTCTTGCTGACCTCCCGCCCCCCCCCCCCCCCCGCCCCCAACAAGGTGTAGCCAGCTGGGGGTGGGGGTGGGGGTGGGGAGAGGAGAAATGTAGGCCAGAGGAGAAGGGTGGAGGGACTGCCAGGCTTTTGCGCTCCATGCCGTCAAAGGGCTGAGTGAGGCAGAGGCTGCAAGGAATCCTGAAGGCTAGGCAGTCCCTCCTGTGTGCCCAGTGCTGTGTTACACGCTCCAGGATCTTTTCGAATCTTCTGTTGATATCATTTTTAGCTCCATTTCACAAATGATGAGACTGAGGTCCAGGGAGGGTCTTGTGCCCAAGACCACACAGTGAGTAAGCAGCGGAGGCAGAATGTGAACTTGGCTTTCTGCAACCGCTGAACAACTGATTAACCAGAATGCGGTGAGGCCTGGATATACTCTGTCCTGCCCACCTCCCAGATTGCTGAGGGGCCCCGGAGGTGGTGGCGGTGAAGGGCTTACACTCAGGACTGTGGGGCCGCCCTGGTGGGACAATCTGAAGGGCTTCCTGGTAGGAGAGGGAGGCTTGTGGCTGGGCCTTGAAGGACGAGTTGCTTTCATATCGAGATGCTGGGCACAATGGAATGCTGTCCCAGAGCAGAGATTCAGGGGGTGGAGAAGCCCTTGTGGGTCTCTTCTCCTCATGCTCAAGGGACAGAAGACCTCCAGGAGGGACATGCACCCACCCCTCGTCTAACCTCTGGCCAAACAGAAGAGTCTGTTTGCTCCCACACAGCATTTACCGAATGCTCACCTCGTCTCTCAAACTGCACAGTAACCTTGTTGAATGTCCCCCAGCGGACTAGGAAGCAGACTGGGGCCCACGGTCACACTCCTCGGAGGTGGCAGGATAGGTGTGCATTCTCATGCCCCCCGCTTCTGATTCCTCCCACTTCTTGGAGGTGGCGAAAAGGCTTTGTGGCAGGCACCCAGTGCTCGCGTTTGTTAGGAGCTTCATGTGGACCAGGCAGCTCTCACTCTGGGTCTCAATGACTCTCGGTCCCCGCTGGGAGTTAGGCATCATCATTTCTGTTTTACAGAGGGGAAACTGAGGCCCAGAGAGAGCAAGCAGCTTGTCTGAGGTAACACGGTTATGGAGGGATAGGATGGAGCGCAGGCCCTCTGACTCCGGAGCCCCTGTGCTGTCCTCTCTCGGCCCCAGACTGGCGTGGGACCCTGAAGGCACCAAGGCCCATGGTTTGGTCACAGGCTGCCTCCACAGCGCTCTGGCAAGACCATAAACAGCTGGGGAAGCTCCCCTCCCTCCAGCCGCTGCCTTTACATCTGGCTGGGCTTCAGGATCTGGAGAGAGAGGCCCGTTTATTGAGGAAGTTTATGCATTTAACAGTTTAAGCCTTTCTAAGCCTGTGGTACAACAGGATTTGGGAGCCGTTAACAATTCCGTGTGGTTAAGAGATTTTCATTGCTCTGCGGCAGCTGGCTCAGGCCCCACAGGCCCCATTCTGGCCTCCACCCCGCCCTGCGGGGCACCCCCTCCCCGGGGCCCTTTGTCCTCAGCCCCCATCCTGCTGCTTCTCCCTGCTCCCCCCTCCTCCGAACCTTTAGGTATGAACTTTGACCTCAGAGGAGGAGCAGGCCCAGAGAGGGGAATTCCCAGGCCTGTCGGCCAGGGCCACACAGCAGGTAAGAGGCTTGAATTGACCTGCGTGGAGAAGCCCGAGTCCTTTCTCCCACCCCAGACTGCTTTCCTTGGGGGACATCATATTGTTAATTCCTCACCGGCAGAACAGACAGAACCCCTCTGAGACCACCATGTGTTCGAGCCCTACCAAGGCTTTGGGCAGAGGGGGTGGGGTGACTCATTCACCTTGTCAGGTCCAGAGCTAGAATCGGAACCCAGGCCTCCTAAAGTCCTAATGAGAATTCTTCACACTATACCAAACTGGTGGGGTTTTTTCCATAGCTTGGGGGGGAAATGCCATTTGTAATTATAATGTCTTACATATGCACAGTATTTATTTACTTACACCCTGCCTTGTTCCAGAAGAGATTAGAGGCTGCTTTTGTATAGCATTTGGTCTCACCCTATGAGATACTTTGATCTGCATGATACCCACATGAGAGAAGCAAGGCGAAGGTTATTATCGGCATTTTAGAGACGAGGAAAACTCAAGTCAAGAGAGGACCTGACTTCCCCAGAACCACATTACACTTTGGGCCAAAACCGGAACTAGATGACATGGGCTCCCTCTGGAGAGACAGACAGCCTCTACCCTTGGCCTCCATGTCTGCAGGCATGAGACCCCGGCCCCCCCCGCCGAAACTCCACAGGGTACCTTAGTCTCCATCTGGGTGGGAAGAGGTGGTCCACCCCAGGGATGAGTCGCTCGCAGCTCAGATGCAAGGTTTGGGTGAAAAGGAACGTGGGGGTGAGTTTGGTGGGATGTGAACTGGCTCCTGAATCCTGAAGATGAAGCAACCCAGGGCCGGGGGACCCACCAGGGTCTCCCTGAAGGTCAGTCGGCCTTGGGACTCCTCCTCTGTCTGGTATCTCGGGCCCTTTGCCTCTTCCTCAGGCCTTTCCAACCTTTCCCCACTGGGTCCTGTGGAGGTTGCATGGTGCTACTGTTTTCATCACATGCATTTGTTTCCTGCTCATGGTAACTTGTCTGCCCAGCCAACCAACAGGCCCACAAACACACACTCACTCCCATTGCACTGGTGTCCAAACAGCACGCCCGCTTTGTCTCCTGTCCTCTCTGCTCCCTCAAGTGAAGGGCCCAAGATGACTGATCGGCAACTTCATGGTTATGAAAACTGAGGCCCAAAGATGTCAAATGAAATGGCCTGTCCAGGGACACAGCATTCAGTCAGGATTCTACCCCAGCTCTCTGTACCTCCTGCCAGACCCCAGCTATATATAACAAAGACAAAAGCCCAAGGAGGAAGGGACACACATTGGCAGGTTGAGCACCTGCTAGTCACCAGGCCTTATGCCCTAGGCTTCGTATAGAATACTTTGCTGAATCCTGTTTTGTTTTTTTTTTTTAACATTTTTGGTTTTTACAGCATTTTACTACTTTTCTTTCTCTTCCTTCCTTCTTTTCTTTTCTCTCTTTTCTTTCTTCCTTCCTTCCTGCCTTCCCTCCCTCCTTTCTTTCTTTCTCTCTCTATCTCTCTCCCTTTCTTTCTTTCTTTCTTTCTTTCTTTCTTTCTTTCTTTCTTTCTTTCTTTCTTTCTTTTTCTTTCTATCTTTCCAAAGAGAGAAATAGAGAGCAAGCAGGGAGAGGGGCGGAGAGAGAGCAGGGCAGGGGGGCGGGGAGTCTTAAGCAGGCTCCATGCCCAGTGCAGAGCCCCATGTGAGACTCAATCCCACAACCCCAGGATCCTGACCTGAGCCGAAATTAAGAGTCAGATGCTCAACCAACTAAGCCACCCAGGCGCTCCAGCTTTACTGAATCCTATAGATCCCAGAGGTTGGCTATAGGTAATATTCTCATTTTAGAGAGGAGCAAGTGGAGGCTCAGAGAGGTTAAAACCACCAACCCGGGATCACACAGCTAATGGATGGTGCCCCGGAAATGAAATCCAAAGCTGTCCTCTTCCCCCTGGAATATTTGTACAGTGTTTCACTGTTGGTAACATTTTCTCCCACTTCTTACTTCATTTGGTTCTCAACAAACTAGGAAGTAAAAGGATGTTACCCCCACTCTTCAGATGAGGAAATTAAGGCTCAGGTGGTAGAGTGAGCTGCCCGAGGCTCATGGCTGGGAAGAGTCAGAGCTGGGACCACAGCCAGGCCTGTTGGACCCTGATGCCCAGGCTCTAACCCTCCCAACCCCCATCCTCTGCTCAGAACCCCCTGAGGCCCCTCTTCTTACACCGAACAAAAGCCAAGGTCCTAAAACTGGCCCACAAGGCCCTACAGACCTGTTGCTCCCTTCTCTCTCTCCGACCAGTCTTTCTTCCCAGCCTCCTCCACTCCAGACACGCTGGTCTCCTTGGTGGTTTCTTCTGCCTGGAATGTTCTTTTGTCAGGTATCCCTCTCACCTTCTGCAGGTCTCTGCCCAAAAGTCACCTTCTCACCAAGACCCCCCCCCCCCATTGCCCCGGTTTTAAAAAGAGTGCACATGGGTACACACACATGGAAACATGCATCCCGTCCCCTTCCCTGCTTTATTTCCCTCCGTGACCCTTATCACCGTCTGACATACTGTATGTTCACTTGTTTGTCACTTTACTACTTGTCTTTCCCAGCTGGAATGTGTGCCCCTTGAGGACAGGCATTTCTGTCTTCACCGCTATTTGCAGTCTCTAGAGTACTAGGGTCTGTTCTAAATAAAGATTTATTGCAGAGCCCCGCTCCCCCAGTCTCAGAGAGACCATACCTGCCAGGCTTGATGTTCATGAAGACACCAACAAAGACCCTTAGTGAGGCCGGGCCTCTTCCTACCACCTCCAGTGGGCTCGGCGGGGGGGGGGGAACCAACATGGCCGGGGCGTCCAGCAGGTCTCTCTGTGGTTGGGACGGGTGTTTGTAGGCATGGATGGAGGGTCCTTATTCTTGATACTCAGCATTTCCCATACAATCCCAAATCCTTCTTGGAGCTGGGGGTCTCAGAGAGCATGTTCCCATATTACTTGTGCTCATACATTATTAAACATAATTCCAGCCCCTGCTCCCCAGCCTGCGCTGGCCTGACAGTGTTTGTACGCGGTGCACAGAGCCTGCTGGGGCGCCCATCTCTCTCCAGGAGCTTGTAGGGGTCTACCGTGTGCTCACGAGTTTCCTGGTCTTGGGTTCAGATCTTGACCCTGCTGCCTGACTCACTGGGTCAGAGCCACTGTTTCCTCATTGTGAAATGGGGCCTGCAGTCCCAGCTTCACAGGGTTTGGGAGAGGTTCAGAGGAGTTAAGGGCTCAGAAGACAGAAGAAGATGGGGAACGGAGGGGGTCCTCCTGCTCCAGAAAGCAATGTTTCTCAGGCGGGCACAGTCAGTGCCTTGGCAGAGCTCCTGGGGAGCAAGGCTGTGTATACATGTCTCTGGGGTTAAGGCTTGGTTGATAATCCCCTCTCAGTTACAAGCAAGTCTGGGCAAACAGCGGGTGCCTAATACGTGCTTGTGGAATGGCAGCATTTTGACTAGATAAGGTAGGTTTACTGAACAGCACAAGAGCGGCTCACAGAGTCAGGGTGCTTGGGTCCAGATTTGGGCTCTGCCCTCCTTACCCTGGGATCTTAGCACAGCAACTCCCTCCCCTCCTGCCTGTGGGGCTCAGTGTCACCGTCTACAGAATGACTCTTATGCACTCTGATTCTATCGGCCTGGTCCTTATGGTGCCCCTGGTGAGGCCAGCAGGGCAGCTGTGACATCTGTGACATGAGAATCGTGACCCCACCTTGCCTGCCAGGAAGGTTTAGCAACATCGGTTAAGGGCCAGCTGCCTATGTGCAGATACTGGCTGCAACATTTACTCCCCATGTGACCCAAAACAGGTGACTCACTTTCCAGAGCCTTGATCTTCTCATCTACAAAGTGGGTATATCAATAAATGGAGTCTTACGGATGAGCTGTGAGGACTCAGATAATGAGAGTATTGGGCACAGCACCCAGCAGGTGGCATGTGGTCAGTGCTGATCCTGGCCTGGAACTTACTATCTAAATGCTTAGGGTTGTCACCATCCCCTTCTATAGAGGAAGCAAGTGAGGTTCAGAGAGGGCAGTTGACTTACTCCAGGCCACACAGCAAGGAGGCCCCATAACCTTATTGTGTAGTAGATCTGACTAGTGGGCTGGGTAGGACTTGGGGGCCAGTCAGAGCTCTGCCCACCTCTATCCCTCTGTCCCCAGCAAATTCTGGGGCCAGAGCCTCATGTTACCTGGCTCCTTCCAGGAAACCAGACTCAAGTTTCTTCCCTTAAAGGTGTTGCCATCTGTTTAGCAACATTTTAAAAACCTAAGAGTGGTTGCTGGCCTTTTTGCGCTGCCTGGGCGGCCGAGCAGCTTTGGGAGCCCCACATCCGTATCCCTGGCAACCCTAGCCCTGGGCTGCCCTTCCCCCACACCCTGCTGTCAGAGCTGTCTGTCTGTGGGAGCTCCCTGGAGGCCTGAGAGGGATATGCATACACACATGCAGGGTCCATGCATCAGGGCAGAACATCCTGGCTTGCCTGCGTGCGTGTGTGTGTGTGTGTGTGTGTGTGTGTGCGCACATGCACGTGTGTGTGCGCTAGGTCCATCGGGTGTGTGAGTGTTTGCTGGGTCTGCTGGGAGTGTGTTTGTGTCTGTATGTGCACAAGTGCGCCCACTGGCCCAACCTCCACGTGTGTGCCTGGAACATTTCTGGACATAATGAGCAGGTGCGTACACTTCAGGGGTGGGACACATACGTGCCTTTGTCTGAGCAGGTCACCCTGGAGCCCACTATATATGATTATTGTCCCTGTATTTGTGTGTTCCTCTGTCCCTCTGACCTGTGTCAGCATACGTGTGTGCAGCGGAGAGCATATTCATGCATGTGCTAGATCAGCTGGACCAGTACGTGTAAAGGAATGCGTGTGCCACGTGAAACAAGTGTGTGCGTCCATCCTTGCCCGTGAGGGTCCCTGTCTATGTCCTTGGGTGTGTGCATCGCGGGTCAGGTCGGTATGTGTGCTTTTGGGCACATCCACCCACAGGAGATCCAGCCAGAGTGTATATATTCATGCATACCCTTGAAAATGGGTATTTGTGAGCATGTGTGTGTACATGCTGTGGAAGATAGTGGACTGTGCGTGTGTGTGTGTGTGTGTGTGTGTGCGTGTGTGTGTGAGTGTAATACAGACACACACACACACACACAGTTTCTGGGGGCCGGGATGTCAGGGCCATTGATTTTTCTGTCTCTTAGAAATTCCCTTTGAGGTCCTCTTCATGTCTCTTTCATGAACCAAAGTCAGCGGTTGCAATGCTCTTAAAGCAAATAGGGACCGTTTTGTAGGAAGGCCGGCCTGTCCGCCTCCCTGCTGGTTGTGCAGACAACATGTACATGCAGACGCTGCTTATCATTCATGGGAAGAGCATGGGGGACCCTGGGGGGGATTCAGTGAGAGTGCTGAGCTGGGGTCAGGGTCCTCGTCCAGGCTCTGCTGTTTTCCAGTCGGATGGCTTCAGGCATTTCCCTTCACTTCCTGGAGCCTCGAGTTTCTGGTGGTGGAAAAGGCTTGATGACGAAGTCCCCGCCCAGGCTGGGGCTTGTGGTTCCTCTCACATCTGTCTCGGGTGTTATGTTTACGCAGCACTTTCTCTTTCTTCCTGGGAGAGAGGCGGCGTCTACACAATATCCCAAAGCCGGGGTCATGGACAGGCCGGTGGAGGAGCCGTGGTTCTTCTGTGAGAGAGGGAAGGGCACACATGAACTGTGCACCCCTACTGTGCCCTGGCCCTGTGCTCCAAGGACTTGGCTCATGTCACTTGTGTGTCACTAATGTCACCAGCTGCTGCCCTCTGTGGCAGCTGGTGTTACCCTTATCCCGCAAAGGAGGAAACTGAAGCCAGAAAATGGCAAAGACTCGCCTGAACCCCACTTTGGGTAGCAGGTGGCAAGCCAGAATTGGGACCCAGGTCTGTCCATCTCCTGAGCCTTCCTGCCACATTCCAAGAACACTTCCAGGCAGGAGTAGGAGGCCAGGCCTTGAAGGATGCCCAGATCCCCCCAGAGGGCAGGATGGCACACAAGCCCGAGGCGCTATGCGAGCGAGGGGAGGAGTGCCAGGCTGGAGGAAAGCTGGGCCCTGCGGTCTCTGCTGTCTGCTCCGGCTCTCCCTGCCCCTTCCCCCTCCAGATGGGGTCCCCTCCCACCCCTCGAGCTGCAGTCTTTGTGGCCCGGGAAGAATGCCTCTCTTTATCTCCCCAATGCCCCTTCCCTTTGATTCTCTTCTCTCCAGCGTTTCTGCTGACCTCTGCGTGTTGGGAATCCAATTAGAGGAGCGGACAGAGAGAGTGACAGCCGCGCGGAATCCCGCCTCGGCCCCTCTGAGCACGCCCGGTGGAGCTGCAGGCTGGCGGGGCCTGCTTGTCATGCGGGCCCTGCGCTGGGCTTTGTGGGGATTAGCTGCCGGGGTGGGGGTGGGGGGCACTCTGCAGATGGGACCAGAAGTGACACTGGTGAATGTCACGTCCCAGTGGAGAGTAGAGGGAGGCCCCGCTGCTCAGTGCAGAATCCAGCTGGGGGAAGTGGGGGGAAGGGAGATGGGAGGCAGGCTGGCTTGGTAAGGAGTGGCCACCCTGACCTGTGGGGGTGCTTGGGGAAGTGATGGCCCAGTTGGGTCATTTGGTTCCCCGTTTGGGGCCTGGAGGATCAAGGCCCAAAGCTACAGTAAAGTAGCGCTGGCCACCAAGATTGGATCTGCCTACTGTGGGAGATGATAGCAGAATGTCCACGTAGGAGGGGATTTGGGGGTCAGTGTGATTGCAAGGATGGGCTATTGTCTTAAAGTTTCTTTTCCGTAGGATTGGCTAGGGGAATCCCAATTAACGAGGAGGGGGCAGCCAATGAGAGATGGTATCTAAAGAAACAGCCACCACAAGCCACTCCTTGGCATGGCCACCAGGCTAAGAACCACGCCCTGCCCTTCCCCACCTGCCACCATGAAGTTATCCTCCTGCTTTACAGCTAAGGGAAATGAGGCCAGTGGGGACAGAGCTGGGATTCCTCATTCCATATCCCTAACCCATGTCACCCCGACCCCATCCCCAAACTCTTGATTGAGCAGGGTCCCTATGTCCCCTCCCCAAGGGGGGATACCTGGTATCTGAGGAAGTGGATTTGGGGCCCTCAGGGAAAGCAGCAGCCTCATCCATGTCTCCAGGAGCACCAGACAGAATATGGTCTGACCCTCTGCCCGTGACCAGCAAATGCCCCAGTGCCTCTGGAAATGACCAGAGCCTATAGTGTGCTGGGCCTGAACGCAGGGGGCGGATCCGACATGGCCTCTGCTCCCAGGAGCTCATAGTGGAGAGAGACCAGGAGAGATGAGACCATGATGCCCAGATGATGGAGTGTGTGCAGGGGGGAGCTGAGGACTGTGAGAACCCATAAGACGGCCTGGAGGGTGGGTATGAGACCACACTCAGTCTGGGAGTCCCGGAGGTCTTCCTGGAGGAAGGGATACCTGAGCTAAGACCTGGAGGGTGAGGAAGCCCTGGATATCACAGGCCTGAGAGGCAGGGCAGGTGTGAGGCTTCCCAGAGTGGGGCACCTGCCCACGCCCATCCCCACCCTCATTCCACAGCTGCCTGGGCTGGGCAGGGCTGACCCCCCTCCCACCCTAGTGACCCAGTGGGACTGCACAGCTGTGGCTGCCTCCCTGGGCTGCCAGACTTGGTGGCTTCTGGATGCTCAGCGTCTTCAGTACAAATCACCACAGGGTGAGACTGGAGAGCCAGGGGAGTCCCAGGGTGGTCCCTGGCCAGCAGTAGTGGTTAGGAGGCCACAGTGCCTGAGAGCACACTGTCGGAGAACCAACATTTGTTTAGCCAAGCCCCTTACATGCACTACTCCTCATCCCACACCATCCCCAGGGAGTAGGAATCGCCACCCTGTTTTACAAGTGAGAAAATGAGGGGCGCCTGGGTGGCGCAGTCGGTTAAGCGTCCGACTTCAGCCAGGTCACGATCTCGCGGTCTGGGAGTTCGAGCCCCGCGTCGGGCTCTGGGCTGATGGCTCAGAGCCTGGAGCCTGTTTCTGATTCTGTGTCTCCCTCTCTCTCTGCCCCTCCCCTGTTCATGCTCTGTCTCTCTCTGTCCCAAAAATAAATAAACGTTGAAAAAAATTTAAAAAAAAAAAAATGAGTTCAGAGAGGCAAAGGGACTTGCCCCAACTCACAGAGCAGGGTAATTTATGGGACCAACCCTTAAGCTCAGGACTCCACAGACCCTCCAGGCTGCAGCCATCAGTGCGGCTATGAGTTTGTCGGGTTGGTGATTCTGGTTCACTCCAGCACAGTGGCTAGCACATGGCAGGTGCTCAGTGAGCGAGTGGTGGGTGCTTGAGTGGATGGATAAAACATCAGTCAGTTGATCAATTCTCCCTTACTTGGTACCTTTTTTTTTTTTTTTTTTTTTTTTAATCACAAACTACACCAACCCCCATCCTGCCAGGGAAGGCCATATTAAATATGAATTAATCTTTCAGCTCAGTTCTGGTGAATACAAAATGAGAAGGGCATGTGGACTCGAGAGAGCAAGAAAAGACACCCCCGTCTGCTTCCCACACCTGCCTGGGCCTGAAATGCACATGCACACCCTGAAACACACACGTGCAGCCACACGGACCCACTCACACCCTCTCTCACGGCTGGTGCCTCAGGCTAGGACAGCAGCTCCAGTGACAGCCCCTCTGGGGACCTCATCCCACCCCCACCCCCAGCTCCCAGTAGGCCTCACTGGGCTCAGCCCTGGCCTGCCAGCCCTTCCCTGCAGCCGCACACCCGCCCCTCCCCTCCCTCTGAACTTGACTCCTCCCCTGCCCGCCTTCTTCTTCCCTCCTCCCTCCCATTTGTCCCTCGTGTTTTCCTCCTTTCTTCTTCTCCTCTCTTGGGGTCTGCCTTGATCCACCTTCTGGTCTAGTCCTCTGTCTGCCCTTCCTGCTGTACCATCTGACCATCCTCGTCTCTCCATCTCGCCTCCTCTCAACCTGACTCACCCCTTCTCCTGGCCCTTCACCACTTCTTCCCTCAGGCCAAGGGGACCTCTTGCCCTTGCCTGGAAGCCAGGGGCCTGGTGAGCTGGAGGCATCCTCTACCCAGACCCTCAGGGGTCAAGCAGCGCCCCCCCTTCTCCCTTAGGGGAGGGGCATGGTGCACATGTATACGTTGGGGGAAGAGAGCCTGGCCGCCTCAGTCTCCTCACCTGCCAGCTGGTAGAATCATCTGGCCAGGCCGAGCCCACTCCCCTTACTCACCAGTTTATTTGCTGCACACACTTACTGAGCAGCCCCAGCCCCATGCCCAGCCCAGGTGGGGCCTGGATTCACAAAGCCCTGGTTCAGATTTCCTCTATGCCCTGAGCAGGTGCCTCCGCCCCCGAATCTCAGTTTTCTTGTCTGTGAGATGAGGACAAGAGAGTCGGCCTGGAAGGGCTGTGTGAAGCTCGCAGCACTCCGTGTCTCTGCCTGACACACAGGAGGTGCTCTAGGGTGGCCTTGGAAGACAAGCGAGCAGTTCTGGGCTCTCACAGCCCCGTGGAAGGCAGATAACCGGGAGAATTCACCCCTTTGGGCTCTGAAAAGCTGGTCAACACGGGAGAGCAGGTTGAGAGGTGGGGGTCGGGGGTCACAGGGAAGAGGTCAGCCTCAGTCCTGAGGGATGCTGCGGTGGGGGCTTCAGTGGGAGCCATTGCTGAGGATGCAGACTAAGGCCTGGTCGGCATGGAGTTTATCCGTCTGCTCTTCTCCTTCCCACCAAGGCTAGATTCCCGCAGGTTTGGATTGGTGTCGCCTACAGGTATGGGATGAGTCGCCCTGCCCAGAGAGTCCACATCATCTGACGTGTGTCGGGGGGCTGGCCCGTTCATTCTGAAGGTACTTCAGAAATTGGGTTCTGAAGGGTCAGAGTAGTGTCCTGGTTTGGCCTGACGCCCCATTTGTGGGTCCTTGAGTCACATCCATCCTCTCTGAGCCTTAGTTTCCTCATCAGGGCCTTTGAATAGATTAAACAAGGGGCCGCGGGCCCAGAGTGGGTGTTGGGGGGTAAACCCCCAACCTCCAGCAGTGCCCGTCGTGTGCAGATTCCAGACCTGCCCTCCCCTTGTGGCCCGACTTGGGCCCCCTGTCTTTCAGGAACTGACCTCCCCTCCCACTGCCTGAAGAGTCTGGCCCCAGGACGCTGGCGCCCTCCGCCCCCTCCCTCCACCTCCCTGCGACCACCCAGCCCAGCCAGCTGGGCTGGAGGCCATCAGAGGCTGTGAGCAACCCTCCCCCCACCCCACCGCACCCACCCTGGAGCCAGGGAATCAGCAAGCCTTGGAGTGTGGGAGGAGGACAGAGACTGTGATTCTATCGGGTGGGGGTGGGGGTGAGGGCGAGAATCAGGCAGGTGTGTGCATGTGCGTGTGTGAGAGCAAGAGATCGCCAGTGCACGTGTGCCTGCTGGGGAGGGGGCTGCAGATGTGTCTGAGGACCCGGGAAGGCAAGCCTGGGAGAGAGAAGACAAAAGAATGGAGTGAGCTGAAGAAGCCGCTGGGCTGGGAAGCTGAACCCATTTGTATGCAGCAGGAGCAGGAGCCCAACGAGGCGGGCTCTTCAGAGGAGTCTCAATTCCCAGGGCACTGGAGGGATCACTGAGACGTCTATGTCTGCAGAGCCTCCCTCACACAGCATCCTGCCCAGCCGCAATTGCCCAGGTGGGGAAACTGAGGCGGGGAAGCCACACAGCAAGTGCCTGGCAGAGCTGGGACTAGAACCCAGCCAGCCTCCTAGACCACAGTTCTCCTCATTTCGCTGACTGCCTCCGGGGACTCCAACTAGGTAAAGAGTTGGATAAATGAAGGAGCGAATGATGACAGTTGATGTTTATAAAGCACACTGGTGGGCATTTTGTGATGCCTCAGTAATCCTCGCACAGCCCATAAAGTCTGTGCTGTTTTTATCACCCCCCTTCTACAGATGGGAAAATTGAGGCAAAGAGAGAGGAAGTGACTTGCTCAATATCATACAGCTCGTAGGCAGCAGAGCCAGCGTTCAAAGCCAGGCTGGCTGGTGCCAGAGTCTGTTCTTTGCAGTCCCTGTACCACGCAGCCTCTTAGAGTGTGAAGTCCTTGAAACGCAGGGACTGTCCATCTCTGTGCCCCCAGTTCTGAGCAGCGGCCCGGCACATGGCAAGTACTCAGTGATGCTTGTTGAGTGAGAGAGTGAGTGAGTGAATGAATGAATGAATGAATGAGTGAGAGCCAGCTTCGCCACAGGGACATCTTCCCAGGCCCCGGAGCCCAGCCCTCTCATCACGGCCCTACTGCGTGTGCTTGGCTCCCACCCCCACCCCCACCAGGCAGGTGTTGGCTGTGCCCTCCACGGGGCCAGGCCCCATGGGGACAAAGCCGGGGGCGCGCCTGGGCGGCCCAGCCTCTGCGTAGGCTGAAGCTGCTAACAGGCTGGAAACCTCTTTTGTCAAAGCCTGCACTGCCTCCAACCTCCTTTAATTAAAGACAATCAGTGCTTTCAGCCCCTCTGCACAGCTCAGCTCCCCTGTTTGCAAACACACAGCTGCGGGAGCTTTGTGGGGCCCCCCCTCACCACCGCCCCTAGCCCCGCTTCCCCAGAGACACACAGAGGTGCCTTTATTATCAGCACTCGGGCTGCAGCACCAAGAGGCGGGCGCCTCACGCAAGGAAAGGATGTGAACACTTTCTAGAGAGGCTGGGCAGCGGGAATTGCGGAGGATCCCGGGGTGGCCTGTCACACGTGGGCCATGGGCCTACTCTATGAGGAACAGCCTATGGGTGCCAACTCCAGCTGGGTGCCTTCCAGGGACCTGCCACCTTCCTTTGTCCCCCTCAATCTCCTTGGTCCTCTGGGCCCTGCTTCTTAGAATACAAGCTCCCCATGTGTTTTCTTCCAGAACCTTGTCTCTGATCTGGGCACTGCAGGGCACAAATGTTGGCCCTGAGTGCCACCTAAAGAAGGAAGGGAAAGGGAGAAGTGGCTTCTATGGAACACCTGCTGTATGCTAGGACTCTGATCCAGCACAGCATAATTCTGAGGTATCCCCATTTTATAGGCAGAGATGCCAAGGCTCCAAATGGCTCGGTAACTCAGACACAGCAGGAAGCAAGTAGCAGAACCAGGAATGCAAGGCCAGGCCTTCTGACCTGAGTGTACCAGTTAGATCTAAGCATACTTAGAGGCCCAACCTCTTGGGGGTCAAAGGGTCATCTGGTCCTGCTCCCCACCTGCCTCGGCCCCCACGGACTGAGCCTGTGCCTTGTGCCAGGCAATCTATGGTTTTTCTGGGTATTGAAGCGGGCACAGACATGGCTGTACCCTCCAGGAGCTCTTAGTCGAAGGGAAAATGCCATGGAGGAGAGACCCGTGCCACGGTGTTGCCCTGTAATAGCAGAGGACTCTGCAGAATTCTCTGGCAGCACGGAGGTAGGACTGACCGTTTGCAGGGAGAGGTGGGAATATTTGAACTGATGCTCAGGGATAAATAGTTATTCTCCCCCCAAAAAAGAGAACAGTGGGCAAAAGCATCCTAGCCAAGGGGCAGGGCCATAAAAGAAAAGCAAACTTCCAGAAAGATGAGCCATTCAGTCCGGAAAGGGGTCACTTCGCCCATTGTGGCCGAGGGGTCGGAGGCCCAGGGGGGCTGAGTGACTGGTCTAAGATCATACAGAAAACTAGTGCGAGAAGGGGAACCTGTCCCCCGCCCCCATGCAATGCTGCACCCACCTCTCTTTCTCGGCGCTTTCCAAAGTTCTGAATTGACATGTACTTTTGAGAGTATTTAATGAGGGTCGTCCCCACTAGATTTTTGATGCCAGTGGGAAACCATGTCTGTTTTTGCTCACCTTTGAATCCCAGGGCTTAACCCAGTCCTGGCACCGAGCAGGAGCTCAGTTTAGTATCTGCTGAGTAAATGAAATGTCCCAGTGAAAGCGTGTGATGGGTCTGTGGGCTTCCACTCTCCCTTTCGGGTGCAGGACAGACATCATAAATCTATCACCTCACTCCTCCACCCTGTCCAGAAGGGCCGCAGGCGGACCCCTCAGCGCTGGCTCAAGTGGTAACACGCCCGTGTTACCGCAGAATCAAGTCCAGGCTCACAGTCTGCAGATGAGAACTTCCAGGTAGGATGATTTCAGATGGGGCGGAAGGGATGATGATAATAATACTAAGAGCTTAGCATTTACAGAGTGATTCCCACATGCTGGACATAGTTCTAAGCTCTTAGGGTGTATTTGATTCCCACAGCCCCCAGTGACCTGAGTCCTCGTCGTCATCCTCCTCCTCATTTTGCAGAGGGGGAAGCTGAGGCACAAAGCCATTGAATAACCAACCTAAGAGTACACGTCACTAATTTGCAGGGCCAGGGTTCAAACCCAAGGAGCCTTGCTGCAGGGCCCCCCCACTCAACCACGACACCACACTGCCTCTCTTGGCAGTGGGACCTCCTGGACCCCAGAGCTCGCCACCCTGAGGGCCGCTGCGTGTCCAGCCTCACTGTGAGCCCCTGGCTTCCCGCCCCTCCAAGTCGAGACCCGAAAGCTGAGTCAGAGCCGGCAGGGCCAGGCCGGGCCTGGGATCCATCCGCCTTTCGCCAGCTCCAGGCCCACTTCCTCCAGCCTGGACTGCTTCCCAGCGGTGCCTCTTGCAGGCCCTTTCAAGTCCCCTGGCACCTCCAGCCCCACTTCCTGCGACCCCTGGCCCGGGCCTGACCCGCTTCACTCAATTTCCCAAGATGAGTTGCAGAAGCTACGGGCTCTGTATGCAGAGACGGGAGAATTAACGAGCTGCTCCCCGGCAGTTGGCGGTTTCCAGGCACCAGCTGGCCTGGAGTATTTACTCGGCACCCTCAGAGCAAGACAATTAAGCAGAGCTTAGGCTGGGGTGCAGAGATGTCTACAGATCAGACCAAAACCCTTCTAAGATGTTTTTCTAAGGGATCAGTGCTGAGAATAAGTTTCCAGGGAACTGGGGCCTTTATTCGTTCTTCCTAGTATATGATGTATTAATACATATAACGTATTTTATGTGTGTGTGTGTGTGTGTGCGCACATATACATTCATTCACTTAGCATTCTCTATGTGCCAGGCTCCTCACCTGGGTTACTTTATTCAACCCTTGCCTGTTTTCTGCAAGGTGGACAGAATTGTTCCCATTTTACAGATAAGAAAACTTGAGGCCCAGCAAGGTTAGGAGACATCTTCCAGGTCCCACAGGGGAGCTGGAACTTGAACCTGGATCCATCTGACTCCAAGGTTCTGCTTCTTACTGTAGAGTGGGTCTCCTTCCCAGCCTTTGAGTAATATGCACCAGGTGCAGAGAAGAATATGAATATGAGATCGCTTCCCAACCCTGGGAAGTGCCATGTTAGAAATACAGTATATGCTCTACAATACATGAGCCCAGGAAGGTCTGGTCAGTTCGAATAGGATCCTGAAGGTGGGCAGGGCCTCACTGAGGAAACCTTGTTTTTGACTGGGAAGGCTGAATAGCAGTCTGCCAGGTGAAGATGGGCCACAAACATTCCAGGCACAGAGTTCAGCATGAACTCTCCGGTGGGCCGTGTGCTGGGAAAGTGGCGCCCAGTTTGGTCTGGTGTCTGGTGAGATCACTTGGTGGGAGTGGGGGGTGGGTAGGAGGAGAGAGAGAGAGAGAGAGAGCGAGCAGAGAGGATGGTGGGACAGGTGGTTAAGGACCTTGAAGGCCTGGCTAAGCAGTTTGAACTGGGCACTAGCCTAAGAGAAGAGGCACAGGGCTGGGAGTAGGAACCCCGCTGCTGCTGATACATCCTCCAACAGGACGGGCCCACTTCCCCACACAGCTGCTTCCCCGGGCTGCTGGCCTTTCTCCTGTTCCCTGGGCCTCACGGTGGCCAGGGGGAGGAACAAGCTGGCTGCTTGGCCACTGAGCCACCTCCTCCTTGCTGTCTTCCAGGAGCTACAGATCCACCTGTCCTCCCTCATTCCCCAAATCAGGCCACTACTAACTCACTCTGACCCTGGACAGGTCACTTCTCTCTGGCCCATAGTCTCCCCAAAAGCCAAAGAAGGAACTGACCCAGAGGTCTCCAGAGACCCTTACTCCTCTGGATCCCAGAGTTCTTGGAGAAAATGGGTAGAAAATTCTGCCTCTTGGGAGTTTCCCAGTGGGTGGGGAAGGGGGCAGGGAGTTTAGGGACTTCCCGTGACAACCGTCTCCAGCAGACCTGTCAAGGCAGGAGGTTTGTCCTCCAAACTCTCTGCCTCCCTGACCTACCCCATCTGGGCCCCATCTTATTCCTTGTCACCTAATCTCCCCTGAGGTGTCACTTAGCCGCTGTCATCCCACCCCAAAGCTGGATAAGCTCAAATGAGGGACTTTCAGACATCCTGACACACCAAAGAGGGTATATATTTAGGCAGGGGCCTGGCAGCCTCAAGTCCCCCTCCCCAGTCCCACCCAGGCCCACCCGGCCCTGAGTGGCCTCTTTTTTAAAATGTCCTATTTCCTGTCTTTGGGGTAAGGGGTCAAGGGCCTATAGTGGGGAGTCCGAAGAAACAGGGTCCGGTCTTAGCTTGATAGCCCACTTGCTGTGTGACGCTGGGTGAGTTCCTTGTCCTCTCTGAGCCTCCGTTTTCTCATGCATATAATGATGGGGGTTGGATCAATGAATGGTCCTTAGCCCCAAGCGAGTGTGAGAACCCCCCAGGCCCCAAGCCCATCTCTGCTGCCCTTGGTCTGAGGGAGGGCCCGGCTGTCCTGTGCTTTGTGCACTGCTTCCCTAGGAGAAGGGCCAAATCCAGCTCGGACACTTGGGAACTCTGGTTCTCCGTTTGACCTAGCTTTGACCCCTCGCACCCTGATGACCAGGACCACAGAGAAGGTGGCGTCAGTCCCGCCACACTCCGGGTGTCCAGGCTAGAATGCCGTCTTTTGCCTCACTTTCCCTCTCAGTACGGCTGGTCCCCCAGCCAGTCTGTCCTCAGGAGTAGCCTGGCCAAGATAAGGAGCTAAAAATAACCCTGCCCGGGCACTGGGAGTGGAGGGCAAAAACCCTGTATACTCTGGAGCACCTGGGGGGCTCAGTCAGTTGAGTATCCGACTTCAGCTCAGGTCAAGATCTCGCGGTTGATGAGTTCGAGCCCCGGATCAGGCTTGCTGCTGTCAGCCTATCAGCACAGAGCCTACTTCAGATCCTCCGTCCCCCTCTCGCTGCCCCTCCCCCACTCGTGCTCTCTCAAAACTACACAAACACTAAAACAAAACAAAACCAAGAAACCATGTCTGCCAGGCCAAGGAGGATAAGCCTGCAGAGTCGGGCCTGGGCTTAGGCTCCACCCCGGCCCTGCTTAACTGTACAGCCCTGGGCCAACCAGCTCTCCCATCTCCACACCCCTGGACATTTGTCATAATGCAGGCATGGCACCTGCCTCTCTGGATATCGGGAGGAGCAAGAAATAACAGCGAATTTAGGCGCCACCTTGCCTCCTGGCCCCAGATGTCCTGCCTGGCAGAGGAGAGTGGACAGCCTTGTAGAAAGCTGGGAAGCAGCAACTCTGCTGAGGGAGGGGTCACTGGGGGGCCCTCTTGGGCCTACTTGGGGATTTTCTGCAAGTCTTCCACTCAGAGTGGGCAGCAGTAATGTCAATGAAATCATGGAACAGATTTTGTAAGAAAACTAATAAGGAACAGAGAGGATGGAAATTATGAGCCCTTGGAAACCAAGGGGAAAGGGGTACGGGGTTGGTACTCAGAGGTGCCAAACCCACCCAGTTAAGTTGGGGGGGGCTCTTTCAGAATGAGGGGAGTTGGGAGTGGGGGCTGTGGAGAGTGAGGTGCTTGTAAGTCACAATGAAATGGCATTGCCAATGAAGACAGGGCCAGCCAGTGAGGGAGAGGGATGTGGCACGGAGATGAGAAGGGCCACCCAAATCGCTGGATCCTGGACTCAGCCTCTTTGAGCCTCGGTGTCCTCATCTGTAAAATGGGCGTGCAGATTAAAGGGAACACGCCTGGTGTCACTGGACTCCATGATCAGCAGCTGGTATTGATCTTCTTTGTGGGTGGGAGAGCTTGTGATGCTAACCCAGTGTGAAGCTTTGCAAGTAAGGGTTCGATGAGTGTTGGTAGAATGGCCAGATTGTTGGATGCTGGATTGGTGGATGGACAGGCTGATGAACAGACAAAGAGAGGAAGGAATGACTGCAGATCGGACTTACTGGGCAGGCGTAGGAGCTTAAATCTGCATTGTATGTTTCTTTTATTTCCCCCACAACCCCCTAGCCAGCTGCTGACATCTCTACCCTTTTAAGTGATCATGTGTAATTAATTATAATTAGGCATATTATGTATTTATGTCTTGGTTCAATATTATAATCCATTGTATTTCTTTAATTAAAGCCCCCCACCCACCTAGTACCTTTCTGTTCATAAAGCATGTCCACACCCACGAACTCACCTTACCCTCACAACAACCTATCGGGCAGGTCCTCTTCTCCACCTTTTTCCAGGAGAGAAATCCAGGCTCAGAGAGGTTCAGTAACTTGTCACAGGTCACACAGCTCATAAGTGGCAGGGCCAGAATTCAAACTCTGGGTCTTTTGTCTTCATGGACACTGTCTACTGGAGTGGATCATTCTGGATGGGACATTCCAGGCAGTGTGGATCTGACATGAAGGAGTAAAGGAGGGAGAGGGAGCCACTGGGGGCAGGGTCAAGAAAAAAGGGGTGAAGTTAGGTAACGCAGGTCAGAGGCTGAGGGGATGGGGGCAGCTCAAGGCCTGTTCCAGGGTGTGATCTGTCTCTGTGAGGGCAAGAGGGGCCTGTGCCGCAGGAGGTCGACCTGAGGCTGTTGTTTGAGGGCGTGTTGGTGGAGGGAGGGGAAAGAGTGGTGGTGGGACCCTACAGGCCACAGGAGATGGGTGGGCACGCCCACATTTTGCTGGACAAAGTACTGGCCACTGGCCACGTGACCCCAGCAAGTGCCTTCACCCCTCTGAAACATGGCTTCTTTCTCGGCAAGATGGAAGCTACGGCAGAAGTCAGGGAGCTTAGCATCCAAGAGCCCTTTGCACAGAAGCGCTCAGGGCACCCTGGCTGTGTCCCCATCAGTTACCAGTATAAATTCCACTGCCATCACCTCCAGCCTCCACCGTAAGATATGCCCCCCCGGTCACTCCCCAGACCACACCCCTAGATCTGGGGTTCAGAACCCATAGTCACCCTGTTTATTCATTTGCTCTTATAATAGTGACTGAAGACCTGTTGAGTGCCAACCTCGAGCGTGGCCCGGCGAACATAGCAGGGCACCAATGTCAGTTACTCCGGCTCGTCTGGGGGGCAAGAAAATGGACTATTGCAGAGTGTGAGGAGTGCTCTGACGCAGGTAGACATACAGAGTGCCGCTGGAGCAGGAGGAGGGGGCCCCGTGCACCTCTGCAGGGGGGACACCGAAAAGGAAGGGGGAAATGGAGGGAAGCCAGCACCTACTTTGTACCATGCTGTGCCTGTTCTATCCATCTTGCAGTCAAGTGCCCTTTACGGTGCATCATTATAGCCTCCTCAGGCCCATTTTCCAGATGAGGACACGGAGGCTCAGAGAGGTGAAGGCACTTGCTCTGAGTCACACAGCCAAGAAGCTGACCGCAGCTGAGGCGTGTCTACCTCCAGACCTACCAAGGTGGGGTGGGTGGGCCCGAGACAGGGCCCAAGGGCACTGTGAGGAAACAGGAACTCCGAAGCCTGGCAGATCAGAAGCTGTGTCCTCGCCAGGCCCACCGCGGCCACTGGCCAGCCGCGGTTTACAAGGCACAGGGCTGGCCCGAGATGTGTTGCCTCGCAGATGCGCGACGTCGGCTCATCTGGGGTAAGTTTGCGTCTTTATGAGTGTTCTTCAAAAGCCCAGCTCGGGTCCATGCCCGTCACCATGGAGACGGCTCTGGGTGGCTGAAACCGGCCGCCCTCTGTGGCCGCACGGAAAGGCTGCCTGCCAGGTGCCGGGGTCGGCGCCATGCTGGGTGGGGCACCCACAGAGGCCTTCCTGAGACATGCTTGTTGAGGGCCAGAAGCGGGGGTTTGAATCCAGCTCCCACGAAAAACGAAAAGGTCGGGTCCCCTCTATTGGCAGTAGAGCCCCGTGGGCTGGGGGAGAAGCCGGGGGGTGGGGGGCGCCTCTCTCGGGTTCCATGTGCCTCCTCTCCCTGGTGAAGCAGTGCTTTTTCCCCAGCCCACCGCTCTTGGACTCTGGACAGGCTAAAGCCGGGGAGGGGAGGGAACTGGGTTCGAATCCCAAAGATGGCCCGCACTTCTATACACCCTAAAACTCTCCCACAGCATCCCTGTTCCGTAAGTGGGGAAACCAAGGCCCAGAGAGAAGTGATTTGATTGAGGTCACCCGGCAAGGTAGACGCCACATGAAGCCTTGTCGCCCCTTCCTCTGAGTCCAGTGCTCGTTCCGGGCCACCATGAAGCTGCTCAGTCAGACCTAAGGTGTGGCCGGGCCCCACTGCGGGCCAAGGCCAGGGTGCAGCCAGCTCACATTTGGAGGAGGGCTTGATGGCTGGGAAGACGGCCGGAGTCCTGCCTTGGCCCTGGGCCCTTCTTGGCTCTCAATTTTGGTCCAAGTCTCAGGGGCTGTTCAAAGATTCCAAAGGCATTTGAACATTTTGGAAGCAATTTGTCAGTCCTGGAAGCTGTTTGGAGGCTCCAAAAACTATTTAAAGTTTCCAGAATCTGTTGTGTTTACAAAGGCTGTTGTTCATGGTTTGCAGTGCGGTTTGAGGTCCTGGGCGAAGGTCCCCGACACAGTGTGGGGGTCTGGGGCCGCAGGCATGCCGTGAGCCCTGGTGGGCACTGGGGGTGGAGCTCCTGGCAGCATGATCCCCCGGCGTTCTCTCCCGGAACCCATCCCGTGAAACCACTGAGTCCATTGGAGCATCTGCTGTTCTGAGGAACAGAAGGAGTGTGGGTGTTGGCAGCAGGGAGCCGGAGTTTCAAATCCAGCTTTGCCACTCACGGGCTGTGTGACCTGGGGCCAATTACTTAACCTCTCTGGGCCCCCCTTTCTCCCATCTGTAAAATGGGGGTCAGGCCGCTTGTTCCACAGGCCCAGCTATCCCCCTCCCATCCCGTCTCAGGCATTTGTGGGATTAGTCGGAGCACAGCCCCCTCCAGGGCTGGTTAACACTTGCTCCTGGATGTGGATTTACTGGTCCCTACCAGGGTGGGAGCCTGATGTGAAGTAACTGCACCACCAGCCCTCCTCAAACCAGGCCTTCCTGACCCTGAGGCCCGGCCCACCTGTGCCCGGCCACAGGGGAGGGGCCATGGGCTGAGCCGAAGGCCCTGGTTGACCAGAATGCTCCTGCCTGCCCGTGTCCCCATGGAAGGTTCTCTCTGGTCACAGCCCCCGTCCTGCTTCTTGGCCTCTCCATACCACACTGCCAGCCCTCGTGTTCCTCCTTCCTTTTTAAAACAAAATTTTTTGTATTGTTCATTTATTCTTGAGAGAGAGAGACAGACAGAGACAGAGCACAAGTGGGGAGGGGCAGAGAGAGAGAGAGAGAGGAAGACACAGAATCCGAAGCAGGCTCCAGGCTCTGAGCTGTTAGCACAGAGCCTGACATGGGGCTCGAACCCACAAACTGCGAGATCATGACCTGAGCTGAAGTCGGAGGCTCAACCGGCTGAGCCCCCCAGGCTCCCCCTTCCTTCTAATTGTTATCGTTGGCCCAATGATCCCATCCCCACCCACCTGTACCTGATGTCTCAGATATGCTTTCACCTTCGTCCAGGACTTTGTTCATGCCATTCCCTCTGCCCCGAATGCCTGTTTCCACCCTGACACATGTGCACATACACACGCATACCCCGTGGCCCTCCTGGATCCCCTGGTTCCTTCCCCAGTAACACCCATGGCCTCTGTCATGTCACTGACCACAATGGTGCAGTCCACTCTCTGAGTCTGTCACCTCCTTGGCTAAAATCCCTACTGCCGGTGACTCCCCACTACACCCATGTGGGGTAAGCCTGGTGTGGCCCAAGGTCTGAGTAGGCCTCTTAGGTGCGGTGTCACCTTGGGCAAGCTAGTGGCTGAGCCCTGCTGAGCCTCAGTTTCCCCCTCTGTAAAGTGGGGATGGTAAGTTGTCCTCTGCTCAACTCCCAGGGTTGTTATGCCGGTCACTTGAGGTGACTGATAGAACGGAATTTATAAACCCGGAAGTGATGCGGCTGGTGGGGGCTGAGTGATTTGCCTAAAGTCATCCTGGGTAGGTAGGTGCCAACCCAGAACCGCAGTCCGGGGCTCCTGTAAGGACGTCGATGGGAGCTTCTACCCACTGGAGTCCCGGGCCGTCCTCGGGGCCCCTCTGAGAAGCTTTACTTCTCTCCAACTCCCTGACCCACTTGCGGAGCTGCGAGTGGACAGGCTGGCTCCCAGCTGGGACGATCCGCTCGCAGCTGACTGATGCACGAAATGCATCGTGCCTTCCTGGGAGACGGGAAAATCGATACTGCGGAGGACGGGCCGCCTCGCTCGATGCCACAGCCAGCCCCCGAGGGGGAGAACGGGCCAAGAATAAATAGGGCCAGCCCTTCCCCTCCACAGGGTCAGTCCAGGCCAGACCGGAAGGGTGTGGATTTGAGGTGCTACCTGTGGCATTGTCAGCGTTGTCACAGCAAGCAAGTGACTGTGCCACACGGTGTTTTCTCAGCTTGTTTGCGTTTAACGTGTGTTAACTCATCGGACCCTCACAACCGCCCTCTGTGGCAGGTACTAATATCCCTATTTTAGAGATATAATGTGGCACAGAAAGATTTAGTGACTTACCCAGGGTCACACAGCACACAAGTATCCCAGTCAGGATCAGAACCCACACCTGCTTGGCTCAAAGTCCATGCTGTTGCAAGGGTATTCTGCCTCTTTAGTCATACAGAGCACTCTGTGGCCACACCCTCCAACCGCCCCCCCCCCCCCCCCCCCCCAGGCCCCTGCTCACTCAGAATGCCCGCTTGGGGCCTCATCTCCAGCCCCCTCTGTACTCTGGGCACTGGGACTTAGGCTCCTGAGCTACATTTTCAGGGCTTGGAATGTGCTTTGGCCAGGTTCCCCTTGACAGGTTGAGGGACACGCCTACCCCGCCGATGCCCATACTCAGCCTCATGCTGCCAGAGCTCACAGCAGGCGGGTTAAAGGTAGGCCTGGCCCCCAAGGTCACTCTGGACGTGAGAGGTCCTGTGGCCGACATGGATTCTCAGAGGCCTAACCCCTTGAACTGCAGTGACTTCAGCCTCACTGCCCATCTGCCCCAGGAGGGCATGCCTGTAGCCAAGGAGGGGCCAGCCTGAGGCTTGCCAGCTCCGTACCTCACAGGTGAAGCAGGAGAAAATGCAGCCCTAGGCTTCCTGGGGTTAGGCGGGGAGCGGGGACAGATAGATGGTCAGGGCACAAGATGTGGGGCTGCTGAGTGGAAAGGGCCTGGCCCTTCAGTCTTCTCCCTAAGTGGTAGGAAACGTTGTAGGCTTCTGGGTTAAACCCGGCTGGGCGCCTCCTGGCTGTGTGACCTTGGATAATACACTTAACCTCTCTGAGCCTCATGTCACCTCCCTTTCAGCTTTCCCGCAGACCACATGGCTCCTCCCCACTCAGCGTCAGTGCGCTCACCCCTTCTGTCCCTCAAGCCCAGTGCCCTTGGCCAGCCCCCATTGCCTCCTCCCTCGGCCACACCCGAGTCCTCCTCCAGCCCTCCCTCACCACTACCCCTGCCATGCAGTCGATACCAAATCCTGTCCATTTTCCCTACTGAATATTGGCGTAGCTCCCTCCCCTTCAGATCCCTCTACCTCCCTGCTGTGGTCCAGGCCTGGTTGTCTTTTCCCCTGGATTTGTGCCGCAGCCAGCAGCCTTCTGACTGTTCCCTGCCTCCCCCTACCTCCCCTCCGGCAGTTCCAGAACCATCTTCTTAAAATGGAAAGCTGGTTGTGTTACGTGTCTACCTAACGCATCCTGACTGCACACAGAATAAAGCTCAAACTCCTTCCCATCCTAGACGGAAGGCCTGTCACCGTCCTGGCCCCAGCCCCCTCGCTGACCTCTTCTCTTAGCGCCCCTCTGCCTCCAGCCACACTGTGCGGCTGGCTGTGCTTTGGTCTACCCCTGAGGCTTTGCGCGCACATGCTGTTCTCTTGGCCTAGAATTTTCTTCTTTTTCCTCCCTCCTCCTCCCCACTCGTTTAACACCCACTTATCCTCACCTCCTCCAGGAACCTTCCTTAACCACCCCTCCCCAAGACTGGGATAGTAGGCCATCCCGAGCTCCCACACCCCCGTCATAACCGCTGTCCCTCTGAATTGTCATCGTCTGTTGACACGTCTCTCTGCCCACTGGACAGGACCCCCATCCCCAGGCTCAGAGGTGGCCCCAGTGAGTGAGTGTGAATGTCCTCCTCACCCCAAGCGTCCTGTCCCAGGGAAATCTCGCCTCCCAGTTCCTCCAGGGCTGTGCTGGGAGACCTGGGGCCAGTGCCTTCCCCTGACCACCACTGAGGAACTAAAAAGGTGAGGCTCAACTAGATGGCCGCTCAGGGCCCTGCCTCCTCTACAGTTCCACAGTGTGGTCTCCCATGATGCTCCTGGCTCCACTGCTCTGTGTGCCTTTTCATTTGGTCTCTGGCCACCGCCTCTCACAACTTCTGTTTCGGCCTCTCTGGTGACCCTTTCTCTCCCTCTCTGCCCCCAGACTTCCTGTGAGGACTGAGGCCTCCTTCATGCAACCCCAGGTCCGGGTCGAAGGGCAGACCTGGAAGCCTCCCCGATCCCCCTACCAGCCTCCCGTCGTGGGACCTGCCATCTGCACAGCCCCAGTAGGGCCATTAACTCACTAGGAGTCAAACGAAGCCATAAATAAGTAAAGGGGTGAGGTTCCCAAGGGGTCTCAAGCCCAGCTGGCTGCCCCATCTCTGGCCAGATCTGGGGTCCGACTGCCCCAGGACGGACTCGGCCTGACAGATCTTCACGTGTCATCACTGTCCCCAGAGAGTGATGGGGAAGTCACCAGGCCTCTCCGGCCCCCATTAGTGTCAGTAATTGCCAATCAATTTCCTGGGATCCTGGTGGGGAAGAGGCCCCTGGGTGTCTCCAGTGGGGAAACCACATCTAATGGCTTTTATTTGGATTGCTGCAAATTGATTGTTTTTTTTTGTTTTGTTTTTTTTTTGTTTTTTTTTTTTTAATGGAGCTTTGGTTTTTCTCCCTGCATCCTAACCACCCCCTCAGGGCTAGTTAGGCCAAAAGATGAGTAATGGCATGACTTTACTCTCCAGAAGAGCCAGGCACAGGGCTGATCATACCCACACTGCTGGTGGCTCGTCCATCCGGCACTTCCTAAAGCCTCAGCCGCAGGTCCCACTTCTCCGGGAGTGATCCCCACCATAGGCCTGCTGGGTTGCCAGCTGGGACCTCACCACGATGCTACTGTGACCTGCATCACCATCCCCAGGAAAAGATGAGGCTCGCCTAAGATCACACAGCTACTAATGGTAAAGTTGAGGTTTGAACCCAGCGCTTTCTGGACTCAAAGCCTTCATCTTGCCATTCTTACTTGTACCTTTCCATCGTGTCACGTACACAGAGATGAGGGTTCCCGTGAAAGCCAGAGATACAGGAGTTACGGCTCTCGTGGGATTCCTACGGAAGAGACTGGCTGATGAGGATAATACTGGCAACGACACAAGCAGCTGTTACGTACTGAGCCCCTATTTATGAAACAGAGACTAGGCATCTGTATTTCATTTCCTCCTGAGAAGTATGCATCACTATAACCATTTCAGACTGGGAAACTGAGACTCAGAGGTTAAGTGACTCGCGTCAGATCACTCAGATTGTTGGTGTTAGAACTAGGATTCAAACTAGGTTTGTTGGAATCTACAACATGTGCTTTTAACCAGCTGTTTCAGTTTGGATTGTGAATGACAGAAAAAGAAATAACAGTGACTTAAACAAGATAGGTGTTTATTCCTCTCTCTACTAAATGAAGTCCCCGGTAAGTAGCTCAAAGCTGGAATGGCTGTTCTACCATCATGAGGGTCCCGCGCTCCCTCTGTCTTGGTCTCATGATCTGAGTTGGCTGCTAGAGCTCCAGCCATCACATCCACATCCCAGGCAGCAAGAAAGAGGAGAGGGTAATGACAGACATGCGTATTTCTTTTAAGGACATTTCCTAGAAATTGCACCTACCATTTTTGTTTCGTCTCATTGGCTAGCACTAGATCACACTCAGGTGCAAGACGGGCAGGAAATGTAAACTCGATTCCAGGAGACCATGTGCCCAGACGACAATCAGGGTTTGTGATTAAGGAATGAGAGGAGATCAGATTTGGGACAATTATTAGTGACGTCCATTAGCATCACTCTAACTGCCCCTCTAGATATATAAACAGAATTTTATAGCACAGTCTGGAAAGCCACCAAACCTAACTTCCTGGTAGCCCCAAAAAGGAGTCTAAGCTCAGAGAGGGGGTGTGACTTGCCCAGGATTGAGCAGAAAATTGTGGCAGAACCAAATTCAGAAGCCTGTCCTAGTAACAAAACCCATGCTCTTGGCACAACACCCTGTGTCTGTCAACATTCCGGGACCTTTCTTCTGGTTCTTGGATTGTTCTTCTCATTTTCCCATTTTCCCCTCTCCCTTTCTGGGGCCTTTGGTCAGTGGCACTTTGGGACCTCTTTTAACCCCTGGATTGAGTAACAAAGAACTTTATTCTGTTCCCAACATCTGCACCAAAGATGACTGACCTTGGCCCTTGGTATTGTGGTCTGAGGATCTTGAAGATCTTTCCCGCTCTGACAGTCAGCTTATGAGATAGTCAGAAGCTAACGGCAGCTTTTGCTTAGCAAATGTAAACCTAGTGACAGTAGAACTGTATATTCCTCAGCATGTGAGGCTCCAGAGGCAGTATTTGTGTGTGTGTGTGGGGGGGGGTGCTTGTGGAAGGGGCAGCAGATGAGGGATGAGGGGTAATGGATGAGGTCCTCAGATGATGCTGGGAGGAAAGAATAATCTTTGTTAGGCATTTACTGGACACCAATACAGTGCTGCAATAAATGCAAATGGGTTATATCTCCTAATAATAGACAATGACTGTTCCATAGGGCTAAAAATAGAATAAACCCAGCTACGTGTTCTTTTGGAAAGACATCTAAAGCAAAATGATGAAGGATCAAAAGTGAAAGGATGGAAAAAAGGCCTCCCAAGCAAAAACAAATGCCAACAACAAATTAAAAATCAAGACAGGAAAAGAAAGCAGGAGTCGCAATATCATTATCATCCCTCTTTCACAGTGAAGGCTCAGAACAGTAAGGTGACTCACTTGGAGTCAGGTCTCCCCTACATGGCAGAGGTGTGATGTGAACCTGGGTCTTTCCGTCTCCTAAATTCCTGCTTCCTTGGGAACATCTAGTTGCCTCCAATAAAGCCGACCAGTGTCGTGACCTTGACCTGATGGGATACTGATCTGGAAGTGCCTGCCATTACAGAGAAAGGCTGGAGCAGGCAAGAGTGAAGGGAAGGCTGAGTTGGCCCGGAGGGACCAGCCCTGGGCAGAACATGCAGTGGCCTCGGGGCCAGAGCCTGGACTGACTCCCGGAGTGCCCGCCATGCCCTGCTCTGGCCCGCTGTCAGCCGGTTCCAGCACAGTTCCAGGCCCAGGGCCACAGAGACTCCCACCCCTGCTTCCCAATTCCTACCTTCAGATGCTGGTAGGGATGCCTGGAACAGAGCTCCCTCTGCCTGGCAGAGGACAGCAGGCCCGGGCGCCTCCAAGAGACAGTCTGGGAACAGTCAAGGCTCATCCCCCCCGATGAAAGCCCCTGAGCCCCGTATATAGTCCAGCCAGTCCCAGAGCAAGGCTGAAAGTGGGGCCAGAGGCAGGTCCTCACTGTTTCCTGGGAAGAACTGGGCAGGGGACCTGGGTTGCACAAGGCAGGGTGCAGTCACACCCCAGCTGGCACCCCCACCAGTCCTGGACAGCACTCTCCACTGCCTCTCTCCTTCAGGCTTGGCACGTGCACAGAACATGCGAACGGAGTTGGGCTAGCCTCCACTCAGCTAACCCTGCCCGTCTGTCCCAGCTCAACATGGGTATCACCTCCTCCAGGAAGCCCTCAACGACCCCTCCTCACTCCTGTATTATAGTAGACCCTTAAACAACATGGGTTTGAACCATGCAGGTCCACATATATGCAGATTTTTTTTCTGATACAGTACAGTATTTATACTCTCTCCTCCTTATGATTTTCCTAAGAACATTTTCTTTTCTCTAGCTTACTTCATTGGAAGAATACAGTCTATGATACTTACAACATACAAGATACGTGTTATTCGACTGTTTATGTTACCAGTAAGTCTTCCGGTCAACAGTAGGCTGTTAGTAGTTTCTGGGGAGTCAAAAGTTGTACGTGGATTTTTCTATTGTGCGGAGGATTGGCGCCCCTAACCCCAACCAGCACCGTGGATCTTGACCTGAGGAGTGTGGATGGGCTTTCAGGAGGCTTGTGGACTCACTAGAATTGTCCACAGAATGTTTTCTGTGTGCGCTTAGGTGCATTTCTGGGAGCAGAAGTAACAGCTTTCACCGTGTTCTCTGGGGAATCACTGCTCTAGACTGTGTGCTCTTATAGTTACGAACCGTGTCTGTCGCTGTATCCTCAAGTGGTCTGTAATAGGCAGACAATACAGTAATTGCTAGGGGGGGATGAATAATTTGATGGCTGGCCTCTTTCTGCCTTGGTTTTCTCATCTGCGAAGTGGAGATAAGGGTAGGGATCCCACTGTTTCAGCTTTTCCTCATTTCTATATTCCTTCTCTTGTCCTACTGTGTAGCATAGTATCTGGCACACAGTAGCTGTTCAGTGGACATGTATGAGAGGAATGGATGGTGGGTGATTTGGTAGGCGGGTAGAGGCATCAGTATTTAGACGAATGAATTGCGGTGAGTGAGTGAATGGGGCGGTGGCTGCTCTACGTGAACATTCAGCAGATGTCCTGGTACGTTTGTTGGATAGATGGCTGCATCAGTGGTTGGAAGGTTGGCTGGTTGATGGGTTAACAGAGTGAGTGGATGGATCAATGTCTAGATGAATGGATCAGTGGAGAGAAGGCTAGATATTTGGGGGTGGGTAGGACAAGTGGGTGGGTTTTCGATGAGGGGATCAGTGCATGGGTGAAAAGGATGAATATGTGACTCAGTGGCTCACAGATGCATTTGTGCATGGATAGGTAGAAGGATGGATGGATGGAAGGAAGGGAGGGAGGGAGGGTGGATGGTAGACAAATGGACAGATGAGTGGATTCACACATGGATGGATGGAAATTGTAACCAAATGTTGATGTGTGCAAATAGGAGATTATGGGAGAACTGATGGATAGTTGGATGGAGAGACTGACGATTGGAGAAACTAAAGGACAGATGGGTGGAAATTGTACACAGAATATGTGTGTGCATTTGTGTGTCTGGGAGGTAATGTTTGGTGGAGGGCCTAAAGGGTGGGTCGGTGTGTGGAAGGAAGGAAGGGAGGTGAGGAGGGAGGGAGGAAGGGGGAACGGCCTCCACATAACTGAGACCAGAGAGTGATGAGGCAGGGACACGGGGTTCCCTGTGCTCCAGGCTGGCTTGCGAAACACATAAGCCACCTTTCTTCCAAAGCCTCCATGTTGGGCCCCCGCTGAGGTCTTCCTTCCCGTGGGTTCAGGGTCTCCGGCAGCACCAATACCCAAGCTGATGGAGGACGGAGACAAAGGGAGTGGGCAGACACCAGGGCCAGAGGGAGGGAGGGAGGGAACATGGGTTGGGGCTTGAGCCGCCAATGGGCAGCCGCCCATTTACTCAGCTCCCGAATGAAGCCCCGGAGAAGGGCTGTTCATATTTCTCTCTTGAACGGGGAGCTGACATTAATGAACAGCTAATTAACATCTTGGAGTGCGATAGTTCCAGTGTCAGTGTCCCTAATTAGTCTCGCGCTAATCTGCTTTAATTAACTGTCCCTGTCGTGGTTTTAATTTAATTTTCAGCTCCTGCCCAGAATGGCAGCCCGGTGAGCATTCTGTCCCAGGGCTCCTCTGGCCAGGGCAGGGTGGGCTAGCCGAAGCCAGGTTCCCGGGGGCATTGCTAGGCGGCCCAGGGTTGGGCTGAGCTGGGAAGAGAGAGAGCCTGGCCCTGGGGGCAGAGAACCTGAGGACTGGACACTTTCCTCCCCATGTCAAGGGAGTGTTCTCAGGTCACCAGTGGCTCCCAGAACATGCATAAGTGAGGAGCACAGCCTGTGACCATACCTCAGTCTCAAGCAGACTCCATAAACTGACCACACTTTCCGGACATGGGCTCTGCGTTCAGAAAGACCTGGATTCTTATCTTAGTTCTGGTACTTTTTAGCTGTGTGGCCTTGGGAAAAGCACCTGACCTCTCTGAGCCTCTGTGAAATTGAGCTGATCACCTAGCTGCCGCACCCTGTTCCCCACAAGGTTGCAGTTTTTCGGGGGTGAGCTGCACGCCTAACACCCTCGTGGTCCAGGCAGAGCCACCCATTAGCAGAAATGGAGGGGACTTAGAGCCCACATCGGGTGAGGAGAGCACCGGGGCAGGAGTCAGGCGGCCTGGGTCCCAGTCCCAGCTCTGCTACTAATCCTTCAACCTCTGGGCTTCTGCCCCGCTCCCATCCATAAGTTGGTAGAGGCAGGGGAGGGGAGAATAGGATGCTCTGAGCCCCCTCATGCTCTGACGAGGGTTGAAGAATGGCCGTGCAGCTAGCTCAGGGAACCCAAATCTGGAGCAGGAGATCTAGGCGGGAACTGGGTGCTAGGGCCAGCCTGGGGGTCGGGTGAGGCCTCTGAACTTTGCCTTGCAAAATAGGCACCACCAGGGAGGATGTGTCTGCCTCGGTTACGAGGTCCTGCTGCAGGTGGGAAACAAATCAACACGCCAGAGAAGCATCTGCCAAGATAGTTAAACAAATGAGGATCGTCTGAGGGGAGGCTGGCAGGTGGCAGAGGATATGGAGAAGAGTGAGAAGCTGAGTCAGGACCCCTCAGCCACCTTGTCTAAGGAGCTAAGAGTGCAGGGCAGGAAGTGGGGACTGAGGCTCAAGGAGTGAGGAGGCTCTCTCTGAGGCAGGTATGCCAGCTAAGGAGTTCAGCTGTAACCCTGAGGGTACTGGGGAGCCATGGCAGTGTTTTGAGCAGGAGTGTGGCATGATCAGGAGATTAGCTGCTGGCAGGGGGTGAGTGAAGGGGAGAGAATAAGGGGACAGGAGGCAGAGAGGGCTGCTATGGGACTGCTGTCTTGCACCAGGCAGTGCAGTCTTGCAGGGGGTCGAGCAGGCTCAAGACTTCCAGAAGCAGCTAGCTAATGTATGTAAAGTGTGTGCTCTTTAGAAAAGAGCACCTCCCTCTCCCTATGGCCTTGGGCTTAATGAATATGTTCTGAGTTTCTTTGTGGCAGAGGTTGGATCTCACGCTTTCTCACACTGGGTCTGCAGAGCCCAGGATGGGGTGCCCCACATGTATTTCCAGGGGTCTAGGAATTGTAAAAGAACTTAAAGTTTGTGTTTAGATTTTAATGCTTTTCCAAAAAAAAATTTTTTTTTTCCTGTTTTTGACCACTTGTAAAGCAGCGATAATTTCCCAGTGGTCTCGCGCAATGGGAAGGCATCCTTGTGACCCAGCCTGGCATCTGAGGTCTGGAGAGATGGTCTCCAAGGTCCACAAAAGAACATTCCCCTTTCCAAAGGGCCTGAGCCTTGTCCAGCTCTGAGAAATGCTGTCAGAGCGTTTCCCTCAGGACAGCGAGCTCTTCCAACACCGAACCTATTTCTGGCTTAACTCTGCGTCCCCATGGCCCAACACAGGTCTGAACCTAGGGAGGGTCTGTGAATTGAGGTGAATTCTCTCTCTGGATGCCCCACAGGCCCCCTCCCCCTGCCTTTGACCTCCAGTTGATCTTTGTTTTCAGTCCAGTGGAGCTAAACCAGTTTTTCCTGAAATTCTCAGTAAATTAGTGTGGAATTCAGAGTTCCTGCGCCTACCCCCACCTACACACTGGTGCACAAAACTCCCATGAAAGGAGAAAAAAACCCTCACCTTTCTCTACTCCTGCCCCCCGCCCCATGGCAACCCTGCACATTTCTTCAGGTCCAATTCAGACCATGCCGCCTCCAGAGAGCCCTCCCTGGTTTCCCCAGACAAAGGTGTCAGTCAGATCTTAGAGCTCCTTGGAGCACGTGCTACTCCCTGGGCCGCCGGCCCTGTCCTATGTTGTCTGCATTCGTATCCAGGAATGGAATTGCTCACATCTCTGTGTCCCTTACTCCCTCCTGACCCCCACCCCTCCCCCACCCAGTACCTGGCTCACAGCAAGGGCCCTGCGGGGCAGGTGGAAGACTGATCCCTCACCCCCAGGCTGGCAGACAGACGTGCTCTGTGAACCGTATTCTTGGCAGAGGGGCAGGTGGCCACCAGCCTGGCTGATAGTGTGGTGGCCATGGGGGTGGCTTTGCTGTCCGTCAGGCCCGGGTTTCAACTGCAGCTCTCCCCACGGTGTGCTGGCAAGTTTGGGCTGCATCTCTTGAAGTCTCTGTTTTCTCATCCAGAAAACGGGTAATGGTAACACTCACTCCTGGCGTCTCTGTGAGGACTTCATGGAGGAAATCCACGTAAGGGCCCGGGACGTCGTAAGTGTTCATTAAAACTAGCTCGTGACGTGGTGGCATGAGGAAGCACTATAGCTCCAAGCCGGAGCCCCGGCACCCCCATATGTGGGGGCACGGTGGTTCCCATAGACCCAGTGTGGAGTTAGAAGAAGCCTAGTTCTCAGTTTAGGGGCTGGCCCTGGGTGAGATCTGCTACCCTGGTTGTCCCTCTCTCACTCACCAGGAAACAGCTGGGCCAGGGCTCAGGCTACCGTGGGCATAAACCCACCAAAAGGTGACCATACCCTTGGCCTTGGCCTTGGCCTTGGCCTATGGCGCTGTAGCATGAGACCTCCATGCCAGGGACATGCACAGAGATACCCACAGAGATGGACCAGAGCTCCACACGTAAGCACCCACCATCGTGTGTGCATGTGCGCACACATACCCAGAATAAGGAGAGGGAGGCCACTTTTGACGACCGCCAGGCGAAGACAAACATTTCACAGCAGGAGCTGGGGGCAGACAACTCCATCCTGCCATTTCCCCCTGGCTCCCCAGGTGGGTTTCAGCCACACCTGCTCAGTTCTCTCTAGGTTGAGCCAGCCCCCAGGGGGTCATGGCTGTTGAGATCTCCTCTCGGCACCTGGAGAGGAAAGGCCACCAGGGTCTTAGCTCCACAGGGATTTGGGGGTCTGCATGGTAGCTTGGCTGTTTCTGACTTGGGGCTTCTAGGGGGTACACAAGCCTGTGTGTGGACCCTCGTGGGACGTGACAGCAGGGCCTGCAGTGCTCCAGGACCCTCCCAAAGACAGGGACGGGGAAACAGCCCAGACACCCAGGCCTACTCCAGAACCCTCCAAGCCCTGCCCACCCCACCTCAGGAGCCCCTGAGGACTCTTTCACATTTGCACTGATGAACTTCTAGTTGATCTGATCCTTGTTCTGGCAGCAAGAGGCCAGAGGGTCCAGACTCTGGAAGAAAGCAGGAGACCTTGCGGAGGGACCGTGAGTGCTGCTGGAAATGCAAACAGCCAGGGGCTGGCAGTTGGGGAGTGTAGGAGGTCAGGCAACCCAGGGTCACAAGCTCCCAGGATGTTTCTGTCACTGCCCACTACGGCTGCAGAATTGTGCGGTGTTAAAAGCACAGTCAAGCAAGAATTTTAGAATGTTACAGGCCTGGAAAGGTTATAATCATAGCATTATAGAATGTTACAATCATGTAATCATAGAAGCACCAAGAAGACTAATTAAGCATATAAAACACTAAGAGGCAAGAGTTTTAGAACGTTGCAGGCGTAAAAAAGGTCATAATCCTAGAATGATAGAATTTTACAACTGTAGAATATTAAAAATTCAGCTTTACAAGCAGGAATTTTTAGAATGTTACAGTCATGGAACTGTGGCCTGTTACAGTAAACACACACACACACACACACACACACGTAGAACATTCACTTGTAGTCTTAGGAATTCTAGAATGCTAGAGTAGTAGAAGGGCATGGTCGAGAATCGCAGAATATGTCAATCTTCAGGTGTTAAAGTGTCACACTCAAGAATTAGGGAATGTGAGAGCTGGGAGAACATCTTACGTGTATCGTGCCAGATCCCATGCAGAGCACATGACACCCACTAACTCATTACCCCTGACGGCAGCCATGAAGCAGCAGCTCCAGGACAGGCAGAGCCGGGCTGGGAGGCAGGAGCCTGGCTGGGCCAGCCTCCCGGGTGCAGAGTCTTGGCAGGGAGGGGGGGAAGCAGTTGCCTGGGCCCGTGCTTGGCCCCTCGCAACCCCCAATGCATACCCAGAGCAGGGGAGCATAGGACGGTGTTTCTCCTTTCGTTAAAGAGTCTAGGCCTGCTGGGTCCGCTTCCTGTGTGTGGGCAGGGAGCCTGAAGCCTCGTGGGGTCAGCTCTGCAGGCCCCACCCAGATTCCTGGCCAGGGTGTGAGGAGCCATGGGTGCGTGATTCCCAAAGGCCTTCTGCCACCTGCCCTGACCCTCACCTTCCTGTCTGGCCCACAGGTGATCAGATTGATCTTCACCCGACACCCTTCCTCCATCTTTCATACATTCGAATAACCTTTCTCAAATAACCTTCTAAGGGCCAGGCCCTATTCTGGGACACTGGGGAGATGGATGTGAGTCAAAATAGCCCCTTGCCCTAAGGAACAGAATGGTGGAGGCTGTTTAGAAAAACAGAGAAAGCGCTGCGGCGTCAGAGGCGGGAGAAATGGCCAGGGCATCGTGGAGGCCTTCCTGGGGGCGGGGCTGGGTCTTAGAAATAGGCAGAATTTGGATATATAGGGATGGTGGTGAGGGCATTCCAAGCAGAGGAAACAGAAGGAACAAAGGCCCAGAGACAGCTGTGTGTGGGATGTGTTCAAGAATCATCGGGGAGCTTTTGCTCAGGCAGTCTGAAAGGTGCCAGATGATGGAAATGCAGCAGGAGAAGTAGGTTGAGGCACTGGGTGGAGGCTTTGAGTGCTGGGCTAAGGGAGTTTGGGACTTGTCAATGGTGAATGGCTGTGCAGGTTCATGACAGTGCTTGAGTTTGGCTGGTGGGAAGGAGGACCAGAGCTTACAGTTTGCTTTTCCTTTCTTTAGAAATGAGAGACTACAAATTCCTTCCCAGGACTGGTGGGCCAACCCTGGGCTGGGCTCCAAAAACACAGAGAAAGGGCTTTAGCGGGAATTCTAGGGCTGTGCTGAGGGGTGCTGGCTATGTAGCTTTTGTCCACGGAGGCCGGCCCCAGACACCATACTCTGAGGGGGGGTGGGGGGGAGGTGCTCAGCCATTGAACAGGTCCCACTCGGGGACCGCACGATTTCTTCCAGTTCTTGGCAGTCTCTGCAGTTGTTTTCTCAGAGCAGGAGGCCATGCACACACAGAAAAGGGCCAGACAGCCCTGTGCTCAAGTCTCAGGCTGGCCTCACATCGCTGAGTTAGTTGAGCGAGTGACATTACCTTCCCAAGCCTCAGTTTCCCAGACTGTAGTGCAGGGCTGATGACCGAACCTCACCCACAGGGTTACCAGGAAGGAATGGATGCCTGGCCCCCAAAAGGCTTGTGATTCATGTCTGTTCCCTTTATGCCAGCAGTCCTAGAATCGGCAAGAAACGTTTAATCCAACTGCCCCATTTTACAGGTTGGAAAACTGTAGCAGACATCTCAGAGGTAGAATGGCCAATCATTTGGTTGCCCAGAGCAGGGGAGCTAGGTGAGTGAAGAGGGGTAGTGTGAGCCCAAAATCTGAACTCAGGATGACAAGAGAGGCAAAAACCCCAGGGCTCCGCGGATGAGCTCAGCAGGCACTGACCATGCCTTTACAGGTCCACACTGACAGCGTCTCCATTCTGTCCAGCAGTCCCACGGGCCGCCAGAGGGGGGCACTGCAGGGCGAGTGAGGGGCATTAAGTGAGGCGATTTCTGTAAAGCACCTTCCAGAATGTCCTGCACATGGTAGGTATTCAGGCCCTGGGAGGGATTATCGTCAGGGTAAGTGAGCACTAGTTACAAACCCAAACTGAGATGGAGTGACTGCCCCCTGCTAACCCTACCCCTTCTAAATGGCAGCATTCTGCATGAAAACTCAGCTGCAGGCACTTTGCACGCTCTTTAGAGTAATGACATTTATCTATTCACCGAATAGTTAACTGAGCTCCTACTGTGTGCCAGGAAACCTACTGGGCCTTCTGCATGAATCCTCTCATTTAAACCCAACAACCTTATGAACAAGCCCGCTATTATTTCCACTTCACAGATGAAGAAACTGAGGTTCGGCAAGGGTGTTGCCTGACGTCACAAAAAGCAAGGCAGGAATCCAAGGCTTTCCAAATCCAGAGCCTTAACCCTACACCACGCTGTGCTGGCACAGATACCAAGAATTGCTGACTGAGAGGTTTAAAGGGAATGTCCAAAATGAACGCTGAAATCAAATCCCCATGGTAGCTATTGATGGGAGGTGCTGATCTGGGCTCCCTCAGGAAGGTGTGGAATGTTGACACCATCCCCTGGGCTCTTCAGGGACTCAGGAGGAGCTGTCTATGTCTGGGCTGGAGACTGAGGGCTGACCATGATGGGTTCCGGAGGGGGGCTATCCACCCCCCCCTAGCCAGAGGCAGCCAGGATTCCATTAACCTGATTCTCTGCCCCACATAAACCTGCAGAGGGAGCCCCAGGAGGGTGGGGAACTAGGGAGGGGAAAAATTGGGCTTCCCCAGGCCCTGAATAAGGCAGCCAATGGCATTAGTTTCCTCTCTTGCGGTCCGGGAGGACCTTCGAGGCCCCTGGCTCTTTGAACAGAGAGTGGGGAGAGGGTTGAAGTGCTAGAAATTAGGGATAAGAGAATCTAGGCTAGGGTATAGCAGCAGGGGCAGGGGAGAGGCCGTCCAAGCACAGAGCCCTGAGTCGCCATGCCTGTCCTGCCTCCTGTGTGGCCTTGGATAAGTCATATCACCTCTCTGATCTTTAGGTACTTCCTTAGTAGTAAGGGCAAACCAGTGTCACCTCTTTATGCTGGGCAGAAGCAGCTCCATGCCAGACACGTAGTAGGTACTCAAGAAATGGTGGCTGTTACCATTGCCATGACTTTAAAATTGTGACCTCAGTATAGCTCTTCTCAGCTTGTCTGGCACATTCACATCCATTTTCTCATTGGAGTCACAATATTTCTTCAAAGCGGGCAAGGATTCTTACCAGACAGGTTAAGGGACTTGGTCAGAATCACATAGTTTGTAACTCTTGGGCTGGGATGCAACCCACTGATGTTCATAGAGTGGGCCACCCCCACCAGGCCACTCCTCTCAGGAGTGAGGTCAGGTGCCTCTTCCTTCAGGAAGTCTTCCTTGACCACACAGCCTGGGTAAGTACTCCTCCTACAGCCTTCCAGGCTTCTTCTATTAGAGCATTTATCAGACATTGTTTTATCACAGTTGTTAGGTACTCCCACCTAAGACTCTGAGGGCCCAGCCCATGCTTTTTATAGAAGGGAAGGGGCCGCAATAAATATTTTGTTAATGACTGCAGCTGCTCCCACGCTGAGGGGCACACAGGTCTACGTAGAGTCACATAGAAGTATTCAGTCCTGCATGTACACAGTTACATGCATGTGGGTTGGTGAGTACACATGTGCACAGATAAAAGATTAACTTTCTGGAATGTGGTAGATTGAGCTGATGTGGATGCTTCCCGTCTCCCCACATGCATACAAACACACAACAGTACCAGAGATGATATTGATACAAGCTTGGAAAAAAAGGAAAACCTTGGGTGACTTTTTTTTTTTTTTAAATTTAGGTTTGTTTGTTTTTTTTAAATAATAGGTAGAACAAAAATACAACCATAAAATGGAAGATAGGAGGAATAAGATTGGAATTAAAACATGCTAAGATTGTTTGGGAAGTAGACAGGGATATCAAGTAACTTTTGACCTTGTTGAGATAAATGTGCATGTTAAAAATGTAAGGGCAGCCATAAAAGACTAGAATATATAACTGCTGAACCAGTAGAGGAAATTAAAAGACCTAAAGGAAATTCAAGCAATTCCACAGAAAGCAAGAAAGGAAAAAAGGTTTCAAACTGATGATACACAGGGGTGCCTGGGTGGTTCAGTTGGTTAAGCGGCCAACTCTTGATTTCGGCTCAGATCATGATCTCACGGTTTGTGGGATGGAGCCCCTCCTTGGGCTCTGCACTGACAGCACGGAGCCTGCTTGGGATTCCACCCCCTCTAAAAATAAATAAATAAAATATATTTTTTAAAAGATTTAAACTGATTTAAAGATTAAAACTGATTTGTTAGAGTGGGAGAGAGCCAAAGCATAAGAGACTGTTGAGAACTGAGAGCAAACTGAGGGTTGATGGGGGGTGGGAGGGAGGAGAGGGTGGGTGATGGGTATTGAGGAGGGCACCTTTTGGGATGAGCACTGGGTGTTGTATGGAAACCAATTTGACAATAAATTTCATATATAAATATAAAAAAAAGAAAAAAAAACAAAACTGATTTAAAAAGATTTTAAAAAGATTTAAATGATTTCATCATTTATGATGAATAAAACACATAAAATAGTATAAATAAAGTCAAATACAATTGGCCCTTGAACAACACCAGGGTTAGGGGCACTGACCCTGCCTCCTGACACACAGTCAGAAATCTTCACATAACTTTTGACTCCCCCAAAACTTAACTGCTATTAATAGCCTGCTGTTGACCAGAAACCTCATCTATAGCATAGTCAATTAACACATACTTTGTACGTTATACATAATATATACTGTATTCTTACAATAAAGTAAGCTGGAGAAAGGAAAATATTATTAAGGAAATCACAAGGAAGAGAAAATTCATTTAAAGTACTGCACTGTATTTAAAACATACACATATAAGTGGGCCCCACACATTCCAACCTGTGTTGTTCAAGGGTCAACTGTATATTTGTAATCACAATGAATAAAAATGGATTAAACTCAATTGTTTAAAACCAGAAATTCTTAGTTTAGTTGAAGAAAAATTCTATCTCTGTTTATAAGAGACATACCCAAAAGATAATGATGCACAAAGGGTATAAGTAAAGGGATATAAAACAACACATCAGAAATTTTTCTCTGTAATAAAACTGATAGCAAGTAAATATTAGGGAATAAAAAGACTTTAAGAAGCATTATTGGGACACAGAGAGTCATTACTAATGACAAAATGAATAATTCACTAGGAAAATATAATAACCCTGAATTTGCATGTACTCCCAACATAGTTTCAAAACAGTTTTTAATATATTTTTTTAATGTTTATTTTTTGTTTGAAAGAGAAAGAGAGCATGAACAGAGGAGCGTAGAGAGAGAGGGGGAGAGAGAGAATCCCAAGCAGGCTCCACACTGTCAGCACAGAGCCTGATGTGGAGCTCAAACTCATGAACCGTGAGATCATGACCTGAGCTGAATCAAGAGTCGGAGGCTTAACCGATTGAGCCACCCAGGTGCCCTAGTATCAAAACGGTTTTTTAAAAACACACGAAATGTTGTATTTGCAAGAAGCAATTGTCGAGTTCACATTCTTAGGAAGATATTGTAGCATAGCTTTTTCAGAAATTAAGTAGACACAAATTATTAGGCTCAAAGGACCTAAATATAAGAACCTTGAATCCAACAAATAAACACTGCACATTTATTCCTGACACACACACATAGGGCCATGCAGACCCATGGACCTCTCCCTGGATGTATAGGCCCACAGGGACAGAAAGCGACAAGTACACAGGCACAATTGCAGCTCACGCCAACAAAGACCCCAAAAGCGGGAGGGAGGGTGTATGGTCAGGTAGTTAGCCAGCCAAACACTTACCTGGTCCATGACCTTGGACAGTTAAACACCCTAGCTGGGTCTGTTTTCCTTATGTGAAAAATGTAGATTAGCCATCAGCAAATAGTAAAGCTCCAGAGAGTTAATATATAACCGAACTCTGCCATTGCAGCATAAAAGCGTCTGTAGACGATACATAACCAAATGGGCATGACTGGGTTCCAACAAATTTTATTTTCAAAAACAGGTGGCAGGGTGAATTTGGCCAGCGGGCCGTAGTTTGTCCACCCTCGATGTAGATGAAACCATTTGCCTTGCCAGGATCAGGGATGACATAAAGAATAGTAATAGAAGCAAAGCAGCTTCTATAGAATGAGCTCAATAGACAGCCTCTCAGAGGGACATCACATGAGGGTGTGTGCACACATATACATGTGTGTACAAAGGCACATGGCCGTGTGTGGATCTGTTTGCATATGGATATATAAAAAGTGAGGTGCACGTACGAACACATTTTGTGCACAAGTAGACGTGTATGTGCACGAACATGTGTTTTTACGTGTAGGCAAGACTTTTATAAAATGGGAAAATAAAGGGCGCCTGGGTGGCTCAGTCGGCTAAGCGTCCAGCTTTGGTTCAGGTCATGATCTCACGGGTCAGGGGTTCGAGCCCCGCATCGGGCTCTGTGCTGACAGCTTGGAGTCTGGAGCCTGCTTCAGATTCTGTATCTCCCTCTCTCTCATTGGCCCTCCCCTGCTCACTCTCGGTCTCTCTCTCTCTCTCTCTCTCTCTCTCAAAAACGAATAAGCATTAAAAAAATAAAATGGGAAAATAACATAAATCTCATTGGGCAGTAAGGATAAAATGAGAGGCTGCCTGGCACGTAGTAGGCATTCAGAAGTTAGCTTTTATTGTGCATGGGAACAGGTTCTGGAGAAACGGGTACGTGACGCCGTGCCCGCTCACACACATTCACACATGTACCCATAACGCCGTTTTTGTGAGCTTGTTTCCAGAGGAAAACTGGGCTAATGAGGAGGTCGTCTTCGTAGCCAGCAGGTGCCCAGAACAGCCCTGACGGGGATGCAATTTAGCTTTCTCCTGAGATGTTGGGCAAATGAGGAGAAAGGCGTTTTAATCCCTTGTCACGTCTCCAGGGGCTGGAGGACATGTGCTGAGTTGGAATTTTTCAACTTCAGCCTTTTTTTTTTCCTTGACACATCCATCCCAGAAACATCTGTGAGATAAAACAGAGAAGGTCTTATGAATTCAGCTCATACTCGGCCTGTGCTCCCACCCCGAGCAAGCGAGACATGAATCACCAGCCCGGGGGCCCAGCAGCCCCGCAGAGAGCGGTCTCTCCAGCGGAGCCCTGGCCTTTCCTGAGTAGCTGCTTTTGATTTCCCCGAAGCCTTCTGATCGTCTACACTCACAGAGCGTGTGTTGTCCGAGGGGAGGCATGCTGAGTGCTCGGCTCACATACCAGTGTGGGGGTCAGCCACTCGTTCCCAAGCTCGGTCAAGTCCTGCTCTGCACCGGGCACTCGAGGCACAAGGATGAACCAGACATGGAGTGAAGGCTGCCTTGCCCTGAGCCCTCTCTGCCTGGGCTCACATTTTGTCTCACCATTTCTGTATGTTTCAAGAAAATGAGGGGATTTCAGAGCTGGTGCCAGCTTGTAGATTACACTCAGGGCCCGGGAGGGGGTGTGATGAGCCCTCTTTCTGATTTCTTCTGTCCAGTGAACTACCCCGTGGTGGGTACCTGTTAAGCTCTAGGCCCTGTGCTGAACACTAAGAAGGATAAGACAGAGCCCTGCCTTTAAACGCCAACAGTCCCAGGAGGTGGGTAGTCCAGGTCACTGATAAGAAAGGCAGAAGGTTTTTCATGTTCTCAGAGATACAGACAGAATCCTAAAGGGGTGCAGGAGGTAGGAAGAGACACACAGAGACACCTACTTTCCCTGGTCTGGTCGGCTGCTATGTGGGATGGGGACGATGTGATGTTTACAGAGCCATAAGTTTATAGGAGCTGCTCCACCTGGAGGGTCTGGGTCTCTGACAAGAAGGTGGGAATGGGAGAGAAAAAAGTACCTCTGGTCCTGAAGTATTTATCCCTAGGCCTATTTTACAGATGGGAAAGTAGAGGCCAAGTAACATAGCCAGAGTTGTAGAGTATTTAGAATAAGGTAAAACCAAGCTTGTAGGGAGCAGGAAGAGAGGGGAGAGTGTAGATGTCAGATCAGGTCTAGCCATTTTCCCGTCTGCTCCCGGGTCATCACTGTCTTCCTGAGGACAATTCCAGATCAGTCCTTCCGTGTGGCTGCTCCCGGGCAGCTTTTCACCTTAGCCTTCCCCGCCTCCTTCCCAGAATCCTTAGCAACAGACAGGCAGCGTGAGAGGGGCAGGAATGCCCCCCGCCCTTGGACAGGCTGACTCCTGTTTACCCAGCTGGTGTGAGCCCAGGCCGGGGTCGCAGGGAAGACCCGGGAGGCCTGTCGTCCAGCTGGCGCCCCGCTGCTCAGGTCTTATGACCCCTCTCTCCCCTCCAAGGCCTCTCCCTCAAAGATGTGACCCAAGGTGGGTCTTGGCCTCATGGAGAGGAGAGCTTGGCTCTCGCTACATCGCCTTTATGTCTCTGCTCTTTCATTTTTACTGAAAACACAGAGGTGGCCTTGAGGGAAGAAGTGCTGTGGAACAGAGGAGCTGGTTAGGAAGGGGCAGGTGGATAGAGCATGAGATTTACAACAGAAGACCTGGGTTTGAGACCCAGCTCTGTGTGACCCTAGCAAATCACATGTCCTCTCTGAGCATCAGTGTCCCCATCTGTCGACTGAGGGTGAGGGTCAGCCCTCCCTCTTGCCTGGGTCCTTATGCAGCTCGAGCCTAATAATGATCGTGAAAATGCTTTGTGGAGTCAAAATGCAACACAGCTCGAGACTGGGACCCTTACTTGATGGGTGTCAGGGGAAGTATCTGTTCAGATAGGTACCTGCAGCCAACCAGGGGCAGGAACAACAGGCCTGGGAGTCAGAAGACCCAGGGACTAGAGTAGGCTCTAGTTGACTCTGGGCATGAACCTTCACTTCACTTCTCTGTTAGCCCCACCTTCCTCATATTTGTCTGCGTGGAAAGGCTATTCTCCCTACAGTCTCACAATGACCAAGGAGGACTATTCATCCGACCAGCATTCACTGAGCACCTGCTATGTACCAATCCTGGGCTAGGCTGGCATGTGGCTCTTGTCTCCGAAGAAAAATAACTCTAGAAGAAGACGTGGGGCTCAGATCTAAAGTGTCAGATATAATTGAGTCTAGTCCCCTCATTTTGCAGACAGGAAAAAACAAACAAACAAACAAACAAACAAAGCCTTAAAGTAGAAAATGGCTTTCCCAGGATATCAGAACCGGGGAGTGCCATTGCCATTCCTACCTGATTCCAAGCCAGACATTGAGACTCAATCATTATACTCTTCCCACTAAATCCAGGGCTACTTCAGGATCTTTCTCAACACAACACTCTAGAAAGCTACTGATCAACGGGATGAAGTTGGAGGTCAAGACCAAATCATTTGCATACCAACCCTAAATCCTCATCTTGCACTGGTCTGAGGCCATTTGACCAGAATCATCCATGTAGGGACTCAGACCTAGGTGTTCTCACCCACTCTGCCTCTCCATCTATTCCAGAAACCAGCTTGTATTGAGTGCCCACCATGTACCCAGCTTTGTGCTGGACTCAAAGACGAGTAAGGTCTGCTTACAGGCTCATAGTCTCGTGTGGAAGAAAGCTGAAGGGAAAATAATTATGGGGGGATAGTTGAGATACACACATATTCCTGTGGGAACTCAGAGAAGAGAGCAACCTGATGGCCCAGGGACAGGGTTGGGGGGCTGGGTGGTGATTGAGGAATACTTCCCAAAGTGGGGACGTGGTAGGCAGCACTCAGCCAGCAAACACATGACAAATATGAGGTCCGATATAGAGTCCAGATACATTTGGCTTCCTAGGGGATCAGTGACATCTGTGGCCTAACAGATCATAAGAAAGTGTTGCAGGAGGAGCCACTGACCCGATGAATAGGAGTTTGCAATGTTGACAAGGGGCAAAGATGGAGCTTAGGAGGAGTGGCTTAGGGGGGAGAAGGGGAAGTTTCTAGGTTGCTTTCTTAGTTAGGCTGAAAGCCAACAACATATACTGTCAAGCCCCTATTGAACTCACCTGTGCACTCCTTAACCTGTGGCCCTGATCAGACTGCCTGTTATTTAATGGAGGTAGGTCTTTCCTGGCTATACTGGAGCCTTAATAGGACAAAGACTGGGTCTCATTTCTTACTAGCTGAGACTTGAACCTAGCCCTGGCATAGTGCGTGCCTGGCTCATAATGAGTACTCAATAAATCTTGGATGGATGGATGGATGGATGGATGGATGGATGGATGGATGAGTGGGTGGGTGGGTGGATGGATGGACGGCTGGATGGATGGATGAATGAGTGGGTGGGTGGAT
>NW_024412388.1:16955479-17001277 GCF_014898765.1 Herpailurus yagouaroundi
GGATGGATGGATGAGTGTGTGGGCGGATGGATGGAATGGATGGATGAGTGGGTGGGTGGATGGGTTGATGGATAAATGGATGGATGACCATGGAACCTCTCTAAGCCTGTTTTCTCCTCTGCAAAATAGGGGAAACAGTGCCAACCTCACAGGGATATTGTTAGGACTCAATAAGACGATGCAGCTAAAACCCTTATAATAGTGCTTGGTGTTCAAAAAAAATATTTATTGAAGGGATAATGATTAGCTTTTAAAGGTAATCTCAGCAGATAGATCCTGACTGATGAATTTTGCATGTGCTCTCTGCCAGGATGCTTTAAAAAAAAAAAGGAGGGTGCCTGAAGTTATTATTTGTAACAGTTGTTAGAAATAAAATTCGTTGATTCCCATCGGGACAGTAAGACCTTGGCTGGGAAATCGTACAAGTCCCTGAGAACGTGGAAGAACAGACCTAAGCACGTACTCTGTGCAGACACACTGTTCTAAGTGCTTTACTCATAGTAACTCATTTAACCCCCGCAATGACCTTACGTGGTAGGCCTTGTTATTATCTCCACTTCTCATATGGGTAAACTGAGACACAGAGAGTAAGTTGGCCAAAGTCACATGGCCAGGACATGGTCTGACTCCTAAGGCCACTTTCTTAACCACTTGAGAAGCTCTCAGTCCAGTGGAAGAAACAGAGCAATACACTAGGTAGCAGTACCTAAGAACAGGCATTGTGTCTGACTTCTTTCTGTCTCAGTGGCAGGTTCTCAATCACTGTCTATGGAGTGAATGAATGAACAAAACAATGAAAGAATCTGCACTCAACCCACCCTTAGAGCATTGTGACAGGCTCTCATAGTGCTATTGATCAGTAGACAAAGGGCAGTGGCTAGTGCCTAAATCATCTGAGATGGCTATGTCATATCTAAGTGAAGGCCATGGTCCGTTTTAAAGCTTGCTTAGGACACGTACTCTGCTGCCCATTCCTGTCTGTCGCTGCCCATGTGTGGCCTTGTCGGTTATTCCTCTGATCCCAGCCAGAGCCTCCTGCCATCATGTCAGTCTTTAGAGAGCAGCGGGGAGCCTGGCTGGCAGATGGCCTTGTGCCAAGGAGACCAGGCTCAAATCGAAGCCAGAGGTGGACATCCTGGCCCGCTTTCTGCCCCCACCATCCGTGTGACCTTAGGCAGTCACTTCTGTCTCTGAGCCCCACTGTCCTCCTCAGTCCCAGGGGGAATAGAAATAACGTCCCTCTCGCAGGTCCTTGTGAGGCGCACCTGTGGCCACGCTCAGGAACCATGGAGACAGGAGGTGGGGTTGTTCTGGAAAGTTGTGATTTATCGTCTGGTTTCAGGAGCGAGTGGGTCAGTCTTGAAGGTGGGAGCAGTAGGGAACCATAGGAAATATGAATGGCCGTCCCCGGGGCCCTGTCAGCCCCAAGGTCACCCCTCCCATACCTGTCACGATGCCTGAAATGTCCACCATTTGACTAACTCCTGGGATGGAGGCCTGGTGTCTCCGGGAGGGATCCTGTTTGAATGCACACAGCGTAACTTTCTGATTCCCTGGCGAAGACGCATCCTCTCTCGGCCTGGGCCAAGTTGAGTGGGAATGAGACACAGCTGGGGGCAGAGGGCACACACTGGGGTGTGCTGAGACCTGCGACCTTGAGCAGGGGTCCTCTGGGGCCTTGGGGCAGCCTGGGGAGTCACATGCCTGGGGCTAGGTGAGAGGCGACAGGAGGACCCTTAAAATGGGGCAATTCTGCCAAGGAGCAGCGTGGCCCAGAGAGGAGGTTCTGCCAGCCCCCCGGGCACCTGTCCCAGAAGCCTAATTACTGGCTCTCAGTGGGCAGTCCGCTCGCTGATTGAGAGTCCTTGGGGAGAAGGCACTGCTGAAATGATGGAGGAAACACCATTCCTTCACAGAAGCGGAGCCTGGTGTCTCCCCCTCGCCCCTCTCATTCGCATGGGGTGTTCCCGGGGGCAGAAGAGGTTGCTCGTGGGCCCTCATGACACCTGACCACGCCTCCACCCACACTGTCATCACCCTGTCCATCCCGTGTCACCTCTGCCTGGACCACAGCACAGACTCCCCGCTCTCTGCACGGCCCCCTCTCCACCCAGCAGGCAGGGACCTGTTCACACAACAGGTCCCTTTAGAGCCCGGCGCAATGGCTTTCCGTTGACTCGGAGTCTGGCTTCATCTCCTGTGGTTCAGCTCCCTCCTCCCACCATGCCCTTCGCTCCCCTTTCCAGCCACACAGGCGTCCTTGAGGCTCTTGACACAGGGGCCTTTTTAGTCCCTCCCGAGGAAGGGCCTTTGCACGTGCTGTCTGCCTGGAATCCTCTTCCCCATGGACTCCCACTACCAAATCTTCTCTGCCTTTGGGTCTCACCTCATGTGTCACCTTCTCAGAGAAGCCCTCCCTTACCACCCCGGCTAGAGCAGTCCCTGCTCAGCACCCTCTAGCACGTCACCCTGTATTTATTTGCTGTTTATTGTCCATCTTCCTCACTTGATTAGACGCTCTGCGAGTAGGGAACTAGCTTGCCTTGTTTGCTGTCGTGTCCCCAGCGGCCAGAACAGTGCCTGGCACATAGTAGGGCTTCAGGCCTGTTGAATGATTCCTTAGAGGAGACACACTAACAGCCACTTGACAAGTCCTGCCGGGCCTATGGCGTCATCCAGCTGTAACTTCATTTTGTCCTCACAGTATAAAACCCTGCAAGGGTGTGTCCCCATTTTACAGCTGAGGAAACTGAGAGCCCAGGGGTTTAAGCAACTGTCCCAAGGTCATGCAGAGAGCAAGAAGCAGAGGCCCAGATCTGCCTAAGTCTCTGCTTTTACCACTGTGGTATTAAAACAGGTGTGGGGCACCTGGGAGGCTTAGTCAGGTAAGTGGCTGTTGATTTCAGCTCAGGTCGTGATTTCATGGTTTGTGAGTTCGAGCCCCACGTCCTCAGGCTCTGCAATGACAGCATGGAGCCTGCCTGGGATTCCCCGTCTCTCTCTATCTCTCTCTCTTTCTCTCTCTCTGTCTCTGCTCCACCCTTGCTCGTGCTCTCTGTCTCTCAAAATAAATAAATAAATAACTTTAAAAATTTTTTAATCTAAAAAAAAATTTTTTTTTAATGTTTATTTCTGAGACAGAGACAGAGCATGAGTGGGGGAGGGGCAGAGAAAGAGCGAGACACAGAGTCCGAAGCAGGCTCCAGGCCCTGAGCTGTCAGCACAGAGCCCGACGTGGGGCTCGAACTCACAGACGGTGAGATCAGCACCTGAGCCGAAGTCGGTCGTTCAACCGACTGAGCTGCCCAGGCGCCCCTTAAAACATTTTTTAAATAATAAAACAGATGCTATTACCCCTGTTTTACAGACAAAATAATGGAGACTCTGAGAGATGTCCCCATGGTACCTAAAGGCCTCAGCCAGAAAGAAGTGAGGTTAGGATTTGAACTCCAGTGCTGCCTTCTCTACAGGGACAGAGACGGCCGGACCCAGCCGACTCTCTGTCTGTTACATAGGGGCTTTTGGACTAGGCGGGAGCCACCTGGTTTGGCAGCAGGATCCAGGGCACAGAGCACCCCGTTAGGGAGGGGAGGACAGTAAAGCAATATCTAACACATATGGAGCATTTACTGCTGGGGTGCAAGCATTGCAAAAGCTTCAGGAGTGTCACCCATCTTCCTGACAACCTTAGGAGGGAGATAGCTCTATTGCCCCCATTTTGCAGATGACACAACTAAGGCACAGAGAGGTTATGCAACTTACCCAGGGTCACTCAGCTAGGAAGTGTTGCAGCTAACCACTGCATTGTACTGCCTCTCTGAGGAGACAAAGCGGGATAGGACCCCAGAGCCCTCCAAGGCTAAGAAGAGCACTCCAAGCCTGGTCAAGTAAACAAAGCCTGCAGCCCAGAGCTGTGGATTCTCTTGGCTGTAAAACAGGGCCAGGAGTTCATCAGGATGTTGTAATGAGAGGAGATGACAGAGCCGAGTAAAGCCCCCCACCCAGTCTGGAGCCCGACCCCTCAAGTAGTGAACAAGCAGGGGGCGAAGGAGAGCACATGATTTCCACCTCAGCTTAAATCTCTGCGCCACCACTCGCTGAACCAGTGGTGCTGGGCAAGCGATTTACCTCTCTGTGCCTATACTCCCCCGTAAATGAGGATAATTATAGTATAATTTGAGATTACATAAATTAATCCACATAAGGTACTTAAAACAGTGCCTGGCCTAGAATAAGCTCTAAGTGTGAGCTGTTATTTATCAGAAGCTTACAAATGGTAAAATATTAGTTCTGGCCTCTCTTGTAACCAAGGAGACTCTCTCCAACAGGGTTGCCATGAGGTCAGAGAAATTAAGGTGGGAAACTGTGCTCTCAAGCCCTCCCTTGGTGACGGCGTGGGCTATCTCTGCAGGCTGCCCTTCAGCAGAAGTCGCCTCCCCGCTCTACATCTCCAGTCTTTACCAAGGATGAGACTCCTTCCCTGTGGGTGCTAGAGCTGTTTGTCAAATTTATGAGCTTTCAGAGACAACCAGGTCTCCCCATTTTTATAAAGACTGAGCGAAGAGTTTATGAGATTAGAGGTTTGTCATCATCCTCTGCTTTGGTGTCTGTCTGTCTGTCTCTCTCTCTCTCAGTTTCCTCCTCTTTTAAAAATCCAAAGTGCAAGCTGGGAACAGCAGCCCCAGGCCCTATAAACACACTGTTCGAATAAAGGACATATTTAGGGGAGGATGGAGCATCATTTAAAGGTGATCACTCTAAAATGACCACGTCTGGGCAATTTGTCATGAAGTATTCTGGCTGTTGCCAGAGATCGTTTTTTCCTGCAAATCTTGCTGTTGGCTCATCATTTTCAACTTTTGACCTTTTAAAACTGAGGTGTGGGATTTTTGTAAGCTTTGGGGATGCGGTGGTTTTAAAATTACTTTTTAAGGGGCGCCTGCCTGGCTCAAGTCAGTGGAACGTGCGACTCTTGGTCTCAGGGTTTTAGGTTCGAGCCTCATGTCGGGTATGGAGATTACTTAAAACTAAAATCCTTAAAAAAATAATAATAATAACTTTTTAAGAAGCCATCTATCCCCAGGAAACTCTGGGATTAGACTCGAAGGAACCCTGCAGAGGAGGTAGGATCCCTGGGTCCCTGTGCTGCCATGGGGGACTTTACAACCCAAGAATGTTCTAGTCCAGGGACTGGGCAGGCTTCTTCCCGATTCTCTGAGGGTTCACAAACCGTCATGCCACACGCGGACTACTTGACCTGCAGGTGGTCCCGGAGGCATGGACACATAGTCCTGGGCGGGAGGCTTGTCACTGCTTGTCTCTCCAGCCTCATTTCCTGCACCCCTGTGCTCACAAATTCAGGGCTCCACCTACGGCCCTGAGTCTTGCTGTGCAGTTTCTCATCTCTACTCTTTTGCAGACTGTTTCTCTGCCCAACATGCCTCTCTTTTCACTCTTTTGTCCTTCTTTGTCTTCTAAGATAGCTCGAGTGTTAGCACCTCCAGGAAACAATGTTAAGGTCCCTTCTCTGGGCTCTCGGGCCCAGCACCTCTTCCCCGCCATGCATGCCTTGGCACTAATCACACACTGTGTGGAAACTGCCTGTCTACTTGGGCACCTTCCCCACCAGGCTGGGAGCCCATTGAGCTTTGGGTCCCTAGGCCCAGCCCAGGCATGAGCCTGGAAGACGTGAGGCCATGTGATAGTTAAGACCCCGCCTTTGGACTCACATGGAGTTCTCCACTGCTGTGGGCCCGCCCCCCCCCCCCGCCCAGCCCTGACACTGCCTGTGGGCTGGTTATGTATCCTTACTGAACCTTAATTATTTCTATAAATGGGACTATCAGTGGTACTTACCTACCTCATAGAATTACTCTAAGAATTGTTGTTGGGGGAACCTGGCAGGCTCAGTTGTTACAGCATGTGACTCTTGATCTTGGGATCATGCGTTTGAGCCCCATGTTGGGTATAGAGATTACTGAAAAAAAATAAAATTAAAAAAAAAAAAAAGAACTGTTGATGAACACTAATACACTCTATGGTATTAACTCTGAATCTTCACAAGTTAAGTCCTATTGGCAGACCCATTTTCCAGATGGGAAACTGAAGCACAAAGAGAAGGTCAGTAACTTGCCTAAGGTCAGTGGGAAAGCCAGAGTTCAAGGCCAGATGGACCCTGACTCCAGAGCCCGTACCCATGACCACTATGATGCATGGCCCCCTAAAAACTTACATGAAGCCCTCAGCCTGGCACACAGTAGGTACTCAATACAGAGAGTGGCTGCTGTTGTCACTTAAGAGTTGTTAATAGCTCCATTCAGTTTTTAGTTGATTTTTACATGGAAGAGGTGGGACTGGTCACAACACAGGAAGAAGGGCTGGAGAGCTGGGGGAGGGGAAGATTAGGGGGAAACAAGGAGACTGGGGGGGGGGGGGGGCGGCCCAACAGAGGCCAGAGCAGCAGGGCTGGGGCATGAGTTGGCGAGGGCCTCGGCAGGCTGCTGGGAGGAAGGAGCCCAGGGCACTGGTGTGGCCATCTGAACGGTAACACAAGACTGCCACTGGCTTTCCTGCTCTTGGAAAATAAAAGCCCAAACTCCCATCACCGAGCACACAAAGCCCATTGTGGTGTAACCCCAGATCACCTTTCTTGTCTTATATTTTGCCTTTTCCCCAACACATCCCATGCCCTAGCCACCCTGCCCTGCCCTTCACTCCTCCATACCTTTGCACACACTATTCATCGGCCTGAAATGCCCTTCGCTTCTCCTGGCCCTGATGGACTCCTACTCATCCTTTAATACCCAGTTCAAATGGCCTGAAAAACCCTCGTCAATACCCCTCGCTGATCATATTCACTCTTCCCTTCTTGAAGTGGACTTCAAGGCTAGGGACTGTGTCTATTGCCCAACACAGAGCAGGACCCAAAGTCACTGCTTAGAAAAAAATTGTTGGGCTTTTTTTACTGAGTAAATCCATCCTCAAATCAAGGACGGACCCTAGTGAAACCACACACATGATCTCAAATCTCCAGTGTCCAGGAGAGCTAGAGCATTAGGGAGAGAACTCATCCTTCCCAGGGATCCAGACAAGGGAATGTTCTGGGGCAAGTGGGGCTCGGGAACTCTGCTGTGGGCCTAGAAAATGTTGCTTGGGAGAATTCATGCCTGGGACCCCACTCCAAACCCCTCCAGCACAACCCAGAGATGGCTGCAGTCGGAAAACAAGCCGGAAACGTGTCCACTATCACTCAGTGGACCTCCATAAAACGTGGAACTCAGGACTGACCCTCCCTGAGCAACAGGGAGGATGCTGGGCTATCACTCTACTTCTACTCTTACAGTGTAAGACCACATTGGCTTTTTCGGCAGCTTTTGGCTTGTGGTCAACTCAAACCCCCAGATCTTTTTCACTGGGATGGCTGCCAAGCCACATCTTGTGCATTTGATTTATGGCTTGGGTTAGCTGAGGCCCACTCCTGCTCCCCAGAAGCCAACAGGAGGAGGCGACGGTTTCTGTATCCCTAGGAAGGAGAGCGATTGCAGGCCCCCAACCCAAGAGCCTCAGTGTGAGCGTGGGCAAGCTACCCCTCTCCCTGTTTGTGTTTCTAAGCCCTTTTCCTTGAGGCATCAAATGCCGGGACCTCTTGAAGGGGATTTTCATTAGCATTCAAGTCACAGGCCACCAGGGCGCATGCAGACCAACCTTTGGGTTACTGGGGAAAACATCCAGAAGGTCAGGGAGAGAGGGGCAGGTATCGGAGGCTCAGGCTGCTGAGCCGGATGTCCATATGCCCCAGGGAAGGCCCCTTGTTGCTCTGAGCCTCTGTTGCTGATCTGCGGAATAGGGGTGACAAATCCCAACCCCGTGGCATTGTTAGGGCAGAGGTGCCCAAGCAGGAAGTGCCTTCACAGGCATAGTAGTGTCTGTGTGGGGTCATAGATAGCTGGGGCCGAGTGGGCACCAAGTGCCCGATAACACCCGGCTCTTCCCCCATTACAATGAATGAGAAACTGAGGCACTGGGCTTGTACCACCTTTGCAAATTTTGCTCCCGCTCAGCCAAGTGTGCTTGTCTCCCCAGGGACTGTCTTTTTAAATGCCACTTTTCAGAAAGGCCACACTCCCTACCGAGACGCCCCACACCTGCCTCAGCCCATGGCTGTCACGTTCGCGGCCATCACAAACCGTGTACGGTGTTTATGTTTGTCTGGTGCTTCTTTCCCCCTTGCTGTCCTAGACCCTCAGCATCACGAGGGCAGGGCCCCCGTCCTCCTCGTTCGCCGCTCTTCCTCCCCGGCCTCAGCACGGCCGGGACTTGGCGGTGTGTGGAGAGTGACTGTGAGAGTCTCTGGAACATGCCTTTGGACTTTGGCTACAAACCCGAGTTGCGTTAAAGAGAAGCGTATTTATTTCCCTGCGCCACAAACAAGGTCACTTCCCCTCCCTGGGACTCTGTTTCCCGAGCTGTAAAATGAGGTGTGAAATGAGAGATTGAACTAGCTTTTCTCTAAAGTCCTTCTAGCCCTAAAGACTCTAAGTGAGCACAGAAAGGGGGAGAAGATTGTATTGAATTGTATTGCCTGTTGGGTTGAAAAAACCAACTTGTGCCAGGAAATCTCTCTCACTGTGTCACTTTCTCCACTGGCCTGGAAAAAAACTGCCCCGTGCAGGCCCAGGCCTGTGGAGCCCACACTGGAAAAGTCACAGGCCCCTCCTGCCATGGGCCCAGGCGAGGGGGCCCCCGAAAGGTGTGTGGTAGCTGCTTCCCCGGGGGGTCCAGGGTTTGTTGCCTTAACCGGGCGCACGGAGCAGGTAAAAAATTCCAGACATGTTCTCCGCTGACAGCTAATTGTGTCCTTTATTAATGACCATGGCTTTCTTGGGGCAGGTGGGCGGAGGGAGGAGGCCAGTCTCAACCCAGGGGGCTCCCTCAGGTGGAGCTGATGACCGCATTTCTGGATCCCATAGAAAGGGAAGTGCTACATGAGGTGACCCTGAAAATACACCCCCCCCCAGGCTGGAGAGGGGAGGGGGCTTTCCTGGCTCCCCAAGCCCCAGCAGGGGTGGCTGGGCCCACAAAACGAGGCAGGGGTTTTGGAATCTGGCAGACCAGGTTCGGGGACCTAAGTTGGCCTCTTAGAACACAGCCACCGAAGTACAGTGGAAGGCCTGAAGGGGACCCACAAGGGGGCTGTGGTCCGTGGGCAGCTTGGGAGATGCCCTCCAGCTCCATCCGGCCATCAGCCCCTCATGGTACCAGGACTGGGCCCACAAGGCCCTTCCTCAGTGACCCGCTACACCACCTGTCAATACAGCAGCCAGATGTGCTGGGGGACTTGGGGCTGGCCCTGCCAGATGTGTCAAGCTTTCCAACACATCCGGCTTCCCCTCCGGCACATTGTGATTATTATTTAACACTTGCTTTTCCAGCATCTGTGAGTCCCGAGGATTACAGGCTGGGAGGCTCCAGCGTGCCGATCCAGCTTAAGGTCTGGGGGCCTGGAGTCCACTGCTCATCAAAGGGCCTATTTCCTCAAGGACCCAGTGAGGACCTTTACAAGCCCTCTTGCAGTGATAGCCTAGAGCTGGAGGGAGGGCTTTTGTGGAGCTCTATCTGTTCCCCACTTTCTCATTAGGATCCCCTGTTAGCCTGGGGAGGAAAGTAAGGTGTGCAGCATTAACCCCATTTATAGATGAGGGATATGGGGCTCAGAGAGGGACACAGTGAAGAAGTAGCTGAGCTAGGACTTGAACCAGGCAGAGGAAACAGCATGTGCAAAGACCCTGAGTCCAGAGGAGGCCTGATGTTTCCAGGATAGCCAGGAGGCCAGGGCAGCTAGAGTGGAGAAGACAGGAGGGAAAGTAGTAGGAGGTAAGTTCAGAGAGGTGAGAGGGATACAATGACATCACACGGAATAAAATACCATGGATAAATTAAACCAGAGAGGTAAAGGGGGCTTTGGTAGGCTATTGGTTTTCAGTCAGAGTGAGGTGGGAGCTGTCGAAGATCTTTGAGCAGAGGAGCAACACACAGTCGATTCCTGCTCTGCAGGATCCCTCTGGCTGATATGTCAAGAACAGACTGCAGCCAGAGGCGAGTAGAGGGGGAAGGCCAGGAAACCAGGCGGGAGACTCCTGCAGTGATCTGACGGCCACCACCCCTCCGCCCCTCTCTCTTCCCTTCCAATCTCGGGGTCAGGATTCCTGGGCTGCAGCCCAGTCTCCGTCAGCCACTAATTTGCTGGGTGACTTTAGGCAAGTCACTGGTGCCGTCTAGGTTTTGTATCCTGTAGTCATAAAATGAGGAGCTTGGACCAGAAGATCGTGAAGGTTCTCCTGATTTCCAGTGACCCAGACCCCAACCTGCCTTTCCAGCCTCATCTCCCACCTCTCCCAGCCTCGAACTTCATGCTTCAGTGACCCTGAAATATTTGCAGTGCCCCCCCCCCCCACACACACACCATGCCATTTCATGCCTCTGTGCCCGTGCACAGGCTGTCCCCTCTGCCTGCAATGCCCTTTCCCGCCATCCACCCTGCACGTGGAGAGCCATGTTCTTCAGCAGATCTCAAGCTCTTCCCCTGACCCACCCACCCCCGCCTTCTTCAGTGACCCTGGGCACTTGGAAGGGCCATCCTGATCTCCGAGAGACATTAGAATAGAGTGGATGTGGACTCAGAACTGGCTTCAAATGCCACCTGCGTCTCCGAAATCACCTAATGTTATTGAACCTCTGTTTCCTCATCTTTATTTTTTTTTAATTTCTTTTTTTACATTTATTTATTTTTGAGAAACAGAGTGAGACAAGCGTGAGCGGGGGAGGGGCAGAGAGAGAAGAGACACCGAATCTGAAGCAGGCTCCAGGCTCTGAGCAAGCGGTCAGCACAGAGCCTGATGCGGGGCTCGAACCCACGAACTGGGAGATCGTGACCTGAGCCGAAGTCGGACGCTCAACCGACTGAGCCACCCAGGTGCCTTTCCTCATCTTTAAAACAGAGATTATATTTCCTACTCCCAAGGTCAAGGTGAGGATGGATTCAGTAAGAATGTAAAGCCCCTAACCCAGTGCCCAGCACGTAGTCACTGTCCGGGACCTGTGAAGCCAGATTCTAGCTGCAGAGACTGGGCTGTCGAATGAAGATGGGGGTGGCCCTGGACAGTGTGGCCCCAGATTCCTGGAATGGCCCCGGCCAGGACTCCAGGACAGCCTCCCAGCAGCCCCACGACTCAGGGGCATTCCTGTCCACCCTTCCTGTCACCAGCCAGTCCCTCCGCTCACCTCCTCCATCAGGGCCTGGTCAAAGCTGCCTGCCTGCAGCCACTCAGCACTTGAAAATGTCCTTAATTCCTTCACCAGAGTGGGGAGTCACCCTGCAGGCAGATAATTAAAAAGTTCAGAGCTTGATTAATTGGGAGGAAATTGGAGGAATGGGGCTGCCTGCGGGGCGTGCAGGAGCTCTCAGCCCCTGTGTGGGGACGGCACGAAGGGAGGCGGCCAGAGCCGGGACCTGTGGCCCTAACATAGGATCCAGGGCCCGGACAGGCCAGGCGTGAAACCTGCCTTTGCAGGATGTGGGGTTCAGGGCGTGGCTCCCCAGGAGACCGTGAGCTCCACTCCTACTCCACACATACACACGAGTACAACTAGGGCGGAGAGGTCAAAAGACACTGATTACTCTGGCTTTGGGGCTGTGGGACCTACAGGCCTTCTAGCCTGTCATTCAATGAGGTGTCCAGAGGGCCTGCTCTGTGCCAGGCAGCGAGCAGGGCAGGCACGGTGTGGCTGCCTCATGATGCTCACAGTTGGGCAGGTGGAAAGGTGGGAGGTAGAGACAGGTATTAACCAAGTGCCAAGAAGGAGGAAGGTGGGATGGCTTGAGACCCCATCCCTGGGGCACAGGAAAGAGCTCTGGGGGCTCTGACATGGTCTGGAGAGCTCTGGAGGCCTAGAACAAAGTCTCCAGTCCGCACACCAGCTGAGTGAGCTTGAGCATAAGATTCTGTATTTCTGAACCTCAGTCAGTCAGTCAATACACGCTTCCTGAGGCCTTCTGTCCGTCACCTCTCGGCCACTGGTGCTGGGGGGTTCCAGACATTGTGGGTACCTGCTGTCACCAGGCTCAGGGCCAAGTGCAGGAGGCAGACACTTACAACCATTTAATCATGCTGCAGCAGAGGCAAAGTGAACCCAGGCCTGGTCCGGGATGGTATCCTAGAAGAAGGCCAAAAGGTGATTTGGGTAGAGCCGAGCTAGAAGGATAAAAAGGAGTTAGCCAGGCTGGCGCTGGGGCAGAGGGAATGGCCTGAGTAAAGGCCCAGAAGGAGGACAGAACACAGCTGGCGGGGGAGCTGGAAGCCGCCGGCTGCAACTGGGGCCCAGGGTGTGGCTAAGAGGTGCCAGGAGCTCCGGCTGGCAAGGTGGACCATGGAGGGGAGGCCAAAGCAGGCTGAGCTCGCCACAGGCACAGGGATGCATTGAAGGGTCTCGAGCAGAGGAGGGACGCCACAGATGGCCGGTGTGGAGGCTGGCTTGGGGAGGCCCTGGGATCCCCCCCTCAGGGAAAGAGGAGACGTGTTAACACAGTTCCTGCCGCTGCCTTCTGACTTCTGTCGTCCTGCCAGCTGCTGGCAGGGATCCACAGAGCCCAGGTCCCGGCAGGGGCAGGCCGGGGTAGCCTGGGCATGTGGGGGAGTTGAGGGGGGGGGCGGCGGCGGAGGCAGGATGACTGACATCCCCTGGGTGGTCCCAGTAGGAGCTACCACAGCAGGGGAATGAGCCTGAGGCGCTCCCTGGACTTAACCTGGCCAGGCAGGGCCCCCCTTCTCAGGGGAGGAGACAGGGAGAAAGGTAGAAGATCGGGGGGGGGGGCACCCTTCGTCAAGCTGGAACACTGAGAGCCTCGGAGACAGGAGTTAGGAAGAACGGTGGGTCACAGCCTCTGACTGACTTTGGACGAGGCATTCCTCTCTGTGAGCCTCAGTTTCCTTATCTCTAAAATGGAGACAACACCTCCTACTGCACAGGGTGACTGTGCAGACTGAGTGAGGTTAGGAACTGAGGAAGCTGCTGGCCCAACACCAGGCAGGTGCCTGGTAGGTACACAGTGGTGGGAAGTCCCTCCTAGCCCAGAAGCTTGCCACCGGCTTCCAGCGTGGCTGTGCCCATGGCACAAAGGATCAGGCACCCTGCCCAGTTCAGTCCAGGGGGACTGACTCCACTGGTTTAACCTCAGTAGCAAGAGGAGGAAGCGTGCAAAATGCAAAAGCCACTTTGCATGAGGAAGAACCCCCCAAACCTCCCTTGCTCCACCATGGGAATACCGCAAGCTCCGCTCAGACATAGTCACAGCACAACGCCCTGAAAATACGCAGATCGGTTGATCCACAGTTGAAGAACATAGGACCCCAGGACTGGGTGCCTGAGCCTGGCCATAGCCGGAGTCCCACACCTGGGAGAGGCCATAGAGGCCAGCCCAGAGTGGGCAGGAAGTGGCCCGGGCTCACAGAGCAAGGGGAACCGGGAGCCACAGGGGCAGCCTAGCCCAGCCTCCCCTCTCTGGGCCCAGAACTCTCCACCGCCCACTCAAACTCCTCTCCCCAACCCAAACCCAGAACTTCTTGGAGACCCCAAGGCAGGAAAGTGAGCCGGCTGCCCTTCCAACCTGGCACTGCTGAGCCTGGAGCCCACTCCCTCTGCCCAGAGTGGCCAGCAGTCAGGTCTGGTCAGGGGAAGGTGTGCCGGCCCCCTGCTCAGTCATGGCCTCTTACAGGCAGGGCCTGGGCCTTTGTCTCCGTGTCACGTGCCTGGCACATAACAGGGACTTAATACATGCCTATTGAATCAATTCGTAACTCAGCATCTCTCTGACTGGACACAGACTCCTGAGGGCAGGGACCACCACATCTTTTTTGTCTCTGTACCCCCAAGGCCTGGCGCACAGCAAGTGGGGGGCCAAGAATGAACGGAGATAGTAACAGCAGACACTTGTGGAGGGCTCAGTGCGCCCTAGGCAGGCACTGCTGCCCGTGCTTTTTCTAGATTAACTCACGTACTCTCCCCACCAAATAGAAGGTCGGTGTTATCATTCTCCCCATTATACAGACAAGGGTGCTGAGAGTGAGGTACGTTGTCCCTGGTCACACTGTTAGCCAGAGGCAGGCCTGGGATTCAGCCCGGGCAGCCGGCTCCACGGTCCACACCCAGGTTCCGTTTCATCAGACCTCCTGCTCGGGCGCTCGGGAGCTAGAAGGCGAGGCCGCCTCTGCCCGGACAGAGCCCTCTGCTCTACGGGACCCCCAGGGAGGCAGAGAAGCTCCTTCCCCACCCCCAAGGCCTGGCACTCTGGGCCTGACCGAGCGTTTGACTCCACCGTGGCATCAGTCTTCTGGGGATTAAACCGGAGTCTCTGGGAAGACAGCAAAGGAGCTGCAAGCCTGGCAGGGAAGCTGCAAAGATCACCCAGTGCCAATTAGCGGCCCCGCCGTGCCAGGTCCAGATGGAGCCCTGCCTCGGCCTGACTCAGGGCTCACTCGGTCAATTATCACCTATCCCGGAGCCCAGGGGGCAGGTGGGGAGAAAATCTGTTTCCCCATAATCCTCCCTCCCTCTCCCGGCCAGCTGCCATCCCTGCCTGGGGTTGCCTGGCCAAGGGATCTGGGCGTCTGCAGAAAGTAGGCGCTGACTGGCTGCTTTGGTCCCAAGTCCCCAGGTGTGTGGGGCCAGGCTTCGCCTGTGTCTTGCTGAGTGACCCGGCAAGCCCTGTCCCCTCTTAGGCCTGACGACAGGGTCTCCAGTAATGACGTTCAAGCCGCGCGATAATTTCTCCGTCCAGGAATACCTGAGCGCAAGGTTTTTGGAATCCCACAGACCTGGGGTCAAACCTCAGCTCTGTCATTTAGTAGCTATGTGACCTCGGCATCGTCATTTCACCTTCCCCCTTGCCAAGCCTCAGTTTCCTCGTGAGTAAAAAGGGGGGTGGGGGGTGGGTGGAGTGATAATGGTACCGCTTCAGTGGGTGGGCAGGTGGATTTAACGAGAGATTCCGTGCCAATCACTTGCACCGGCCTCAGCACCTGGAAAGCACATGATAAATGAGAATTATTACCACCCTTGCACCCTGGGTGAGTGATAATAGCTAACACGTATATGATACAGAACTTGCTGTGTGTTCTGTGTGGATATTAGCCCACCAAACCCATAGCCCCTGCTGTTGAGCCCCCCACCGTCCACTCGGGGAGACAGACCTGCCCTCAGCTAGCAAACTGAGCTGACTGAGCACCAATTATGTGCCAGACCTGGCACTGGGGATGTGGAGACTGAAGACCCAGCCCCTCCCCCAACCAGGGTCCATCCACCGGGGAGCAGCACACAGATAAGTGGCGGAGGGGTGAGGTCCGTGGTAGGATGGAGCTGGTTGGTACGAGCCTGGCTTCCAAGAGCCAGCCATGCACATTTCTTCCCAACTCCACATTCAGTTATCTCAGACTGGTAGCTTGAAATTTGTCCTAGTGGGAGCTTTGCCACCGAAATTGACAAAGGTGACCAGTCAGGGCTTCCCGCCCCCCTTCCCCGCCCCAGAGGGCCATTGAGCAGGACACCACTGCCCAGAGAGTGTGTCTGATGTGCCACAATAGGGGTCTGAAGTGTCTGCTGTAGAGAGTGGAGGCCGGCCTCCCAGAGGCGTCCATGTCAGAACCCCATCCCTGATGGGCAAAAGGACATTCAAGCAAAGGGGCCCTTGCACGTGCAGCCAGGGCATCTAGGGAACAGCAAACAGGCGAGAGAGGTGACCAGATGGGGCCAGAGAAGTGTACCAGAGGTTACCAGAGACCGAGGACGTTTCTGGGACACGGGACTTCCCGTTTGAAAAGCAGGATGAGTTGTCACCATAAGTGGACAGGCCCCTGGGATGACCCATGGGGACAGAAGATGGGAAGTGGAGTGGGATCTGAGCAGCCACGGAGCCAGGTGAAATTGACATGCTGACGGTGGCACTGAGCCTGGCATTTGCTTGGCCAAGTATTTTCTCATGACACCCTGTAAGGGGCATATTCGTTTATGCGACAAGTACATGTATTGAGCAGCTACTATGCTCCCACCACTTTGCCAGGAGTTAGGGAACCAACGAGAGAGCCAGACAAACCTAGTTCCTCTTCCCCTCTGCAGGCACTTCCCAGGCAGGGAAAAGACATCACACATGTTTATAAGCTGTTTTCTAATATAATTACAATTCGAGATGAGTGTCAACAAAGGAAACAGACTGAGACAGAGTGTAATGAGAGAATCACTCTGGCCAGGGTGGTCAGGGAGGGCCTCTCTGGGAAGTGACATTAAAGCTGGGGCCTGAGAGGCGCCTGGGTGGCTCAGTCGGTTAAGCGTCCGACTACACCTCAGGTCATGAACTCGTAGTTGGTGAGTTCAAGCCCCATGTCAGGCTCTGTGCTGACAGCTCAGAGCCTGGAGCCTGCTTTGGATTCTGTGTCTCCCTGTTCCTCCCCCACTTGCACACGCTCTCTCTCTCTCTCTCTCTCAAAAATAAATAAAGATTTTTTAAAAATTAAAAGAAAAAAGAAAGCTGGGGCCTGAAAGAAGCAGGTCAACCATAGGAAGCAGAGACAGTGCTCCAGGCAGAGAGACAGCATGGCCAAAGGCCCTGAGGCAGGGGCACTCTTGCCAACCGAGGGGCTGGAGTGCAATTGAGTGAGAGAAGTGTCCAGAAATGCCAGGAAGACCACAGAGCCAGCCTGGCGGGCTTCTCGGACCAGGACTGGGTGTGGGGTAGCTCTCAGTGCCACGGGGAGCCACCTGTGAGTTTAAAATAAGCAGAGTGTGGTGGGTCCGATTCATTCAGATCTCTCCAGTGAGTGTGGGGGACTAGAGGGGAGGCAGAAGTGGGTCAGGGAGAGCCACGCAGAGACTCTGACTGCATCCATACCTTGCACGTATCTTTCCGGAGGAGGGGACTGAGTCTCAGAGAAGGCACCTGTCAGACGCACGGCCTCCAGGTCCGTTTTCTTCCCAGTTCTGTGCGTGAAACCCGGATGTTGGCAGGACTGAATGCCTTCCCAGCTGAGAAGCTAGGAGTGGCACGGCCCCTAGGGCACTGGGCACTGAGGGCGGGCCGCGGTTCCTGACCTCTTTGTGGGCAAAGAGGTGGCGGACCAGAGCTGAGGGCCTCCCCCCGCTCACACACTATACCTGGTATCAGAATCTGCCTCTGCTGCTGAAGAGCCAGGTGTGTCTGCCCCTCTTTGGGCCTCAGTTTCCTCCAACGTCGGATAAGGGGGTTGCACTGGACGCTTTTGCAGCTTTGTCACTTCCCCCACCCGTCACCTGCTAGGCACCCGGCATCGGACTGGGAATTCACAATCCAGCCAGGCACTTACAGATTCATGCCTAAGTAAGCAAAACAGGCACTTCTGGGACACCCGTCGGTTAAGCCTCCGACTCTTGGTTTCAGCTCAGGTCATGATCTCCCAGTTCATGAGCTCGAGCCCTGCATCACACACTCTGTGCTGACGGTGCGGAGCCTGCTAGGGATTCTCTTTCTCCCTTTCCCTTTGCCGTCACACACCCACACCACACACCCTCTTGCTCTCAAAATAAATAAATAAACATTAAAAAAAAAAAGAGAGAGAAAGAAGCCTTCCCTCCAGGAAAGGCTTCCTGGAAGAGGGGTACCTAAGCCAGGTCTTAAAGGGGTGTAGGAGTTTGATGACAAGGGGAAGGCATTGCAGGGAATGAGGGCAGGGTGGACAGAGGCCGGAGGTGTGGAGGCAGGCCTGGGGCAGGCACCACATGCAGCGGACTGTGCAGAACAGCACAAAGCTCAGGGTGGTGGGCACTGAGAGGCGGGCAGGTGCCAGCCCTGGGGGCCTGGGGGCCCTGAACAGTTTGGGGAGCTGTTGCGGATTTTTTTTTAATAGCAGTTTTATTGTGACGTGATGCACATACCATAGAATTCAGCTAAATTGTACAATTCAGTGATTTTTGGTGTATTCATAGAATTGTGCAACTGTCACCGCAGTCAATTTTAGAACATGTTCATCACCTCAGAAAGAAACCCTCTTGCCCATTAGCGGTCACTCTCCATTCTCTGCTCTCCCCTGTCCCTGACAACCACTAAGCTACTTCTGTCTCTAGAGATCGCTGTTCTGGACACTTTTAGATAAAGGGAAGCAGACAACATGTAGCCTTTTGTGACTGGCCTCTTTCACTAAGCACAGTGTTTTCAGGGTTCATCCACGTTGTAGCACGTATCAGTGTTTTATTCCTTTTTACGGCCAAATAATATTCCATTGTGTGCCATTGTGGATTTTTAAGTGGCACAAAAAGGTTTGTACTTTAGAAAGCTGGCTCTGGAGGGTGGGCAGGAGGAGGCCAGATGGCCATGAGAGGCTAAGGAGTAGGTAAGAAGAGCTTTCTGGATGCCCGCATGGGTGGAACAGTAGGAGGGAAGAGCCAGGACGGGGCACTGCTGAGTGGGGGGAAGACCTGATAATTGGCCGCAGGGGGTGAGGGGAGGGAGGAGGCATCCAGGGTTCCGGGGGACTGGGTGGAGAGTGACGTCACCTTGCAAGACGAAAGAGTGAGTTTTGTGAAGCACGGTGCCGAGAGATACAGAAACCATAGCTGCCCAGTGAGAAGGCGAAGGGGTGTCCAGCCGGACACCTAAAAGAGGGAAGGCTTCTGAAGGAGGCAGCCTGGGGAGTCTGAGATGGGGCCAGGATGTGGTGACTGGGAAGGACAGCCAGGAAGGTGGCCCAGATGGAGGGGCTGGCACGGCACAGAGGAGACTGTGGGCAGCCACTCACCAGCCAGGCCCCGGGAATTACCAGCAGATGGGAGAGATGTGCTAAGCTGGGCCGGCTCTTGCCCGAAAGGGAGCCAGGAGGGTCCTGATCTTGGGATCAAAACCTTTTGGCATCTATTAGGATGGTCCTAGACCCCCCCCTTCACAGGAGCCCTGTACCCCCACTTTACAGCAGAGGAAACTGAGGCTCAGAGAGATCAATCACTTAACTAGAGCCAGAGCTGACTGGATAGTGCCAAGATGGCACTCTTTATCCAGACAGCAGGGAAACTCTGGTGCCTGAGAGGAAAGTAAGAAGGAAGGAGGGCAGGAGGACTCAGGACCCCAAAGCCAGTGCAGTCAAGTGGAGAGAGCTCTGGGCACCCGCCCAGGAGCTGCCAATCCCTGCCCAGCACTCACAGACCTTTGACAACAATGCAAGTTGCATAAGGGCAGTGTAGTGTGGTGGTTAGGGAAGCCTCTAGAGTCAGACCACCCAAGATTGAATCTCAACTGTGCCACGGTAAGCTCACATCCTAGCAAATTACTTCACCTCTGTGCCTTCATGCCTCCATCTGAAAATGCAGGTGATAACACTCCCTCCATCACAGGGCTGGGTAAGGACTGGATGAGTTACTATGGGTTAAGTACTTAGAACAGTGCCAATATTTAGTAAGTACTCAGTAAGGGCTGCCTGGGTGGCTCAGTCAGCTAAGCATCCAACTCTTGATTTCCGCTCAGGTCCTGATCTTGTGGTTTGTGGGATCGAGCCCCCCACATCAGGCACTGTGCTGAGAGCACGGAGCCTGCTCAGGATTCTCTCTCCCTTTCTCTTTCCCTCTCTCTCTGCCCCCCCCACCCCCACCCTGGCTTGCTCTCTCTCTCTCTCTCTCTCTCAAAATAAATAAACATTTTCAAAAACTACTCGGTAAATGTTGGCTGTTTCGTATTTACACTCTGAAGGCCTGGTATCCCCAGCTGTACAGCAGAAGCCCTAATAACTCCCCAGAGCACTCAGTGTCATCCTTCTTAGTGTCACTATGGCCTGAATGGTTATGTCAAAGTCCTGACTTGGCCCTTGCCTGGCAGTTTCTTAAGGACTGGACTGGAGCTGGCTCTTCAGGATCCCCACAGGGCCTGGTCCAGTTGACATCAGCCAGTGTAGTTGTCTGTTAAGTCGGTTGCCACCTTCTGGAAGCCCCCTCCAAATGGCAGGTAAACTAGGACCCCAGGGGGAGGGTGCTGCTTCCTAGTGTCCCAGGGGGACTTGTGTGTGGCTTATTTACTGCACACTTGTGTCATCCAGCAAAGCCCTGAGATTGTAACCACAACTTTTCCCCACCCCCATGCCAGACACTGGCCATCGCATGGAGTCCACTTTATGGGGTAGATGCTCTCTCAGCAATGAGAAAACTTTAGCTCACAGAAGGTGAACTACTTGTCTGAGGTCACCCAGCAGATTGGTATTTGAACCAGATACCATTCAATAATGCCAGGAATTATTCCGGGCATTTTCGCCTAAATTAACCAGTGTAATCCTCGCAGCAATTATAGAACATAGATGCTGTTGTCCCCATTTTGCAGAAAGGAAATAGCTTAAGTGACTGGCCCGAGGTCATGCTGCTGGGGATTGGCCAAGCAGCCTGCACACCAGCCACCGTTCTTCACTGCCTTCCTACTCGCACGATCCCCGAAGCCCAAGCTCTTCCCGCTTAGGCAAGGCAACTTCAAGCGGTGTTAATGGAGCATCTGCTGAGTGCTGGGTTCTGTGCTGGGCACAGGGGAAGGAGCCGTGAATCAGACAGGGCTCCGATCCTGAGGGAGCCAAGAGCACGGCCAGGGGACCTCTTGATGAATAATTATGGCAGGGGAGTAAAGCTTTCCGATCTCAAGTAACAGAAGCGCCAAAGAGGGTGGGGTCTCCGAGGCTGGAGCTGGTTGAAGACTTGAGAGGAGGGCAGTTTGCTAAGATGTGAACTTGGAGGATAAGCTTGGAGACTGGGGCTGGAAAAATAATTGAGGGAAATTTATGTTAGCCATTTACATATGAGGAAAGTGATGCTCTGAGAGGCAGAGATGGCTTGCCAAAGGTCACACAGCACACAGGCATGGAATGTGAGCGTCCCTGGCCCGGGGACAGTGTAGCCGCATTTCATTCCAAGGAGGAACTTGCCTGTTGCAAAGCTCTTCCCCATCGGCCTTCTCAGTTACCCCTTCCATGATCCTCCCTCCCAAGATCACAGCAGAGCTGGGATTATGAACCCCAGTAAGCAGGAGAAGAAACAGGCCAGGAAAGGGACAGGGCCCGGACCCCAGGCCTCCCGATTCCCAGCCCAGGGCTAGGAGGAAGAGGGTAGGGTGGATTTGCACACTGGTCCACATAGGACTGGTCATTTCTTGTAGAACCTGAGCCCTGAGCTGCAGGGCCTGAACCCAGATCCTGAGCAGTCCCCCCAGAGCAGGGAAGAAGGCCAAAGCCTCTGGAAGAGCCCTCTTAGGTGAACATGCCCATCAAGTGCAGACACTTCCCTCCTCAGGCTGTCCCTGGTATTGCAGGCTCCGTTTAGCGAAATAAGTTGATCAAACACCTGCTGCACTAACAGCTAGTACTCATTGGGCACCCACACTGCGCAAGGGATTCCCCCAAAGGCTTTCAGAAATAGGTCTTGGGATCATGATTTTACAAATAAGGAAACTGAGTCTCAGAAAGCGTAAGCCGCTTGTCTATGGCCACACAGCTAGTAAAAGGCCCATCTGGGACTCAAACCCAGTCCTGTCCACTTCCAAAGTCAGTGTTCTTTCCTGCTATACCCACGTCATCTTTCTACATGCCCCGCACTTTGCTACTGTAATGTAATCATCCTCAATCATCTGGAAGCCAGGAATCTAGTTACAAGAATCAGGGTTCGGCCAGACATTAGTGAGCAAGACTGGGCCATGGGCGCTTCCCCAGACCCCTTCAGGGTCTTTGGAATAAGTCAGGATTGACCCTGGAAGCTGTGGCTCAGCCAACCTGGAGTATTTGAAGAAGGATTGCTAGGGGCCCCAGCTGAACCCATAGACAGCTTCAGAGACAAGATGCCAGGTAGCCTGGAACCTTCTGGGCACAGAAGGGACTGCCAGGTTGGAGCCTGGAGGCCCCCCAGGAGCTTTAGGAGATGGGACTTCCCAACAACTGCACTTCGCGGCCCCTCCGTGATGCCATGTGGCATCTACGAGAAACTGCAGGGTCTCTCCATGCCTTGCGACCTCTGAGCCCTCCTCCGGTTTCTCCAGCAATTCTCCTTGTCTTCTGTCCCAGGTTGCCCATCTGGAACCTTCAAGGCCAACCAAGGGGACGAGGCCTGCACCCACTGCCCCATCAACAGCCGGACCACTTCCGAAGGGGCGACCAACTGCGTCTGCCGCAACGGCTACTACAGAGCAGACCTGGACCCCCTGGACATGCCCTGCACAAGTACGTTCGGGGCCTCTCGGGAGCAATGCCGGACCGAGTCCCGAGTCCACGTGCAGAAAGCTCAGAGCAAGGGCTGGACAGCCGTCGGGCTGCAGCCAGCCTTTCCCGAGAGGGGAGCAGCCAATCACCTGATGGGAGGGGAAATGAAAAGCTGTTTGGAAAAGGACCATCCTGGGGTGGTTGTATTGCCAACAAGCAGCTACCATGGAGCTGGCATCTGGCTCCTTACCTCCTCCTGCCAGTCACATGGAGGATAAAGTCAAGGTCTCGATTCACAAAGGGACAGTAAATGGGAGGCTTGGCAGAAGGAGAGCCAACCTGGTGTCTGTGACAGAAGAGGCTGCCCGGTGTTCTAACCTGGTGGTGGCCGCCTGACTCACAGGCCAGCATTCTCAAAGAAAGGGGTGACTACGGGGGCAATCTCCCCACCCCTGGATCAGACAGGAATGGCATTCAGCTGCAGGCGACAAGAGAGAGAGCTGACCCCAGTGACTTAAACCATAAGGATTTATTCTCTCACTTCACAGAACCCCAAAGATAGGTACCCCTGGGATAATTGTGGCAAATCCGTGAAGTTGTCTGGGACCCGGCTCACTCTTTCTGCTCTGCCACCCTTGGCATGTGGTTCCTCTCCTTCGGGTCACTTCCTAGTCCAGCATTGCTGCCGAAGCTCCAGCCATCACACACATTCTAGACGGAGGAAGGAGGAAAGGGACAAAGGCACATTTTATAGCTGTGCCCTTTTAAGGAAAGATCCTAACCAAAAAACCTCTGCCGTATGTCAGTGGTCAGCACTTAATCACAGGAGGCTGGGAAATATAGTCTTCTGGCTGGACATATTGCCCCCCCCAAATAAAATCGGGGTGCTATTAGAAGGAAGAAGGGGAAATAGATATCAGGTGGGTGTAATCCCCAACACAAAAAGACCGGTCCTGGTCCCGGTAACAAACACCAAGGAGGTTGGAGTCCAGGGAGAAAGGGTTAAGCAGATGTGCAGCAAGATGAGAGTTATATTCTAGAAGCATCTCTCTGATGGGTGGAGGGGAGAAAGGATGCGAAGGAAGCCTTTGGGGGCCTGGGCTGGAGCCAGGGCAGTGGGCAGAGAGCCGTCCCTTGGGGAACGTACCTCCACAGCCCCCCACTGACCGAAACCTCTCCCCACCCTCAGCCATCCCCTCCGCACCCCAGGCGGTGATCTCCAGTGTCAATGAGACCTCCCTCATGCTAGAGTGGACCCCGCCCCGCGATTCAGGAGGCCGTGAGGATCTCGTCTACAACATCATCTGCAAGAGCTGTGGTTCAGGCCGGGGCGCCTGCACCCGCTGTGGGGACAACGTGCAGTATGCGCCCCGCCAGCTGGGCCTGACCGAGCCGCGCATTTACATCAGTGACCTGCTAGCTCACACCCAGTACACCTTCGAGATCCAGGCCGTGAACGGTGTCACCGACCAGAGCCCCTTCTCGCCTCAGTTCGCCTCTGTGAACATCACCACCAACCAGGCAGGTAAGCACTTCAAATGCACGCCCCAGGGGCGGAGCCGCGCCCTGCTGTGCAAACCAGTATCCCACCAACCCTCATCAAAGACCCTCTCGCCCCTGTGGAGTGGCTTCTGCTTTTCCAAGGCTGTACTCACCTGGGAGGGTAAGCGTTTACCTGTCCGTTGTCATGGTGTTCATAATAACCGCTGTCGTTTGGTGAATGTGTGTCGTTGAAGGTAAGTGTGAAGCTGCTATAACAAAAAGGGTTCAGTGGCTTGAAGTTAACACAGAAATTCAGGCTTCTCCCCTGTGAGAGTCCACAGGTGAGCAATCCAGGCTAGTGGGTAGATCGGATCCACTTGGAGACTCGGGGGCCCGGGTTCTTCCGTGTGCGTCAGCACCCCCCACGCCCCCTGCCTGTGTGCACGACCGATGCTGAGGTGCAGGCCTGTCTGTGCTCCGGCCTGCGGGGAGGGTGGGAGAGAGAGGACGCAGGGCCACAGTAATGTTCCAAGCCGGGTAAGCAGGAGTGGCACCTGTCACTTCTGTGCACCTTCCCCCGGAAAGAGCTTGGTCATGTGGCCTCACCAAACCACGGAGGAGGCCAGGGGATGTGACCCCTCGAAGCCTACCTTAGACCTCTCACAGTGGGCGGTGGGGACACAGCCAGGAGACATCTAGCAGTTTCCACAGGTGTCTTCTGTGAGCCTCCCGCCCACTCCAGTTCAACTCAGGCAAACTTTCCTCCCTCAGCTCACCTTTCATAATCCTTTCTGGGACCCCACGTCACTCCACCTTCTGCCCTACTTCCCTCGTGGCAAAAAAAAGTTGCCAAACAAGGCAGTCTCACCACTGCTGCCATTCCTTCCTCAGTCCACTCCACCAAGACCACTGTCCTCTGGGTCGCCAGTGACCCCCATGGGCCCAGGTCCAAGAGACACTTTCCAGCCTCATCCCCCAACCAAGGGCCACATGAGATTTTCAAGGACCTCATGGGACCTATAGGCTGAAAACTGAGTGTGCCCCTCAGTTATTCAGTCAACAACCCTTGCCCAGCTTCCGCCATGAGCATGGTCTGGGGGGCCCTGTCCAAGGAAGAGCCAAGGGAGGCCAGGCTCCAGGAGAAAAGGTGAGTGGGCTACCCACCTTATCCTTCTGATGTCAAGTGAGACCCACACAGTAAGTGCACAGGGGATCCAGAGATATAGGTCTAGGGAGGCTTCCTGTAAGAGGCAGGATTTGACCTGTAGTTTAAAGGACCAAAAAAAATTTTAAGGGAGCGATAGAAAGAAATGTCTTACGGGGCACCTGGGTGGCTCAGTCAGTTAAGTGTCCAGCTTTGGCTCAGGTCATGATCTCGTGGTTCGTGAGTTCAAGCCCCACATCAGGCTCTGTGCTAACAGCTCGGAGCCTGGAGCCTGCTTCGGATTCTGTGTCTCCCTCTCTCTCTCTGCCCCTCCCGTGCTTGTGCTCTGTCTCTCTCTCAAAAATAAATAAAAACATTAAAAAAAAAAAAAAAGAATGAGGAAAGGCATGAACAAGGACATGGAAGGAAAGGGGCCAACCAGCTCCACCTGGCTGAGGGGTACTTTCTATACATGACCTCACTGCATACCCCCAGCTTCCTTGAGTAGGAGACATCCATGCCCCCATTTGACAGATGATGGTCAGAGAAGTTGAGTCACAAAGCAGGAAGGGTAAGAGACAGGAATTAACTAGGACAAACAGATTGTGCTTGGGCACAATCCAGGGTATGTCCGAGGACATTGGGTTTGATGGCGTGTGAGAGCGAGTGCATGTGTAAGAATGTGTGGGTGCGTCACTGTATGTGTTTGGGTGACCATGTGTTTATGATTGTGATTACATGTTCTGTGGCCATGTGGCTTCTTATTTATACATGCATTCATGAGCATGGGTGTGTCTGAATGTGAGGGGCTCGGAGGGGGGTGTGTTTGAGCACGAGTTTATACATATGAATGTGGCCCTGCCTCTCTGTGTGTTTGTGTATGAGAAGGAGTGTGGTTTTGTTTGTGAATGGTTGCGGTCTCGCTGTGGCCAACAGGGCATATTTGTGAGCACGTGCCTGCAGTTCTTGTGGGGTCATGGGTGCATTTAAGCCCCACTCAGATTGGGGATCCGGATGGAGCTGACTCAAGGCAGGCAATCTGAGAGAACCAACAGCTGTTGGTAAAGACACCTCACAGATTATGAAGCCTCAGCTGTGAGGCTGTCCAACTGGACAAAGCTCTGAGGTAGGGAAGCCCAGGCTCCTGGTAGCGGGGGGAATGGAGGTAGAGGAGAGGGAGTTCTTTCCCTGGCTGTAGCAGCCTCCCTTGGACCTATTTGGGAGCCCTGAGGGAGGCCTACTCAAGAAGCCTCAGCTTATTAGCTGCAAGGAGTAGAGTCTGGCTGCTTGAGCTGGACCCTAGTTCCCAGAGATTAGAGATGGAACAGAGTGGAAGTGAGAGGCTTCCAGAGGAGAAGGAGCAAGGGGGAGCCCTCAGGATTGAAAGACAGATGCAGTGAGAAACAAGCACTGGATTCAAACCTGAGTTTGAATCCCAGCTTTGCCATTGATTTACTGCATGGCCTCGGTGTATCAGTCAGCTATTGCTGTAACAATGCTGCATAACAAAACCACCCCAAAACTTAGTACTTTACAACAATGAACATTTATTTTCTCACTCACTAGTCTGTGGGGCAGCTAGGGTTTAGCTACTCTGCAGCAGGGCTCTCTATTCTGGGCAGGACTCCAGAATGTGGGTTGGATTCAGTCTGTTCCATATGTCTCCCATTCCCCTTGGACCGGCAGCCACCCAGGCTCGTTTCTCTTATGGTGAATGCTGGGAGCACAAGTGGCCGGGCCAAGCCATGCCACACAAACACATGCCTCTGCTTGGGACACAGTCACCAACAGCAAATGAGCCCTGCAGAGTTACTTGGCAAAGGGTTTGGGTGCACAATCCTGTTCCAAGAGGCAGAGCTGAGATAACTGATCCAACCCATCACACTCGTGAAAATCACTGCCTCCCTCAGGGCCTCCATTTTTCCACCAAATTGTGCATCAGAACTACACGAGAGCTTTTCCAGAACACAAGTTCTTGGCCCTACCTCAGACCTGCTAAATCAGAATTCCTGGAGTGGGCTCTAGGAATCTGCATTTGTAACAAGTGGCTCAAGTATTCCTTACCATGAGACAAACTCGGGAAACCCGGGTCTAAGCGAGTCTAAGCCCCTGTATGCCCTCAAAGCCCTGGGGCTTTCTAGATCACAAACACCCTATCTCCCTCCTCTTTGTTTCAAGCCCCTTGACAAGCTGACTCTCTCAGGATGGTCAGAGCCCAGCTGGGGCCTGTGCAGCCACACCACGCCCTCAGCACATTATCCCCATTTGCCAGATAAGGAAACAGAGACCCGGAGAGATAGAGCCATTTATGCAAAGTCCCACGAGTAAGTGGCCTCAACTAGGATATAAACTCAGAACTATGTGACTGCAAATCTATACTAGAGAAGACAGAGTTCCTGCCCTTGGGGATCGATGCCCTGGTTGGAAAGATATGGATACAGCGTCTACATTAAAGATGGAATGAATAAAGGCCCAAGGATATATATGGGGAGGTGAGAGAGATCGCAGGCAGGAAAGATCATTTCCTCCTGGAGAACGGGAGGAAGGCAAGTCATGGAAGGCTTCCTAGAAGAAGAGGCATTTGAGCTTAGCTTTGGAGAATGGAGAAGCTTGTAAGAAGAAGAGATGGAATCCTGCAGGGAGGAAGGTGTCCCAGGGGAGGGAAGTGCGGGAGGCAAGCAAGGGAGAGTTCTTTTTGTTCCTCTGCACATGTTCCCTCTGCCTGGATTGCTTTTCTCCTCACTCTTCTTTCAGACTTTAGCTCATCTTTATTGGCCTTCCTGACTTGGTCACACCCCCAGCACCATGGCCCTCAAGCTTCCCTGGTTGAGATTTTAGCCTTATGCCTTTGATCGTGGCGTTCCTGTCTGTCTCCCCCGCCATCAGCACGTGAGGGTACACAATGGGTCTGCTTTTGCTCACCACGGTTTTCCCGGCACCTGGCCAGGGGCACACCACAGTGAATGCTCAGTGAACATTTGCAGAAGGGCTCAGGGAAGCATGGAGTGAGGTGGGGTGTAGAGAATTACGATAGGCTAGAAAGCAAGGCTGGGGACTTGATTTCCAGACAAATGCATTCAGTGGTCGGTTTTAATCAGACCCTAAAATTCAACATATAAATATCTAACTCATTGCCTTAAAAGGAAAAAGTATTCTTTTTGGGCAAGTGACTGGGCCTTGCTCACACTCCCTTGGCATTCACTGGGGCCAGAGCTGCCTTCTGACTTCATAAAGCCGTCATGCCACCTTCGAACCACACTCCGTCATCCTGGAACGCCTTTCCGCCCTGTTTTCTCGCGTGCTCTCAGGCCCCCCTGGAGAAAGGAGGCCAGGCTGGGCCACACATCCCCACTTGAAGGAGGAAGAAACAGGCACGAGGAGAGGCCAAGCATGTGCCCAGGGCCACTCAGCTGGGAAGGGGCAGATGCAGGATGCAGCCTGCTGTCCAGAGTCTGTGGCCCTCGACACAAACAAGCAAGACAACCCAGGGGATGGGAGGGAGGAGCACGGGCATCGGGGTGGGCGTCCGAAGAGAGCCACTCTGTGGAGGTGGTATTTAAGCGGAGATCCAAATCACAAGGCGGTGACGGCCTTGCAGACCCGGGGCGCGTGTGGCACTTCTGTAACGTGGGGCTCGTCCTCAGGGACAGCGTCCAGTACTCTTGGCCGCCCTCCGGGGCTGTGATGGATACCACCTCACCCGGAGCAAGCTCCGGGCAGCCGTGCCCCTGCCCAGTTTGAGACGGGCCGGGAAGGGTCTGGGTTTGGGAGTCTGGCACACAAACCTGGCTTAGGATCAAGCCTGGATGCTCGCTGGCGCAAAGCCTTAGCCGAGTCACTTAGCCCACATCTGAACGCATCTCCTCGTGAGTGTCACCGCCCCTCCTTGCGGGACGGCTGGGATGTTCTGAGGTCATGTCTCAAGGTGCCTCCCAGGCTGCCTCCCAGGCTGCCTGCCTGCAGCAGGCAGAAAGCAGAGCTCGTCTTTTATTCACCCGGGTCATAATAATGGCTCGCATCTATCGAGTGTTTTACTGTGTGTCAGACACGGGCCCAAGTTCTTGGCGGTGAATCTTCACATCGACTCCATGAGGTGGGTCCTCTTCTTATCCTGTCTCATGGGTGAGGACAGTAAGGCATCGGGAATATAGGGACTTGCCCGCAGTCACCAGGCAGGCAGCTGCAGAGTGAGTAACATCACCGCATATTTGGGGCCCCGTGCTGGCCGGACTGAAGCTTCTGCAGAAGTGGGGCAGGCTGTGCACATGGGCCCATTCATACCACAGCCTGGCTGGCAAATGCAGTCTTTGGCATCTCCTATACTCAACAGTAGATTGGCCAGTTAGGAAGCTCCCCTGTTGTCACATCCTAGCGGGTCGTGTGGGCAAAAATGCGTCCTGGGTGCTGAGCTCGGCCCTCGTCCCACACCGCGCTTTCCCAGTTGTGTGACCAGGCTGCATGGGAGACGTCTCTTCTCCGAGCCTCAGTGTCCTCACCTTCAAAATGGGTATTGATCTATCACTGCAGCTTTGCCAGATGGTGTCCGGATTAGCAATCGTGTAGACAGAGCGCCTAGCACACGGTAAGTACGTGGATAAGACATGTCAGCTAGGCCTCAAACAAAATCGGAAGGTGTCTCAGTTTCCTACTGGTGCTATGACAAAATACCACAAACTCAGCAGCTTAGAATGAGACGCAGCTCCTGTCTCACAGCTCTGTAGGCAGAAGACTAGTCTGGATCCCTTCAGGCCCAAATCAAGCTGTCGGCAGGGCCACATTCCTTTCTGACGGCTCTAAGGGATGATCTGTTTCCTTGCTCGGTCAGGTGCCAGCAGAGCTCAGTGCCCCGGGACGGTAGGAGCGAGGTCTCCCTTTCCTTGCCGGCTGGCAGCTGCCCTTAGCCCGCAAGACCCTCTCTCCAGCCCCTGCACGTGGCACCCCCCAATTCAAAAGCTTCAACAGGGAGTCAAGTGTCTTCACGCCCCAGCTCTCCGGTTCTCTGACTCTCCGCTGGGAAACGTTCTCCTCCTTTAAGGGCTCAATAGATTAGATTGGGTCTACCTGGATAATCCAGGATAATCTCCCCATCTCAAGGGCCATAACCTTAATCGCATCGGCAAAGTCCCTGTTGTTGCCACGTAAGGTAACATATTCACAGATTCTGGGATTAGGATGTGGATATCTTCGGGGGTCTGCCTGTCATCGAAGGTAACATAAGCCAAATTAAAGCACATCAGCATCGGCAGGGGCCCTGCAGGGCAAACCTTTTTTTTTTAGAGAGAGGAAGACCGAAGCCCAGAGAGGTTCCTAAGTAGCTGTCCAGGATGACACAGCAGGTCCGTGGCAGAGCCAGTCTCCAGACCCTGGCCCGGTGTCACGGCCCCTGCCCGTGACACCACTCCACATGGCTTTCTCATGGAAAGACTTTCAACTTTCCAAAGCCCCTTCTGCCAGCGTGTTCTCCTCTGATCCTCCCGCCCTCCTGGGAGGCGGGCATACAGTGGCTTCGTCTCTAGAACTGGCACGAGCGTGTACTCACCTACTTCTCTTCCTGGGGGCCAAGAGGATCAGAAGGAGATATGGGCCAAGAGAGCCCCCAGTGAGGCCCAGGCCTCACTGAAGAGAGAGGGAGAGGGCACTTCCCTCCCCAGGCCGAGCCCTCTGCACGCATCGGCCTCTTTGATCCCCCCAAGCTTTCTGCGGGGAAGGCACTGCTGGTCTAGAGTAGCAGTTAAGATTGAGTTTGGCTGCATATAATAGGAAGAAAAGTAAGAGATGCTGTTTGACAATCAACCACAACACCAACGGCATAAAAACAAGTGTTCACCTAGCTCACAGGTCTCCAGATTGGCCAGGTGGGTTGCGGGGTGTGGGGGGGGGTGGGCAGGCATATTCATACGTTTGCACTCCCTCTACTCCGGGGTATTTGGCAGCTCTTATGGCATGTTTGAGGTTGACTGCTGTCAGACTGTCAGGATGGTCCTGGCTGAGACAACAAGGGCGATAACTCTGTTCTCTGTGTCTCTTCTTCATCAGGTCAGCCTGGGCATGTTCTTATGGCAATCACAGGGAACCAAGACAGCCAGCAGCTATATGCAAGGGCTTTTCAAGCTCTGCCTATATTATGTTTGTTTATATCCCATTGGCCAAAGCAAGTCACGTGGCTAAGCCTAGAGTTGGGGGGCAGGATTACACAAGTTATAGGGCAAAGAGTATAGATACAATGAGGTGGTTAATAATACAACCAATCTACCATCGTGGCTTAGACAAAACGGAGGTTTATTTTTCTTATATGTAAGGGATGTCAGAAGATAGGAGTTTGGGCAACTCCATGGAATCATGATGGATCCAGGCCCCCCAGCGCACAGCCTCTTGTCCTTTATAGGCCAAAATGGTTACAAGAGCTCCCGCTATCACATCCATGTTCCAGGCAGCAGGATGGAAGAAAGAGAGTGAGAAGGCTCTTCCCTTTGAAAAAAACTTCCTAGAGGTCCCACATACTACATTAGCTTTATGTCTCATTGGCACACATATCGTCACATGGCCACTAGCTACTAGTGAGTTTAAGAACCAAGTTTTGTTAATTTGACAAAGAAAGAATGGGTATTTGGTAGGCAGTAAGTCATATCTGCCACGTCCCATTTTACAAGTGAGGAAGCTGGACTCAGAGTGAAAAGTAACTTGCCTGAGGTCACACAGACACCTGGGCATTAGAGAGCTAGGATCTGAACCCTGAATGCTGCCTCTTCTCCCTTCGACCACCGTCACCACCATTCAAGAGCCTTTCTGAGCTCTCAGCTACTCACAGGGCTGCTTAAGAGTCTGAACAGCCCAGGGGCACCTGGCTTGCTCAGTTGGAGGATCAGGCGGCTCTCAATCTCAGGGTGGTGAGATCGAGCCCCACGTTAGGTGTAGAGCTTACTTAAATTAAATAAATAAAAATTAAAAAAAAAAAAGAGTCTGAGCAGCCCAGACAGCGACATATGGCCGACGTCCCGCAGCCCCTTACTCTGGACCAAGTCCTATGCTAAGCACTTTACATGCTGGTTTTCATTTAACCTCCCAACATCCATGCCATTGTCCCCATTCTATAGAGGAGAAACTGAGGCACTGAGGGGTGAGATATGCTGCCTTGGCTACCGGATTTGAAGCTTGGGCTGTCACCATCTTGCTAGTCCAGGTGCTGGGGTAGGACTGGGTCCCACTCAGCAGCCAGAGGTAAGATCGAGGCTGTTCAGCAGCCCCCTAGGAGGTGGGCCATTGGATGTTTCCACCATACCAAGCCCAAGGCGTGGCCTTAGCCTCCTCGGATCGTGCTTATGGCTCCCGCCAAGTACTCAGGGAGAAAAAACCAACCTGGGCTGTAGAGTCAGGCAGGCCTGGGTTCTGATCCCACCTGATCCCACCTGGGTCCTGATCCCACCAGCTGAGGTACCATGGACAGGAGACTTGACCTGATTCTCGCTTTCCTCATCTGTGAAGTGGATGTGATGAACCCCACTCCATCTGATTGGGTAGCACCCAGCAGGTGCTGTTAAATTTATGCCGAATCAAGGGAAGAATGAATGTGCAGATGAACAGCCACCCTAGACAGGAGCCTTTCTCAGGTTCAAGGAAAGAGATATTATCTCCTGGACCTGATTTTTGTTGTTATGGGGTTTTTTTTTCCCAAAAATATATTTCACAAACTACTACTTCCAAAACACATTAATAGCTGTTATGTGAAAAAGAGGCTCTAAAGCCAAATGAGACCTCAACCACCCGGTTAACCGGGTCTCTCCCCTGCAGGACTTCTCAGAGCCTTGAACAAAGGAGTGTGCAGTATGAGTGTAGCAGGGGTCTAGAACTCCGTGTTTCTCTTTCTTGGCCACAGAGCTCCTTTGCTTCGTAGAAAAGTGCCACCTTGGCACCGGTTCCCAACTATTCCTTCTTTTCTGTCCACAGCCCTGTTTGGTCCCATCAGAAAGAAACGAGGCCCATTTTCTGGACGTGTTTTATTTGTGGAAATTCTGTTGTGACAGTTATGATCAGGCCACCCAGAATTGCAGTTGGATTGTCAGGAGTTTACTGTATTGCTGCAGTCAAAACAGCTCTCCCATTATCCACCGGAAATTCTAGGAGTCTTGTCACGGGGAAGGTGTTCCTGCTAGAGACCCTGGAGAATGCAAGCACAGTAATAATTGACTGTTGTGGCATTGTTGGCTGCCTGGTTGGCAGGAGGCTCCGTGTGACATCGCAAGTGGGCAGGGGCTCTGAGGGAGAGCCAACTGTCACGCCCATCATAGAAGCTGCGCTGCCTTCCCCCGGCCGCTGCCGGAAGACATTGCTCCAGGTCCCAACCCCCAAGGTCAGTGACTCAGACAGCCTCCTGAGGGTGCCAGGAAAGGTGAGCGGCTGACCTTCTTTTTCTCCTTCCTTCCTCCAGTATACTGATGAATGCTTCTTCTGAGCCACACACTGTTCCAGGCACGAGGGATAAAGGGTTGAATAAGAGAGATGAGATCCCTGCCCTCAGATAGTGTTAGTGCGACAAAGTAAAGAAAGCTGGGGGGGAAGGCCAAGTGCCGGGGGGGGGGGGCCAGGGGGGGTGGACCGGGAGTGCTCTCTGAGGAGGGGCGGTTTAGCTGAGATGTGAGTGAGGAGGCCATGGAGATCTGGGGGACAAGGTGTCCAGGCAGAAACACTGTGGGGCCAACGCACACATCGTCAGAAAAATGATGACCTTGGTGTGATTGGAAACAGAAAGGCGGCCAGTCTGGGTGGCACTTGGGAGTAAAGGAGCAAGTTGCAGGTAGCTGGCAGGTGCCGGGCAGGTGGGCCCTGAGGCCACGTGGGGCATCCGTGCGTCATTCAGGGGGTGGTGGGAAGTCAGGTGCAGTGAAGACGTCACAAATGCAGCGGGATCTGCTACTGGGGCTTGGGGTGGGGTCTCACACTGCCAGTGCTCAGCGCCTTCTCCCCACTGCTCTAAGCTCCCGGCGTCTCCTTACTGGTGAAAGGGGAAAGGCCAAACACACTCGGGGGTCTCCTTCCTGCCTCAGAGCTCAGGGCTGCGGAGGTCAAGCTGGGCAAGGTCCAAACCCACTCCCTCTTGAAGTAGCCAGGGTCACAGGCCTCCTGTCTTCCTGCCCATCAAAGGCTCCTGGTCCCAGAAGGCTCTGAGAGGCCACCTGACTCAACCCCCCTCGTGCCCTGAGAGGGAGACGGGGCACATGCGGAAAGCACTTCCTCAAGTCTCAACTGACGAAGGGACTGGACACTCCCCCAGGGCTCGCTGGGGACAGCAGGGCCCCTGACCACCTGCTCCAGCCAAGCAGGCCCTGCCTGGCCAGGCTCCCCTCGTCCCCTCTCGGCCACAAGCCTCTTTTGTGCTTACTCCCTGGGGCTCCATCTCCTTGCAGGGGTCACAGGGCACCACTGACCCCAGCGCCCTGCCGGTGTGCCCTGCTGGTAATTGAAAATACCAGAATTCCCTGAAGACCAACTTACAGGGAAACCTGATACCCCAGGGTGGGCGGTGGACAGCAGGAGGGATGGGAGAACATCCAGCTGTTCCCTCTTCTCCGCCATTAATCCCCCTGGATTCCAGGAGAAAGGCCAGCCCTGCTTGGCCCCCACTGGCCCGCCTTGATCATCTTCCCAGCAAATGCCGCCTCCTTGCCACGCCCAGGGTTACGGGACTTATGGGATCAGAGCCCGGGTTAGCTGCCTGTAACCCAAGCCTGCCGGCTAAGCCCCCCAAGCCCAGACCCCCATGGCTGTGTGGGACCCGCCCCCATAACAGCTGAGCTCCCGGAGCCGAGGAGGGCCGGGCAGTGGTGGGTAAGGTGAGTCAGCGGGAGCCGAGTGGAGTTAGCTTTGCAGCAACAGGATGGGAGCCGGCCCAGGATGTCCTCAGAGGCCCTCTGAAGTCCCCTGGTTTCCAGACCCCCCTGCTCAGCCTGCATCAGCTGCAGCCAATAGAAGGGAAGGGTGTGTTGGACTTGGGTGGGCCTGGGTTCAAATCCCAGCGTCACCGTCTGATAACCGTGTGACTTTGGGCAAGCAAGTTACTTCCTACCGCAATGCCTCCATTTCCTCTTCTATAAAATGGGTATAGTAAGAATACCAGCCTCATGGGGTTAGTATGAGTGTTAAAGGAGTTCACTATGTAACGCATTTGGAAAAGCACCTGGCATAGAGTGAACAGGTGAGAGTCAGGTGTGGGCCTTCCTTACGTTTTTCCACTGGGCGTCATGGGGCATACAGGCATTGTCGAGATAACAAGCTCGTATGTCATTTGAGGAGCAGGTTGCCACTCCTTCTGCAGCCCTTCTGTGGCTCCCCAGTGCCTTCAGGACAAGGCAGGCTCCTGGGCAGCCTACAACTTCTTGTCCCCCTGCTTTAAGACCCAACAGAGCTGCAGGCTCCAGAGGGAGTTAGCCTGGGCTGATGAGAGGGGCAGTCTCTGCAGATGCCAGGCCGTGAGAAGTAATTTGGTGGATGGAAGATCTATCTACTCAACCGGGATTCAGATGGTCTGAGATCTTATGCCAGCCCCTACCTGCTGTGTGATCTTGGATAAGTCACTTTCCTTCTCTGGTCCTACATCTACTACTCCTCAAAGTGTGGTCCACAAACCAGCAGCATCAACTTCCCGAGGAGCTTGTTAGAACCGTGAATCCTCAGGCCCCACCATGTATCTTGGTGGGGGGGGGGGGGGGGCGGTGCCCAGCAATGTGGGTTTTAACAAAGTCTGGTTATCTCCTTATCCCCCCTCAAGTTTGAAAAGTGCAATCATCTTTAGGGATGAGAGGTGAAATCACAGGGAAAGGGGGGAAGGGAACAGCCTTGCCCCTTCTCAGGCCTGCATCACCTTGGCCGAGTCCTGACACCGGGGCTGGGACCCAGGAGCTCCAGCCTGGAGCACACACTCGTTGTGTGAAACAAATATGCTTTCTCCCCTTAGGCTGCGAGCGCCTGGAAGGCAGGGACCCTGAGAGGTTCCTCTCTTGGGCCCCAGAACCCGGCGTCATGCTGGCATCATAGCAATTCTGTGAATTGACATCTTTTTTCCAGCTTTATTGAGATATTATTGACATATAACATGTGAAAGTTTAAGGTAGATGATGTGATGTCTTGATACATGTATATATTGCAAAACGATTACCACAGTAAGGTTAGTTAGCACCTCCATCCGACCGCTCACGTAACTGCCATCTTCGGGTGTGTGGTTATAACACTTAAGATCTGCTCTCTTTACGACTTAACTGTTACGCACTACAGTATTGTTTATTATAATCACCAAGCTATCCGTGAGCTCCCCAGAACTTCTTAGAGCTAGAAGTTTATACCCTTTGACCAGCATGTCCTGGCCCACAGCCCCTGGTACCATCCTACCCAGTTGAGATGTTCGCTTGTTTGTTTCTATTTGTTTGTTTGTTAAGGAAGTTTTATGCCCGGTGTGGGGCTCAAACTCACAACCCCAAGATCAAGAGTCGCGTGCTCCACTGACTGAGCCAGCCAAGTGCCCCTGGAAATGTTTTTAATGATATCTCCCTCCTGCTGGTGCCAGGCACCGTGGTGAACTCTGTACACGTATTTCTCCTTTTATGCTCATAGCATCGTTGCCAGGTAAGGGTCCCCATGTGACAGGTGTGGAAACTGAGGCTCAGAGAGGTTGAGAGAGCTTGCTGAAGGCCACAGCACAGGGGCGGGGAGGGATGAGGATTTGCCGGCAGTCTGATTCCACCCTCCGGCTCCCAACCACTAAGCCGGACCCCCTTCCTGGGGCTGGATTGGACTCTTCCCACCAGGGAAGATTCTACAGGTCTCCTCGGAAAGCGCCAGGTGACTGAGTTCACGTAGTTGTGGCTTAATGGCAATACTGCTCACCCAGGCTTGTGGGTGCTGTGTGTGTCCGATGCTCCGCAGATACGACGGACGTGCAGTGACGGCACACTCTGTCAGTGGAAGCGGGCTGCAGCAGGCGGGAGAGGAGGGTGGACAGCCTGGCCTCACAGGGGGGCCGGGGCCTCCGCAGTCCAGAAGAACAGAGTGCTCAGCTCCACACAGAGGCAGCTCCGAAGGGAGAGGCGGGGCTGGGCTGGACACGGGGTCAGAGAATGAGGGCACAGTTGCAGGGACTGCTCTGAGGGCCAGCAGGGAGCATAGCTGGGGGCAGGATAGCTCAGCTCCAGGCCCAACTGAGCTCGTCACTAGCTGTGTGACCTTGGGGAAGTCACCATGCTTCTCTAGCCTCAGTCTCCCCTTCTGCAGATTGTGGATCTTAACCCCCATCCCACATTGTTGTCGAGAGAACCGAATCAGGTGACACGGGGCAGCTGCTCAGTGCACAGTGGCAACACCCCAGTGACCCTGGTGAACGGTCACAGCCACGCTGAGCTTTGGACGGGATCTCAAACACCCGCTCCCCACGACAGCCCTCAGGGGGCACATTGCCCTCAGGCCCATTTTACAGATGAGGAAACTGGGACACTGAGAGCTCTGACTGCCCCTCCTTTGTGCTCTGACAATTAACCTCATCAATTTCTGGTGAGCATTTGGCCGGAGCCGGGCTGACGGCTCAGTAGCAAGTGCTGTACCAGTGAAGAGCCTGACGTTTCGGGTTCAAGTCTAGCCTCCACTGCCTTGCTTCATGACCGTTGAGCAGACTATGCAATAGCTCTGAGCCTCAGTTTCCCCCTCTGTAAACTGGGGATACTAATAGCCCCTAGCTAATGGGGCAGTTGTGAGAATTCTCTGCTTCACCTATGTTAATAGGCATAAAGAGCCTGGAACAGCACTGGGAACAGAGTAAGGGCTCAATAAGTGTTAGGTTAGTGGCTTTATCATTGCTATTATTATACACATCTGCACAGCCCTGAAAGCCCTCCAAGCGACTTCGTGGAGCAGGAGAAACATCACTTCCCGTCCCCAGGCATCTGGTAGGAATGCGTTGCTTTGCGCAGCCACTTACTATCTGGATAGCCTTGGGCAAGACACTTTACTCTGGTTCTCAGGCTTCCCATCTGCAAAATGGGCCGAAGGAGGTCTGCTTCCTAGGCTGTTGTGAGGATTAAATGAGGTAATATGCACGTCCACATGGGCATAGCACAGGGCCCAGCGTGTAGTAAGGCCCCTTAGCTCACGTTGGGGTCTCCTGATTCTCTGGGAAGCAATAAGGAAGACAGAGTACCCTGTTTGACTGAGGGAGAAACTGCAGGGAGCAGGGGCCTGATCTTCCCAAGAGGCCTGCTGCCCCGGCAAGGCTAGGGCCAAGCTGAGAGCCAGACAGCACTCTTGTGGTGCAGAAAGAACAGAGGCTTGTCAGCGATGCCTGGACCAAGCTCCAAGTCAAAGGTCACAGTGCTGCCACCCTGTCTCAGGTGTCTTGGGCCAGTTTCCCACAGGTACTTGGCGCTGGAGGGAAGCCAGACCCGCTCAGACTCACGCTGGCCTCTGGGCTGATCCAACTCCAGGCGGAGGGCTACCCAGGAAGAACAGGCAGGCAAGGAGCGTTCGAGCTGCAGGACCCCAGGGACCTTCCAGCCTGTTCATGGTCCAGAGGAAGAGGCCAGGTCCAGAGGTGGGAGGCAGCTTGCCTAAGGTCACACAGTCAGTGAGCAGCAGGCCAGAGAGGAGAGCCTGGGTCTTCTAACCAACACCCTGGGGAGGAAGGGACAGAAACAGAGCAGCGACTGGGTGAGCTTCGGGTCCCGATGAGCTCCCACCGGCTGCTGCTCCACACTCAGATCGGGACAAAGCCGCCGAGAAGCAAGATTGGGGTGGGGGGGGAAAGGGTCCCTCTCACCCTTCAGACACCCTGGTGTGGGCCGAGACAGGGCATCTGCTGGTCACACACTTGCCCAAGATGCTCCCTTCACCCTGGTGAGTCCTCAGCCCCTCCCGAGACCATGAAAACATTGAGCCCGGAAAGGCAGGGAGGCTCACTGCAGTGAGGAGTGACCGCCTAGGGAGGGGCTGTGTCAGGAATCCACCCCTGCTCTGTCCAATCATGGGGCAAACACTGCATTAGCAGACCTGGGTTCAAATCCCAGCTCCCCTACTGAGGGTGTGGGGGCGCTGGGATCTCAGGAGCCCCTTGCCCCTCTGAACTTCGGTTTCTTCCCCTGTCAGTGGGGCTAATACTGCTCCCTCACCAACGGTCAGCTCAGGAAACACATGGAAAGGGCCCAGGGCTGTGGTTGACACATAGTAGGTTTGGTCTATTTGAGAAGGAGGCAAGAGACACGGGCCTGGGTGCCTCATGAAGTCAGGAATCAATAAAAGGGCTGTGTGTTGTGAGCTCCCCATGTGATCTTGGGCAGCTCACAACCCTTCTCCGGACCTCAGTTTCCACATCAGTAAGATGCAGGAATGGGGTTAAGTTATTTCTCAGAAGACTCCAGCACTAAACAAGCCACCCCTGACTTCCTGTCTCCTTCGTTTAACCACCCTCCGTGATGGCTCTAGCAACACTAGGGGGAGGGAGGGAGGGATTGATCTTATTGAGGTTTACATACAGTTAACCATTTTATTTTTTTTTTTAAGTTTGTTATCTTGAGAGAGAGAGAAAGTGTAAGCAGGGGAGGGGCATAGAGAGAGGGAGGGAGAGAAAATCCCAAGCAGGCTCTGCACTGTCCTCGCAGAGCCCGATACGGGACTCGAACTCATGCCCCACGAGATCATGACCTGAACCAAAATCAACAGTTGGATGCTTCACCGACTGAACCCCCCGGCCCGCCTGCAATTAACCATTTTAATGTGTACAATTCCATGGCGTTTAGTACATTCACAGGATTGTGTGACCACCACCTCGATCTAGGCCCAAAACATTCTCATCGCCCCAGAGGAAAACCTACGCTCAACATTCTCTGTTTCTCCCCTACCCTCAGCCCTGGCAACTGCCAGCGGCTTGCTCTCTGGATTTACCTGTTCTGAATTATTTCACATAAATGGAATCATAAAATATGTGACCTCTGTGCCTGTCTTTCACTTTGCATGTTTTTGAACTTCATCCGCGTTGTAGCACGTGTTAGTACTTGCTTCGTTTTTATGGCTAAATACTCTTCTATGGTATGTGTATACCATTGTGTATGTGTCCATTTGTCTGTCGGTGGGCATTTGGGTAGTTCCCCTCCTTGGGCTGTTGTGAATAATACTGCCGTTATGGGTACTGACATGTGTAAGTATTCATTTGAGTACCTGATTTCAGTTCAGTAAAATTAGGAGTGCAAATGCTGGGTAATTCTACATTTAGCTATTTTTTTTTTAATATTTATTTATTTTTGAGACAGAGAGAGACAGAGCATGAATGCGGGAGGGTCAGAGAGAGAGGGAGACACAGAATCTGAAACAGGCTCCAGGCTCTGAGCTGTCAGCACAGAGCCCAACACGGGGCTCGAACTCACAGACTGCGAGATCATGACCTGAGCCAAAGTCGGACGCTTAACCGACTGAGCCACCCAGGTGCCCCATTAACTTTTTTTTTAAGCTTATTTATTTATTTTGAGAGAGAGAGAGAGAGCGTACACGAGCATGGGGGAGGGGCAGAGAGAGGGAGAGAGAGAATCCCAAGCAGGCTCCATGGCTCAGACCTACAAACCGTGAGATCGTGGTCTGAGCTGAAAACAAGAGTCGGACGCTTAACCAACTGAGCCTCCAGGCACCCCTACATTTAATTTTTTAAGTAACTGCCGAACTGTTTTCCATAGTAGCTATGGATTTATTTTTATGTATTTATTTTTGGCAGTCATTTTTCTTCAATGCTGAGGGCACATAGCAGGCCCTCAGTGCACATTCGCTGGAGGACCAAATGAATCTTCCACTCTCTCTGCTCCCCTCTCCCAGAGCCCCATCACCACGTCTTGGGTCTGTAAGTTCCCTAGTCCAGTAAACTGTAAGTTCCAAGAGAGAATGAACACCTTTCATCCAAACACTTTGAGCCAGGCCAGAGAAGGGCCCAGTGCATCTGTCTCTCACTTGGTGCGGCTTGAGCTCCCCAGGGATGGCCAGTATTGTCAGTGTCTGAAATCTGAAGGTGCAGCACCCACGGCCCTGCACAAGTCCTGCTGGCCCCGTCAGCCCCCTAGGCAGGCTGTGTGACCTCAGCCAGATGCCTTCCCCTCTCTGATCCCACACTCTGTCTGGGCACCTCTAGAGTTGGGACAGAATGTGTATGTACCCTCTCACTGCTGCTCCTGACCCTTGGCCTCTGACCTGTCTTCCAGCTCCGTCGGCTGTGTCCATCATGCACCCGGTGAGCCGCACGGTGGACAGCATCACCCTGTCGTGGTCCCAGCCTGACCAGCCCAACGGCGTCATCCTGGACTATGAGCTGCAGTACTATGAGAAGGTACCTGTGCTCCTGGGCCCACTCCCCACCTCCACATCCCTGGGCCTGCGGTTCTACCCTCCTCCGAGACTGGACACCCTGGTACAGCAGAAAGAGCACTGGCCTCAGAGTCAAGCTGCCTGGCTCAATTCTGACTCCAGTCCTCCCCAGCTGGGAGACCTCAGGCAGGTGCCTTGACCTCTCCGAGTTGCGCTTTTCTGGTCTGGGGCATCAGGCCAGCAATCTCAGTAAAATGGTCAGGGCCCTTTCCTCACCAGGACCCCCTTCCTCTTGACTTCAGTGGGCCTGATGTTCTGAAACAGCTGGTTTCCCAGAAAGCTTCCCCCATTCTGAAGCAGAGATTTGAAAGTGCTCCAGACAGCTCTGTACAGGGCAGGAGTGGAGCCTCCTCCCCGTGTTGCTCTGATTCCAGCTAAAACACTTGTTTCCATTTGCCTGGGTGCCATTTGTAGTGGGCGGTTTCTCTTTGAGCTTTTAATTCAGACCTTTAATTCTCTCTCAGGGACCCCTAGGACCCAGGGACCAAGGGTTAGAAGCCGCTGGTGTTGTAGAAGGAGCATTGGACTGGGAGTGAGAAGCCATAGGTTCAGGTCCCAGCTCCAACCACAACAGCTGTGTGACCTTGGGCAGCCATCTTTCTCTGTCTGAACCTCAGTTGCCTCCTGTGTCAAATGCAAACAAGATTGCCTCTCTTGTTGGCAAGACTGGGGGCTGCACAGGTCAAGGAGAAAAGGCAGGGACAGTACCCAGAATGGCTCCCGGCCCTAACAGAGTGTACTTTCCTCCCTCCCTTCTGCCCTGCCTTTTGCATGGTGGGCAAAAGCTACACAACATGAGGCCAGGCGAGGCCAGTACATTTGAACATGGGGCCTGCATGGTGTAGGGGCCAGGGGGTGGATGGAGCAGCTGGACATCAGAGGCTCAGAAAACTCTCTCTTTTTGAGTGGAGACTTTTCTTACCTGCAGCCTAAAGCATCAAACAGCCACAGAGGCTGGAAGAGCCCCTGGGAAAGGTGTCACTTGGATCTCATTCAGACTAAAGTGTAAATGACTACCGAAAGTGCTTTAGTTGAGGGTTGGGAACTGGAAATGAATAGAAAGTCTCTCGTAAGGGTTGAGAGGAAAAGAGGTGGAAACAGTGCCAGCCACCACTGCTGGAGCCCAGCCTTCGGAGGCCCAGCCCCGCCCTTCCACTCTGTTAACCGCAGGCTCAGCCAAACTCTGGTGAGCCTCAAGACGTTTTCAAACACCTATCCAGCCTCACCCAGCCGGTCTGTGATTGCTTGTTTCCTCGCTCATCCTTTGCTCTAGGCAGTGCATTCTGAGAAGCCAGGGACCACATCTGTCCCATTCCCCATCTTCTCCCCGATACCCTGGGCCCAGCACCAAAGAGACACTTGAGAAATATTGGTTGAATGGATAAGTGAATGAATCCCCTCCCACGGCCTGTTCCTCCAGAGTGGGGACCTTGCCTTACCTCTGCCATTTCCCCAGCCTGGCACACAGTAGGTGCTCACGAGGTGCTGCTGGATGGCCCAAGGTGAGGACAATGTGAGGGAAGCAGCCCCACCCCTCACTGGGCCCTGGAGGGCCTTGAAGGAGCCAGGCATCCTGTAGCCTTAGCCAGACCAGCTGCTCCCAGGCCCAGGAAGCCCCAGGCCCTACAGAAGCCAGCATTTCCACCCCCTCTGGCGGGGGCAGTTCAGCACCTCAGAATTCAAGAAAGAAAGGGGGGAAAAAAAAACTAATTAAGAAGCTTTATGATTAAACGAAACTGAAAGTGTTTGTCCCCAAAGACTAGAGCGGAAATGAGGAATCCCGGCGCGGGTCCTGCCTATGACCCATTTCCTACCGAGGCGGGAGGGGCTGTGGAGGCTGATGGAGGTGTGAACCAGGAGGCGGCTCTGCCCTACTTTCTGCCGCTGCCCTGCATCCCCAGGCCCCTGCCGAGGTGGCAGGCCCAGCAAGCCCTGCAGCGGCCGCGGCCACCACCTGTTCGCGTTTCATGAGCACAGAGCACGTGCCAAGCACGCCACCTCCGTCGTCTCGTTCCTCCTTCCAGCAAGGCCATTCACCCCCCTGGACGGGAGTGGAAACTGAGGCACGGAGAAGGTGTGTGACCTGTTCAAGACCACCCAGCTGCTAAGTGGCAGAGAAAACAGGATTTGGGCCTGCGTTCTCACTCTTCGCCTGGCTCTCCGGCTTCCTCCCTCCCCTTTCACCCTCCCAGGGGTGCTTCTGGGATGACTGTTAAAGGGTGGACAGGGCCAGGCTCTGAGGGGGGATCTTAGATACAAATGGCGAGAGAGGGACAAGCCTCAGGTACAGCTGTGATGAGACATGGCGCTACCCTGTCAGCCCCTCCTGCTGGGCCTGGGGTGCAGTGAGGGGCAGCCTGGAATCTGCCAATGGGAGAAATGGACACTGGTTCATTCAATATTTGCTGTCACCAACTCTGGGCTGGGCCCTGGGCTGGGTGCTGGGAGTACTGAGATTAGCCAGACATGCCCAGAGGCCTCAGGGCCTTCACCGTCCAGGGGAAAAGACACCTCCAGACACAAATAGCCATGAGACGGGTGTGACACAGTCACAGAAGGGCAGGCAAAGATCTGTCAAGGCACCAAGGAGGGACCCATGGTCTGAGTATAAGTGAGGGGAAGTCTTCATTCCAGTGACATTTGAGCTGAGCCTCAAAAGTTGCTAGGAGTTCACCAGACAGACAAGTGATGAGAGCAAAGTCATTCCAGACAGCAGAAACAAGACACGCAAAGGCCCTGGGGCAGGAGAAGGCAAGTGTGGAGGAGCAATATGACCAAGGGAGAGATTAGCGGGGAAAGAGTTGGAGAGGGAGGCAGGGCTGGGTTGTGGCGGGCCTTCCATGCCTTTGGAGTCTGGATTCAATTTAAAGTACTATGGGAAGCCGGTGGAAGGTTCTGGAATGATGTGATCTGACTCAGATTACGTTTAAGATCCCTGTATCTTGCTGTGTGGAAAACAGAGTATAAGGGAGTCCTGGAGACACAGACCCTTTTGAGGGCTCTCGTGGGACCCCGAGTGAGAAATGACAGTGGCATGATGGAGTAAGGGCCGGCAGCACAGATGGTGAGAGGCCTACAGATTCAGGGGACCAGGGAAGTGTGAAGGACAACTCCCAGTGGATGGTGGTGCCTTTTCCTGGGGCCAGTGTGGGTTCGCGATTTGCAGGTGTAGGTATGGTGCTCGCCAGGAGTGGAAAGGTATAGCCAAGAACAGACAGGGGAGTGTGCAGAGGAAAAAGAAATGGACGGATAGAATCAGGAGAGTGTGGCAGAATTAAGGGGAGAAGGAAAAAGGAGTTGATGAAAATGTCAGAGGAGATGCCAGCACAGGGGTAGGAGCAGTCTCGGTCCCCAACCTCTCAGGCTTCCTAGGTCAACCTGGCTGTCCCATCAGGGAGGGACCTCCAGGATGCAAGATGGCTTCTGACAAGTCCACAGCCGGCTCTTACCTAACACTTGGGAATCCTCCTGATGCCTGCAATTGATTTCTTTAATGAATGCTCCAAATCTTCCCAGGTAGGGAAGTTAGGCACTGAGCCTTGCAGTCCCGTGTGGGCCCCACCGCCACTATCTTTTCCTTCTTTAGAAAGGGCTCTTTTTGGAGCGGGCTCTCCATTTGGCCTTTCCCCAGCTCCACTGGGATTTCCCAGCCTGCCCGGAGCCCGGAGCTAAAAAACCACTTTGCTGGAAGGCTCCTGGATGCCGCTGACAAATGTGTTGGCCAGACCAGGGCTGGCTGTTTCCATCGGTTCCAGCGTCCTGGGGGAGGTGGCCTCCTTTGGCAGCTGCACCAAAGCACACAGGTTCGTGCTCCCTTTGGCTCCCCCAGAGCTCCGGGAGAAGATTCATTTGTGAGGCCACCTATGGCAGACAGGTCCCTATAGGCCTCATCGATTGGTGTTTATTCAACAGAAATTTTTAGCTGGCAGAGCAAAGGGGAAGAGAAGGTGGGGGAGGCGGGGATGAACAGTGAAAGTACAGGCTGCATAGGTCTCTGCCCAGTGTACGTGGAGTGGTACCTACATGGAGAGATCCATTCACTCACTCATTTATTCTTGCATTCATTCATCCATTTAATGACCATCGAGGAAGGCTTGCTCTGTCATGGCATCGATAACTATGATGGTCAATGTTTGTGAAGTCCTTATGTGTACCAGAAACGATACTAAAAGCTTTGCCCGTTTTTTTTTTTTCCTGTTGAATCTCCATACCCACTCTGTGTGGCCTATAGTATTTTATCCCATTTTAAAGATGAGAAGACCGAGTCTCATAGGGCTTAAGAAATGCTCCCAGTGCCTCATTGGCCCATAGTCTTGGGGTAAGGATTTTTGAGCTGAGGACTGGTAGATTTCATACTAGATGTCTTCTCCTAACCTGTCAGTGCTTAGTCCTTATTCAGGTAAAGGTGTTCCAGCCACGAGGGAGGAGGTAGGGGGCTCTAGAGCAGCTCCTTTGTGCCAGACACTGCCTGATCACATTTCATCTTTACAACAGCCCTGGGAGGTTGGCATTTAGTGTTCCTTTCCTGAAGTAGAAAACAGGGGCTCAGGGGCGCCTGGGTGGCGCAGT
>NW_024412388.1:17001377-17044126 GCF_014898765.1 Herpailurus yagouaroundi
AAAGAAAAGAAAACAGGGGCTCAGGGGAGGGAAGAGTCTTTCCCAAGGTCACAATGCAAGAATCTGCCTTTGAAATGACTTCCCAATCCCCCGCTCTGTCCTGTTCCCGCTTTAGAGAAGGGATCTGCTAGTTTCTTTCCTCAATCTGAGGCACCTGTGCCACTGGCAGTTACCTCGCATCGCCATCCTACAATCTGGAACTTAAAACTTCCATCCTCTCTGAGTGGACACCCACCCACTCAGGCTGCAGAATTCGAGCAGATTCCGTGTTGGCTGGTGGCACCTAGTGGGCAATCTTGGTACTGCAACCTGGGTTCGTAGGTGTCGAATGGTCTATCCTGTTTTTCATTTGTCGCTGGCGGTAGTTAGTGAGCACCTACTGTGTGCTGAGCCTGGGGGTCCCGGAGATGGATGGGACAAGGTGTCTGCCCTCAGGAAACCCACAGTCCTTAGAGAAGACACGTGCATATCGGAACAACAGGTGGGAGAGGAGAAAACGGACCTGCAAATCTTTTCTGGGACATCTGGGAAGTCTCTGCAGCAAATGTGGTACTTGTACTGAGTCTTGATGAATAGGGAACTGCCAGGCAGATGGAGAATGGATATTTCAGATAGAAGAAACAGCACTTGCAAAGTATCAGAGTGTCCAGGGAAGGTAGGGTTGCCAAATAAAATATAGGACACCAATTACATTTAAATTTTTTTAAATAATTTTTTAGTATAAGTATGTTTTAAATATTGCATGGGGGAAACTTATACAAAAAAAAAACACACCCTATTCATTGTTTATCTGAAATTCAGATTTAACTGAGCATCTTGTATTTTTATTTGCTAAATCTGGCAGTCCTACCAAGAAAGGGAAGGGAAGCATTTGGGTATGACTGGAGCCTGGAGGACCCTTGGGGGGGGGGTGGCAGGCAAGACTGGCAAAGGGCAAGTCATGAAGGGTCTGGAAAGCCAAGCCAAGGAGTACAGCCTTTACCCTGGGGGCATTGGAACAGGTCTCTTTGTGCAGGCCTCTGTGCTCAGTACAGGGAAACAAAACACAGCCACTTCCTTCAAGAGTTTACAGTCAAGATTGTGAGATCAGCCTGAGCCCAGGATAAGGGGGTGGAACAGAAACCCCTCCTGGGGCGTCCACAGCAAGTGCTCCAGGGCTCAGAGGAGGGGAGGCACATCTGGCTGAGAGGTCAAACAGGCTTCCTGGAGGAGGGGGCAGAGGAGCGGACTCAGGAAAAGAGGCTTCCTAGGTGCTGCTGCCGTCTGGGAAGGGTGAGGGGGTTGGGAGGAGGCACTTGCAGATCAGCCCTTGTCCAGCCCCCACATCCCATTTCTCACCTCCTTGCCTTTGCACCTGGTGCTCCTGGCCAAGAATGCCCTCCCCCTTTTTGACGTGGGTGACTTCTGTTTGTTCTTTAAAATTCCATTACATAAGCCCCACTCTGCAGATAGCTTTCCTGGACTTCACCTGATGTCCCCCACCCAGGTGAGGTCCCATGCTCATTGTGCTTACACTACCAATATCCACATTTTATACATATGGATTCATTTTATTCTCTAAACAATCCTCTGAGGTAGCTGCCATTATTATTGTCCCCATTTTACAGATGAAGAAAAGGAGGCAAGAGAGGTTAAGAAACTTGCCCAAGGTCACAAAGATAATAAGTAATAGAGTCAGGACTTGAACCCAGGAAGTCTGGCTCCAGTTTGTGATTTTTTTTTTAACATTTGTTTTAAGTTTATTTATTCTGAGAGAAGGAAAGAGAGCATGAGCCAGGGAGGGGCAGCAAGAGAGGGAGAGAGAGAACCCCAAGCAGGCTCCACACTGTCAGCACAGAGCCCAATGCGGGGCTCAGTCTCACCACCCATGAGATCATGACCTGAGCTGAAAGCGAGAGTTGGATGCTCAACCGAATGAGCCACCCAGGCGCCCCCCAGTTTGTGATCTTAACTTCCATGCTAGGATTCCTGTAATAACATTGCGCCCACTGAATTTAATTGTTTTGAGAGAGTTTTTGCAAGGGCTCTGTGCATTGCACGTGTGTATGATTGGCACGTACAATCAGGTGGGCATTTTTCTGCACAAAGGCTCCTAGCTTCCATCAACTTCTCAGAGGGGTTCATGATCCTCAAGGTTGAAGTCTCCACACTGTTTTCCTGAACTAAGCTCTGTGAACCCAGTGCCTGTGCCTTAGTCCCTTGGAGTCCCCAGGGCCAAGTGCAAAGAGGGTGTTTGGGGAAAGTTTGAAGGGTAGCTGACAGATGCCCGAATGAGCATCATCTAGATTGGCAGACAGCTGCATCCAACTCAACCACATCCCCATTCCCACAGCAGCTAATCTGTGCCTTGTCCTGTGCTCCTTGGGTCACCCTGAGCAGTGCTGAGGTCAGAACTGGCATTCTGCAGGGTGCCTGGGGGGGCTCAGTAAGTTAAGTGTCCGACTTCGGCTCAGGTCATGATCTCACAGTTCGTGGGTTCCAGCCCCGCGTCTGGCTCTGTGCTGACAGCTCAGAGCCTGGAGCCTCCTTCCGATTCTGTGTCTCCCTGTCTCTCTGCCCCTTCCTCCCTCACACTCTGTCTGTCTCTCTCTCTCAAAGAATAAATAAACATTTAAAAAGGGGGGGGGGCACCTGGGTGGCTCAGTTGGTTAAGTGACCGACTTGAGCTCAGGTCATGATCTCACTGTTTGTGGGTTCGAGCCTCGCGTTGGGCTCTGTGCTGACAGCTTGGAGCCTACTTTGGATTCTGTGTCTCCCTCTCTCTCTGTTCCCCCCCTGCTTGCAGTCTGTCTCTCTCTCAAAAATAAATAAGGATTTTTTTATAAATAGATAAACAAACAAACAAACTTAAAAAAAAAAAAAAGAATTGGTATTCTGCATCTCTCAAAGGAAAGAACATTAGGTCCTGGGTACTCAAAGCCTTGGACATAAGAGGTAGCTCCATGTACTCCACTGTTTTCTTTCTTTTTTTTTTTTTTTAAGCTTATTTATTTATTTTGAGGAGGGATGTAGGGACAGAGAAAGAGAGGGAGAGAGAGAATCCTAAGTAGGTTCCGCACTATCAATGCAGAGCCTGACACAGGGCTCAAGCTTACAAACTGTGAGATCATGACCTAAGCCAAAATCAAGACTCAGATGCTTAACTGACTGAGCCACACAGGCACCCCTGCGAACCTGCTTTTGAGTCCCAAAGCAGCCACCAACTAATATGTGACTTTGAGCATCATTTTCCCTGTCTGGGCCTTAAATCTTGCCTCACTCGAGTGTGCTATGGCCGAACAGGGGTCCTTGCACTTAACCTATCAAGGCATGGGGCAGGGAAGTAGCTGCAGAAGTGGGTAAGGGAGGCCCTCTTCCTGCTGTCTCCCAAGAACTCACAACCTAGACCTCAGAGGCTGCGCATAGTGACCCCCTCAGCATCTGTGTATCAGTCAGCTATCACTGAGGATAATGCTGCAAAATACACAATCCCCTAAATACGATGGCTTCCAAATGGCTATTTTTCTTGGTCATTGGTTGGAGTCTGCAAGTCAACCGAGGTGGCCCTGTTTCAGCATAGGAATTAGGTCAAGCTCTTCCTTACATGTTTCTCATTCTGGAACCAGCTGCTACCCAGGTTAAGTCCCATCATGGCAGAAGGCAGGAGCACAAGAGGCCAAGCCAACTCAACAAACACATATAAAACCTCTGCTTGCATCATGTCCCCTAGAATGTTCCATGGGCCAAAACAATGCTTGCATCATGTCCCCTAGAATGTTCCATGGGCCAAAACAAGACCATGGACAAATTTGGCATCCACAAGGAAGAGAAATACACTCTGCCTTCTTTTGTGGGAGGTGTTGGGAAGTCACATGCAAAAAGTGTGGGTGTGCAATTTAGTCACAGGGAGAGAATGAAGAATTGGAAACCACAGATGTTTATCCAGTGACCAACCCCCCCCCCCCCCCACCACAAGTGGCAGGAGTGGGCACTGGGCTCTGGGCCCACCGTGGGCAACAACCTTGCTAATGGTCTTCTCTGTTCCTCGGCAGGAGCTCAGTGAGTACAACGCCACAGCCATAAAAAGCCCCACCAACACGGTCACTGTGCAGGGCCTCAAAGCCGGCGCCATCTATGTCTTCCAGGTGCGGGCACGCACTGTGGCAGGCTACGGGCGCTACAGTGGCAAGATGTACTTCCAGACCATGACAGAAGGTAAGCAGCATCCAGAGGGCAAGAGGCGGGCACTGACTCCACAAACAGAATACATGTAAAGGCAACTGCTCCTTCAACGTGCCTTTGCACAAATTAGAAAAGGCGCCCCCTCCTCTAGATGTCAACCTTCCCTGCTGGTTGGGAACCAGTCATACAGAGGTGCTATTTTCTGTGATTTGGAAAGCATAGGGGCTCCTCCATTGCTATCGTGTCAGCCACTCCCTTTCACAGGACTCTCAGGAGCTCAGCCCTAACTTGCAGACATACTCTGAACAAGTCACTTCCCTTTTCTGGTCCAAATTTTTCTCATCCACAAAATGAAAGCATCATATTCAGTCTTTGCGAGCACACCTATTTCATCCGTACACTCCTCCAATGACTTGCAGTTGGCTTGAGAAGAATTCTAAAGTTCATCAGCAAGAAGTGCTGGGATGGATTAGTGATGTCTGCCCTGGACAAGAAAATGGGAGGTTGCAGCCCATGTGCTGTGTGTCTCCCATTGTGGGACCACATGGTCTCTAAGTACCCTTCCTATTCGAATAGTCTTTGAGGAACAGCAGAGTTAAGAGTATTACAGTGCTGATTCAGCCTGAGCAACTCACCTTACCTCTCTGAGTCTCCGTTTTCTCGTCTATAAATGGGGATGATAACAGCTATCTCATTGTCAACATCATCATCATTATCAAATTAGTGTAAAGATGGGGGATAAATATCTGGAACCTGGCACAGGGTTGGCCGTAGCTCTCACATGTAGTTAGCGCTTGCCAAATCATAGTTAATGTCATAGTTGTCACTGCTGTGAGTCTGGGAGCCCTTTCACCAACCAATGAAGCCCCAAGGCAGCTTTCCTTATAACCAGACTCCAGCATCCCTTCTTAGCATCAGCTTCAATCACTGGCCATGGGCCTTGGCCTTTGCCTAGCTGAATGTCTCAGAGGCTTAGACCCATGAATTCTTGTTTTATCACAAAAATTCTCCCTAATGGCTTTACCATCTCTTCCAGGACGCTAATGGTACCTCCTCTATAAAGCCCCACTTCCTCGTGGCCAGCATTTTCACCTTTGTAGACCTCTTGCATGTTGGATGAGTGTCATTGACCTGGAGCCTTGGGGGACTGTCCCGAGATGCTTTCCTTACTAACTCAACAAATATGTGCTGGTGCTAAGGACCCAGGACTTATCTGGTCCCTGACTTTAATGAGCTCCTGTCTGGTCATGGAAGTACATGAGAAGTAATAATAATAAAATTAAAAACAATGATGGTGTTGATGGCATTGAAAATGTACTGAGTGGTTTCCAAAAGCCAGACCAATGCTGAGTGCATTTTATGCATTATCTCATATAAGCCCGTGGCCTTGGGTCAAAAAGACCTCGGTTCAAATGCTGGCTTTGGCCACTTTGTAACTGTGTGATCACATGCAGGTCATGGCATCGCTAAGTGTCGCTTCCCACATCTGTAAATGGGGTGATCTTAGGCACCGAATCACAAGATTGTTCTGAAAATCAAACAAGATACATAACATACTTAGCACAGTGACTAAAACATAAAATACTCAATAACAATAATAGTTAATATTTACTGAGTGGTTGCTACCTGCCACATGTCCTTCTAAGTACTTTACACAACAATCCTATGAGCTAGGAACTGTTAATCTCCCCACTTTACAGATGAGGAAACTAAGCCACAGAGAGGTAAGTCACTTTACCAGAAGTCACAGATAGTAAGTGGTACTGCCACTTCACCCAGGGAGTCTGGCCTCAGAGTCCGTGCTTATAACTGCCTCTCTGTAGTTATAAGTCAGCTTCTTATCATTGTTGATTTTCATGTCAACATTGAGGTATAATGCCCATTTTATAGATGAGAAACTGAGGGTTGGAGCAGTCCATGGACTTGTCCAAGGTTACCTCTGAGTGAGTACCGGCCAGTTCTCCATCTGGGCATGTGACAGGTGCTCTATCAGGAGCAGGAACAGAATCTGGGGATCCTAGGAGACCCAGACAGGTGGGGAACATTAGGACTCCCAGAGCCAGGCTGACAACAACGTGCTTTCTCCCCCAGCCGAGTACCAGACAAGCATCCAGGAGAAGCTGCCACTCATCATCGGCTCCTCGGCGGCCGGCCTGGTCTTCCTCATTGCTGTGGTCGTCATTGCCATTGTGTGTAACAGGTGGGTGGGTGTCTCCAGCCCCTTTCAGGGCTGGCTGAGCATCTATTCAACCATTCCTGAATAGCGTCTGTGAGCCAAGGAGATATTCCCATCATCCCCAGGGCCAGGGAGAGGCTCGCACAAGCCTGGATACCCTCCCTGCTACCTAAACGGCTGCCATTGGCTACATCCCTCTGGGCTCAGAACATGACTACATGTTGAGGCCCCTACATGACTAGGGCCACAAGTGGGGTGTCAGAGGGGAGGTTGAGGAGCTCAGATAAGGCCCACTGGCTTTGGTGGCAGGAAAGACAGAAAGGATGTAGATGGGAGGAGGTGGGGGAAGGGGAAGGGACATCCCAGGTGGCCGGCACAACATGTGCCCAGGCAGGAGGTGGGACTTGTTCCTGACTTCTGCAGGGCATCATGCAAAGACCCTCTCTTCCTCCTTAGATCCCCACTTTATAACAGACTGGGCTGTAAGGTCAGATGGACAGAAGCCCCTGGGATGTCTGGGGCCACGGGCGATAACTTTCAAAGGGCTTGGCTGGAGAGGGGATGGGGAAATGGTGAGCCTGGATTTGAGGTGGGAGAGGTGGGAAGGGATGAGGGGTGAGGCCAGGAGGGGTGAGGCTGCTAGGCCAGGGGCAGGCAGGGAGCCCCCTGGCAGGGGTGTGGTTTTGAGGGCCTGCCCTCCCTCTTCCTATCACCTACTGTGGCTCCCAGCTCCCCGGGGGCTTCCAGGTGGCTCCAGCCCTTTGCTCTTGTTCCAGAAGACGGGGGTTTGAACGTGCTGACTCGGAGTACACGGACAAGCTGCAGCACTATACCAGTGGCCACAGTACGTACACCCCAGCTGGGCCGGCGCCCTTGGGACCCTCACTCTTAGTTCCCAGCAGCCTCCCCAGCCTCCTTCCGCTGCCTCCCACCATGCCGCAGCCAGACTGAACGTTAGGCTGTTCTCCGAATGGGCCAAGCTCACTCTTCCCTCTCAGCCTCTGCACATGCCGCCCCCTCTGCCTGGGGCATCCCCCACCTTCTCTTAACCTGTGTAACTCTCCCCTCTTCCTCAGCCGCGGCACATACAAACCGCTCTGAGCGGCCTCCCCGGACCCCACCCCCCCATCCCGCCCTGGCTTCAGGGCCCCATCTGTGTTTGCACAGCGCTCCCTTACCTGGCCGCACCGTGATGGCCGTTTCCTTGTCTCCCCAACAGTATAGCGGGAACATCTGGAGACCGGAAAGTGTGTCTGACACTCACTGCTGCCCCCCAACACCAGCACACTGCCCAGCACATAGAAGACACTAGATACATATTTGCACAATAAACACATGAGTTAAATGAGATGATGAGGACCCCAGGCTCTGGCCCAAGAGGTGACTCTTCTGGTAGCCACTTCAGGCACTGTTTCAGGTGCTGGGGATACACAAGTAAGCAAACCACATATCCCTACCCTTGTGGAACTTATACTCTGGTGAAGGGACAGGGAACAACAACAACAAAAAACACAGGTAATAAATGAGAAAAGCGCATGGTGTCCTAGAGACGAAAAAGCACTAGAACAAAAGGCAAAGTAGAACAGGGCGATGGATCCAGAGTTGCAGGGTCAAGGCTACCTTTTCAAACAGGGCAGTCAGAGTTGGCCTCAAGAGGGTTTCAGGTGAGCAAAGACACGAACAAGCTAGGGGCGTGAGCTGTGTGGATATACCTGAGGGAAGGGCCTCCCAGGCAGAAGGAACAGTCAGTGCAAAGGCCCTGAGGCTGGAATGTGCCTGGCAGGTTTCAGGAGGTTAGTGTGACTGGAGCAGAGTGAGGAGGCAGGAAGGGCAGGTATGAGGGGTTGCAACATGCAGATTCTTGTCCGCCATTGCAGGGCCTTGGTTTTTATTCTGAGTGAAATAGGGAACCTCTAGGAGGGTCTGAACCAAAGACTGATGTGCTCTGAGTTGACAGGACCTCTGTAGCTGCTGTGTGGAGAATGGACTGAGGGGGCTGGAGGGTGCCAAGCAGGACAGAAGCAGGGAGACCTGAGAGGTGGCTGCTGGAATAATCCAGGGAAGATATGTGGTGCCTAGACCAGAGTGGAAGCAGTTGGCGGTTGGATTCTGACATTTTCCAAAAAGTAGATGCACTGGGTTTCCTGCAGGTTTGGATGTGTGGAGCGTGCAAGAAAGAGCCGAGTCGAGCAGTTCTAGATATTAAGCCTCTGGGTAACAGTCAATTTAAAGGAAAAGTTCCTGAGCTTAAAAAATCATTTTAGACATAAATGTAAAAAATAATTAAACCATTAAAATTTCCGAAGACAATTTCGGTAACTATGTAATGGATATGTGGATAGAAAAGGAGTTTCAGGGCACCTGGGTGGCTCAGTCAGTTGAGCATCTGACTCCTGATTTCCGCTCAGCTCATGATCCCAGGGTCATGGGATCGAGCCCCACATCCAGGGCTCCGCACTGAGTGTGGAGCCTGCTTAACATTCTCTCTCTTTCTCTGCCCCACTCCCCTGCTTGCACACTCTCTCTCTAAAATAAATAACATGAAAAAAATTATAAAAAGAAAAGGACTTTCTGGGGCGCCTGGGTGGTGCAGTCGGTTAAGCGTCCGACTTCAGCCAGGTCACGATCTCGCGGTCCGGGAGTTCGAGCCCCGCGTCGGGCTCTGGGCTGATGGCTCAGAGCCTGGAGCCTGTTTCCGATTCCGTGTCTCCCTCTCTCTCTGCCCCTCGCCCGTTCATGCTCTGTCTCTCTCTGTCCCAAAAATAAATAAACGTTGAAAAAAAAAAAAAGAAAAGGACTTTCTAAGCATAAAAGCAATGGAAAGCTCTCAAAAAAAAAAAAGCAAATTTAGCTACACCGAAATAAAAAATTCACCTGTACATTAAAAATAAAAGTCATAAGTTACATCACCCCCTCCTCTTCCCCAAGTAATAAAATCATGGTTGTAGATATAGCTAAATGCATACAGTATGCCCAGGAATTGTTTTCATGCGGAACATATATTTGTTCATTTAATCCTTATAACTGCCAACTTTGAGCATGAGGGAATTGAGGATCACAAAGCAGCTCAGAGCCAGAACGGAGGTCCACACTCCTCACCACACCATGCTGTCCACACCTGACTAAATGTGGGCTAAGGTGGCCGAAGCTGGACGAAGGTGGCTCACATGCTTTGTCACCTGGAGCCACGTGGAAGCCTCCCTATTTAGAGTGTGAGTGGGTAACAAGGAAACAGGTGACAGCAGGGATTTATTTTTAAAATAGAGCCCAGGATTTGTTCATGGATCAACATGTTCTAAAGCTCAGACTCCTGCTCCCTGAATCTAAAAAGGACTTTGTTTTTTTCAAAGCCCTGCCAGCCTTGGGGTCCCCCACGCCGGGGCGCCCCCCCCCCCCCCCCGGCAACCGTGTGTCGCCGGGACAGAGGAGGAAGCTGAGGCCCGGAGATGTGTGTGACTGGCTTGAAGTCACCCTCACCGGCTCATGTGTTCCCTCGTCCAGCAGGTGCTGAGTGAGGACCAAGGTCCATGGTACCTGGATGTGGACCAGAGGGACCAACCTGGTTTCTCTTCCCTGCTCTACCACTGGCCAGCTGTGTGACCTTGGGAAAGCCATCGAACCTCTCTGAACCTTGGCATCTTTATATGGGAAGTAGCAAGAATGATGCTTCTTTCACAGAATTGTGAGGATTAAATGAATTAATGGATATTAAAGTGCTTCCTAATAATATTTAATAATAGCCAACTCTTCTCTATAGCAGGTAACAATTATTCGGCGCTTTCTATTTGCCAACCACGATACTTAGCCCCTTAAAAAGATTCTCGTTTAACCCTTGCAGTCCCCTGATGAGGTAGGTGCTATTTATGATCTCCGTTTTATATGTGGAAAAAAAAGTGAGGCACAGAGAGGTTAAGTAACTTGCCAAAGGGCACACAGCTGTATCAATACAGTGGTTGATCCTCCGTTCAAACCCATAACGCAGCTTTTTTGTGACTATTATTACTGGCAGATCCAGAACTCAAACCTGGTCTCTGAATGTCTGGTTCTTCCTCCTTCCACTTGAATTTCCCATTTGGGTCCAGGACAGCAGGTCCTGACAGTCATAAGTCATCCAAACAGCAGACCAGTATTTTCTGAAGACTCTGACTGCAGAGATCCTTATCCAACTTCAGTTCAGCAAATACCTGTCCTGGGAGCCAGGCCTTGAATAATCACCTTCCATTCCAGGAGACAGGATGGGGAAGCACCCGGAAGAAAATAGTAGGCTGGCAGTTACAAGTGTCAACTCACAGCCAGACGACCTGGATTCAGCCCCCAACGGGCTGTCGCCTTGGGCAGGCCATATAAACTTTCTTATGCCTCAATGTCCGCATCCAAACAATGGGGATAATATTAGGTTGGACCCAATGAAATTGCCATGTTTGTAGGTCGTAAACAGCCAAATACTAACAATTTCATACGGCTCAGCCTAATAATAGCATTTACCTGGCAGAGTTGTCAGGAGGATTAATTGGATAGACGCCTGTAAAGTACCCAGAACGGGGCCTAGTGCCTGGTGAATCCACGCTGAACTGTGAGTAGATTGTGTTATTAATGGTGAGATGAAACCAAAGGGTCACAGAAGCAGAGACAGTTTTACTCAGAGCCATACAATCAATAAGCGTTTATTAAGCATCTACTGAATGCTCCTTCACTTGTGTACTGTAGAGAAAACATTCTAGAGCGAGGGCTCGTAATTGGGGGTTCACAAACCCCAAGAGCTTCAAGGGCCGGTGAGCATTCCAAAACTGTATGCTGGGTATGAGAGTGTGACACACACGTGAATAATTTTCCAAGGAGCAGATCCATACCTTTTCTCAAAGGTATTCATGACCGCAAACAGGTGGAAAGAGAAAAAAGGACATTTCAATAGGTAATGCTATTACTCTTTCAGTAAGCATTTCTCGAGCCTGCTCTATGGGTCAGGCTCTGGCATTTAGCATGAGCTAGACAGACATGACCCCTGTCCCCCTGAGGGAGAGAGGGTAAAGCGAGCCCTCACAGGCAGCAGAGTGTTCCAGAAAGGGGTGGCAGGAAGCTGTAGACATGCATATCCGGCAGACCCCATAAAAGAGGAGAGCCATACAGATGTCACGGCCATAGGAGTGGGTGTAGAGACAGGGCTTCGGGAACCTGAAGAGAAAGCATGGATCTCCACTAGAAGGATCCAGGCAGCCTTCACGGAGGAGGTGGCATTTGATCTAGACACACAGAGGAAGAGAAGTGCATTCCTGGTGGAGGCAACCACATGAACAAAAGCACAGAGTACAGAAATGATCAGGTGTGTGGGACCTCTGGGTAAATACTTCCTTTTTGCTGTAGAGGATCAGGGAGCTGAAGTTGGAGCCCAACCCAGAGAGTTTGGAAGGCCAGATGAAGGCACTTGCCTTTGTTCTGCAAGCAATAGAGAGCCCTCCTGACCAACACTCCTGGCCAAGGCTTGGGGATGGCATGTGATCGGTTGACAGTGCCCAAGTCAGCTTTGAGCTGCTGCTCTGCTTCTCCTTAGCTCCCTGAGCTGACCCATTCCTGTCCTCCCTCCACAGCTGGCCTGGCGGAAAGGGCTTCCCCCAGTTCTGTCGGAGGGAGGTTGAAAGTCAGTCACCAAGAACCACAGGCCAGGCTCAGAGTTTGAGCAAGAAAGGGCGCATCTCCCAGGAGCTGATGTCCCCAGTCTGAGGAGGGCTGACTCAGAGAAGGGGTCATGGCTGAACAGTCCAGGAGGAGGAGAAGGCATGGACCAGATCTGGTTGGATTGCATCTGGGAGACCACGGGCATGATGATTAAGAGTAGTGGCCCTTGGCTCAAATCTGACAGGCCTGGATTCAAGTCCTGGCTATACCATTTTCTAGCTGTGTGGCCTTCGGTAGGTTACTTGGGCTCTCTGAGCTGCAGTTCCCTCATGCATAAAATGAAAATAGTGATCCTTTCCTCCAAGAGTTGTTGGGTGCAGAAAATGAGATAATCCATATAAAGAGCCTGCCCAGTGCTGGACACAAAGGGTCTTTTATCTCTGTCACATGGATTCTGCTCAGCTCTATAGACACTGAGTGTATATTCCATGTAGAACTTTATGCATTATTCTAGGGGAGAGAAAAACGAGGAAAGACCATGCACCCACCCACCCCCTCCACCCAGGCTCCCACAGTTATAGGTGGTGGTTCTTAATTTCTTTTGGGGTCTCAGGCTCCTCTGAGTCAGCTGAAAATTTTGGATCCTATGGCCAGAAAAACACAAATATGCATACACGTGTGTATATAAAATTATAAAACAGAAAAATCTAAACTCGGGGATGGATTTGGGGAGAACTTCAACTTTCACAATATTTATTTCCATAATTTTTAGACTATAAATAAAGAGTATGAGTCACTTTTCTAATTCAAAATGGTAATAATAGGGGTGCCTGGATAGCCCAGTTGGTTAAGCGTCCCACTCTTGACTTTGGCTCAGGTTATGATCTCACAGTTGTGGGATCGAGCCCCACGTTGAGCCCCACTCTGGGCATGGAGCCATGGAGCCAGTAAGATTCTCCTCTCTTTCCTTCTCTCTGTCTCTGCCCCCCTCCCCACTTGTGCTCTCTCTCTAAAATAAATAAATAAATACATACATACATGCATACATGCATACATGCATTCCATTTGGGAGGTTACCAGACTCCCCTGTCCCACCAAACTCATCCTGGGTCTGTCAAGTGGTTCACAGACCCAAATTAAGAAACCTTCACCTAAAGCGCTAGACAGGGAGCCCTGGCTGGCTCAATTGGTAAAACATGTAATTCTTGATCTCGGGGTTGTGAGTTTGAGCCCCATGTTGAGTGTGGAGATTACTTAAAAATAAAATCTAAATAAATAAATAAATAAGTTAGTTAATTAAAGGGCTAGACAAACACCTACATAAATAATCCAAAAAACAGCTAATGTATTAGAACCGTAGTTGGCAAACTTTTCTGTAATGGACCAGAGAGTAAAAATACCATAGGGTCTCTATTGTTAACTACTCAACTTGGTCACTGTAGCTGAAAGCAGCGCCAGGCAAAGGAATGCACACAGCTATGTTCCAATAAAACTTTATTTACAAAACGGTCAGTGGGCCAGTTTGCCAACCTGTGTGTTAGAGGTTCCAATTTTAGATTCCTGGAATATCTGCAACAGAAACAGAGTGATCAACTAACATGTCCAAGGTCACACAGCTGAGCAGCATTGATGCCCCCATTCACCAACCAGCCAAGCCTTACTATGGTCCAGGGACTCCAGCTCCCTCCTCCTCGAGTTGCTGCCTCCAAAGTCGCTGCCCCTGGGGCAATGGAGAATGTGGGCAGGGAGATGGGGAAGCCAGAGGGAGGCCTGGGCAGCAGAAGACGAGTTATCTGGGAGGGAGAATATGGGATTGATCACCTTTCCCTTCCTTCCAAGTGTTTTGTTGGCTCAGTGCTAGGATCAGAATTAGGTCTTTGATATCCAAGTTACATCCTTAATTTCTGCATCAAATAAAAAAGTACATCCAAATCAAGAATCAAATTAATATGCCCCATGTCCAGCCACATGCTGATCACCAGGAAATTTGAGATCCGGCATGGTTTAAGACTAACTAGTGGGGGACCTGGGAAGTGGGCCGAGTGATGGGTCCTCCGACCCTAGTGAGTAGGCAGCCCCTCCAGGCTCTGGGGCCTGCCTGGGAGAGCTGAGGCAGCCAGGAAGTTCCCTGAAGGGAGAGGATGCTTAAATTAAGCCTTAAAAGACAGGGAAGGCTCCTTAGCAGCTGCCCAAGAACATGGACTCCTACCTCCTCTTTCTCTATACCTTCCAAATCTCTCTCTTCATTCTTGACTTCCTCTTCCTTTTCTTTGCACCCCCTGATTCTCTAACACAAGAGTGACAAACCTATCTATCCTTTTATGCCCACACCCATAGTAGACATTGCTAAACAACCCTGACAGTCTTTTAGCTCCTTCAGGAAGACATTACTAATCAATTAGAGTTGGAACAAGAGCTAGAACCTATTTGCTCTCTCTGCCGAGCTCTCTGTTCTCCTCACCCTTCTACTCAGCTCAGTGCCCATCTGCTCACCAAGACTCAGAGAGGTCCAGTAACCTGCAAAGGGTTGCCCAGTTCCTATGGGGCCATATGGGAGTGTATTTCCCTCTACAGAGGGACTAACTGTAGCCTTTCCATTTGTCCGCATCTTGATTCTGTGCATGTGACCAAGCCTGGTCTTGTCCCCCAGTGACCCCAGGCATGAAGATCTACATCGACCCTTTCACCTATGAGGACCCCAATGAGGCAGTGCGGGAGTTTGCCAAGGAAATTGACATCTCCTGTGTCAAAATTGAGCAGGTGATTGGAGCAGGTAGGTGGTGGGTGCTCTCCCAGGTACCATGGCCTCAGCCATGAGGGGGGAGTACTCTAGGGGCAGAGGGGAGCATGTGGGGTAGGAGCCTCAGAGGACCCTCCAAGGCCTGAAGGTTCAGAATAGCCAAGGTGGAAAAGCCCTCAAGGGTCATCCAGGAAAACTACCTCATCGATAGATGAGGAAACTGAGGCACAGGGCTGGGAAGGAGCTTGCATATCATGTCAGAGATTGAGCTAGGTCTAGAACCCAATTCTCTGGACTCGGTCTAGTGCTGTGTCCTTCCTGTCCCTCTCTCCATCCCCCCAGGTTCCGCTACAGCCTTACCCCATACCTAGCCAAATACCATGGGGCAGCTGTGGAGAGTTTACTGAGACCTTAGGGGCCCCCACATTCTACAAAGGGGTTCTTTGTCAAGAGGATGAGCTGACCACTGAGGAGAAAAAGTTCATTCAGGACCCAGGAATAGAGGTTACAGGGAGTGGGAAGGTGACATTTCCAGCTGGCAAGTGACATCCTGCCTTTCTTGGTGTGTGTGTCCCAGGGGAGTTTGGTGAGGTATGCAGTGGCCACCTAAAACTGCCAGGCAAGAGAGAAATCTTTGTGGCCATCAAGACGCTCAAGTCAGGCTATACTGAGAAGCAGCGCCGGGACTTCCTGAGCGAGGCCTCCATCATGGGCCAGTTCGACCACCCCAACGTCATCCACCTGGAGGGTGTTGTCACCAAGAGCACGCCTGTGATGATCATCACTGAGTTCATGGAGAATGGCTCCCTGGACTCCTTCCTCCGGGTAGGGAAAGCCAAGAGTTCCAGGGGCCCATGGGTGGGGAGGAAAAGGAGTGGTGGATGTTGTCAGAGCCTGACGGGGTCTTGGGGAAAACCTGTATCAGGAGGGGCTCGTATGCTGCCTCTTTCCATCCTCTTACCAGTGGCAGACATTGCTAATGACCCCAGAACTCTGTCCCCCGAACCAGGTAGCAGTCTCAGAATCCTTTCACTCTAGGAAACCACAACCAGTCCGTCAAAGTTAGCACGCAGCCTGAAATCCGTTATCATCTATGCTTTTAGCCAACCTTCTCATTATGCAGGAGAGAAAAGTGCGGTTCAAAGATGGGTACGGTTTGCCCAGGATTACCTAGGGGGTCAGGGTGAGAGCCAGGACTGGAACCAGGTCTCTTGAACCCTAGTCCAGGATTTTCACCAGATTTTGGATTTCTCCAAAGCCATATGGGCTAGTGGGAGGAGTCCAGAGCACAAGGCCAAGAGAGGAGAGTTTTCAGACCCCCCAGGAGATCACAGTTAACCAGCTAGACAAAAAGCATAGAAACGTGCTGCTAGACTAGTTGCCATTTAACAAACGTTTTTAAGCACCTCCTATGTGCCATGCACATACCTCTGTGCGTCTTCTTATTTAACTCAGACAGCCCTGGGAGGTGGATATCATTTATCCCCATTTAATACACAGATGAGGAAACAGACTCAAGAGGTTAGGTCACTTGTCCAAGGTTGCACGGCCAGCAAAGGGCAGAGCCAGAGTCAAACCAGCTGCGTCTACTCCAAAGCCCATGTTCTTTCCCCCACCGTGAAATTGGCCTCTCGTGGGCCTCTCTAAGACCCCCAAGCATCTGAATTCTTCCCACAGGGAGCATGAGGCCAGGGTAGCAGGGTCCTGCTCTGGTTTCCTGCTGTGCCGATGATCCAGAGCTCTGATTGATGCCCTCCCATTCACTGTGTTTTCTCCACTTCTCCCAAAGCAAAACGATGGGCAGTTCACAGTCATCCAGCTGGTGGGCATGCTCCGGGGCATCGCGGCTGGCATGAAGTACCTGGCAGACATGAACTACGTCCACCGCGACCTGGCCGCCCGCAACATCCTCGTCAACAGCAACCTGGTCTGCAAGGTGTCTGACTTTGGGCTCTCCCGCTTTCTGGAGGATGATACCTCAGACCCCACCTACACCAGCGCACTGGTAAGATGGAGGCAGAGAACAGCGGGGTCATGGTGCCAGGAAAGAGGACATAGGTGTCCATCTCTCCCTACAATACCTTTTCACTGACACCTGCTCATGCCAAGCAGTGTGCCGGACCCAAGAGACATAGAGGCATAAATCACAGTTTCTGCCCTCTTGGAGCTCACAGGCTGGCAGGGGACACAGATGTGCAGAGAAACATGGGGTAACAGAGCTCTAAGTCAGGACACCAGTCTTGGGAGGCCCAGGAAGGCTTGCTAAGAGGGGGTGAGATGTGAGCTGAAAGCTGAAAGGCCAGTAAAAGTTTGTCAGATGCCATGTTCTCAAGCCAAGCTGTGACTGGAACACAGACCCTAAGAGGGGAGGTGGTGGGCAGTGAGACTGGAGAGGCAGGCAGGGCTGATTTTGGAGACCTGGAATGCCTAAACTCAGGACTGTCCCCTGCTGAAGAGTTTTAAACAGAAAGGAGCAAGACGAAGCCCCTGCCCCAAGAACCCAGAATCTATAGCATAAGAAGAGGCAAGCACACAGGCAAATGATTTCAGTACTGCTCTGTATGACAAGTGCCTCCCTGACAGAGATCGAGGACCCAGTTGGAGGATTAAAAAGAGTGAGCAACTCCTTGGCACTTGGGACTTAGGGAGAGACTTTCAGAGATACCTAAAGGATAAGAAGGGGTTTTCAGACAGCAGAGTGAGGAAAGGCATTTCATGCAGAGGGAACAGCATGTGCAAATTCTCAAGGCCTAAAGTAGCATGGTGAGTTTGAGAAAGAATGAGGGGCTTCGTGTGACTGGTACGCACAGGGCATAGGGTGAGGAATATTGAGAGCAGAGACCACATGGATCAGCCTCTCACCCATTAACTTTCCTCATTGTGTTCCCCAGGGTGGGAAGATCCCCATCCGCTGGACGGCCCCAGAAGCCATCCAGTACCGGAAGTTCACCTCAGCCAGTGACGTGTGGAGCTATGGTATCGTCATGTGGGAGGTGATGTCCTACGGGGAACGGCCCTACTGGGACATGACCAACCAGGATGTGAGTATCCAAGGGGGCTGGGCAGAGCCTCTGTGGCCAGCCAGATGGGCGGGGAAGATCCAGAATTCCTGGCCTTTTTCTGAGCTCCCAGGGAATGGGAGCAAGGTCTCTGAGATACCAGGCCAAGGCAGCTCCCAGCCCAATGGTGGCTGATTCAGATGTCTACACAGGACCCTGGACTCTCCAGAGGTCAAGAACAGGAAAGGCCTACACATCCACAATTCAGCAAATCTTCAAGATGCCTTCGCTTTGTGGTCAGCCCTGAGTGAGACTATCTCAGGTGTTTTCCACATAACTGGGGGACAGGACGCTTATTCCAGGAACAAGATGTTGTCGTCAGGAACTTTATGATCAGCTGTTAAATGGGAGAATGTAGGTGTTGAGGCAAGGGCAGCATGAACAAAATCAGGAAGTCTTCACAGGACAGGTGGGATGCTCACAGTAGTAGGACTTGGAGACATGAGGACTTCAAATGGGAACGATAACCCGTGCAAAGGCCCCGAGGTGGGAACGGAGGGATCATATTGGGGATCGGTAGAGAGGAAAGATGATCAGAAAGGTTGATAAGGTTCAATAATGGGGTATTTGAAAATCAAGCCAGCAAATTCTGATCTGCAACAACACAAAACGGGAAGGACTTGAAGAAGCTTCTTGAGCATGGAGGGTGACTCACGGTCCAGCTAGGGAAAGTGATTCTGGGCCTAGTGGCAGGACAGATTGGAGAGAGGGGGTAGGCACCCAGGTTGCAGGTCAGACTGAGGCCATAGGCGGTGGGAACTCAGGTGAGGCCCGTCCTTGGGGCTGTATCCAGGAGGTGAAAGCAGTTGCCATGGCAACCAAATAGGTCTTTCCTGCAATACAGAGTGGGGGGTGGAAAGACAGGACAGGTTAGAGGCAGATGCTCTTACCCCACCCACCCCACCAACGTTGCCCCTGTGTTGTTTCCAGGTAATCAATGCCATAGAGCAGGACTATCGGCTGCCGCCACCCATGGACTGCCCAAGCGCCCTACATCAGCTCATGCTAGACTGCTGGCAGAAGGACCGAAACCACCGGCCTAAGTTTGGCCAGATCGTCAACACGCTGGACAAGATGATCCGAAACCCCAACAGCCTCAAAGCCATGGCACCCCTCTCCTCCGGGTACGGCTCTGGTCTGGCCCCACTCCCTCCTCCCAGTATAGCTCCACCCCATCCCCAGCCAGCCCTTCCTGTCTCCAAATCTCCACTCCCTCAAGCTCCACCTGCCGCGGGCAGATGATCTACACTGCAGCTTGGGGTCAGGGAAGGCCAGCACTAATGTTCACTGGGCATTTGCCCTGCCTTGGGGGTGTGGAGAAGCCCAGGACACAGAAAAGGAGAAGGAAGCGGTAAAGGTGGTAAAGGAAGCACTTTTTTTTTTTTAATATTTATTAAATATTTATTAAAATTCTCCAGCGTGGAGAAGGATGGAGGAAATACGGAATAGTAGCACACTTAGTCCCGCCACACTTAGTCCTGCACACTTAGACTCCTTCCTCCTGCAAATAGGAGGCTTGGAGAAGCGTCTCCCTCCTCACCGTGGTGGTCCAGCCTTCCAGGGGTCCCCACAGAGGCTTCCCTGGGTTTTCCAGGTGGCCTCAGCATGGAGTCCTGCACACACACTCACTCTCACATAGCCACACATATACGTGTGCTCATTTACATAGGTGCAAATTCACATCCACTCTCACACAGAAATACTCGCATACGTATACATTCATTCACCTTTGTTCACGCAGATGGATACACAGGTGCAGGTACGCAGCCCACAGGTGTGCCCACGCCCATGCTTACCCCCGCCCCCCCTCCCAGCTCATGCCCTGACCATCTCTGTTGCCCACGCCACCCCCAGAATCAACCTGCCGCTGCTGGACCGCACGATCCCCGACTACACCAGCTTTAACACCGTGGATGAGTGGCTGGAAGCCATCAAGATGGGGCAGTACAAGGAGAGCTTCGCCAATGCCGGCTTCACCTCCTTCGACGTCGTGTCGCAGATGATGATGGAGTAAGTGCCCGGCTGCCTCCACCCACCATCATCAATACCCCTCCCCACCCATCCCACTAAGTAGGGGGCTCTGGAGGGTGAGGGACAGACAGTGTCCAGTAGGGATGTGTGGGACAAGATGGCCAGCTTGGGGTCATATTCAGAACACCCAGGTCTGCCTGTGACCATGGGCCAATCAGAACCTCCCTCAGCCCCAGTTTTCTTCTGTAAACGGGAGATTGGTAGGACGATCAAAGGGATATAAAGTGAGCGGGCGCTTCATAAGTGCAAGTTCCCTCCTCCCTCCCCGTAGCAGGGGAGACCAGTGCCCCCTGAGTGTCCTGACTCCCAGTCACGCGCTCCTTCCACCCCCAGCCCATCACTCCTGCTCCAGACATCCACCCACTCACCCCCCTCCCTTGCTCTCTTCAGCAGGACACCCCTGGAGAAGCCCAGACAGCTCTCTACCTGGCCCAAAGTCCCCTCCATCCCCACATTTCCTAACACACATGCTTCTCTCCTAAAGGGACATTCTCCGGGTTGGGGTCACCTTGGCTGGCCACCAGAAAAAAATCCTGAACAGTATCCAGGTGATGCGGGCACAGATGAACCAGATCCAGTCTGTGGAGGTTTGACATTCATCCGCCTCGGCTCACCTCTTCCTCCAGCCCCCCCCCCACTCCGCCCCACACGCCAGCCCCCTGGTTCTCCGTCCACGTCCACCGCAGGGTCAGCCACCTGCCAGGAGGCCACGGGCAGCAGGAAGAACCGAGCAGCGCCCCAGCCACGAGACGTCACCAAGAATATGTGCAACTCAGATGATGGAAAAAAGGGAACGGGGACAAAAGAAAATAGATCCAGGGAGGGGGCGGGAAATTCAAGGAATATTTTTTAAAGAGGATTCTCATAAGGAAAGTGATCATTGTTCTTAGGGAAAAAAAAGAAAAGAAAAGAAAAAAAAAAAAAAAGGGCTTGGGAGATCCACGCGATTTGTCCCAATTGGAGACCAAAAGCAGTTTCTCTCCAACTCCCTCTGGGAAGGCGACCTGGCCAGAGCCAAGAAACACTTTCAGGAAAACCAATGTGAAGGGGGAGACAGGGGCCACCCTTCTCTCCTGTCCCTGGGCTGTTCTTCCAGGCCTCACTCAACAGCCACACGGCAGGCAGACGGGGCAGGCGGGCGGACAGGCAGCCGCTCGAGAACCACTCGGGGAAACTCCGCTCCCGCCGCCACTGGGCAAACAGAAGAATTTTTCTGTCTTTGGAGAATATTTTAGAAACTCCAATGAAAAAGACTTGTTTCTCCTGTCGGCTCATGGGGCCAAAAGGGGGCTGTTGTCTTCCTCGGTCGGGGAAACCACGGGGACACCGGCAAGGTCAACCTTCCTGAGGATGCATAGCCCTGCCTGCAGGCCCGATGCTGCAGCCACTGAGAAGGATTGCTCCTGCATTTGGGTTTGTTTACAGCAATTCGTGGACTCGGGGGTATTTTGGTCAGGGGTGGATTTGGTTTGGGGGGTTTGTTTGTTGGGTTGTTTTTTGTTTTTTTTTTTAATGACAATGAAGTGACACTTTGACATTTCCTACCTTTTGAGGACTTGATCCTTCTCCAAGAAGAAGGTGCTTTCTGCTTACTGACTTAGGCAATACACCAAGGGCGAGATTTTATATGCACATTTCTGGATTTTTTATATGGTTTTCATTGACACTCTTCCCTCCTCCCCCTGCAGAGAGGTCCCCCCTGCTGCCAGGCCTCACCAAAGCCAACTGCCACAGGGCCATCTGGGCCGTTCAGAGACCAAGTGAGATTTGGGAGGATGAGGGGCCAAGGTGGAGGGGCACCCCACCCAGGACTGTTTTTGAAAGCACCAGATTGAGAAAGAAGTGAGCCCTAGGGCTGCAGAATCACACGACTTTGCCCACTTCTCCACCCGCCCTCTGCCCCAGTCTGTCCAGTACTTTCTAGACAAATAGGCCCCTTCGAGGTTCCTGAGTGCCCTCGGATGGCCAGAACCCAGTTTCGCCTCTGGGAGCCTAGACTGGGCCCCAGATCATTCACTGTGATATCCCAGCCCTCCAGAGTGTCACCCTCAGAGATGTGTGCAGGCGCTCCTTCCCTCCACTGGGGGGAAAGCGTATGGTTTCTCTCCCACCCCCTCCCCCCACCCCCAGCCCAGACCTTCACCCAGGTCTGAAGGTCTTGGCCGTGGGAAAACCATCAGCCACGAGGTCTGGCTACAAACTCCCTCCTGTGAGCAAATGCAGGCACTTGAGCAGAACAATCGGTTAGTGAACTGAATGGAAATAAACACTTTAGTTATAAAATGACCCCTGTTCTCTGTAAGTTCCAAGAGAGACTCTGGCACCCTGGGGCATGTCAAGTGACCCATGGTGCTCTTTTAAGGGATGCTTCCTTCCCCGGGGTTCTAGAAGGCCCAGGGCTGAGAAAACACATGGAGGACACCAAAGGTCCACGTGGCCTTTGTGGCTCGGGCTTGTCAAAAGCACGGGCAACAGAAGAAGCAAGTTGGAAGTGGCTCGGAATTCACGTTCAATGCCCTGCAAATCAGGATGAGCCGCTTCAGGAGGCATCAGGAGCAGGAGGTTGACAGGGGTGCACTCGGTTCTCCTGGGCCAAAGGAAGGGGGTCCGGCTGTTAGGTAAGCTGTGATAGTGGTAGTGTGAGGGTCCTGGAGTAGCCATGGGTCCCCCGTCAAAGTCACAGGTAAGATCCCCTTATCCTGGTCAACACCAATCTCTGTGCAATTGGGCTCCTACTTACATGTAATCAGAAATCTTTCTGTGGAAGGAGGAGGCAGGGAGGCGGGTGTGCTGTGGATATCAAGTCTGGCTGAGGAGGCAGAGGCAGAGACACCACATCTCAGGACCTTCCCCTTTGTCCATGGGAGACTGACCAGGAGGAAGGATCCCAGCCGCAGGTGGCCCATGGGGCAGCCTGGCCCAGCCTGTCGTCTGTCACTCACCTGTTCTGAGAGCCCGAGATGTAAAGGGAAGGAAGGGATTAAGAGGGGAGCATGGGCCCCTGGGGGGAACAACAGAGTGAGCCACAGGGAAGGCATTGGCTTGCTGCCCACGAACTGGCCAGCCTTGGCCCAGCCAGCTGCCCTTTGTGCCCCAAAGCTGCCCAGCACGGGTGGCAGCTGTCCTAACACACAAGGTCACCTTCTGGAGGGAGCTGCCTTGATGCTCTTCAGATTAACTCCGTCTCCCCAGCCCGCCCCCCACTACTCTGGGCCCCCACACAGGGCTGGCACTCAGTGCTTCCTGTCAGATGGCTTCCTGTCCTAAGCTGCTAGGCTGGTGCCTGCTCGCCAACTCATTTGCCCATCCACCCTTGAGTGCCGAGTCTTCAGGGGTCCCGGGCCCCCCTGTGCCTGCTTCTCAGAGTGAGGATGCCACCCAGACCCTCTGTGTCCCCACTTCAGGGTAACAGGTATCACTGTGACTGCCTCGGGTGTGGGCAGAAGCCCACCTCTCCCTGCTGCTGGGGCAGCTCTGTCCCCACCACCTCTTGCTTGCTTCTCGGCGGGGAGCAGCAGGCCATTCTGCCAAGCGCCTTCCGCTGATAATACCCACTCGCCTGGGCACACGGCTCCGAGCCTCCCGCTGCCTGGTTACTAATCCTTTCCTGGCTCAACCTCCCCAAGTGCCAGCCCCCACCTGCCCCGCAGTGTCAGAGGACTTTCCGGCTGCTCTGCACACAGTTGGTACTGGAGGAAAGAAAGCCGCCTTGTAAACACGGGCCAGGGCACCATGGAAATGGGGACCAGCTGCTCTCGGAGGGTGTGACAAGCAGACGTGTGTAGGGCCAGGCTGGTACTCCTACTCCACTCCTACTGCCCCAGAAGCCCCCAGAATGGGTTATTGTTGATCAGCAGGTCTCTTCCTGGGGGATGATATTCAAAATTTCTATCAACTGGTAAAATGTGGACGGATCAATCAGAATAGATGATGGCCTTCGTGCTAGACCAAAAGGCCTCAGAGTAGGGGCTGGGATGTGAGGGCAGTCGGGGACACTTAAGGGACTGGGGCAGTGCTGTTTACTAACCAGTGGTGCCTCCTGCTCAGATGGCATCAGCTGGACTTTGTCCATCATTTCTGGTTGGTCCCCATGCTGCCACCTCTCAGGGAGCTCTCTGCTACCCCCTTGTGTGCAGTCACTAGCCTTGCACCCTCTCAAATCGGGGGCTCATCCCAGAAGACAGGGAGCTCCCAACCATGCCCAGCCAGCCCTTCCTCTGCCTGGCAGAAGCACAGGAAGGACCCAGGATCCAGACCACCACCCACCCCAGTGCTAGCCCTCAGGCACTCCTGGCTCTCTCCTGGGCCCCCGGGGTTCCAAGACGGTACTAAAAGGCTGGAAGACTCTTGCCAAATAGGGTAAATGCATTCAAAGGACAGGATGCCCCATGATGCTAGGGGAAACACACCCTGACCCCAGAGTGGCAGCCTTGGTCCTATGACTAACTGGAGACATGAATCTGGATAAGTCATTTGCCTTCACTGAACCTCAGTCTCCCATCTGTAAAGTGAGAAGATGGGACTGGGCGAGCCAGGCATGCGAAACACTTTCTACGCCACCATCCTGTGAGGAGGGACTATTTTCTCCCATAGGTGGACGGGGGGGAGGGGAGACTGAGGCTCAGAGAGGGGAAGTAGCTTCCTCAGGATTACACAGCCAGGAAGGGACAGAGCAGGGCTGTGGTCATCTGTTCCCAATGCCCACTCCACCACACTCGGGTGACATGAAGCACACGGTCAGTGTCTGATGACGCTGGTTGGTAAGAGAAGAGAATGCTCAAACCACTGGGGTTGTCAGGGAGGCCTTCGTGGAGGAGGCTGTCTTGAAAATGACAGAAGTTGAGAAGAAGGTCACTCCAGGTGGGAGGTACAGTATAACCAGAGATGCAGAGGCCAGAATTGTCCAGCCATGAGGAGTCAGGTCTGGATGAGCCAAAGGAGTGGTGGGAGGTGGCGGTTGATTGAAGAGGAAGGTGAAGTAGCTTGAGCGTGATGCCCAGTCCAGCCACAGCAGGTTCTTGAGCAGAAGAGCAGCAGAAGGAGCATTGGGTTCTAGCAGAAAGAGTCCGTCCAGCCATCAGATGGATGGCAGGATGCCTCATAGCTCCCCCTCTCCTCCTGGAGGAAGAGCCCCCTGGAAAAGCCCTCATTTCTTCCAGGAGAATCCAAGCCCTGCTGCTTCATTGTCCATCCTCACTCACTGAGGCAGATAATCCAAAGAGTCATTTCAGCTGCTTGGAACAGCAGGGTGGGTTTTGTGCTACCTGGTTCCTAATTCAGCTGCACTCACTCGACCCTCACCCCATTTCCGCCAGGCCCCGCTGAGAGCTGCCGGGCACTGAGGGAGCTGCCACTCGGGACCAGAGTTGCGTGGATGCGGATGGCGGTGGTGGTGTGGGGAGGCAGGCCAGCATGCTGGCAGAGCCCTGGGGGCACAGAGCAGAGTGCAGGGGTGAGCAGGGGCTCGGGCTTGGGTGGGTGGCTCGCACACTGCCCAAGGAAGCCTGTCTCTGCCCCGGGAGGCCTGGCCCTGCCGAGATTACCCAGACGCGTTGGAAGGGTCTGCCTGGGGTCCTGCCGTTTTCAGTAGTGTGTTGTGCTGGGGAAACCCAGAAAGAAGTTGGGGAGCCACACTGCACACGCCTATACCACTTGCTGGCCTTGACAGACTCCCATGAAATGGCTCCTGCCATATAATTTAGCATGAAGAATGACCTTGGAGCTGGCCAGTTTCCCCTTCAGGGAAACCAAAGACAGTGACTTGTCCTTTGTTCTGGGACACAGGAAGGCTCAGGGATGCTGCCCTGGGAGGCTCACCTCAGGAGGTTGATGCCACGGGCAGGGTACTAATTGCTGGTACACTGTGTGGGGCTCTTACTGGTGTTATCATCCCCTCTCTGCTGGTGAGGTGATTCCCAGACCATCCCAAGCAAGCCATCTGCCTTTAGTGTTCCCTCCTTCCTGCCTCATAGGATCTTTCAAAACTTTTGCCATCAGCCACCTGTATTAGAATCTTCTGGGCCGTTCATCTTGCAGATTCCTGGGCTGCACCATGACCCCATAAGTCAGAACCCCTGAGGCCAGCCTCTATTTTTAATAAACTCCTCTAGGAGACTCCTCCAGACACTGAAATCTCTTCACTTCCCCCACAATGACCTATGCCCTGATGTCTGCAGGGAGGGAGGTTCTGGAGTAGACAGGGATTAGGAAAAAGCAAGACATCGTCAGATAAGATGCCCCAACTCAGACATGGATTAGGACCCATGAAGTGGGGGCTGAGCTGACCCTCAGGAATGTGTTGAGACTGAGCTAAGCTTTCAGGAAAATTAGAAAGACCCCCAGACCCAGAGTCTGTCTGAGTTTAGCTCCACAGCATGAAGGCTGCCTCAGGAAAGCTGATACAGCAAGAAGAAACAGGAATTTAATACTTCACAGGGGCCCAGCAGCCCACCCAGGCCACCCTATGGAGACCCCCACAGATCCCAAGGCTACAATCCAGGCCTGTTCATTCAACACGTGGCCAGGTGGGCCAGGCAAAGTCAGGCTAGCTGGGCCCAGAGCATCACATATGCAGCCCCCAACAACCTCTGCTACCCAGACTAAAACATGGCTTTCCCTGGAGGGAGAAGAGGGAGTAAAGGACCCTGTCTCTACTCAGGGTTTAACAGCCCCTGCTGGAGGAGGGGAACGGGAGAGGGAGGAGGTAACAGCCAGGACCACATGCACTCTGGGGGCCCCCGCCGAGACTGTAAAAGTCCAATCTAACATCCCGCGGAGAAAAGATTCCAAGATTCTAAGATTGCAAGCCCCGTGATTCTAAGATTCCAACAGAAGAATTTCATGTTTTTAAGATTCCATCACCCTATGATTCTATGCTGATAGTTCTTAAAATTTCAAGTCCCATCGTTCATCCTCGGTCCTTAAACCGGAGTGCCCTAGCCGTGACGAGAGCGCAAAGAGAGAGTGAGAGACATGGGGAGAAAAACAGCTAATATCAAATATTAGCAACAGCTCCATTCTCTGAGTCAGAGATAGACCCTCGCAAGGGCCCAGGACCCTCCTTTCGAGTGTGACGCTGACTCCCTTTCCTGGGTAAGTGGCAGAATTGCCCACACCTGGCCCTCCCAGTGGCCAGTGGGATGGTGCCCCAGCTGAGCAAAGCCCTCACACAGGCCACAGTGCCTACCAGCTTGTGGGCAAGACAGTCTCACTCAGAAGCCAAGTAGGGGCCTCAGTGGCTCCATCTGGGAGGGGACTTATTTGGGGTGGAACATCCCCCTCCCCACCAGAGAGGAAGGTCCAAGGCAAAGAATTGGCTTAGGAAACTGCCCAAGCGCCCCACCTTGCTGTTCAGAGCCAGAGTCTCAACACTGGGCAACCAGAGGGTCTTACTACAAACCCCAGAACCAGGTGCCTTTCCACTGACACTTGGGCTGCAGTGTCCATGGCTACACAGCCCCTGCCTGATGCCAAGGACCCTTCACCCTTTCCGTTGAGGCCACTGCCTGTGGGATCTGGAAGGCCAAGGAGGCGCCTCTGGATTGGTCGGAACGAGTGGTCAGTCTGGCTGCCCTCCCTTCCATGGACAGGGATTCTGCTGAGCAGGGGGCACAAAGCTGAGTCCCTGAGGCCGGCCCAGGGCAGGCCTGGCAGGGACACTTCCCGACAACCAGCCTCTTTGGACTCCAGAGAAGAGTAATTACTGGTTGATCATGCCCAGCCCCAAATCCTAATCATAGCTGCTATTTCTTGAGTGCCAACAATGTGCCAGGAAACGCACTTAACTTTTTATACACATTGTCTCGCTTCACCCTCACACAGCTCTGTGAGACTAGGAACCTCAGAGACGTGTATGGTGGCTTTCCCAGGTCACAGAGCCAGCCAGTGGTCTCTGACCCCAGGATCTGCCCTCATCAACACTATGCTATGCTGCTACCAGTGGCCCCTACTCAGCCCCACCCCCTGTCAGACCCTTTGCCAATCAAATCCAGATCTCTGTGGGGGAACTCTGTTCAGGGCACATTTTCTTTGACCATGGCCTCCCGGAGCCACTGTCAGAGCCATGGGCGGTGGAAGTGAGCATTTGGACTCCTCCCTCCACAACCCAGGTGTCCATTCCAGCCTGGGCCATGCAGGCCAGAGCTCTCAACCAGGGACCAGGGGGTCTGGCAGGGTTTCACTGAACCCTATTCCCTTTGGTCGTGAACATGGGTTTTCCTGACAATGCTGGGGTGTTGGGAAGTGATGCGGCTGGGGTTCCGATGGCTGTGGGTCAGACCTAGCTCCTCCCCACTGCTATGACCAAGGAAATCTCACCAGCTATGTCCATGAGCAACCCTGATCCTGTTACTCCAATGCCTTTGTAGGAGTATTTTTAGCAGAACTTTTTTTTCCAAAATAAATGTGAATTGTAAAAATTATTGCTCTGACTCATGGCTTGTTCGTTTGTTTGCTTCTTTGTTTGTTTTCCCACTGAGGTTTCCCAGGGAACAAATGGGCACCCCTAAATGTTCTTAGCAGAGTTTTGAAGCATGGCTAGGAGTTTTCCAGGGCTTAGAATGGAGCCGGGGCTAGGCCTAGAATTGCGGTTGGGGTGGGGATTTGTCCTGGGCTGGAGTAGGGTGTTGAACTGGAACACTACGAAGAACACTCAGTCCTGTTTAAGATTCCCATGTCTCCATCAGGGATCCTAGCCTTGGAATCACAACTCTGCCATTTGTTAGCTATGTGTCCTTGGAGAGGTCGTATAACTGCTCTGAGCCTCATTTTCATGTCTGTAAAATGGGGCAATAAAACCAATCACCTAGAGTGTAGTGAGGATTATATGGCAGAGCCTTAAATATGTGAAAAGGGCTCGTCTAGAAAGCTGTTATCATTTGCAGCCTTTCCCATGCTGGAAAGAGCATTTCATGGAACCAGTGTTCCTGGGAGCAGACTTGGAGAACCAGTGCTTGGGTAATGCTCTGGGAATTAGAGGTAGAGCAGGACTGAGGCTGAAGTCAGGCCTGGGAACGCGATGGGGTCGAAGTCAAAGGGAATGGGATCTAGGAGGTTGTCTTTTGATTCATTCATTCAATACTCATTTATTCAATCAAAAATTACTTACTGTATTCCTAGTACATGAAATGTGCTGTATTAGATACCTGGGGGAAACATAAATGACCCAATGTGCATCCTGCCCTGGAGAGCTCATCAGGACATTTGGTTGACTTCACTGCACATGAATTGGGCACCCACAGAGTGCCAGACATGAGGCTGGTACTAGGAATGCCGTAGTGACTTAGACATGTGCCCTCCCTCATGGAAGTCCCCAGTCAGTGGAGGAAACCAGTAGGCACTCAGGTTATTACAACTCAGGGCAACGCGTGCAACAGTCAAAGTGCCTGTAGATTCCAGGAAAGGTGCCATTAATCCTGAATGGGAGCCCCTAAGGGTCCTGACTGGGGTTCTAAAGCATGCCTGGGAGTTCTCCTGGAAGCTAAGGATAAAGTGTTCCATGTAGAGGCAACAGCAGATACAAAGGTATGAAGTCAACATTGATATATTTTGTGAATTACTATGTAAGTAATACAAATAGAAACGTGACTACCACGTTAAAAACTAATAAATGATTCTTTATACCAGTTTGTACATACAGACCTCTGGGCTGCCAGCCCCTCTCAGGGCTTAGGGTACCGGGTGGAGGAGACTCTGAGAGCTCACAGTGAGGCCAATTGGGTCACATACCACCTGCGGGCACACAGCACAGTTAGAGCCCAGTGTGCAAACTTAAGACCTTCCTTAGACATCCTGGGGCCTCTGACTCAATGCCAGAGACAGCTTCTGTCTGTCCCAGCCCAGTTCCTCTGAGAAGTATGAATCCCTTACTAGTTCCACTGGCGAGCCCAGGCCCTGGTCCACACCAGGCTCCCCCTAGATCCAGCACAATCTCATGGAGAGTTGCCCCAGCTCAGGGACGCTGCCCCAGGTCTCCTACCCACCCCACCCCCCAGTTCTTTCACCAAACCCTCTTCTCGCACTTCCTTCCCACCCAAAGAGTAGCTGCAACCTCCCTCTGCCCCTCCTGGCTCTATATGGGCGTCCGTGGTCTCAGTCATTTCACAGGGACAGAGACATCGCAGTGACAAGAGATGTCATCAAGGAGAAAAGAGAAACAGAGGAGGAGTTTTCTCCATAGACTCTCACTAGGTCTGGTGTCAGAGCCATGGAATCCCCTCCCCCGCCCCCCCCCATGCCAGGTAAGACTGTAGAAAAAGTCCATCCCCACCACCGCCTCCCCCCAGTCCCCACCACTCCCATCAGACCAAAGGGGCCAGCCCTGCCCCAGAAACCCCGCTGACTCAGCATGTGGAGTCCTGGGGCCGGTAGCACCCCTGCCCACTGCTGGCATTCCTCCCCTGATGCCCCCTGGATGGCACAGTAATAAAATTTGAGATTATATTAGTGCTGCTGCTGCCATGGCCCCTCCTCCCCCTCCCCCTGGTGATGGAGGGTCCCGAGGCAGCAAGAAATGTGCTGAAGCCTGCCCCAATCCTCTTACCCCAGACCCCACCCCTACATACTCACATGCATAAGGTCCCCTCTCATCCAGGGGCACTCATGTTTATACACACATATTTTTGCCATCAGCTACAAACAGGCACGCACCCGCACATTCATGCATGCACACATACACCCATAGCTGCAGGCTCACGTTCAGACTCACCCCATACACATCAAGTCACATATACACAACAATTACCCCCACAGCATGACCGCAAGTAACTCAGAATACTCCCTCTGTGTCAGGCGTGGTTCTGAGTGCTCTGCACATTATCATCCTGCTTAATCTTTTAAACCCGTGCTTCTCAAACCATCTGTGGTGAAAGACCAGGTTTGCTTGGGGGGGGAGGGGGTCTGTTTTGTTTTGTTTTGTTAATTTCCAGTTGTTTGTCGATCAGTATAAGGTCTTACTGTGAATTCAACACCCAACCTTGTTTATACCCTGTTACATGAGACCTGTCCCTGATCTCACACTTGGATACTATGGCAATGTCACGATGCTACAAATATTTCTGTAATATCTGTACCTACCTTGTCATAGACCAGAAACAAACAGTTCTAGGACAGGCACGAGTCCTATCTATATCTTGAGTAGCAATCCCTTAAAGCATGCCAGAAAGTGGACAACTGGCATTATCCCCATTCGATAAATAAGAAAACGGAGGTACAGCATTTTGAAGATTGCCCACAGTTACACAGCTAGTAAGGGCAGGAGCCAGGATTAGAACCAGGACGGTCTGCTCCAAAACTGTGCTGTCTCATATCCCTACACACTTGGGCACAGAGTTATACTCACATACACAACAAAAGACACACACCTGCAAATACACATATGGACAAGCACTCCAGACACAAATGTGCATGTATTTATTCACTATAGTAAACACACAGGTATGCACACAGAACTACAAGCACAAACATACAGATGTGTCTGTTTTGCTAATTATTATGTCCCTGGTGCTAGTACATTGCCTGGCACACAGTAGGCACTTAGAAAATATTTCTGAATGAATCAATACCTTTATGCCCCATATGCCTTCCTTCCATAAGAACATATTGTCTATGAGTGTATAGATTCTCTTTCATGGAGGGACTAACACAGCAGGTTATAAGCACGATCTTTGGGTTCAGGCAGATCACAGCTCAAATCCTGTCTCTGACATTAATGCTGTGTGACATGGGGAAGTTGCTTCGCCTCTCTGAGCCTCAATGTCATCATCTAGAAAATGGAGATTTCAGGGGCACCTGGGTGGTTCAGCCGGTTGAGCGTCCGACTTCAGCTCAGGTCATGATCTCATGGCTGTGAGTTCGAGCCCCCTGTCCGGCTCCGTGCTGACAGCTCAGAGCCTGGAGCCTGCTTTGGATTCTGTGTCTCCCCCTCTCTGCCCCTGCCCACCCCCCAGCTTGCACTCTGTCTCTGTCTCTCTCAAAAATGCAAAAATGTTAAAAAAATTTTTTTAATAAAATAAAATATAGTGGGCACAGAAGAATGCATGATCTAAGACCTCATTTTTAAAAAGATTAAGAGCAGCCAAATTAATCAATGGTGGTAGAATTCATGAGTGGTTATTTCCAGGAAGTGGAGAAGGGAACCACAGGAGAGGCTGGAAGTGTTCCACACCTCGGTCTAGGTGGCAGTTACACAGGTACAGACATAGGTTAAAAAAAAAAAATCATCAATTTGCAAGAATGAGTGGTCAGGGAAGGGCTCACAGAGGTGACAGGTGAGTAAACATCGGAGGGAAGGGAGCCGTGAGTGGTTCGCTGGAGAAGGAACCGTGCAGGCAGGACAGCAGGAGCAAAGGCCAAGGATACCTGGCAGGTCCAAGGAGCAGCGAGAAGGCCAGAATGGCCGAGGCAGAGAGAACAAGAGGCCAGTGGGAAGAACCGGGGGCCTCTGTAGGCCATGATAAAGACTTTAGTTTTTCTTTGAATGAAATGAAAGCCCTAGGAGTGTCTGAGAACACAAGTGCCGTGATGTGACTTTTAAAAGGATCCCTCTGAGTGTCCTGTAGACTGATGTCTGTGAGTATATTAGTCAGGGTTCTCCAGAGAAACAGAACCACTAGGATATATATTAAGAGATTTATTTCAAGGAATTGGCTTACATGATGTGGCGGGCAAACCCAAAGTCTGTAGGGAGGCTGAAAGGCTGGAAAGTCTCCAGCGGGAGCTGCCGCCGCATTCAGAGGCCAATTCCTTCTTGCTTGGGAACTGCAGTTTTACTTTTGTGGCCTTTCACTGATTAGATGAGGCCCACCCAGGTTATCGATGGTACTCTCCTTTACTTAAAGTTCGCTGATTGTGGATGTTAACCACATCCACAAAATACCCACGCAGGAACACCTAGATGAGTGTGTGAATAACCGAGTATCTTAGCCTCGTCACATTGACACAGAAAACTAACCATGACAGGGGGTAAGGATGGAAATGGGGAGACAGGAAATCACTATAATAACCCTGGAGGGAGAGGATGGTGGCCTGGAAATGGCCAGAAGAGCAGAGGTGGGGAGGAGGGATTGGATTACAGACTCAGTGTGAAGTAAAGCCAGCATGACCTACGGATGGGATGAATGTGAGAGAAAGTGGGGATCCAGGAGTCCAGCCTGGGCAACAGCAGAAGCAGAGCTTCCACTGATTGAGATGGACAGACTACAGGAGGAACTGGTCTGGGGTGAGGCTGACAGTCTCATTTTGGACATAAGGCAGAGATGCATCCTGCATACCCAGTAGGCAGGTGGGCACGTAAGTCTGGAGTCAGAGGAATAGCCAGGGGTAGAGATACAAATTAGGGAGCCCAGGGTTCGGCCAGGGAAGTATGGTAAAGCCAGAAAGGGACAGAGAAGAGACAATGGCAATGACCCAGGGGCCAAAGCTGTGCAGACAATGAGATAACACCGCACACCTGTTGAGAGCGTTAAGTCTGTTAAGACAAGCTACAGACTGGAACGTATTTGAAACCAGGGACTAGTATCTAGAATATGTAAAGAACTCTCAAAACTCAACAATTTCTTAGAAATCCAATCAGGAAATGGGCAAAAGACATAAAGAGACGTTTCACTGAAGAGGATATACAGATGGCAAAAAAGCGCATGAAAAGGTATTCAACGTCATTCATGATTAAGAAATTACAATTACAAAAATAATAATAGTGACCAATGCTGGCACAAATGCAGGGAAACTATGTACATATATAACTGTATATATATATGTGTGTGTGTGTGTGTGTGTGTGTGTACACATACATATACATACTGATACATTGCTGATGGATTATAAAATGGTACAGGCACTCTGGAAAACAGTTCATCAGTTTCTTTAAAAAGAAACAAAAACAAACAAACAAACAAAAACCCTACCATATGGCTCATCAGTTGCACTCCTGGGCATTTGTCCCAGAGAAATAAAAAACTTATGTTCACACAGATACCTGTAAACAAACGTTCCTAGCAGCTTTATTCGTAATAGCCTAACATTGGAAACAAGCCAGACATCCTTCATCAAATGAATGGTTAAATAAACTGTGGGGCATCCACACCATGCAACTATTACTCTACAACAAAAAGAAAAAAGCTGTTGATACTTGCGACCACTTGAAAATCTCCAGAGAATTATGCTGAGTGAAAAAAAAAGTTCCCCCCCAAATTACATATTGTATGACTCCATACACATAATATTCTTGAAATGACAAAATTACAGAAATGGAAACCAGATTGGTGGTTGCTAGGAGTTCAGGAGGGGGTTGTGTTGGTAAGCAACTGGGCATGGGCTAGAAAAGGGCAAGAGGGATCCTTGTGATGATGAAAATGTTCTCTATCTTGACTCCATCAATGTCAATGACTCTATCAACTTGCCTACGATATCGTACTACAGTTTTGCAAGATGTTTCCATTGGAGGAAACTGGGTTAATGGCACACTGGTTATTTCTTTCGACTGTATGTGAATCTACAATTACCTCAAAATACAAAGTTTAATTTTTATTTTTTTTTAATTTTTTTTCAACATTTATTTATTTTTGGGATAGAGAGAGACAGAGCATGAACGGGGGAGGGGCAGAGAGAGAGGGAGACACAGAATGGGAAACAGGCTCCAGGCTCTGAGCCATCAGCCCAGAGCCCGACGCGGGGCTCGAACTCACGGACCGCGAGATCGTGACCTGGCTGAGGTCGGAGGCTTAACCGACTGCGCCACCCAGGCGCCCCTAAAGTTTAATTTTTAAACGGACATGCAAAACGCTAGCTTACATTTTGTATTAGATCCAACAGGCATAAAAGCCATCAACATTTTAAAACTTCTGCTCTTCACCAAAAGACATCATTAAGAAACTGGAAAGGCAAACCAAAGACTGAGGGAAAATATTTGCAGCTCTGACAAAGCACTTGTATCCAGAGCATAGAGAGAATCTCTACAATATGAGCAATACAATGCAATTAAAACCACAGTGGGACAGGACTTCACAACCGCTAGCATGCCTAAAGTTGGAAAGACTGACAATGCTAACTTTTCACAAAGATGTGGAGTAACAGAAGGGTCACATGTTGCCGGTGGAAATGTAAAATAGTACCAGTGCTTTGGAAAACTTCACGGCTTACCTAGATATTTACCAAAAGAAATGAAAACATGTATTCACAAAAAGACTTATACAGGAATGCTTTTTCATAGCAGCCCCAATCTGGAAACAACCCAAATGTCCATCAACAGATGAAGGGATGAGCAAATGTGGTGTACTCATACAGTGGAATGCTACTTCGCAATAGAAAGGAACAAACTTTTGATACACACACAGACATGGGTGAACCTCAAAAACGTCATGCTGGGGGCGGGGGGACGACCCAAATGGCTACACTGTATGATTCTATTTATATGAAACTCCAGAACAGGCAAAATCATCCACGATGATAAAAGTAGATCGGTGGCTGGGTGCAGGGAAGGGGACTGACCGCAAAAGAATAGGAAAGACGTTTGAGGGATAATGGAAATTTTCCCTATCTTGATTATAGTGGGCATAAATGTCAAAATCATGGAACGGTACCCTGATAACGTGTGCATTTCATTTTATATAAATTAAAACTCAGTTGATTTTTAGTACGAAGACAAAATACAAGCCCAAAGGGGCTCTATCAACTTGCTATGAAAGTTTCTAAATGTTTACTCTAAATTTCCGTACTGAACTCTTCCACCCCATGGACAAAAAACAGCTGTGGTCCGCGGTCCACACTCTGAGCAGCAAACACCCTACCCCACTTTGCCAACTACTCGCTCCTCTAACACATCTCCCCAGCTCCGCCTTTCCAACTCTAGATCGGAAAGCCCGGAGGCCAGCAAGGGGGAGGCTCCCGACAGAGCCCGCGGTCACTGGGTCTTGAATACGGGCTTGCGCTGCAGCCGCAGCACCCGGTAGGTGTTCAGGCCCGGCACGTCGAAGCCAGGAGACAGTCCGTGGCGGTCCAAGGGGTAGAAGTTGACGAGCTGCCCGTGCTGCGCCTCGAGGGAGAGCCAGGCGTCGCCGAGCGGCAGCTCGCAGGGGAACTCGCGGGCCACGTGCAGCTGGAAGACGCGGCCGCGCAGGTGACGCAGCGCCAGCGTGCGGAACGCGGGGGGCACCAGCGCCTCGACGCGGGGCCCGAACTGGCGCAGGCGCAGCTCGCCCTCCGGCCCGGGGCGCACCTCGTAGAAGGTCTGGTTGGCGAAGGTGAAGTAGCCGGCGAAGGGGCGCGCGCTGGGCGGCGGGGCGGGGCTGGGCTCGGCCTCGCGTAGGGCCCTCTCCATGGCGGGCAGGAGCACGTCGTAGGCCTGCGCCACCAGATCGCGCCCGGGTGGCCGCGGCCCCGCCAGCAGCAGCACGAGGCTCAGGCGCAGCGGCGGCACCAGGGAGAAGGTGGCGGCGTAGCCGTCCAGGTCGCCGTCCTTGCGCACCACGCGGTAGCCCCCCTGCGCGTGGAACTCCCACGGGGTGCCCGTCTCATTGGCGAAGTAGGCGCCCGAGCAGGCCAGCAGCGGCGCCAGCAGGGCCTTGGCCGCGTCGGGCCGCAGGAGCGGGAGCCCGCCGCCCAGGAGCACCATGGCCAGCTTGGCCAGGTCCGCCGGGGTGGAGTACATCTGGCCGGACGGCCGGTACCAGCCCAGGTCGTAGAGCGGCGCCGGCCGGCCGCTGCCGTAGAAGCCAGCCGCCAGGCGGGCGCGCACTAGGGGCGTGAGGTCGAAGCCCGTGTCCTCCATGCCCAGTGGTTCCAGCACGTTCTCCAGGATCCAGCGCTGGTAGTCGCCCTGAGCAGTGTGCGCTGCGAGGACGTGGGCCAGAAGCGAGAAGGCCAAAGTGCTGTAATGGCACCTGGAAGAGTAGGGGTGGAAACTGGGATGCGGCCGTGGGTGAGCATCTCCAGGCCCTGAAGAGCCGGGCCCCACCTGCTCAGACCGAGATGCCACCAGAGGTTCGTTGGACTGGGCGCGGTTGAGAAGGAACCTGCTTCACTGCATCCCAGGTGGTCAGACCCAGCAGAGACCCCAGAGATGATTGACTACAAGGCACTATCCTACATCTGGGAAGACTAAGGACCAGAGAGGGGCAGAACTGCCCAGAGTCACACGGCAACTTGGAGAAGAGTTGGACACAGCAACACATCTGGGAGAGTGGTAAAACAAATCTTTTTGGTCCTTTTTACTTTAGTGTAATTGATTTTATCAAATGGAAAACTAGAGTCCTGGGGCACCTCGCTGGCTCAATCAGTTAAGCATGAGACTCTTGATTTCAGCTCTGGTCATGATCTCACAGTTCATGGGCTCAAGCAACACAGATCCTGCTCGGGGTTCTTTCTCTCCCTCTCTCTCTGCCTTCCCCCTGGATGTGTGCTCTCTCTCTCTCTCTCTCTCTCTCAAAATAAATAAATGAAACTTAAAAAAAAAAAGTTCACTGTTCACTCACAAGAATGCACATTGCATGAGGAAAGGCTGCTTGTAATTGGCTCCCTGCTGTATCTCAGTAGGTAGGTGTTGTATCTCGGTTGAGTAGGTGCTCGATAAAAGTTGAGTTGGTGAATCGACAGAATACGAGGTTCACACAGAACTGAACCTGGGCCCAGCTTCCCCCTGCCTTGCGGTGCCAGCCTGTCTGGGCCTGTCTTCCCAGCTGTGGACTAGGGGATGCATTCAGGGATCCCTGCATCTCCCTTGGCTCCAGATGTCTAGGGTGAGGTGACTCAGGCTCTCTCCTAGGAGGGGTGTGTCACCTCTGGAGGTTCCTAATGTCGGTGGGGCCTCAGACACACTCCTCACCTGGTTCCTGGGTCTGCCACCAGCACATCATCCTTGAGCAGGCTCAGGGCCTCCTGGGTGCTGCCCCTCCACAGCAGGGAAGTAGAGCGGAGCCTTCTGGGCAGCCCTGGGGAAGAGCAGTGATCAGAACTGCTGGGCCGGCTGAAGGTGGGATAGTGGCCCCCGGATGCACTCCCTCCCCCACCTTCCGTGGATTGAGAGATAATGACCGCAGAATCACTTAAAAAAAAAAAAAAAAAAAAGTCTGGCATGGACTCTAACCCTCCCTGTGTTTGGTTGGGCAAGTCACTTAGCCTCTCTGAGCCCCAGTCTTCCCTTTCCTCTCTTCCCGGGGAACACAAGGGAAATCATTTAATTTCCTATATCATAGGGCTCAGGTGAGATAAAATGCTCAGCTTGGGGCCTGGCCATAGTAACTGCTCAAAAAAATAATTGTTATCATCAACCCATAGAAGTTTGATTCCATAAAATTCTTGAGGTCAGTACCCAAACAGGTTTTGCCAAACTGGCTTCTCTGACCACTTGGAATTTTTTGTTTATTGGATGTGACATGTATGGGAAGGATTACAGGACTGGGATTCTTTCCATCCCTCCACCTGGCCATAGTTTTCAAGCACCACGTTTTGTTCCAAGGTCTGTTCTGGGTCCTGGGCATTCAGTAGTGAACAAAGTAAAGTCCTTGACCACATGGAGTTTCCATTCTAGTGGAGGGGACAGATGATTAATAAATACTCGTGCTATGGGGTAAGAAAGGAGGGATTGTTATTTGATACAAGGTGATCAGAGGAAGGTGACCCTTGAGCAGGTGGGAGCTGGAGGAGGAGAGGGGGAGAGCCAAGCAGCAGTGTGAGGGAACAATGTCATGCAGAGGGAAGGTGTGGAACAGCCAAGTGTGGAGGCCCTGAGGCGGGAGTGACTTAGCTTGTTTGAGGACCAGTGTGGAACAGCCAGTGTGGCTGAAGAGTGAGGAGGGGAAGACTTCAGAGGTGAGAAGTACTGGGATTGTAGGCACCAGGTGTCACGGGGTGCTATAGGGTACTGGAAGGACTTGGCCTTTTCTCTGAGTCGGATGTGACCATGGCTGGGGTCGTGAGCAGAGGAGTGATGAAATCTGATGTATATTTCATCAGGGTTGCTCTGGTTGCTGTTTGAAAACAGACTTGGCGGTGGGGGGAGGCGGGCCCCCCGAAGCAAGGAAGCCTATAAGGAGACTTGAAAAATCCGCATTTTTTTCATGGTGGCTGGGACCCGGGAGCCAGCTGTGGAAGTGGTGAGGACGGGTTGGGTTCTGGATCTACTTTGAGTGTGGAGCCAACGGAATTTGCTACTTGAGGGGATGTGGAAGGTATGGGGGTTGGAGGTATCAGGGGTGACTCAAAGGCCTTTGGCCTGAGCAACTGGGAGATGGAGTCCCAGGCCCCGGGTGTAAGTTCTGACTCTGGAACTTCTTGCTGTGTGGCCACAAACCATGTACCTTACCTCTCTGAGCCTCTACTTGTTCCTCTTTAAATGGGCTGCAACACCTGCTGTGGTTTCCCTAGGAAGTGTTAGAAGGCTTAACTCAGAGAATGGATGAAAAGCTCCAGGAACGGGAGACAGCTGTAGATTACAGTGAGAGTCGATCATAAAAGACATTGAGAGCCTAGAACAGAAGTTATTCAGGCAGCTGTTGCCTCAGCTGGCCCCTTGGGACTGTAGAAGACATGTAGGGTATTTTTAAACTAACCAAGCACCCTGGACTTGGTTCCCTGGGTATGGATGAAGAAGAGTCCACAATACACCCCTAGAGGGAGCCCTGGAGTCAGAGTTATAACCCAGGTGGCTTGAACAGGATGCCGGAAGAGCCTAAGTAAGCCTGAAGGCTCCTTACCTGCATGGCCCCTTCCAAGGCCTATATCTAACTTGGAATTTTTAATAATGCATTCTTAAAGAGGACCCCCATAATTACATCCTCATCAGGCCCCACTGCACCTAGGTCTAACCCTGGCTAAAATAACCAAAGCTACATTGACAAGTACCTGCTGTGTGCCAGGAGCTCTGCTAAGTGTTTTACACTCATTATCTCATTTAATCCCCAATAATAAGGCAAACCACAGTCATTTTACAGGGGAGAAAATAAGGCTCAGAGAAGTTCAATGACTTGCCCAAGATCACCCAGCTGGGAGAAGGCAGAGCTGGAAGTTCAGTGCTCATGCCCTTAACCATCAGGCCACCCTCCCCCAAGAAGAGTGACCCTGTCCTGCCTCAGCTGCTTCAGGAGGTTCCATCCTCTCGCTGAACCTCGGGTGCACTGCCTGGGCTCAGGAGTGATAACCAGCCATGTCCATTGACTAAGACCTCAGGCCTTTTGAAACAATGAAATGGCATCATTTCAAATGAAATGGCCTGGGTGGCTCAGTGGGTTAAGCGTCTGACTCTTGGTTTTGGCTCAAGGTTCATGAGTTTGAGCCCCCATGTCTGGCTCTACACTGACAGTGTGGAGTCTGCTTGGGATCCTCTGTCTCCTCTCTGCCCCTCTCCCTGCTTGTGCACGCTCTCTCTCTCTCTCTCTCTCTCTCTCTCTCTCAAAATAAATAAGTAAACTTAAAAAAAAAATGGCAGGCACATGTATGTCCATTTAGTTTATATAAAGGTATTATAGAGTAATATGTACATTACACATTCTTATATGTATTCATTCATACACATATGTGCACTTTGTGTGTATATTATTTTATTTATTCAAATAGTAGCATATAATATATGCTGTTTGAGCTTTTTCCCCCACTTAACACTGTATCTAATTCCATCTCAGTACATAGACAACATTATTCCCCTTTTTTCTAACACTACATCTGATTTGATTATATAGCTGTGTTACAGTTTGTTTAGCCACTCCCCTGCTTATAGATATGTAGGTGTTTCAGTCTTTTGCCGTTACAAACAGCGCTGCAGTGAATGCATGCAGACCTCACACCACACATGTGTGAATACATCTGTAAGAGAATCTCCTAGAAGGGTAATTGCTGAGCCAAAGGATCTATGCATTTTTAATTGTGGTAGATATTATCATTGTCCCCCATCCAGGTTGCAGCAATGTAAATTCCCACCACTGATGCATCAGAGGGTCTAGTTCACCATAACTTCACCAACCCAGTGCACCCACCATTTTGGCCTTTGCCAAGGGAAAAATGTCTCTCCGTGGTTTTAATTTGCGTTTATGTTGTTATGAATGAGGTTGAACATCTTTTAATATGTTTTCATAGTGTTAAGGGCCATTTGTATTTCCTTTCCTGTGAATTGTCTATTCTGTTCCTATTCTTTGCCCATTTTTCTGTCGGGTTGTTAGTCTTTGTATTGATTTGTACGTAATCTTTGTATATTGAGGGAAATTAGGTCTTCATTGTAGATCTGTGTACAAATATTGACCTGTTCTTGACCTAATAAGCAGATCTTGACTTTCAACTTGCCAACTGATCTTGATTTGTCTCCTTGATCTAAACTCCCAGATTTCACCTCCGCTTTTACCTCACCAGATCTTTCTACCCCTGGTCCACCATCCAGGGCGGGTGAGAGGGAGATGTGGCTGGCCTGGCTGCATGAGAACCTGCTGCTCAGTTGCCACCCCTGAAATGGTTTGGGTTGAGCTGCAAAACTTCAGGGCTGCTCACCTGAGAGCTGGCTGGCCATCCTTCGGAGGGTGACAGACGAAGGCCTTGGGGCTGGGCCCACCTTCTCCAGCTCATCCATCAAGCTCTGTTGTTCAGGGGCTGATGCCATGCCCAACGGGTTGTTAATGGTGAAGGTGCTGGCATACCGCTCCAGAGGGTCATCTAGAGAGGCTACAGTGCCCTCCTCCCACAGCCGATACAGCATGAGGACTGGAAAGATCTTAGAGATGCTGGAGATTCTGGGAAGTGTTAAGCACACAAGGGTGCAGAGGATATACAGTTGGCCTTACAACCTCCGTCCTACACCCCAGGTCCCAACTTTCTAATGCTCTAGGAAAGCACTGAGTCCACCCTCTTCAGTGTCTCAGATGGAAATTCAGCAGTCTCTGTAGAACTGCCTTTGGGATGTTCGAGAACATAGCACAGTGGCAGGTGGACACTCTTGACTGCCTACCCCGTGCCAGGCCTTAACCCAAGCCCTTCCCATTCTGGGATAGACATAGGTTGGGATCATGTACCTCTGCCTCTTACTAGCCAAGTGGTCTTGGGCAAGTACTAGATCTCTCTCAGTTTCTGTTTCATTGTCCATTTTACAGGTTGTAGAAAAGATTGAGCGAGATTGGGCATGTGAAGTGCTTGGCAAGATACCTGGAAGGTAGGTAGCAAGTGTTGAGTAAGTGATAGCAAATGCAATTGTGGGCCCAGGCCTGGCACATGGCAGGTGCAGTGTGAATGGAACCTCTGTAATCCTCACAGTGTCTCTGGGAGTGAACGTGTTCCCTTTGCATTGTCAGCTTGGAGGATCCTGCAGGCAGCACCTAGGAGGGGAGACTCTGGGTGTGCCGCAGGGGGTCCCAAGTTTCTTCCGTCTGGACCGCTGCCACCAACTAACAGCGACCCGGGGCAAGGGCCCAAGAACTGGTTACAGTTCCTTCGTGGCACATAGTAGGGTGTGGGAGGTGGGACACAGGGAGCATTTTCTAGTTAGGGAGGTTCTGGGCTAAGAGCTCTCCAGAAAAGATTCCTTCCTGACTTGTTACCCCTGTGGTGTGATGTTGGGCACTCTCTGGTCCTCTCTGGCCCTCAATCTCCTCATCTATAAAGTTGTCAGGACTTAATAAAGGGTCCTGGCAGCTTGGACCCCCAGTCACGATTCTCTTGAGTCCCCCTACCTCCTAGGTCTCCCTTGTCCTCCCATCCCATGCCCCCCTCCACAGGACCCCAGAGGTCACCCAGCTGACCGGTACATAGTGTATTCACTGGGGGGCCCAGAGGCCGGGTCTGATCCATTCTTCCTCCCAAAGTTCCCAGTCCAGAGCACGGTGTCATTGTGGATGACAACTGCAGACATGGCAGCCAGGCCCGGGGCAGACAGTGCCTGACGCAGGATCCTGTCCACCTTGGAGGAGAAGAGCAGGAGTGCAGGCGCAGACAAACACCCCTCTGGTCCTGCTTGCCCTACGCATTCCCACACCACACCCTGCACACAGCGCCCCCTGCCGGG
>NW_024412388.1:17044226-17071447 GCF_014898765.1 Herpailurus yagouaroundi
GCCTCAGACCTCGGGTTCTCAGACCCCCTGGGATTGGACCCCCACCCAGTTACAACCAGAGCAGCTCCTCTAAATTTGTTTTTATGTAGGGCTTCCTCGTAAGATTTCTGTTCAAAGAAAATTTCTTTGGGAAAATGTAAAAGGGGAGAGGGGTTAAACTACTGATGTCGTTGAACCCTGTCTGCTGCCCTAGAAAACCTCATGAAGGCCTGGTCTGACCCCCTAATGTTGGAGGATTCACTATAGAGGCCCCTAGACCCTCCTTGAACATTTATTGAAAGGACATTGTTTTCAATAATGAAATACAGTGACAATGATAACATCCAAAGTTATTGGACATTTGGAATGTGCCAGGCACAATATAAAGTGATTTTCATGCATTGTCTCATTTTTTTTTTTTAGTTTTTTAATGTTTTTTTTTTTTTTTTTTTTTTTTTTTTTGAGAGAGAGACAGACAGAGAGACAGAGTGTGAGTGGAGGAGGGGCAGAGAGAGAGAGGGAGACACAGAATCCGAAGCAGGCTCCAGGCTCTGAGCTGTCAGCACAGAGCCCTACACGGGACTCGAACTCACAAGCTGTGAGATCATGACCTGAGCTGAAGTCAGACGCTTAGCTGACTGAGCCACCCAGGCACCCCATGCATTGTCTCATTTAATCCACAATAAGCCAGTGCTAAATTTCTCCCTATGTTACAGATGAGAAGATTGAGTCTATGAGATATGAAGCGACTTGCCCAAGTGGCTAATGGTTAGTGGAGTCAGGATTAGGACCCCAGGCTAACTCCAACCGTAGGTCCTAATTAACTGCCAGACCTCCTTGCTGAGTGATTTAGCAGGTCCAGAATTGAGTTCTGTCCATGTGTGGTTTCCACCCCGGCACTTTGCCTCTGTGTGCCTCAGTTTCCTCCTCTCTAGATAGGGATTCATGAGGCATTTGTATAAAGAAGCTACCGCATACTAGGTGCCCACTAGAAGCCAGCTACGATTACTGTTGCTATTTCTTGTTTTAATTGCTATGACCCTGGAGCCTCATAGCACTGTTCTGCTCCCTCTCCTTCACTAAAGCTTTTCAGGTACTTGCAGACAGTGATGGTGTCTCTGCCCAGGCCCTCTCTTACATGGACACGTCACCTGCCTTCCCTTCAACCGTTCCTTGGATGACAGTTTCACACCCCTCCGCTGTGCTGCTGCTTGTACACTTCCAGTCGTGTTTCATTTGTCTGTGTGTCTCCTAAGGTGAGTGAGCTGGCCAACAACCCCCTCTAGCGTCAGGCCATCATGCAGTGGTAAGAATCGTGTTATAAGCTGTGTGTGCTTAATTACATTGCAGTGGCCTCTGTGATACGGGCTGTGTCCTCCTCCCCCCGTCCCACCTTTCTCCCTCCCCCACCTGCAGCCCCAGCAGCCTGACTTCCCTGGTGGTTCTCTGTGTGTGCCTTGCACTCATTCTGCTGCCTCTGCCCCTGTGCACATGTTGGTCCCTCTATCCGGAGCACATGCTTCCCTCCCTCAGTCTCCCTTACTGTATGTATAAATGCATATCACCTGGGTACTTCCTACTTGTTCACATCTCCGTTTAGACATCATTCCTAGGGCATCTGAGTGGCTCAGTCCACTAAGCGTCCGACTTCGGCTCAGGTCATGATCTCACTGCTCATGAGTTCAAGTCCCGTGTTGGGCTCTGTGCTGACAGCCTGCAGCTCAGAGCCTGGAGCCTGCTTCCGTTTCTCTCCATCTCTCTTCCCCTCCCCTGCTTACTCTCTGTCTCTGTCTCTCTTTCTCTCTCTCAAATATAAAATTAAAAAAAAAAAAAAACATTAAAAAAAAAAGTAGACACCATTCCCTCCAGAAGCCTTGCCTGACCCCAAAGCCAATTTCTTTGTGCCCCCGCAGTTCCCTAAATGTCCCCTATCCTCACTCTTCCAGACTAGTAGCTTCTTGAGAGCAGGACAGTATCTTCTTCCTGCCATGTCCCTGGTGCTTAGCCCAAAGTAGGTACTCAAGGATTATATGTTGAATGCACGAGTAAATGCCCCTGCCAGTGCACAGAACGTGCCCTCCCCTTCATCCCCCAGGCCTAGCACACACGCCCAGTTCCCTCTTGGGTCATCACTGACCTTTTCCAGGGCCTCCTTCAACACAGGGAGGGGGTGGGCCAGCGGCACAGGCTCAGGGTGTCGGGGACACATCCTCACAGGGGCAGAGGCCACCTCTGGTCCCAAGGAACCTATAGGGAGCATCACATGGTGAGTGGGGGACAGAGCTCAGGGTAGGAGTCTAGGGATCATCCTAGAAGAGGTGGGAAGGTGGCAGCAAAGGCCAGAACCGTGCCTTGGGGCTGGCCCTCCCAGCTGGCAACAGCCTCACCAGGAGATAGATAGCAGGGCACAGCGCCCACCATGGGGGCGGATGCCTGAGAGGAGAAGGGACAGTCCCACACCCACCACCTGATGATTGGCCTTCAAAATACCAATTGGGCCAAGGCTCCTGGCTGGCAGCCCTTTTCTCTTGTATGACCAGCTTTCTCCCTCCATGTAGTCAGAGGAGTTAGAAAAGTTCTAGCTCCTTGGGGCAGGCTCAACCATGTCTTTCTGTCTCTCTGCCTCTGTTTCTCTAGTTCAGATTATATATTTGAGTGGAGAGGTGGACTTGGGCCCCGCTTAGGCTTCAGGCCTAAATCATAAGGCCAGTGCCTGTGTCACCAGAGCTGTGTGTCTGGAATATCAGGTCTAAGTCCCATTCTGCTTTGGTCCAGGTGTATGGCTTCCTTGGAACCTCTGGGGAGAAGGTGTGGGCCCTGGTAGGACAGGATTCAGGCTGAGAGATCATCGCACGGGCCCCAGAACTCCCCTCATCCTCAGAGAGCAGTGTAGGGTAGTGAGGGTGAAAGCGCCCAGAGGAGCTGCACGCTCCTCAAATCCTACTCAGAACTGAGAGGAGCTTCTCTGTGGGAGGCTCACTATGGCCGCAAATCCTTCCAGCTCCTCCCACCTCTTGAATCCGGCTGGCCTTGTGACTTTGTCAGGACAAATCGATTGTGCACCTTAAGGAAGGCCTCTCAACAAATCCATGACATAGGTTCAATCATTGGAGTAGGGAGGTCTTGGCCAAAACCTAAGCTTTGCTCAGCCTGGGACTCAGGTAGGGCTGGTGCCTACAGCCCTGCATTAATATGCACGTGCACAGGGGCGCGTAGGTGGCTCAGCCGTTCTAGTGTCTGACTTCGGCTTGGGTCATGATCTCACAGTTAGTGGGTTCGAGCCCTGCTCTCAGTGAGGAGCCTGCTTCAGATCCTCTATCCCTCTCTCTCTCTGCCCCTCCCCTGCTCTCAAAAGTTCTCTCCCAAAAATGAATAAAACCTTAAAAAAAATATGCACGTGCCCAAAAAGTCATCTGGAAATATTTGAATGCATATTTGATTCAGTAGATACGGGATGGAGGCAGGGCATCCTCATTTCTAACAACCTCTCAGGTGGTACCCATGCAAGGGAGAGGACTTCGATCACTGTGGACAGTGATTGACCCGGTGATGGACCCAAGCAGGTCCACGAACTGTTTGTTTCCCATTTGTGACAAATTAAGTACAAAATTTGAGCGCACACATTTAGAAACTTGTATAGCAGTTTAATGTGGTAATTTTGTGTGGAATCTTAAAACTTGAGCTTCTGTTCTATAGTATTTTTTTTCATTTAATTTCGTTTGTACGTATTTATAGTAATAACTGATCTGCTTCGGATTGGTACTTTGACCGTTGGCAAAGCATGGTCCTTTAGGACAGGCTGACCTGCCTACTTGAGGACTGTTTGCTTGAGGGACTGAGAAGCCCCTGATAAAAGAATATACCCTAGAAAGAACAGGTTGGGGTGGGAGAGGAAAAAGCCAGCAAGAAAATAAAAGGAGCCATTTCTGCACAATGTCTCTGTGGGAATTTGGGAGCCCAGGCCACCTCATCGAGCCTTGGGCATCCGTAACACAAGAGGAATGGAGAGAGACATTCTCCCCAGCGTTAGCAGAGAACTGGGATTCTGGATGATCCAGGTTGGAGGTTGCAGGGGTTGCTATAGCAACAAAGGGCCTGGTGGACATTGCCAGCAGCGGTGGCTCACTAGGCAAGCTTTGACCGGCTTGGCTCTCCAGGATGGAGAGGCTCCAACAAATGGCAGCTTCTGTCCACGGACACCTCGTTGTGCCTCCCAGGGTCTTAGATATAGCTGGGGGGAGATCTTTAAAGGGGTGGGGGTAGGGCCTGGAGATCCTACCATGGGGGCTGAAGATCAGGCAAGAGAAACTCTGTTTTACCTATTGGGAGTCCCTGAGATTTACAGCCAGACTGGGTGGTTTAAGGAAACTCCAGTGGCATTAGGATCTTCATTTTATACCCAAGGGCAACATGACACAGAAAGGTCCCTTGACTGGTCCAAAGATACACAGCTAGTGAGGGTTGGAGTCAGAATGAAGGCCAGAGCTTCTGAGTCCAAATCTGTGGTCTTGCCCCTACACCCTCAAATCAGGTGCATCAGCTCCAGGCTCCCAGGCCCCACAGGGATAGGAAGGAAGTCAAGGATGCTTGTGCACTCACTGGTGTCCAGCTTGGGGAGGTGATATTGCCACAGGAAGCAGCCAGTCATAACCACAGAGAGCAGGAAGAAGAAGCTGCAGGAAGCTGGGAAGAGCCACTTCTTTTTCAGTTTCGGCAGGCTGGGCTGCCAGCCCACCTGGGAGGGGAAGGACAAGAGCACGGCCCCCAAGGGGGTCAGCCAGAGGGAGGCAGAAGAGGGACCCCTACCATGCCTCAGGTTCACCCAGACATCACAAGAGCCCACAGCTTGGGGCGGATATCACACCTGTAAAACCAAGGTCCTTCCCAGTGTGAGCCCTTCAACAGCTGTGCCACGTGTATCTCTGCACCTCTGGGCTTTTGCATGGCCTGCTTCCTCTGCTGGGCATGCCATGTCTCTCCTGTGTACTTAGTGAAATAGCTAAGGCCAGCTGAAATGCCTCCTCCTCCTCCAGGAAGCCTTCCCCTAGCTGGTGCTCCTGATGGAGTGTGAGTTCTCCAAGGGCACTCACCACTCAAGCTTGTTAGATCTTAACATTTTGCCCTGTTTTCCTCATACCTCTACATTTTAAAAAGTACCGCGTCAGCTCCTTGTTTAGTTTATGGTCTGTTCATCCCATCCCATTAGAAAACAGGAGTTTGTTCACTCTCCCCCCTCTTTCTCTGCCCCTGCCCTGCCTGTGCTTGTGCTCTCTCTCCCTCTCAAAATAAATAAATACACATTAAAATGAAAGAAAGGAAGGAAGGAAGGAAGGAGGGAGGGAGGGGGAGGGAGGGAAGAGAAAGAAAGAAAGAAAGAAAGAAAGAAAGAAAGAAAGAAAAAAGAAAAGAAAGAAAAAACAGGAATTCGTGCTTTGTTTTACTCACCGTGGTATTCCCAGTGCCTAGAACAGTCCCTGAAACATAGCAGACCCTGATAAATAGTTGATGATGAATGAATGAATGAATGAATGAATGAATGAATGAACAAACATTCTGGGTGGAGGCAAAGCCCTTTTTGTACCACCTGCAGATTCCAGCCTCCTCCCCTTCTTCCCAGAAGTAGCACTCATTATGATCTTGGTGTTCATCATTACCATGCCTGTTTTCATTCATTTACTGTGTGTTCGTGCCTTCGTAAACAACACGTAGTATCACTTTGCACATTTTTAAACTTATGTAAACTATAACCTACTGTATTATCCTCCTGAAACTTGCTCCCCCCCCCCATATGGTACATGTATTCTGTATTATTCGGTTTGACTTCTGTAGAGTATCCTGCTGTGTGAATATACTTCAGAGTATACTAGTTAGAACATGGAGTCTGGGGCCAGGCTGCCTTAAAAACATGACTGTTTTATGCATTTGAGTTGACAGCACTGTGCCTGGGAGTGAAATTTCTGGGTGGTAAGGGGTGGCCTTTTTCAGGTTCATAGACACTATCCCGTTGCTCTCCAAAGTTGTTCAGTTAACACTCCAGCCACCTATGACCCTAATTGCTACTTTTTTTAAGTTTATTTATTTTGAGAGAGAGAGAACACAAGCAGGGGAGGGACAGAGAGAGCGGGAAAGAGAGAATCCCAAGCAGGCTCTGCATTGTCAGCGCGGAGCCCAACGCGGGGCTTGATCCCATGAACCGTGAGATCATGACCTGAGCCGAAACCAAGAGTCAGACAGGCGCCCCTCATTGCTATTTTTAACTTGCATTTTCTTGATTACTAATAAGCTTGAATGCATTTTCCTGCGTTTACTGTATATATTTGGGTTTGCTTTTCTGTGAACGGACTGTTCTTATCCATGGCCTATTTGTTCCTATTCAACTTTCCTTGTTTATTAGAGTTCAGTATAAGTTCCAGATACTCTCGCTTGTGTTTTGTCTGTTCCCATTATGTTTATGATAACTTGTTGGAGGCAAAATCATGTAGTGGTGAATCTGTGGCCAGATTGCCTAATTCTGAATCTCAGTTCAACCATTTCCTGGCTGTGTGACCTCAAGAAAGTCACTCAACCTCTCTGTGCCTCAGTTTCCGCACCTCTAAAATGGAAGTGATAATAATGCTTGCCTCATAAGTTAGTAAGGCTTTAGTAGGTTAATATTTTTATTTTAAAAAAAAATTTTTTTTTAACGTTTATTATTTTTGGGACAGAGAGAGACAGAGCATGAACGGGGGAGGGGCAGAGAGAGAGGGAGACACAGAATCGGAAACAGGCTCCAGGCTCTGAGCCATCAGCCCAGAGCCTGACGCGGGGCTCGAACTCACAGAGCGCGAGATCGTGACCTGGCTGAAGTCGGACGCTTAACCGACTGCGCCACCCAGGCGCCCCGGTTAATATTTTTAAAGTATGTTGTTTTGGCACGTCGTAAGCTCTATTAGCTATCGTTGAATAGAGGGATTTGGGTTTGCGTTTTGGTTGCTGCCGATCAAATTCATCCATATTGTCTTTTTTGTTTGCTGTGAGTGTGCGTGTGTGTGTGTGTGTGTGTGTGTGTAAATGTAGATTTCTCTACAGTCACACACAAAACTATTTTGGTTATGGTGTAAAGAAGGAAAATCTCATTTTATTTTTTTCCATACAGATAATCAGTCATCTCAGCACGGATTATTAAATACTCCAGTCCTGGGGCGCCTGGGTGGCTCAGTTGGTTAATCGTCCAACTCTTGATTTTGGCTCAGGTCATGATCTCACGGCTCGTGGGTTCAAGCCCTGCGTGGAGTGTGCCCGCGACTCTCTCTGCCCCACCCCTACTCACGCTCTCTCTCTCAAAATAAGTAAGTAAAAATTTAATTAATTAATTCCAGCCCTGTGCCACTGACTTGTATGCCGCTGGCTCTGAAACATACTAAGCCCCTGTCCGTACCAACACCTGCTCTGTAGGCTGTGTTCCGCTAGGGTCTCACTGAGTTTCGATTCCTTCTCTCTCTGTTCAATCCTACATGCTCTTCCGTGATGAAGAGGACTTATACACAGAGCACAGGCACTGTCCTGCAGTAAACAGTCTGGCCACAGAGGCTTGCTAAAATCAGACCCCAGCAGATCCCATGCAGCCATTTCCTGCCTCTCCTCCGCTTCCCCCCTCCCCCTTGCATCTTTAGGCTCCCACACCCTACATCCCACTCTCCGTTGCTTTGCACCTGCCATTCCCTCTGTGAGGGAGGTTCCCTCTGCGAGGGTCTGTGAGACCCTTTCTAGCATTTTCCACCTGACAAACTTGTGTTCTTCCCTGAAAATACATGGGCATTTGCAGAGCCTTCTGATTCTCCCCCAGACAGAACTGAGGGCCTCTCCTCTCTGCTTCATGCACACCCCTTCTTGCATTGTAACAGTAACCTACACTGGTTACTGCTAACTTCTTTGTCTGTCTCCCTACTCGGCGGCAGGTGTCTCCAGCACCAGGATCATTCCTTCTTGGCCTTTATGCCTGTAACAATTGTTACTCTGCCTGGCCCTGGCAGATGTTTCAGAAATATGTTTTGAACTTTACATTGTCCTGCAAGTTGAAAGCCTTGGGTTCAAATCTCAGCCCCACTTCCTGAGTCAGTTATAACTATGGCTGGGTCTCTTCCCCTCTCTGGACCTCTGTGTCTTCAGCTGTTAGCAGGATGGACTGACTATTTGTTGAGTTTACCTTTTACACCTGGAAATCTCACTTGATTTCCAGCTCTAGAATTTGGGGTTCCCACTAAAGCCACTCTTTATTCATAATTTCCAGAGATTGGAAATAACCCAAATGTCCCTTAACTGGTGAGTGGACAAACTGTAATATATCTGTACAATTGGATACTGATCAGCAGGCGTAAAGGAACGGACTACCGATACAGGCAGTAACGCGAATGAATCTCAAATGCATTATGCTAAATGAAACAAGCCAGACTCAAAAAGCCACAGTCTGTGCAACTGCATTTTTGTAACATTCTGGAAAAGGCAAAACTGTAGGGACAGAAGACCATTCAGTGGCTGCCTGGGGGTAGGAATGGGGGAGATGACAAAGGAACAGAAGGGACAGTGGTAGGCAATGGAACCATTCTGTATCTTGATCGTGGTCGGTCTGGACTGTGTGCATTTGTCAAAACTCAGAATTGTACACCAGAAAGAGTGACTTTTAATGCATGCAAACTATACCTCCATTTTTTAAAAAATGAAGCCATTAAGGAGCCCAAGAGCATTAGGATGTCTCCACTGATGTCAGGAGTAACATCAGACACAAGACCGTGCTTCAGCCTCGAGGAGCGGAGGGGGGGCTCTCTGGTATTGTTTATATGGGAGGGAAGTTGGAAGGTGCTCCCTTTCGAGCACAAGCAAAGGGCCACTGGGGCAGGGCCGGTGGCACTAAGGGAGGGCAGCCTAACCTCCCTCAACAGGCACCTATAGCATGACCAGAATATGGGCATCTCATTTTCAAGCAAAGAATGAAACTCAGAGACCTTAAAATGACTTACCGAAGTCGTGGACAGCACATGACAGAGCTGGGATTCTAGCTCTGTGCTCTGCACCACCGCACCCCCCCCCCTCACGTGTGACTCACATGTGAACCGCACCCCCAGTCTCTAGTTCTCCTCTGAAGCCCAGCCTCATCCCATGCCTGTCTCCAATCTCAGGATTTATTCCAACAGACCCAAAGGTGGGGTCAGTATTTAACCTCTAAGCTGCTCACCAGCTGCTCACATTTTGACTCTACAGTAGGAGGCACCAGGCATCTCTCCCCTCTCCCTTCCCAGCTGGAAAATGAGGCAGGGGTAGGGGGTGGGGGTTCAGGAAGAGCCTGGCTCCCCCAAGCCCCACCTGTAACCACAGTTCCCCCACCTCCCCCTCCTTTCTCCTCACCGCCCACTCTGGTACAACCCTCCTCGTCCACTTCTTAATCCAGGATGCAATTTCCAAAGGCCATCTGTGTGTTGGGCACAGTGCTATGTCCTGAGGGCACAGAGCCTTTGGCCAACATCTGTCCCCCATGGAGCCGGCAGGACAGCAGACTGGCCACACACCAGGGCTCTGGAACCAGGTGAAGCAAGACTTGATTCTGGTTCTGCCCTTACTGGCTTTGGACGAACGACTTCACCTCTTTGAGTCTCCATTTTCTTGTCTGCGTAATGGGAAGGACCATCGTTCCTGCATCTCATAGAATTTAGGTGAGGGTCAATGAGATAATGCATGTAAAGCCCCTAGAACACTGTTCACTAGCTGGTCACTAGTGTAGTAATTTCTCTGGGAGAGAGATGTGAACAGAGCATGTGCATACAGCTCTTGGGTCTCTGAGGTACCCGTGAACTCAGCCTCCGGGTGGGAGGTGGGGGAAAGCTTCAGTGAACAGGTAGTAGGGATGAATTGGGGGGCACTCCATTCAGAGGCCTGGGGATGTGAAGAAGGAGAGGAGTAATTTCTGCTTTGTTTTGAGAATTCAGTGGGTTATTACAGGTAAAACACTCAAAACTGTTCCTGGCCTACAGTGCAAATTCTAGAAATGTTAGCGATGATGATGATGAAGGTGATGAAGGTGATTTGGGTGATTTAGGCCAATATTTGAAGCAAGTTTCCATGGGCTATGCCTCACCTGGGTCATCATTCTCTCCAAGGTGTGGAAGGTTCCAGCTCCTTGAGGATTCAGGCCTACAGTCCAGGAGACCCTGTGAGTGGAAAATCAAGTCAGAGGAGTGAAGGCAAAGAGAGGTCCTGAAGGCTGGAAAAGAGAGGAGGGGACACAAAGGCTGGAAGACAAGGATGGGAGGGGGCAAAGCAAACCCTCCCCTTCGTGAAGCTCTGCTTCGAAGGCGGAGGGAACTGAACTCAGAAAACCTGTGAGTTTGACCAGTTGTCCAGGTCTGTCCGGGTCTATCGTGATTTTAGCACTGAAAGTCCCAGATCTCTCAGTTCCAGGAAAATCAGGACACTCAGTCGTTGTCCCCACCACTGCCTGCCCGTCCAGCCTCAGAAACAACCCACTCAGACCCCCAGACTCTTAGCCCTCACTCACCCTCTTCTGGAAGGCTCGGGTAGGACAGGGCAATTCAGGCCCGGCCACGGCTGGCCAGTGCCCTCCGGGAGTCCCCGTGTTCCAGGGGACGGGGATGGCTGGCTGGGCTCTGAGGTGCAGGCTTCACCCAGGCTCCCCAGGGGCTGGCAGATGTGGTGCTGATTACCCCGGCACTAATCCCTCCATGTGCCCTCCGCCATTGGGATTAGTTCCTGGGGTCCCTCAGCAACAGGGAGGGGGGCACATCTGTCAGAGAGCCTGGACAGCACCACGTGATCCAAGATGCTCCAGGCCGGAAGAGGAACGCTCTCTCCAAAAGGAGTGTCTGGCAAGCCCAGTGTGCAACAGAGATGACCCACAGGCCTCCCAGACCTGTCCATCCCCCACACCAGCTCTTCAGCTGCCTCTGAGGAACCTCAGGCTCCAAGGAACACGGTTTGAAGACTTCCAGGGGTCAACCTAGTTGTTAAATATGCAGATAACCAGTTCTGTCACTGCCTGTGTAGCCTTGGGTAAGGCATGCCCTCTTTGTTTCTTCATCTACAAAATGGGGATAATAATATCTTGGTTACCATGAGGATTAAATTGCAGGGTGATGGTAAAGCAGGTCGCCCCGGACCTCGCACTGAGTAAGGGCTCTGTAAAGGCCCGTTTCTTGTTATAACTTAGCTTTGTGCCACAACCTCTGCGTCAGAGATCAGATCTTTCTCAGTGAACATTCTAGAAAGTTACTTTCCATTGATTTTATTTTTTTAAGTTTATTTATTTTTGAGAAAGAGAGAGTGGGGGAGGGGGAGAGAGAGAGAGAACAAGAGAATCCTAAGTAGGCTCCAAGTTGTTAGCGCTGAGCCGGACTTGGGGTTCAATCCCATGAACTGTGAGGTCATGACCTGAGCCAAAATCAAGAATCAGATGCTTAACTGAGACACCAGGCGCCCCTGTCCATTGATTTTAGTTGGCCCAAAAAGAGAAAATACCTTCCCTGACACTCAATATGGCTGCACATTGGGATTACCGGGAGAGCTTTGAAAAACCACTGGTGTTTGGGTCCCACTCTACAGATGCCCAGGGGTGTGGCTTGGTGATTCTACCCTCTGGTCAAGGTTAAGAACCACTGCCCCAAACCAGTGTGTCTCCAACCCACTTTAAATGTGTATAGGAACAGCCTGGGGGGGGGGGGGGGGGGGGCCCAAAAAAAACCGCAAGTTCTGAGTCAGTGAGTCGGAGCAGGACCCAGGATCCTGCTTCTCTAACCAGCTCCCGGGTGATGCCGATGCCAGTCCACAGACCACAATTTGAGCAGCAAGCTCGTGCTGCAATTCATGGATTGCACCAACTTCCATATCACTGTCTCAGTAGGGCCCCACAGTTGCCACCCAGCCACCCCGTCATTGACAGGGCTTGATTCTCTCCACTGTGCTGATGCTTAGGGTCTGGTATGTAAACAGATGGACGCAGGCCTTCTGGATCTTAGTCTGTATCCCCCGTGGCCTAGAAATCTGGGCTGGCCTAGAAAATAGGCTAAATTAGGACGAGAAGAGGGCTGGGTGTGATTTTGCCCAAACTCCACATCATATGGCTGGTGAAACAGGCTCTGAGAGGGGAGGTGACTTCCCAGGGTCACACAGTAAGTTTAGTGGCAGTGGTGGGGCTGGAACCCTCGTCTTCTTTTCTATTATTGTACCTGGCTGCTTGGTCCGTCTTTGCTGAGGCTCAAGCAGGGTGGGAAGCCTGCCTCTGGGTCACAGGTTGCTGACTGTGTCAGATATAGGTGCTTAGTGCTTCCTGTGTTTTCTCCTTTGGTTTTCACAACAGTCCCACGAGGCATATTCTGTTCTACCCAGGAAGTGGCAGGAACAGGATTTGGACCCAGGGGGCCTGCTTCCCAAACACGATGTACCTCCCCTGTTGTCTCCTTTTCAGACCATGAGGCCCTCTAGGGCAAGGACTATGTCTCACTTCGGTTTGTGTCTCCAAACCAGAGCTGAATATATGAATCAGTCCACCCCGGGGTTCTAAACCTCTGTTGATAAAGATCCTCACCCCCAGGACACCAGCTACTCTCTGAGCTCCTCCCTGGCCCCGTGCCCCAAAGCAGCCACTTCTCACCAACCCAGATCAGCCTCTCCCCCTCCCAAGTGCGTGGTAATCCGTAGCATGTCATACAGCAGAGTGGCCACATGGTGGCAGCAGACGCCCATGTGTAAAATCTTTAGGCCCCCGCCTAAAACCTCCTCCGGAGGCTCATCTGTTCATTGAGTGCTTCCCTTACTCCAGGCATTTGTCCCAGAGCTTTCCTTGGCCGAACGAACAAAGATAATCCCCACGACAGCCCTGTGAGGGAGGAGTTATTCATCCTCTTTATACATGAGAGATCATATTAGTCCTTTGCTTAAATAACCTTCCACGGCTGCCCACTGCTCTTTGGAAAAATAAAAATCGGACGCTTGAGTCAGACTGCCAGGGTTCAAATGCCAGCTCCACCGTTTACTACTTACTTGACTTTGGTTGGGTTTGTTGGCTTCTCTTGGACTTCAGTGTGCTGACCTGTAAAGAGAGTAGTAAAATAGAGCCTGCCCCCTTGTGGTGGGAATGAGGATTACATGAGCTAGGACACCCGAAGCGCACAGTCCTGAGCTGGCACAAGTAAGTCCTCAACAAATGTGAGCCAGTGTGATGACCATCGGTCCCTCCCAGTGCTCCCCGCTCATGACCCCGCTGGTCTCTTCTCTCTCTCTCTCCATCTCCTGTTTGCCTACTTTCCCCGTCTCCCCTGGCTCCCCTCCCCTGCTCTCTCCCTCCCCATCTTTCTCCCTCCAGTTCCAGAACTCATTCTAGTTGTCCTAACGTTTCTTGGAGGTGTTTTCTGAGGTCTCTTCCCTGTGGACCATGTTCGGGTTTTTAGAACTCAGAGCAGGACTTGTTACACAGAGGGGCAGGAGGCTCCAGAGTTCAAGTGCACTGTGGACTTTGGGGATTCCTGCTGGGTTCCTCTTTTTGCCCCCTGTCCCGAAACTTTTCTTCTGAGGTCAACTTCTCCATTTCACATGCTCCCCACATTATTTTGAGGTCACTCTCTTGTCCCCAGATCCACTCCAGAACATCCCCAGAGAAGGAAAACAACTGTCACTACCCTCACCGTCAGGATTAGGAAGAACGAAGAAAGCACCTGAAAACATATCAAGGATAAATTAAACTTGAAAAAGGAAAATATCTCTCCCAAAGGATCTGTGAAGATACTTAGCATCTTTCCCAGTCAGGCCTGGATTGATTAATTGGTTCATGTGTTTGCAGATGTATCCATTGAGTCATCCAACAGACACATATGGAGGGTCTACCGTTCACCAGGTCTTACACTCAGGTCTAGGGGAGGACACAGGGCAACAAGTACTCACCATCAACAGGTTTTTTTAAGGATTTATTTAAGTAAGCTCTACACCCAATGTGGGGCTCGAATCACACCTCCAAGATCAAGAGTCGCTTGCTATTCCGACTGAGCCAGCAGGGGTCCCAATACATATTTTCTTGAGCCCCTACTAAGTGGTGGGCACTGTTCGGGGTGCTTGAAGCTATCTCAGTGAACAAGACAGATAAAGATTCCCTGACCTTGTAGAGCTTACATTCCAGCAGAGGCAACAGAATAGATACGTGAAGTGGCATGTTAGAAAGTGTTACGTGCTACGGAAAATAAATTGGGCAGAAGGGATGGGTGCATTATAGTATTAAACTGGGAGGTGAGGATGGCCTCACTGAGAAAGAAATGTCTAGCAAATCACCTAAAGGAAGTAAGGGAGTTGGGAATATGGCCAGCAGAGGAAGAGAGTCCCTGGTAGGGGGAACATGCAAAGGGCTCTCGGACGGTGAGAGTGTGCCTGGTGTGCTGAAGGAAAAGCAGGGAGACTGGAGGCTGGAGCACACTAGTGAGGGGCAGGGCGGGAGGCCAGGTCAGAAAGGTAATGGGGGACCAGGTCGTGGAGAACTTCACAGGCTGCGGGAAGGACTTTGGTCCTCACTCCGAGTGACATGGGAGCCATTGCAGGGTTTAGAGCAGAGGAGTGGCATGACCCAACTCACATTTTTAAAGGACCACTTGGACTTGTGTGTTGAGAGCCAACTGGAGGGCCAGGGCAGGGGTGGGGGGGCCAGGCAGGAACTTGTTCAGATGAAAGATGGTGGGGGTCTGGAAGTGGAGGCAGCTGGAGTCCCAGACTCTGGACATGCTCCAAAGGAGCCAGTAGGGCTCACTTATGAATTAGAGCAGGACATGAGGGAGAATGAGAGGACCAGGAACAGCTCCAGAGTTGGGTTGGATTGTTTTTTTTTTTTTTTAAGTTTACTTATTTGGAGAGAGACAGAGACAGTGCAAGAGGGGGAGGGGCAGAGAGAGAGAGAGGGTGACAGAGAACCCCAAGCAGGCTCCATGCTGTCAGGGCAGAGCCTGATGCGGGGCTTGAACCCCAACCCATTACCTGGGCGGAAACCAAGAGTCGGACACTCAACCGACTGTGCCAGCCTGGCACCCCAGCTCCAGAGCTTTGGGCCTAAGCAACTGGAAGGGGGAAGCCTGTGTGTGGGAGGGGTTTGGAGCAGAATTTTGAGACGTGCAAGTATCAACATAGGTAATTGGACATTTGAAATAGAAAATAATCAGAAAATAGCAGGTAATATTTAAAGCCATCACCAGGGAGTGAAACGAAGAAGGGGTCTGAGGACTGAGCCCTGAGGTCCAGGAGACGTGAGTGCTGGACGACCGCACTCACCAAGTCATGGAGGTTTGAGGGTCTGGGCACAGCTGGAGACATCCAGCTGGCGTATGCTTCAGAAGACCCCCCCCCACACACAGACCTACTACTCTGTTGTTTTATAGGCAGTGTGACGTCAGCCTTGTAAGTAAAGAAAAACCGGTCTGAGCTCAGGCACCAGGGAAATTGCTTGCAGTGCTGAAGCCGCCTGAAGACACTGAGGTGAGTGGAGACCATGTGGAATCATTTCAGCTTTGGGGAAGGGAGTCCCTCTGGAGCCCACCTGCTGTCATCTCACCGCTAGAACCTGGAGTGCGCTCCCAGGGTCTTCCAATAGAATCCACATTGCTGTTTTCAAGGTCCATCCCCTGACTAGGCCTCATCAAACACGAGTCTGACCACCGGGGATAGAAATCAACAGGGTAGAAATCAGCTGGTATCATAATGGGATTTCCAGTGGTTGTTGGCAAAGCCAGGGGAGACGCTGTGGAAGAAAGGGAGCCTAGAGTGTTAGTCCAGAGCCCGTCGCAGAGGCCTGAGCCGTCTGGCCATGGAGTCCGTGCCAGACACGAGGACCTCTCTCCAAATCATAAAACAGTTCTGGGGTACAAAGTGCACCGCTCGATACTCTGCCAGTGGGCCTTAACACCATCTGAGCGAGGGATGGGAGCATGGTTGTGGAGGCCCAGCCTCCACTGCTCCATGGTTGTGGAGGTCCAACCAACAGCTGTGGTTGGTTGTGGCCAGGGAGGAGCAATGTCCAAGCCACCGTCAGAGGGTGAGTCACTGATCAGTCTCCTCTGGCTGGGTATGGTGGGCAGGGGTAAGGGTGAGGGTATGTTCAGTACTGTGATAGGTTCGTGCCATGGGCATTGGCCTGGGCAGCTGCTAGAGGCTGTTTGAGCACTGCCTGTCCAAATCTGGAAGAGAAGGCAAGAGGATATTTAGCCCTCCATCTTGGTCTGCTTGCTTATGTTCTTACTAGATTAGCTGCGGTCTGTCATATGCCTAGATGTGCCAGATGATTTGTCCTTTCCCAGAGCATTGACCCTGTAGGAACCCAGGAGTCGGCATTCTGCCTGACACATCAGGTGTGCGCCCCCTCTCTCCCCTAGGTGCCCACAGAGGATGATGCACAGCTGATGTAGCTGCACCTGGAGTGAGCCATAGCAAAGCTCCATTGGACTCACTTGGCTGCAGGTGGCGAGTGGGGAAGCGCAAGTGAATTCTGCGTTGACAAGGCCCACAACTGGGAGGCAGTAGTTATAAACCGAGTTCCATTGTCACATTGTATCATATCGGGGAATTTTAGCCCATGGCCAAGGTGCTCATCAGAACCTTAGGAGTCTGGATGATACCTGCTTCGTGAAGAGAACAGCCACCCCGTGTTCTAAACCAGGTCTATGGTGGTCAGAATCCACGGCAACCAATTTGCCTATTGTGCACTGATCAGATCCCAAAGTCATCGTGCTACACCTCCAGCCACAGGCCAGCACTTCTGGCAGGACGTACTCTGTGAGTGCCAGTGACATCATAGGTAAGTGGATTCTCATCGGGCCACCTCGGACCTCCACGCCGGTTTTTTGTCATTGTGGTGGGTCCAGGCATGGATCTAGAACACCGAGTAGATGTGATGCCATGTCGTTTTGATCAGTTTTTCTGTCCAGAGACTCTGTCAAGGTGCAGTGCCTTATTGTGAGCTTGTTCATTATCACGTACAGATGGAGTTTGTGGCTGAATTGCTTTATCTGTTTCCACAGCAGAGGTTACCATGTGGATATGCTCCTAACGCTCCAGTTCTGGGTGGTCCAATGGCCTGGCCATACAGCAAGGCCATCAGCAGTGGCCCGGGACGCTGTGTGAAAGGGATGCTTTACAAAGGTGTGAGCAGTATGTATACGGAACTCACAAAGATAGTGTGGTGCCCCTGGGCTGGAAAAATGGAGGCGATGCTACCACCCTCCCCTGGCTCCAAAGGAAACCTGGAAGAAGAAGGTCCTGTAAAGAGAGCCTCCCAGAGAGGAGTGATCCTCTGTGAAGGAGCCCAGCCAGCCCTAAACCAGCCTGAGGCAAAGGGTGGAGAGTGCACTTGGAGAGGCAAAGAGAAGACGTTGGACCCACAAGGGAGGGTTGTGATTTTACGTAGGGAGGTCATGGGAGTCCTCAGTAAGAAGGAATCATTTGAGCAAAGACCTGAGGGGATGTGGTAACTCACCTAATGCTCACAACAAGAATGAGGTTGGTAGCTCTACGCGCCCCCCCCCCATTTTACAGTTGAGCAAACTGAGGTACAGAGAGAATAAACTACTTAGAATTGTCCGAGATCACACAGCTGGGAGTTGATGGAGTTCGGATTTAAAGCCAGGCAGTTAGGGTCCAGAGATCCTGCTCTTAAACAAAACAGGATATAGGAGAGCCATCCTAAAAGGAAAGGGCAGAGAAAATGTCAGGACACATAAGACTATGATCAACAATCAGAGATGCTGTTTCTTGAGCACTGACTATATACTAGCCACAGTGTTGGGTGCTGTGGGGCAATATACAGATGAACAAGATGCTGAGCTTGCCCGCAGAGAGTTTATAATGTAGTTGAAGGGTGGGGAGGGAATATGGAAATGTGCGCAAATCAGATCCCAGCAGATTGTGGTACATTGAACTGTAGATAGTACTATTGAACTGTAGATAAGATGCTGGGAGCGCACGAATGACAGAGACTACAGCTGGGTTAGGGAAGCGTTCTGGAGGCGTGGTTCAGGAAGCACTAAGGATTGTAATAGCAGAAAGGAGAAGATAAGGGATTCCAGGGGAAGAAAACAAGTGAGCAAAGATGTGGAGGCATTTGGGGGATGACCAGTCGTCTGGTTTGAGTAGAGATGATTTTAGGTGGGGCTCCAACAAGACACTAAAGCCACACTGGATTCCACAGTGAGGTCGTGGTTTCCTTCCCAGGGCCCCTTATGGAGTCGTCTGAGCTTGGTGCTAGCATATCTCTCAACCGCTAATACCTGCTAATCTCTCTTTTTAACCCGAAGTTCCCGGGCTCAGACCCTTCAGCGGACAACCAAGCTCCAACTGGCATTTTAGTAACAGTGTTCTGTCTTCACTGTCTTTTTTTTTGGGGGGGGGGGGTATGTTCTTTTTAAAAACATTTTTTTAAATGTTTATGCATGACCTTGGGAGGGGCAGAGAGAGAGGGACACTGAATCCGAAGCAGGCTCCCAAGTTCTGAGCTGTCAGCATAGAGCCCAACACGGGGCTCGAACCCAAGAGCTGCAAGATCATGACCTGAGCCAAAGTTGGACACTCAACCAGCTGAGCCACCCACGTGCCTCTTGACAGTTATGTTCTATTTCAGCCAAACGATAGAGCCTTTTAATGTACAGATAATAATTGTTATTTTTATTATCAGTTTCCTTCACAGATAAATTTATTTAAGGAAAAAACCCTTTAAAGGGACAGTATTAGGTTAAACATTCAGGCGGTTCATGGCTCTGGCAAAAATCACAAAGGGGGTACCCCAATGACTGATGTTTAGGGTACTCTGGCACAAGGTATAAAGCATGTGAGGGAGAGTAAGGGGTAGGGGAAGCCTGGAAAGGGGGTCAGATCATGGAGTGCCTGAACAGCATGGCAAGGAGTGTGGCTTTTATTCTGTCAACCAAAGCGAGGCGTAGGCTCAAAAATAGGCAGTGAACTTGCCCAGAGCTGTGCTTGGCAGGCCTTGGCTCTGGCCTCTGAGCAAAAGGGAAGGGGCAAACTGGGGGCGGGGGCAGCCATTGTAAGACTCAAGGTGAACAGGTAGAGGGCCCTGAACTAGGGTTAAGGTGGCCCAACTGAGAGGAAGAGCTGGGTTCTGGAGTCCTGTCAGGTTGTATCTTAGAATGCTGTCTGGCTGACCTAGTAAATACTGATTTCTTTTCCAAAAGTGATCAGCCTTTCAGCCTCGAAGTATGCTCTCCAGTGTGGTTTACTGAGAAAATTCACTAGTCTCTGACTGGGTGTTACTGAGTAAGGGTAACATCAGAAGAGGCCAGCCCACCCCAGTCTCTCTGACCTCATTAAGGGGAATTCGAAGTACAATCAGAGATGATGGAGAAAATTGAGTCGTGCCTCCTCAGTCTGTGTTTCCTCATGGGAAAAGTCTGCTGCCGGCTTGACCTCCTGTGGCGATTCATTCTATTCCATACAGCGAACATCTGATTTTCTAAGACCTTCAGCTTCATTTCGCTGAACATAAGCCGTTCCAGGACCTTGTCCTGGAGGGCAAAGCAGGCATGTAGTCTCTCGACTTCTTTTGTGTTCATGACGCAGCTGTTGGGTTTCGCTTCAGGTGGCTTAGGTTTCTCTGCCTCTTCCTAAACTCCCCCACCATGAGAAAAGGAAACCTTAGTTAGTAGTGATTTATAAACGTCATGTGAATCAGTCCTCACAACCAGCCTGCAAGGAGAGCATCTTTGCCACACCTGGTGGGTGTCTAGGGAGGAAAGGTCCCTTTCTTAGTATCACCCAACCCGCGTTTGGGAGCTCCCTGAACTCCCAAGTATGGGGACCCATACTTGCCTTTTGTTCATGGGAATAAACGCGATGGCCCAGTAATCTGCACTCACAGGGGACATAAGACACTTAACCCAGATATATCTGTTTCCAGAGATTGTGTTTCACAGTGTGCCCTTCTGAGACTTGAGTCAGGCCTCATAAAATCACCAACTGCCAAGTCTCAGTATATCTCTATAATCCTCATCTGTCCCTATGCAGTTAGTAATAAATTTTTTTTCTTTAGGGTTCAGCTACAAATCCCTCATCTTTAAAACCATTTTATTTTTTAAATGTTTTAATTTTTTTAAGTTTATTTATTTTGAGAGAGAAAGTATGAGTGGAGGGAGGGGCAGAGAGAGAGGAGAGAGCAAGAATCCCAAGAAGCCTCCACACCGGCAGCGCAGAGCCCCACGCAGGGCTCGAACTCACAACTGTGAGATCATGACCTGAGCTGAAGTCCAAGCCTTAACCAACTCTTGATTTCGGTTCAGGTCATGATCTTGCAGTCATGAGATGGAGCCCCACGTCAGGCTCCCCACTGAGTGTGGAGCTTACTTGGGGTTCTCTCTCTCTCCCTTTCTCTCTCTGTCCTTCCCCAACTTGTGCACATATGCGTGATCTCTCAAAATAAATAAACTTAAAAAATAAATAAAAGTAAAGTTAAATATTTCAGGGATGCAAGACAGGTGACTATTACAGCAAATACCCATGTTTCCATTCCAGCTTAAGAAATAAAATACGATAAATGTAATGTGAAGTCCCCTGTGGATCCTTATCCTAAGGTTTCCCTCCCTCCCTGAACCTCATCTCAACTGCAGTCCTGAATTCAGTGGTTTTTTTTCCATACATTTCTTTATACCACTGGTTTTCAATGGGAGGCTATCTTGCCTCCCTACAGGACATTTGGCAGTGTTTGTAGACATTGTTGGTTGTTACGAAAAGGGGGTGAGGGATGCTATTGGCATCTGTGGGTAGAGGCTAAAGATGCTGCTACACATCCAACAGGGCACAAGACAGACCCTTGAAATAAAGAACTATCCAACTCAAAGTAGCAATGGTGCAGAGGTTGAGAAATCCAGCCTTAATATATCTTCATTATACATAGGCATCCATAAACAAGGCAGGGTATTGTTTTGCATGTTTTTTTTAATTTTGTATAAAACATGTCATAATCTGGGTACGTTTCTATTGTTTTCATTATTCTAGAGATGTGTCTATGTTACACAGGTATCTTTAGCTCATCTATTTAAAATTCTCCCGTTTTAAAGTAGTTGTTATTGTTGTCAAACCATGGTGACTGACATCAAACATGAAGCAGAAGAGTCTGGGATGGTCCCTATTTTTATTTTTTATAAGTTTTCCTCTTTTTTTCTTTTTATTGAAGTATAATTAATATACAGTGTTACATTAGTTTCGGGTGCACAATATAATGATTCGACGACTGTGTACATTTTTCAGTGCTCATCAATGTAAGTGTACTCTTAACCCCCTTTATCTATTTCACTCCTTCCCCCACCCACCTCCCCTCCATCAATGACCAGTTCTCTGTATTTTAAGAGTTTGTTTTCTTGTTTGTCTAGGGATGGTCCCTATTTTACAGCCAAGGTAACTGAAGCCTTGTGAAGGAAGTGCTTCGTCCTCCATCACCCAGGTGGGAGCTGAAGAGCAGGGGCTTAGACCAGAGCTGTGGATTCTTCAGTCTTGCCCCATTATCCTGACATCTTCCCTGTCCCCCATCCTCCAGTCTAGCTGTAAATGTCCCATCATCCTTAGCTGAAGCTAAGGCCCCTCTCGCTCACCTGCTGGGGCTCTAGGGGGGTGGGCTGGACTTCATGCTTGACCAACCAGTTGCTAAGCAACAGCAGAAGGAATAGGAACCCAAACAAGGCTGGCTTATAGCTGATCAGCCAAGCCACCAATGCTCCTATGGTGCCCGAGGAAGCAAGTGTCCCATGGAGATTCCTAAAAAGAAGCATTAGTTCCCCCAACATTATGGCTTGGAGGCACCCAGGCCCCAAGACCCTGCCTTGGTGACCCCTCTAGGACAGTTACCCTCCATGACAGGAGCTGTGGCTGCGCCCTCCTCCAAGTCATAACCAGTCCCCCTCCCAGCTGCCGCATAACAATAATATTAACTACTCCTATGTCTTAAGCAGCCACTATGTGTCAGACTTTGACAGGCAGTTTGCAAGCAATATCTCATGATGTCCTCACAAGAGCCAGGTGATGTAGGCCTTAGTGATACCTCATTTATTCAACAGTACTTCTGGGCCTGGCCACTGGGAATAAAATGGCCAACAGCACAGTGCCCCTACTCTCATAGTGAGGGAGTCTGCAAGGAAAAGTTACCCAAGATCTGTAAATAAGCCAAAAAGATTACATTGAGCTTGTTCACAGTCATGCTAGAATATTGTCCAGCTGGTCTACCTGTTGGTCACCTGATGCTTTAGGGGAAGGTAACTTTGTTTGACTTACTGTTTGATATTGATTAGGGTACTGACTCTGTAAAGTCAGATGTTAACTTTTTAAAAATTGGATAAGTTGCTCCAGCAATTACATTACTGGGTATATATCCAAAATAACTGAAAGCAGGGTCTTTTTTTTTTTTTCTTAATGTTTATTTATTTATTTTTGAGAGAGAGAGACAGTGAGCATAAGTGAGCATAGGCCAGGGGTGGGGGCAGAGACGTGGGAGGAAGGAGCAGAGAGTGGGGGAGAGAGAGAGAATCCCAAGGTCCGTGTTGTCAGCGCAGAGCCCAACGTGGGGCTCGATTCCACAAACTGTGAGATCATGACCTGAGCCAAACTCAATCATTGGATGCTCAACCGACTGAGCCATCCAGGCACCCTGAAAGCAGGGTCTTGAAAAGATATTTGTACACCCATGTTCACAGCAGCATTATTCACAATAGCCAGAAGTGGAAGCAACCCCCAAATCCAACAACAGATGAATAGATAAACAAAATGCTGTATATACATAGACAATGGAATTATTCAGTCTTAAAAAGGAAGGAAATTCAGAAAACTCTGTTGGTTGTTGCAGTGCTCTCCTTTCCAATCCACCATCTGTGGCGGAAGGTAGAACCACTGTCAAGAGGCAGATTTTCATGAAAACCCTTATGGGAAAGACCATCACTCTTCAGGTTGCACCATAAAATACAGTAGAAAATAAAAGCCAAGATCCAGGATAAGGAAAGAATTCTTCTTCTTTTTTTTTTTTTTTTAATGTTTATTTATTTTTGACAGAGAGAGACAGAGCATGAGCAGGGGAGGGGCAAAGAGAGAGGGAGACACAGATTCCGAAGCAGGCTCCAGGCTCTGAGCTGTCGGCACAGAGCCCGACGCGGGGCTTGAACTCACAGACTGCGAGATCATGACCTGAGCTGAAGTCGGACGCTCAACCAACTGAGCCACCCAGGCGCCCCAGGAAGGAATTCTTCTTGATTAGCAGAGACGGGTCTTTGCTCGCAAGCAACTGGAAGATTGACGTATTTTGTCTGACAACTACGTTCAAAGGGAATCCAGTCTTCATCTTGTGTTGAGACGTCGTGGTGGTGCTAAGGAAGAAGTCTTACACCACTCCCAAGAAGAAGCAGCATAAGAGAAAGAAGGTTAAGCTGGCTGTCCTGAAATACTGTAAGGTGGATGAAAATGGCAAAATCAGTCATCTTCATCGGGAGTGATGTGGCGCTGGAGTTTTTATGGCTAGCCACTTTAACAGACATCATCGTGCCAAATGCTGTCTGACCTATTGCTTCAACAAACTGGAAGACAAGTAATTATATATGTGTTGATAAAAGACATGAACTAACATTAAAAATGTTTTAAAGGAAGGAAATTCTGTAACATGCTACAACATGGATGAACTCTGAGATTATGCTAAGTGAGATAGGCCAGTCACAAAAACACAAAAGCCATTTGATTCCACTTAATATGAGATATCTCGAGCAGGCAAATCTACAGAGACAGAAAGTAGAATGGTGGTTGCCAGGAGCTAGGAGGCAGGGGGAAATGATGAGTTGTGGTTTAATGGACACAGAATTTTATACGAGGAGAGTTCTGGAGATTGTATAACTGTGTGAATATAATTCACGCTAGTGAACTATACACTTAAAAATGCTTAAGGTGATGGGTGCCTGGGTGCCGTTGTTGGTCGGGCATCTGATTCTAGATTTCCACTCAGGTCTCACGGTTCCTGCTGATAGTGCAGACCCTGCTTGGGATTCTCTCGCTCCTCTCTCTCTGCCCCTCCCCCATGCACGTGCCCTCTGTCAAAACAGATCAATAAACTTTTTTTAAAAATGTGTAAGGTGAGGGGCACCTGGGTGGCTCAGTTCATCAAGCACCCGACTCTTGATTTCGGCTCAGGTCATGATCTCACGGTTTGTGAGTTCAAGACTCACATCAGGCTCTGCACTGACAGTGCTTGGGATTCCCTCTCTATCCCTCTCTCTCTGCCCCTCCCCCCCCACGCGTACTCCCTCTCTCTCAAAATAAATAAACTTAAAAAAATGGTTAAGGTGATAAAGTTTATGTTATGTGTATTTTACCACAACTTTTAAAAATGAAATAAATTAGTTATTTCTAGGAAAAAATGAGTAATTGCAAATCAGTGTTTTGCAAATAGAGGCAAATGAGTTCTGTCCGATAGAAAAGATAATACCAAAGTCTAGTTCTATGGCCTTGTAAGACATTAACCATTTTTTTCTTATTCTAGAATTCTGTTTTCCACTGACTAGTGACTATAGATCAGCTTTTCATAATTTCTTTTGTTGTTGTTGTTTTAATGTTTTTGTTTTTTTTTTTTTTTTTTTGAGAGAGAGAATGGGGAGGAGGGGCAGAGACAGAGGGATAGAGAATCCCAAGCAGGCTCCACACTGTCCAAGCAGAGCCAGACATGGAGCTCAATCCCACGAACTTTGAGATCGTGACCTGAGCTGAAATCAAGAGTCAGACGCTCAACTGACTGAGCCACCCAGGCGTCCCTATATTTTCCTTTGAACCAGTGTTATCAACTTGCTGGTTCTCTCAATAATGCGTTAAATAGGGGCGCTTGGGTGGCTCAGTCGGTTAAACATCGGACTTCAGCTCAGATCTCATGGTTCCTGGGTTCAGGCCCCGCGTAGGCCTGGGTGCTGACAGCTCAGAGCTTGGAGCCTGCTTCTGATTATGTGCCCCTCTCTCTCTCTGCCCCTCCCCAACTCATGCTCTGTTTCTCTGTCTCAAAAATAAATAAACATAAAAACATTTTAAAAATAATGAGTTAAATAAATCTTTGACATAGGCTCATTATTTTGTATGAGAGTTCTTCATGTTCAAATGTCAATTTTAATGGCTATGATATTTTAATATATTGAATTAGTGGCCACTTATTGGGCCTTTAGGTTAGTTATTCTTTATTGTTGTTATATATAACCTGAGGTAAACAGCATTAAAGTTAAATCTTTGTACACATACTTAAATCTTTTCCTAGAATGTCTTCTGTAAAGTGGAATTGCTAGGTCAAAGGATACATATATTTTAAAAATCTAATTTTAAGTTTTATAAAATTATTAAATGTGCAAACAATGTGCGTTTAAAACAGTCTTTGATCTCCTATCTCACCCCTTCCCATCCTCAAATTATATGACTCAGATAACTTGTTCCAACTTTTTTAACTGTTTCTTCTGGCATCTATCTTGATATGTCTAAATTGTATGCTTGTAGTGTTAATTCTTGATTTCTCATTTAACATTACATATTATCTTTTTATGATGGAAGATGAGGATTTAGCTCCCGTGCAGAACCTCTCCCATTCCCTTTTCGTCCCTGCTCTGTAAACCCCTCGCATCTCTCTCCTCCACAAATTTTCTCTTTTCTCCATTCTTTCAATATAATTCCATCACTTTGGTGAAAACAATATTCATTATGTTATTATGGCCACATCAGTGTAGTTCATAGCTGAGCCATATGTTGTACTATGATTACACCTTTTTTTCTCGCACAGCTTTTAATTTTCCTGAATGTAACTGCCTTCCTTTTTTTATTTTTGTTTGCATAGTTAAAAAAAATTCAACTTCAGGGAAGTGAAATTGACATAAAGTAAAATATAAAAATATATACAGCATAGTACAGTGAGTTTTGGCTAATGGGTACACCATCCAATCAGGATAAAAAAACATTTCCATCACCCCAGCAAATTCCCTCCTGCTATTTTGTAGTCAACTCTCACCTTCATCCCAAGGGATCGCTGACTGGATTCTAGCACTAGAGATTAGTTTTACTAGTTCTTGAACTTCATGTAAGTGGAATAATTTTTTGAAAATTACAGTTTGAAGGGGCACTTGGGTGGCTCAGTCAGAAGAGCATGTGGCTCTTGATTTCACAGTCGTAAGTTGGACCCCATGCTAGGTGTTAAGATTGCTAAAAAAAAAAGAGTAAAAAAAGAAAGAAAGGAAATTATAGTTTGAAGAGAGAGATGTGTAAAAAAGCAATTGTAGTTGTGTGTAATAAGTTGAAACAAGCTTGAAGAAGACAAGCTGTTCCAGTGTTGGGTCACTAAAGGAGTCCTGGAGGAATTGAAAAAAATAAGTCACCACCACCATCTGCAGCACTAGAAAGAATTAACCTGGAGTAGAAAGAGGTGTTATGTATGGAACATATAGGGAGTGGGAGGAGGTATGAGTGAGTGAGAGCTAATGGGAAGGAGGTCCAGACAGAAGAATATGAACACAGCCCTGGAGGCAACAGCAATCCAGTTTGAACTCAAACCTGGGGTTCCTAATTTCTGTCCATTTTATTACGAGGAAACTCACTTGCTCTCCCAAGATTTCCCATGTCCAAGCCGGACAATTGCGAAACAGTAAGATGACTTACCAGTTACATTTCAATGTTTTCTCCTCACTAGACTTGTAAGCTCTTTGAAAGCAAAAACTTCATCATTAAACCCTTGTCACGTAGTAAGCATTAATAAATATTGGTTGAGCTGACAAGTGAGTGAATGAATGAATGAGTGAATGAATTTATGTATGTATGCAAGTCCCTGGAGGGAATGGTCACCCGCGGAGGTGCAGTCTGGCCCCAAGCCCTAGGAGCGAGAAGGTGGTGGGGCCAACGCCAAAGGCCAAGGCGACGCTCTAGGAAAGCATCGTGCTCCGTGCCGTGGTGCCGCTCTAGCCGCGAGGATGCCACTCTATGGCAGCGGGGGAAGGCGGGGCTGTGGGCGTCTCGGGCCTTTTTGTCCGGACGCCGCGGGAGCGCGCTCAGCGCGTGCGTACGCCGTGGCGGTTGGCAGCGAGCTACCTGCGCGAAGTGAGGCGAGGCGAGGCTGCTCCGGACTCACGGACCGACAGACAGAGCGGCCCCTTCGGCCGTCGGCGGCCAGGCGGCCCGAGATGTTGTCTGGGAAGAAGGCCGCGGCGGCGGCTGCGGCGGCAGCGGCGGCGGCGGCGGCCGGG
>NW_024412388.1:17071847-17112751 GCF_014898765.1 Herpailurus yagouaroundi
ACGGAGGCCGGCCCCGGGGCAGCGGGCGGCGCGGAGAACGGCTCTGAGGTGGCCGCGCCGCCCGCGGGCCTGTCGGGCCCTGCCGAGGCCGGGCCGGGGGTGGCGGGGGAGCGCACTCCCCGCAAGAAAGAGCCTCCGCGGGCCTCCCCTCCCGGGGGCCTGGCCGAGCCACCGGGGTCCGCCGGGCCTCAGGCCGGGCCTACCGTCGTGCCTGGATCTGCGACCCCCATGGAAACGGGAATCGCAGAGACTCCGGAGGGGCGACGGACCAGCCGGCGCAAGCGAGCGAAGGTGAGGCGCGAACCCCTCCTGCACGCCGCAGACCCCGGTTGCTTGGCTTCCTCTAGGTTGTCCGGCCCCCGGCGACCCCCACCGCCCCTTGTCTTGGGCCTCGAGCCGCACGCCCACCCAGACCTCCCAGCCCGTCGGGTCTTCACCGCGCCTGCCCACCGGCTGGGTGGGTGGGTGGGGGGAGGGAGGGAGGGAGGGAGGGGAAGGGCTTCGCGGGTGTTGAAAGCAGTCTTTGTGCCGGGACCCGGCCGTCTTGGGAAGGGGGATTGGCGGGGAGGGGTGGTTTACTCCTGGCATCTGTACACCTTTTCATTTTCTGGCCTGGGAAACATGGCTCCCCGACGTGGAGTCCTGGCTGGCGCTGTTGGAGACGGGCATCGCCGGTTGGCCCGCGGATGTGTCTGGAGGCCTCTCTGCGGTGTTTTAAGGAGTTTCAGCTGGGCGCGCATTGGGGCTGGAGGGGCATGCTAAAGAAATGGCCTTGGCTATGGAGACCGAAAAGAAATGCACATTTTTGTTTGTTTTGTTTTCAGCCCTGCTGGGCGCTAGTTTTCCTCTTTCCTTTTATTCTCTCAACGATCTTTTGACTTAGGGTTGTTTTTGTTTTTTTTTTTAAACCGGTGAGGAAGCTGATTGAGAGGGCTAATGTCCATTAGTCAAGGTGCAAATACCTAGGAAGGAAAAGACTTGTCACGGAACAGAATATACAGACGGCAGCTGCTTCACATCGCTGGGTGCCAGATGCCGTGTGTTCAGAGAGTCCCTTACGTTTTATTTTTGCTCAGCAGCAGTGGGCAGGTTTTGTGAGCCCCACGTTAGGAAATGAGTAAGCTGAGGCACACAGTTTCAGCAGCTTGGCCAGAGTCACCCAACTAAGTAAGTGGCAGAACTGGAAGCTGCGTTTCTGTTGCGAGGAGGTAGCTAGCCTCAGCCTCAGACAAAGGACCACATGGAACACCCAGCTGTGCAGGGCACCAAGGCAGTACCAGGAGCAGACTTTTTAGACTTGGGTTTTTTCTGGAGATGTATCCTTTTAGAGTACATACTTAAAATCGTGCGATTTTATAAGTTGCTCATACAGCTGTAATTTTTAACGTTTATTTATTTTTGAGACAGAGACAGAGCATGAACAGGGGAGGAGCAGAGAGAGAGGGAGACACAGAATCCGAAACGGGCTCCAGGCTCTGAGCTGTCAGCACAGAGCCCGACGTGGGGCTCGAACTCACGGACCCCGAGATCATGACCTGAGCCGAAGTCGGACGCTTAACCGACTGAGCCACCCAGGCGCCCCTACAGCTGTAATTTTTAAATGCATGTGCCGAGTCGGTGTGAGCTTCTTGAGATGGGTATTACCCAGACTGAGCCCTCAGATTCAACTGCCCGCTTGAGAGATCTCTCTGCAAGAGTAAATACCCCGTGCTGAAAGGAGGAAAGGCTTTTGGCGGCTTTTACCAAAGCCTGGGTTAGAAAAGACACAGATGGGAGACTTCCAGCCCCCAGAAATGAGCTGGAGGGCAGAAGCCCGAGCGTTTTTATTTTACTATTTCAATAGAAAGTATGGCTAGAAAGCATGTGGTAAACCATGTCTTAAAAACGTTTATTGAGATAGTTCATATAGGATAAAGTTTACCTTTTTCAGGTGGTACGACTGAATGGTTTTTAGCATGTATTCACAAAGTGTTGCAGCCACTACCACAGTCAGTTTTAATTTTAGGACATTTTCATCACCCCCAAAAGACACTTGGACCACTGGCAGTCATTCTTCGTTCTCCACTCCCCTAGCAGCCACTAACCTACTTTCTGTGTGGGTTTGCCTGTTCTGGACCTTTTATGTAAACAGAATCATAGAATATGTGGTCTTTTGTGTCTGGCTTTGGTATGTTTTCGGGGTTCATTCATGTTGTATTTCCATTTGGTACTTGACACAACTCCATGGCATAATAATATCCCATTGTATGGATATGCCACATTTTGTTTATCCATTCATCGTTGTGGTGGGCATCTGGGTTTCCACTTTTTGGTTATGTGTGATGCTGCCGTGAACATTTATGTACAGTGTTTTGTGTGTGTGAACGTATGTTTTCAACTCTCTCGGGTATATAGTTGGAGTGGAATTGCTGCATCATTATGGTATCTCAGTGTTTTACCCTTTCAGGAGCTGCCAAACACTTTTCCACATCAGCCACACCGTTTTACGTTTCCGTCGGCAGTAGATGAAGGTTCCAGTTCCCCCATATCCTTGTCTTGAGCTCTCCTAGTGGATGTGAAGGGGTGTCTCATTGTAGTTTTCATATGCGTTACATGGATGACTGATGACATTGAACATCTTTTCTTGTGCTTATTGGCATTTGTTGTATATCTTCTTTGATGAAATGTTGGTTCACATCCTTGGCTCACTTTAAAATTGGGTTGTCTTTATTGCTGAATAGTCACAGTTCTTTGTGTATGGTGATTGCAGAAGTTTTTTATTTTAATGTCCGATTTATCTTTTCTTCTTTTTGTCCCTTTTGCTTCTGGTGTTTTGTTTTGTTTTTAAGTTTATTTATTTATTTTGATGGAGCATGAGCTGGGGAGGGGCAGAGAGACTGGGAAAGAGAGAATCCCAAGGAGGCTCCTTGTGGTCAGCGTGGGGCCCAGCGTGGGGCCCAGCGTGGGGCTCGAGTCCATGAACCAAGAGATCATGACCTGAGCTGAAATCAAGAGTCAACGCTTAACTGATTGAGCCACCCAGGCACCTGGGTGTTAGATCCAAGCTTGAGTCACCCAGGCACCTGCTTCTGATGTTCAATCCAAGAAACCATTGCTTAATCCAGTGTCATGAAGATTTACTTCCATGTGTTCTCCTAAGAGTTTTATAGTTTTAGCTCTTGGATTTGGATCTGTGATCATTTTGGAGTTAATTTTTGTATGTGGTATGAAGTAGGAGTTCAGCTTCATTCCTTTCCATGTGGATATCCACTTGTCCCAGCACAATTGAAGACTGTTCTCTCCCCCCTTTGAATGGTTGGCATCCTTGTTGGTTCGCCCTAAATATAAGGGTTTATTTCTGGACTCTCAGTTCTGTCCCACTGATCAGTATCTTTGTTCTTGTGTCTGTATTGCACTGTCCCGATCACTGTAACTTTGTGGAATAGATTTTGAAATCAGGAAGTTTGATTTTTCAACTTTGCTCCTTTTTTTTCAAGATTGTTTTGGATGTTCTGAGACCCTTGCCTTTCCATATGAATTTTAGGATCAGTTTATCAGTTTCTGGAAAAAAAAAAAAAAGGCAGCTGATATTCTGATTGGCATTGTCTTGAGTATGTAGATTTCTGTCTTTGTAATTATCTTGTGTTTATTTTAATTCCCATTATACTGTTTTTTCTATTGTGATTAGCTTTGAAATTCAAAAGAAAAGTGGGTCACCTGTTTATTTGGGGGAGCAACTAAGAAGGAAGAAACTGGGGACACTGACATTCCTAGCCAGTCTTGGGAGCCAGAGAAAACAGACCTCAAGGGATAGAGTATCCATTAAAGGAAGAAAAATCGAGCTGAGTCCATTGTAGTAGATGGGCCTTACTTCGAGAGTTCTGAGGTATATGTAGGGATCTTTCTGTATTTGTAGTTATAGGTATAACAGACGTAGATACAGATGTATTATATATATTATATATATACATGTACATATATATATACACACACAAAATTATGTAACTAAAACCAGGTTCAGGGTATTGGAAGGGGTCCATGCATTTGAGGGTCCCTGAAGGTTAAGTTTTGTAAATTTCAGAATAAATTCACCCCTGAGTGTGTATGCTAACATTATGGCAAAATATTTAAGGGTTGGAATTGTTAAGTTGGGCTGGGACTTTAGGGACACTTCAGCATTCAGCTGGCCTTGAAAAGGTGCAGAATTTAGAAAAGTATTCTGAAAAGGACAGACTTTTTGGAATTGATTTTTCTTGCTAGGATTCATTTTCCTCAGGAAGATAAACTCTACCTTGTAAGGCTTTTAGGTTTAGATACAATGTAAACAAAATACAGTGTCTGGCTTATAGTAAGGTGCCCAGTAATTAAGTATTACCAGTGGAGAAAGGAAGTGAAAAACGCTTGGCATATTATGCGACAAGGTTTGAGAAGCAGCAGGGAGTCCAGAGTGGAAAACTGAATGTTGGGGACAATGGGCAAATGAATTAGAAATGAGGTTTTTCTAGGAGCAAGATAGGAGCCAGAGGGATCAGTAACGTTTGGGTTGTAGAGTCATGTTCAGGTTATAGACAAACCCTAGATCTGTGTGTTCAGTATGGTAGCCACTAGCCCATGTGACTGGTACAACTGATGAAACTGAGTTTTTACTTTTGATTTAAACTTAAATTACCACATGGTAAGTGCTCAATAGCCACATGTGGCTGGCTAGTGCTGCCACGGTGAAGCGCAGATGCAAAACGTTGCCATTATCATAGAAAATTGTATCAGACAGCACTATACTAGACTATGAAATGCAGACCTTAAGTGCTAGGACAGTTCAGAGAAAGGAAAAAAATATATTTGTAAGTTTGGAATAGTTAGGAAATAATTTGTGGAGGAAGGGTGCCTTGAATTTTAAGCATTGGATTAACAGAAAAAGCTTTTAGGAAATTTAGGGATCAGTAGAACATTGAGGACTTTTTCATTAGTGTGTTAGAAAATGGCTAAAGGTGTAAGTTTGCATAGTTAGAGCCAGAAAGTTTATACCTGGTTTGAAAAAGTTGGCATTAGGGGCGCCTGGGTGGCGCAGTCGGTTAAGCGTCCGACTTCAGCCAGGTCACGATCTCGCGGTCCGTGAGTTCGAGCCCCGCGTCGGGCTCTGGGCTGATGGCTCAGAGCCTGGAGCCTGTTTCCGATTCTGTGTCTCCCTCTCTCTCTGCCCCTCCCCCGTTCATGCTCTGTCTCTCTCTGTCCCAAAAAAAAAAAAAAAAAGTTGAAAAAAAAAAAAGAAAAAGTTGGCATTCATCTTTTAAACTATCTGAAAATAACATGTATGGATTTGGAAAATCAGTCTGGCAGTTGTGCCCTACTGAATTAAAAGGACTAAAGATTCAAACAAAAAGACTGGGGCTTTAAGGTGATTGGGAAGTGGATGAATCATTGTAGTAAGGGTGAGGGAGAGACTAGAGATGTAAATTTGAGAGTTGTCTGTGTAAAGGTGAGAATAATTACCCTACTGACTTATATCTGTCTATTGGATATCTTTATGTCCTTGTTTGTAAGTGGTTGTAGAAGTTCCAAAGTCTTTGAGGATTTTACTTAAGGATGAGAGGTTCCCACTCTTTTGTGTTCAAAGTATCTGTTCCTTTGCTCAGGGGAATAGTTTTTATTTTTTTATTTTTGAGAATTTGTACGATTCTTTCACTTTTTTATTAAGTTGAGAACTTTTTTTTAAGCTTATTTATCTTGAGAAAGGGAGAGAGAGTGTGTAGAGAGAAAAGAAAGCAAGTGGGGAGAGCAGAGAGAGAGAATCCCAAAGCAGACTCTGCCTGCCAGTGCAGAGTCCATTGCAGGGCTCGAATTCACCAACCCCAAGATCGTGACCTGAGCCAAAATCAAGAGTCCATTGCTCAACCTACCGAGCCACCCAGGCACCGCCCACTAGAGAAACTTTTCTTTGTAAGTAATCTCTACGCCCATTATGGGACTCTGAACTCAAGACGACCCCCAAGATCAAGAGTCACACGCTTCTCTGACTGAACCAGCCAGGTGCCCCTCTTTTTTACAAAATAAAACTTTATATGGAAAATTTCAAAATAAAGTACTATTTGCCTGTCTTATATTCAGTTTAAATTTATAACCTTTATTTTACTTGTCAGGGTTTCAGAAAATGAGGCTTTTTTTTTTAATAGAGCCAAATTTGAGAATGGAGGTTAAACTTAATAGTTGTAGTCTTATTTAAGTCTCAGAACCCAATTTTATTTCTGTACTTTGTTTATGAAGCATTGTGAAGACCCAGTGCTTGATAAGTAGTACAAAAGGTTGTTTTTTAGCTTGCCTAGCCATTTCAGGACGCTGCCTTGGTTGAACAGATTGCAGAAGAAATGTCATTCTTAGGTCTACCCAAAATTTACCTAAGCAGTACAAGTTCATGTGTTGTTGGTCTCCAAAGTACTAACACGTATAAGTGTGTATTTAAATGAAATCCTGAAGAATTTTAGGGTTCTGTGGAACACAGATGGTTTTTTCTTGGTATTATTGTTTTTAAATACTACCTTTAGATATTTTTGCTCCTACTTCTAGATATTTTTCTAATCTTCCCCCCCAACCCCCCAAAAACTAAGAACTCTGTATTCCTTCTTAGTAGCTACTACTTCATCAAAACGTTGGATTAAACAATGTTAAAAAGATTGTTTTTGCTGCAAAACTTCTCAGTAACTTTAATGTGCATTGTGGTTCTCCTAGAGGGGGCCTGTAAAGAATGCAGTACTTTCCAAACTTGATCATGGATTCCTTTTTCCTTCAAATGGTATACTGTCTTGTGGAACATCCTTTGGAAAGAGCTAAACTACTGCAGTAGAAAGGATCTTACATTATTGTTTCAGAATTTGCACATTGCCCAGTTCCATGGTAGGTGCTTGTGAAGTGATTATTGATTAAATGGATGAGATTGATGAGCAGAGGATTAAAGAGCTGAATCTTTGGGGGTAGGGAGGGGTCAAGCACTATTGAAAGCTGAAAGAAGAAAGGATACTGCATACTTTAAACATATATTACATTTTCTGACCCCTCTCCCTCTTTGAAACTTTTCCCATGCTGCTTTTTTGCCCATTGTCCTGAGGTTTGCTCCTACAGTTTATCTCAAGTAGAATGAAGTTTAGTGTCTAGACTTCTGGAGGTTTTATTGTAAAATCTTTCTGTGAGACGATTTGCCTGGTAAGAACCATTAGTTTGCAACTGGAATTTCAGCTTATTAAGGGCAGGAAGACTCTCATTTATAATTGTTTTCTCCATTGTGATCATGTACTCAGTGTTTCATATTTGATAGATGAATACTATTATTTGTGTGTTTAAGAATCTTAGAGCATGGGTCAGAACTGTTCAATTTATCCTTAATTTTTGTTTCCATTTTCTGACACAATCCCTCTTACCTTCCCTAGCCTAGCCACCCACTCCCCTGCCCACCTGTGGTCATGTCATTTAAAAAAAAAAGAAAAAGACAGATATAAAAGCAGCCAGCCATATGGAACTATTTCAAAGATATTTCAAAAGTTAAAATAGATTACATTTGCTGTAATCCACAGGACTATTAATTTCAGAAATCTAATAAGTTAGGTACATTATTTGTGGAGACCATACTGTCTTTGCTCTGTCTCCATAGCTAATAAATTTTTATTTTATTCATTTTATCTTTTAATTGAATCTGAATAGAGAGCTGTTGTTTCTGTGGCTTTCTGGAATGTTTTTTAAGGGTGGGAGTCACAGTGACGTTTTTCCAGTGTTCTAAGGTTGGTGACTATTTGTAATACCATATCATACATTTTGGTAAACAGGTCCATTATAATCTTCCCTATCCTAATGGCTTTACCCCTGATAAGGCTTCCTCTTTCTACTTACTACCTGGTTCTCTCCTTTACACTTAGAATATGAATTAGTAGTATGACCTGTAGTCTCCATTTCCGTTTCACTTCTTAATTTGTTATATTAAGGTTTCTTTGCTCTCATTGTTCAACTCTCTTAGGTCAACAGTTATTATTTTTTAATGTTTATTTATTTTGAGGGAGTGGGGGAGGGGCAGAGAGAGGGAGGGAGAGAATCCCAAGCAGGCTCCATGGTGTCAGTGCAGAGCCTGAGGCGGAGCTTAATCACATGAACCGTGAAATCAGGTCATTGGTTATTTTTTAAGCAAATGTACCTTTTCATAGTTTCAATTTGATTGTTGCCATTTGTGGTTTTTATTACCTGCCATTTTTCCCCATTTGGTTTCTGGAATTTTGCTGTTTTGCCATGGAATAGAAGAAGTACAGGCTTGACATTTGACAGACTTGTTATTCTAGTTGATTATATTTTTATCTCAGGGTTATTTTAGTCTTTTGTTGAAACTTCTAGTGTGATTATGATGTATATATACATATGTATAGATATGCCTACAAACCCACACACACACACACTCACACACACACATTTTAAAAGGTTTTAGGAGTTGTAAAAAGCCTCAGATCCATTGCTTTAAATGTCAGTACTATGATGTAAAATTGATAGGTTGGGGTAAATGTGAACTGACATGAGATTGTTTCATGAGAGATTTTAGGGTTTTGTTTTGTTTTATTTATTTAAGTAATCTCTGCACCTAGTGTGGGGCTTAAACTCATGACCCTGAGATCAAGAGTCCCATGCTCTTCCAACTGAGCCAGCCAGGTGCCCTGAGATTTTGTTTTTAATAACTACCTATTATGGTCTAGCTTGTTCCTTGTTATTTACTTATTTCCCTTAAAATTTGAAGTTAAAAAGCCATTCACATTCACTGAGGGTTCCACATTAAGTCCCTGGTTTTAGATGTTCACTGTATTTAGCTTTCCCTGGTATAATCTCCATATAGGTAGAGTACAGAGAGATGGATGAAAGCTTGGCCAACCTCTCAGAAGATGAATATTATTCAGAAGAAGAGAGAAATGCTAAAGCAGAGAAGGAAAAGAAGCTTCCCCCACCACCTCCTCAAGCCCCACCTGAGGAAGAAAATGAAAGCGAGCCTGAAGAACCATCTGGTGAGTAATAGTAACCAACCAGTTTTGTTTTATCCTGAAAATAAGAGTAAATGAGTTAAATCCTATTCTACAGTGTTATTTATGTCTTTATCTTTGGTTTATATTCTGATATTGGCCATGTGTGTCAGTAGTGCGTGTATGTATGTGTAAATATATATGCACGCACGCATACATGCATACATACATATGTAGTTATACTGATATTCTTTGTGTGTGTGTGTACATATATAGAAGGAAAGTAAAAGATGGGGATGGAAGGATAGTGGCAGTATAAGGCACTCGGAAAGTTGGAGAAATAAACAATTAGAGAAAACATACAGAAAACCAAATCCAAAGAACCAAACCCCTCAGATTTATCTCTGATTTAGAGTTTGTAGATAGAAGGGTTCAGAAATTACTCTGGTTAAATCACATATGTATCACATGGTTAGATACTTTCTGATTAAACCCTCAGAGTGGGGATCAGTTTTGAGAATATCCTAGTGAACAAATGTAAAAATATATTATGAGGTCAAAAAGAAAAGGCCTAAGTGCCTGTTACCGTTTAGTATTGAGCCCTCCAATAAAAGGAATGGTAGAAGAAAAGGCTATGAAGAGATTCTAAACTCACACAGTCTTCCTATGACAGTGGAAAGATTATTGGAGACTATAGTATTGGTTTCAGAACTTCAAACATCTTTAAGGAATTCTCACTAACATCCCCTCAGATTGAATCCTACTGAGGATACCCAGAGCAAGTAGGGATACCCTTCTGGTTTGGATAAAGCAAACAAAAGTAGAGTCTTAATTTTTTGTATCTTCTGTCCTTAATGGCATTGCATTAATTCTTCTTGACTTTGAATTTTTACTAAGTCCTTCTTGAAATACATTTTATATTTCTGTAGCTCCAGGCCCATTTACCTCTTCAATTCTTGTGGTCCTGTATCTTTTTTTTTTTTAATTTTTTTTCAACGTTTTTATTTATTTTTGGGACAGAGAGAGACAGAGCATGAACGGGGGAGGGGCAGAGAGAGAGGGAGACACAGAATCGGAAACAGGCTCCAGGCTCCGAGCCACCAGCCCAGAGCCCGACGTGGGGCTCGAACTCACGGACCGCGAGATCGTGACCTGGCTGAAGTCGGACGCCCAACCGACTGTGCCACCCAGGCGCCCCGGTCCTGTATCTTTTAAAAATAGAATGTTTGTTTCAGATCCCATCTGCTATATCTTGCGTGACTTTCATAGGTACCCAGATAGAGACATATTTAATTTGAGAAGTTTTATCTTTTGTGTTAGGTTTTTTTCCCCCTCCTCTGTAATGTTATATAAATCACCACATGTTATTTGAAATAATAGGGTTATTACTGATGTATCACTTGAGAGAAAATTACAAGTCAGTTAAATTAATTTAGATTTAGAATTTATCAAACAGATTCTGGCCAAAACTCTCAAAAATTAAAGCTTGTAATTTTATAGTAATTATAATAAAAACACAGTTTGAGAACATTGAGAACAAGATGATTAGATTTTGGGTTCAATTTATCTTAGGAATCAGGGTTTTTCTAAGAATGGCTTTCCCAAAACTTTCTTAAAATGACCTCTTGGGCACCTATTGGGAGTGGTATATTAACTCTGGAACTAGTGTCCCTGAGGCAGATGCAGCCTTCCCTGTACCTCAGAACACCTCCTCTCTTTTTGTTGGTATTTTTTTTCTTTCTAGTCTTTTACATTTAGCTCTCTTCCTTTCTTCGTGTCGTTGCCTCCAACTCCTCCCTTGATTCTCTACTCCTTTTTCTTCTGTATTCTTTGGTTCTTGCCTTTCTCTTCTTCTACCTTTGCTGTAGACTTTCTGGTGAGGTACTGGGGAAAAGTCTTTTGATATCTGTCATAGGTCAAGAGACTACTGATTTCTTGGTTCAAAAGCTCTAAGTATTCTTCAGTAGATGTATTTTAGATGCTGCCTCACCCTCTTTTTTTGTGTGATTGTCAGTGTCTCCAGTAAACAACTGACCTAAGTAGGTACCAAGTTAGTATATACTCTGAACATTTTAAACCTGGTATTGGTGTTTTCTTTTTCATGAAAGAGGTGTTTTATTTTGTTTTTTTAATTTGTTTTTCCATAAATGTCAGGCATTGTTGCCCAAGAAGGAAATATCTTATTAAAGTGATCTAGGATTTGGGGAACTGTGTTTATGATATTATGTTCTGGCTAAATTTTTATCCAGTGGTTTAGTTTAAATAAGTTATCTTAGTATTTGGGGGGAAAGTTAAAGTTTCTTAAGTTTAGAATATCTTCAGTGCTTAGAGATGTGTTGATAACAGCCAAAACTTGCAATATATTATTTGTGATTCTGAAAATAAAATTATTTTTCCTTTAAAACAACTTGAAATTTAAAAAAAACTTCTGGGGTGAATTAGGGAAGTACTTTCCCCAGTAAAGTAGTGGCAACTTACTGGCCTGTGTAATTTAGAATTAAATGGGGCCCTAATAGTGAATCATAAAATACTATCACGTGAATTCAAGTATTTAGAAACTGTCCAGGGACTCCAGATCTCCGGTCTTATCAGAACTAGCTCTTTCACTTGAATTTTCATTCAAAAATTGAACAGAGCATTGTCATATGGGTATCTTAAGGTCTTTTGAGAGAAGATGTGGGTCTTGTTTTTTACCAAATCTTTTCTTCATCTCAGTCATTTTAGATGAGAAATTAATTTACTCTCTTTAAATATGTAAGTAAGGTTTGAATACGTTTCATTTTTACCAGCTTTTAAAAGTTTGTTTAGAAAATTTTGCTTTGCTTTCCACGATGTTGAGAATAAAATATTTTGTTAGCACAAGGTTTTACAAAATCCGTTGGGTCAGATAATATTACTGGAGAAGATTCCTTTAGGAGAATTCTGAGAGGAGGCCAGAAGGGAAGGTTGGAGCCTTCATTACAAGGCTAAGAAATTTGAACTCGTCCTTTAAACACTGAGAGGATCTGGTCAGGGTGGCACTGAGATATTTTGTATTTTGAGTGAGAGGCGTTGTACAAAATACATTTTTTGGAAAAATCAATCTGATGTGCTCTATTAGAGTGAACTAAAGAGGTAAAGAGACTGGCTGGGAGAGATGATTTTGGTTGTTTTGATAATCGAGTTTAGTGAATTTTGGTCAATGGAAAAATCTCAATATCAAAGTTGAACTTTTATGGAAACGATGTTGGTTTTGTTGTTTGTTTGGATTTACGTAATTGGGAAGTTCTATGTTGTGGCTTAAAAATTATTTTTATATTTGTTTGCTTTTGATGATAACTGAATGTGGCCTATAGTCCTACGGTAGTCACATGAGTAAATAACGTATTTTTCATGCTAAGTATTGCTGCTTATATTTAAAATTAAAGTTTTCCTAAATGTTTCTGTGTATTTTTACATTTATACACTTCTGAATGTATTTGTTTTAACAAATGATGGATTTATTTGGTTTCCTAGTACCTCATCTATCAAGATAAATGTGTTTTTTAAAGTCATGCCAACTGAACCTGAAAATGTCCTTGGAATCGTGTGGTTATTAGTAATGTCAAATAATATGGGAACATCTATAAAGTAGAGTAAAAATCTCAGTTGGTCTTTACTGGTTTCGATACCACTGTTAAAGTGGCCTTCCGTTAGTGAATTTTTTTTTTTTTTTCCTTTCTTGGCTCAGTTGTTACCCTGTGTATGTTTGATTATTCCTCAAAGACGTTTTACTATATTAACTAATTTGTTAGCACTTAGCTTTTTAATTTTAATGCAAAAACATGATTTTTTTCTCCACTGCCTTTCAGCAGTTGAAAATTTTCAGAAAAGTCTTACTAGTAGTTTCTGAATTTAAATTTTGTGTTGGATAGCTGTTTAGGAACTCTGGTTTGGGAAGATATATTTCATTTTGGGTTAGAAATAGCTTAGTTGTATAAAGCTTAACACTTTCATGGAAGCTTGCTTTAAAACAATAAAATGAAATTTGAAATTGCTATTAAAATGCCTTTCTGAAGACGTTAATGAATTTCTCAACAGAGATATCAGAAGTATGTTTAAAAATACATATATGTGGGGGAGCCTGGGTGGCTCAGTCGGTTAAGCGACTTCAGCTCAGGTCATGATCTCACGGTCCATGAGTTTGAGCCCCGCGTCAGGCTCTGTGCTGTCAGTTCAGAGCCTGGAGCTCGCTTCGGATTCTGTGTCTCCCTCTCTCTCTGCCCCTCCCCCACTCATGCTCTGTCTATCAAAAAATGAATAAATGTTAAAAAAAAATTTTTTTTTAAATATATATATGTAAAAGCACATGCATATGTCTGTGTACCAGTTTTCCAGCCTCAGTGGTATGCTAATACTGTAATGAAGCTCAAAGGCTTATGTCAAATTATTGGTTCATTTTGTTAGATATAGTTATTAGATATGGTTAGCTGATTGATGACAGCTCTGTATTATAATCTATTTTATTGAATGACTGTAGGAAGAATCACTTTATCTCCTTGTTTATATTCTTTTAAGAACACATAATAACTCTTACAATAATGTAAATAAAAGAAAGTACCTGCCCTCTCTTCTGTCTTACATGGTAATTTTGGGGGTGTGTGTGTGGTGTGTGTTTGAAAGAGATGTGGGCTGTTTAACGTACAGAAATCATTGATCTGAAAGATTGGTATGACCAAAAAATTTTGTGGTTTTAATAATTTTGGGGCCCTTTTCATGTAATAGTCCTATTGTCGGTTGAAAGAATATTTCACAAAATCACATGAAAGGAGATGCAACATAAATTAGTAAGAATACTAAATTATATAAAATATATAGAATATGTGTATGGGTAGAAAAGTTTAAAATCCAGTGAAGTTTGATCACAAATACTATTAAAATGAAAATATTTATGACAAAAATTGATGACCAAATATTTTATGAATTGCTTATTCAGTATAGCAAAAAATCTAAAAGGTAGAATCTTTTGAACTGTCCTTTACAACTTAGTATAATAATGGAATTTGACCAGAGAAGAGCTGAAGATGGATTTCCTTACTTCAAAAGAAAAAAAAGGGCGCCTGGTGGCTCAGTCGGTTGGGTGTCCAACTTCGTCTCAGGTTGTGATCTCGTGGCTCGTGGTTTCGAGCCCCGCGTTGGGCTCTGTGCTGACTGCTTGGAGCCTGGAGCATGCTTCGGATTCTGTGTCTCCCTCTCTCTCTGCCCCTCCCCCGCTCACCCTCTGTCTCTCTCTCTCCCCAAAAATGAATAAATGTTAAAAAAAATTTTTTTGGGGGGGCGCCTGGGTGGCTCAGTCGGTTAAGCGTCCGACTTCGGCTCAGGTCATGATCTCGCGGTCAGTGAGTTCAAGCCCCACGTCGGGCTCTGTGCTGACAGCTCGGAGCCTGGAGCCTGCTTCGGATTCTGTGTCTCCCTCTCTCTCTGACCCTCCCCCGTTCATGCTCTGTCTATGTCTCAAAAATAAATAAACATTAAAAAAAAAAATTTTTTTTTTAAATTTTTTTAGAGGAAAAAAATAAACGGTGGCCTAATACTTATGTAACAGTCCTTATATTTTCATAGTTCTTTGTTCTTAGGTGCTGTGAGGCAGTCATACTGAGGTATTCAGTAAAGTCCTGGGTTTGGCGGCATGGCTAGTTACGGTCAGAGTTTGGGGAATAATTTTATCATGCCATAATTATTTTCAAGTGGCTTATCCCAGGCTTTTCTCTCTGATTTCTCTTGTTGTACCTTCAGGTGCAATCAGAGAGCAGGTGTAACTTGCAGGTTTCCTGAAAATGGACTCGGATTACCTCCACAGGGAAAATTACAGAATTCTGTTACAACCCCATACCCAGCAGGAGACCCTCTTTTGTAGATCTACTAGAAGTTGTTGGGAAATTCATTCCTAACAGGATTGTTTATGTTGCCATTTTGGCCTGCTAGTGTCAAATAAGTGCCTGAAATCATTTTAGTTCTCCTTATATGAAATGCGATGCATACATTTAGAAAGCAGACCTAAGATTACTTTTCTTGCGCCCCCCCCCCCCGGTTTTGTACATCATCATTTCAGTGTTCTGATTTGGAACTGTGCTTCGAATAATTTACTGGAGGACTGAGAAAAAAGCGCAGATTAATTCAAAATTTTTATATTTTGAGAGATAACATTTGGACCAAGCTATATATATTACTATGCAATACATGGTCCCCACTCTCAGATGATTTATAGCCTAGCAGAGATACAGATGTGTACATAAATCTGTAACAGAAGGTAAAATGAATCTGAAATATTAAATTTTAGTATAAAAATTTGGAGGAACTTGGAAAAAGAGTGGGACGAAAGTAAGTCTTCCTAAATTTTTGGCTTACTGGAAGACTTATTTTTAAAAATAGTGTGGAGGGGCGCCTGGGTGGCGCAGTCGGTTAAGCGTCCGACTTCAGCCAGGTCACGATCTCGCGGTCCGGGAGTTCGAGCCCCGCGTCGGGCTCTGGGCTGATGGCTCAGAGCCTGGAGCCTGTTTCCGATTCTGTGTCTCCCTCTCTCTCTGCCCCTGCCCCGTTCATGCTCTGTCTCTCTCTGTCCCAAAAATAAATAAACGTTGAAAAAAAAAAATAAAAAAAAAAAAATAGTGTGGAAGTGAAAAAAAAAATTTTTTTTTTAAAGATTTTATTTTTAAGCAATCTCTACACCGGTCTTGAACTCACAACCTCAAAATCGAGAGTCACCTGCTCCACCAGCTAAGCCCAATGCCCTGGAAGGGATTTTTTTATTTTTATTTTTTTCCCTTAAAGAAGACAGATGGCTCCCTTACTCTTTATTTTTATTTATTTATTTTTTTAATTTGAGAGAGAGTGCAGGCTGGGGAGAGGGGCAGAGGGAGAGAAAAAGAATCCCAAGCAGGTTCTGCACTGACATGGGGCTCGATCTCACAAACTGAGATAATGACCTGAACTGAAATTAAGACTCGGACTCTCAATCAGCTGAGCCACCCAGGCGCCCCTGGACAGGAAATTTAAAGAAAAGCAAAGAAAAGAAAAAGTGGAGACATTTTCTACGCAAAGTAAGATTGCCCCAATCTTGGCAGTTCCTCATTGACTTTATTATACAACCGTTAATTGTAAAACTACAGTGCTTTGTTCCTGGCATGGTGCTGGGTTCTGAGGGTGCAGCGCTGAAGACTAGGTCTTTCTGCAGAGAATTCATAGTCCTCTTTAGGGTTACAAATTTAATAACTGGCTACAATGAAGAAACAATATGATAAAAGTGTATTCAAAGTACGGTGAGAACCCAGAAGTTGTTTTTAAATGTTTTTCCCCAAATTGGATTTTGGAAGTTTTACATGAAATGTGAAGGAATTAGGCTTTTATGAAGCAGTTGAGATCCTTGATTCTTTTTTTTTTTTTTTTAATTTTTTTTTAACGTTTATTTATCTTTGAGACAGAGAGAGACAGAGCATGAACGGGGGAGGGGCAGAGAGAGAGGAGACACAGAATCCGAAGCAGGCTCCAGGCTCTGAGCCGTCAGCCCAGAGCCCGACACAGGGCTTGAACTCATGGACCGCGAGATCGTGACCTGAGTTGAAGTCAGACGCTTAACCGACTGAGCCACCCAGGCGCCCCTGAGATCCTTGATTCTTAACTGTTAACTGCTTTTGGCCAAAACCACTGAATCAAATGCTACCAGTTTTAGGTTCAGTCTTTGACAGATTGAGCTGCTTTTAATGATTTCATTTCACTGATTGATTAGGTTTTTTTTTTTAATTAAGGCAAATTAATAATTTGTTTAGCTGAGCAACTTTACTTTTATAATTTCCTTTCTTTTTGCTACCATCCTTTTTTGGTCTGCTCATGATATAATAGAACAGATACTTTGTCTATGAGGATTTTCTCATCTGCAAAATGGGACTTGATACGAGAGATCAAAGGAGAAAATATAAATTCCACTTTTGTGTACAAACATCTTGTATTTATTAAACACAGACTTGAACTAGGAATAGGGTTAACAAATGTTAACATTTTGCAGTATTTGCTAATTACGGTGGCCTCAAACATTTGAAGATAGGGTTGTGTTTTTTTCCTTTTTTTTTTTTTTTTTTTGGCATCTTCTGATGTGAAGATAGAAGAACACATATGATTAATTAATGCCTAAGAAGTCAAATCTCCCTGTAGCAGTGTAGACTCCAATCATACTGAGGTTGGGAAGAGCCTCTGATTGTGGTGTGGGAAGATACAAGATAGCCAGCATTCTGAGAAATTTATTTGAGCAGGAAAAAGGTATTCTTATTGAAATTAATTCATGGTTATCAGTTGTGAAAAGTTATTACAGTTCTTTTAATAGCAGGTCCAGGGTAAAATTCACTGTTGGCCTTTTTAGAAATAGGTGAGGAATACCTACCTGGCTGGCTTGGTGAGAAGAGCATGTGACTCTTGATCTTGGAGTCCTGAATCCAAGCCCCATGTTGAGCGTAGAGATTGCTTACATACATAAACTTAAAACAAACAAACAAACAAACAGGTGAATAACTAGAAAAGTAAGCTTTGTTGTTAACTACTCAAATTCACATTAAGCTTGGTAGTCGAGCAACATAACATAGCATCTAAATTGTAAACTTTCTTTGGAACATTTTGAAAACTGAACTATAAGCCAAGATTTTACAACAAAATAGGTGAGGAAAATCCCTACTATGGAATGTGGAGGGAAATAGCATATGAAAAAGTCCATTCTTTCCTTTGGCTTCTAAAAGCTTTGCTTTCCTTTTTTAGCTTATAGGGCTTTTATTTTGTGTAGGATTTCTGGTACTGAGGTTTCTCACTTCTGCTCCAATGTTAAAAAGTCTTCAGGTGTAGATCAGCAGTGCTACTGCTCCTCCAGTGGTAAAGGGAGAAAATTTTAGGCAGGTTCCTACCTTAAGCAGCACCCTTTTCCTGCTTTCTGGGCCTTAATGACAGTATAACACTAGGATTGCTGTTCTAGTTGGAACCCATAGATTTCATTCTGGATAATTTTGTTGGAGAGTATCGATCAATGTTAGCTGTGTTAACTGCCTATGATGTGCTTCAAAGGAATGCCTGAGGCTTTCCCTTTAGGCCAGTTTCATCTATCTCAGGGAACCCAATTCACTTGCCTTTGCATTTCTTTGAACTGCTGTAGATCATTTATTCTGTCCAGAATCATAGTCAAAAAGTTAGGAAAGGGATGCATTAAGAGCAGTGTATTTGAGGTTATTTTTAAAGCCACCTTTCACTATGGAGAGGACTGGAAGGCAGCAGGAAGTGGTTATAGTCACCAATAACTCGCTACCTTTCAATTATTTAAAAAAAATTTTTTGTCATTTGTCTGTGTTGACCAATTCCTCTTTGAAACTGTGACTTTCCTTATGAGATTAGTCATACATTTAAAACTGCTTCAAATTCTCTGAGCCTATTGTTACCCCCATGCTATTTTAAGATTTTTTTTAGGGGCGCCTGGGTGGCTCAGTTGGTTAAGCGTCCAACTTCAGCACAGGTCATGATCTTTCTGTTTGTGAGTTCAAGCCCCGCATTGGGCTCTGTGCTGACAGCTCAGAGCCTGGAGCCTGCTTCAGATTCTGTGTCTCCCTCTGTCTCTGTTCCTCCCCCACTCATACTCTGTCTCTGTCTCGCTCTCAAAAATGAATAAAAACATTAAAAAATGTGTTTTAATATTTAAAGTGTCCCCTCTCTTTCTGTCCCTCCCTTCACCCCCTTGTGCTCTTTCTCTCAAAAATAAACATTAAAAAAATTTTTTTTAAGACTTTAAAGTTTTAGTCCTGAAGTTCTAGTCTTTAATTACTTTAAAGACTGAGTAATTAAGTAAAAAATATTTCCGTTTAATTTTACCTAAATTTTGCATTTGGTCCACTGCATTACTACTCCTGACTTAAAAGAACTTGGAGCCATCTTGAAAGTCCCTTATCCGTTTTATCAAGTCTGTTGTAAAGTCATGTAACTTCCTGTGCATAGCTTCTTTGACTTGTTATTGTTATGCCCTATCCACTTTCATTGTCATCTTTTTATTCTAGTGAATTTCACTTGATATCTAACTTAATCGGCCTTTCAATTGGATCTCCTTTGTGTAGGTCACCTTTTTTCCTGTAATCCATCTGGTACAAAGTGACCGGATTAGTTTAATTAAAGTACCACTTGTTTTGCTGTTTTCTGTGACAGGTCATACAGTTACCCCATTATTAAGATCAAGTTTAGGTTTTGTCACTGAGGGTGGCCCCTTTTACCTATCCTGCTCTCCCACTTCTGTAAGTGCTGTGTCATTCTATACCATGTCTGTGCTTTTCTCCTTGCTTTTATAAGTGTTCTAGACCATATTGGTGGTTTGACTGCCTCCCAGTATATCCAGACCTCTGTGGATTTATTGAGAAAAGCTTCCCTGATTCCTCATCTGTATTAGCCTCTTGTTTCCCTTTTTTTAAAAAAAAGTTTCTTGGGGCGCCTGGGCAGCTCAGTCGGTTAAGCGTCCAACTTCGGCTCAGATCATGATCTCATGGTTTGTGAGTTGGAGCCCTGCATCAGGCTCTGCGCTGACAGTTCAGAGCCTGGAGCCTGCTTTGGGTTCTGTGTATGTCTCTCTCTCTGCTCCTGCTTGCACTCTGTCTGCCTGTCTGTCTCTCTCTCTTTCTCTCTCAAAAATAAACATAAAAAAATAAAATTTAAAAAAGTTTCTTTGTGGATTTTTTTTTATCTTTCCCCAGGTAGATTATAAGCCCTTTGGAAATAAGTATTTAACCTGTTCCATTTTCTATTTGTGCTTGGCAGTTTTGAGATAGGTATTTGGTAAACATTGAATTAGTGAGATTATTAAAATATAAACTGAGGCGTTAATAAGAGCAAAAACTTATGTCTTTAAAGATGGTTTAAACTTTTAAGATTTTCCCCCTCTGCTAACGTGTCAGGTTTGATTGAAAACAAGAGCTTGGCAGTCACTTTGTTCTGTAAATTTGGTAAATTTTTGATTAAATAAATTTTAATAAATTGTTGTGGTTTTTTTTTTGTTTGTTTAAAAATTATTGCTTCCCAGAAGAGTTAGGAATTTCTCAAATTGTGTACAAAGTTATCAACATGAATATGATTTCAAGAAACTAAATAGTCACGGGGTGCCTGGGTGGCTCAGTGGGTTGAGCGTCTGACTTCGGCTCAGGTTGTGGTCTTGCACTCTGTGAGTTAGAGCCCCATGTCTGGCTCTGTGCTGACCACTCAGAGCCTGGAGCCTGCTTTGGATTCTGCCCCTCCCCCGCTCATTCTTTGTCTCTCAAAAATAAATAAGCATTAACAAGAAACTAAATAGTCACAGTGTGAGTCTGTTGGTCAGTATGTACCTGAGAACAACACATTGGTGATCCTGCCCTTCTTGCTTGTCAGATAAAAAATACTTGAAAGTCATCTTAGATTTCCTTTTAAGATATTGGCAGAATGGTCTCTTGGGAATCTGAATCGAGACTATAACTACAATGCTTCACTGTTCTTCAAGAATAACCTAACAGGTCTGTAGAAGGTTTATTGGAGGGCAACCGAAGAGCTGCTATGTAAGATAAATCAAAAAGATTTTATCTTCAATTTGTAGAAGATATACACAAATACAGGTCTTAAGGGTCTCCCTTAAACTTGAGAGTGTGTGTGTGTGTGTGTGTGTGTGTGTGTGTGTGTAGTGAGAATGAAAACAAAAGGAGGTCTCCGCAGTAGTGCCACAATCAAGGTGATAGGAAAAAGTTGCTTTTGTATATTTTCATTTTCTATTTTGAGTTTGAGCTCATGGAAGATAACAACTATACTTGCCTGCTGTTCCATGTCCTTTTGCAGCAGAGTCCTAGGACAGAAGGACCCAAGAGCAAATGATATGGCATTTTATATGTTCTAATCAGAGACAATCCTGGATGGAAAGTTAGCTGCAAATATTTGTATGTGTGTGGCTTTTAAGAAAATGATGGAAGAATTGGTCTACAATATCACTAATAAAGATGATGCTGTTATCATCTGTCTTTGGAGAAGTAGGCACCCTCCAAATACTCATGACTGCGTTATGATTAGAAAATAGCAACCTCCTCTTCTGAACCTTCATCAAGTCAAATGATATGTTGTTTCTTTACTTAATGTTAAGCACTTATTTTGTTTTTCATAATTTCTTACATGTTTATATTGCCTGTTTGGTTTTGCTCTATTTCTTTGCTTATGCAATGCTTTGGAGTTTCTTTTTTGACTTTCTGCTGTTAAGAGACATCCCTTTAAAAAAAATCTTCCCAGGGTATTGAATATTTTTCATATTACTCCATATATTTTTATCAACTAACAGTATATGAATTTTGTTCCTTTTTTCAAAAGCAGAAGACAAAAAAGACTTCCCTGCCTTGTTATAAAAGAGCAATCTTGTTAACCTTTTGAGCACATAAGTCAGGCTTAAGAAATCTGTTTCTATTAAATACCATTGACAGAAAACAGTCAAGAGCTACCTGCAGGTTAAAATAATATAGCATTCTGTATGACATGTAGCGGGGGAAGAAGGAAAATGATAGAAATGGGAAGGATAAAATAATTCAGACTTAATGGCTAGCATGAAAGTGGTTTTTGTTTTATTTATTTTTAGAAATGGTGAGATGCCTTTGTGACAAGAGACTGTTGCTTTTATTCTTTGCCAAGCTGGGAACGTAATTTGAAAGAGAGGAGCTATATTGTTCCTAATGCTTAAATGTTTCTTGGAAACTGTATTTATTTTATTGTGTTGAGCCCCCCCACCCCCCTTGAGTCAGTCTTTTGATCTAGTGGGTTCTGTTTGGAAGAGTTTCTTTAAAAAAAACTCTGAAAGATCTTTTATGAATAGATTTAGAAGTAATTAAGAGTGAGTATTTTTTATTTAGACTTTAAAAATTTTAACATAGGGCCTGCATTTTCAAGATGTTTGCAGATTGGATTTTGTAACTGGAGTCATCTCTTCATAATTATATGCCCTTTTTTAAAGGCTGTAAACAACAAATCCTATACCTTGTGCCTTGTATGAGAACCATAACCTTCTAGAACCTAAAGGGCCTGTCAGGAGTATAGTGAGATAGCTTTGGAATGAGATTCTATTCTACCTTAACAGCAGAGCGTGTACCTTGTAGCAACATATTCTAATGTCAGGAATCATTTCTATCTAAACACTTTGGTATACATGAAGATAGAGATGTCATTTTCACTTTCCTGTTCCCCTTTAATTCAAATGGTAGATAATCAATCTTTCTTGTTGAGATTCTTTCAAAATAAACTATTTAATGAAGCTTGTCCAGTTTTAGATCACTGGAGAGTGTTTTCATATCTTCCAAAGATCATGCTGTAGTTTCCCCATAATGTACCAGGTAGACAGAAGCTTAAGAAGATCATAGCATCTGTTTTGGTGATAGATTTTGGAAGAGTCCGGAAGATCATCTATCCTGACTTTGATTGAACTTTCAAGCTGTGATACTTTTCTTGAAGTTTTCTGTATATTAGTCAATGAGGAAAATTTCTTAGGCTTACTGTGTAGCTTGAGGTAGGAGACCCCCTCCCTACCATATCTCCCCCAACCCCCCCCCCCCCCACTGTGTGTGTGTATCTAGTTTACTTGGCATATGACTGCAGGGTGTCTTGTGGTACAGTTGAAAGTTTTACTAAGGAGGGCTGGCATATTCAGATCTAGCACTGTCTAGCATGCTTAGTAAATGAAACTTGTTTTGGAGCTGAGTCTTTACAGTTCTTTGAAGTCAAAGGGAGAATTTTTCATTAAAATTATAAGTCTTGGGACACCTGAGTGGCTCAGTTGGTCAAGCGTCCCACTCTTGATCTCAGCTCAGGTCTTGATCTCAGGGTCATGAGTTCAGGCCCCACTTTGGGCTCCATGCTGGGCGTGAAGCCTACTTAAAAATACATAAATAAAATTGTAAGTCTTGTCATTTTATGTATATTCTTTTTGGATAGAAAGGTGAAGATAAAGAGATTGAGCAGATGCTGAATTGCTGCAGCTCTAGACCCTAGAGCCCTGCCACACCTACCACTCTTAGCATAGCAACAAGTAGTAAAAGACATCTGGAGTCCTTTTTTCCCCCAATCCATGCTGGACTGACAGGAAGGATTTAGTGGTTAGAAATACTATGTACTTTGTTCTCCTACTTTTCAACAAGAATCAGTGTGTACAGTTGAAATTTTCTGACCAGAATTTGGAAGACTATGATGTGATTCCCTGGGCCTGATTTGAGAAGAAGGAGCTCTCTTGAATATGGGTTTACTAGTTGGTGGTGAATTTGTGAGTCGCCAACTATTAGGCCTTTATGTCCAGATATTATCTTAATTTATGGAGTAAGGTCCCTGAGTTCTCCTCTTTCCTTCCACAGGGCAAGCAGGAGGACTTCAAGACGACAGTTCTGGAGGGTATGGAGACGGCCAAGCATCAGGTGAGGGTGGCATTAGATGCTTGCCACTTAGTAGCAAGAGCCGCCAAGTCAGGGATTGATGCTTGCAAGAGTTTTTGGCTGTGGTATCCACATTTTAGCCAGAAGCACAGGGGAAATTTAACTCGCAGGACAGGGTAGTAGAATAGGAGAGTGTAGCCAGAACAAAGGCAAGCAAAACCTTTTGAAGTCCTCAGGCCGATCTCAGCCCTCCACTCTTCATGTTTTTGAGGAGATGGCAGGTCCTTTTCTCCCCAGCAGCTTTTATAGTAACAGTAAACATATAAAACAGAATCATGGGACCTTTAAAAAGAAATATAGCTGAACACACAGAGAGGAGGAGCCATAGGCCAAAAGCCTTCCAAAAAAAAAAAAAATAGGACGGAAAGGCATTCTAGGACTAGTCAGATGAATTATGCAGGTAAGGGAGTTTTCAGAAATGATTGTTAGACAGTATTGGGTACATTTTTTTCAGTTAACATTGCACAATTATTTTGTAGTGTAAACATTTTGTCACATGAAAATTAGTCATTTTTTTAAAAGTCTGCTCAAAATGCTCTTTCTTTTCAGACCAAACTATGAGATTTTTACTTGTAGGAAAAAGTAAAAGGTTAAATGATTTATAGGGCCCATCTGGAGCCATTAAAGTTTGTTCCAGGAATCCAAAGTAGTATGTCTGGATTTCATCCTTTGCCCAGGATGTTTTTGTGTGGTTCAATGCTCAAAACTGACTGATACATGTATATACATTATGATAGAACTGGAATAGGTGTTACTTCACTTTTGGAGTTTGTCACTTTTCAGCTGTTAAGTCTACTTTAAAATTATTTGTCTTTTGCAGTTTGTGTACACCAGGTCTAGGAAATATTTGTATTTTACTCTCTTGGGTCAAAATTCACTGTTAATGCAGCAATTAGTACTTAGGGGATCCAGAATGTTAGAGGTAGACTTGTTTCAGTGCTGTCCCAAGGATTGGAGGTTGATAATCAGTACATGGTTATTTTAGAGGAGTTAAAATCCTCATTCAGAGTATCTGTGGCGGATAAACCTTTTAAGAATGCTCTTTATTAAATGATGCACAATTGGATCTTCCATGGAACTGTTGAGGATCAGGGATAGCCTTTAGAGCTTTAATCTTGAAGAAATAAATTGAGTTTTCTTGTTGCTTTTTGTTTTAACGTGAGTAAATTTACTCTTTTGCTTTAGTAAATGATATGTTGTATTGCTGAAAGTAAAAACAGACTTTCATATAAAACTGTGGTGCTTTTGACTTACTGTTTAGTAGAACATGATTTTTTTACAGTGTTTCCAAGAGTGGTGGTGACTATTCTAAACCCTTCAAGATCTCTCTTCAGATCTTTGCCATATTCAGAAGCATGCATTTGTAAGATGATCAGTTAGAAGCATGTGCTTGTAAGCGATCAACATTCTTTTTTTTTAAATAAAGCCAAATGACCCTCATGAGTATCTTGGGACCAGGATCATATCTTGACTTTTATAAATCCACATCAAGTTGGTGTATACATCTTAAATCTTAAAAGTTAAGGGAACTTGAGGTCATTTTCTCTAACTTCCTGCAGTCAAACAGATATTGTATCCACCCATTTTATGGATGAGGACTTGAAACAGTTAAATGGTACGACCAAGGATACACAAACACTTGGAGGAGTGAGAGAACCCAGAGATCTTCTTTCTTATGCATCGACTAGTCCTTATATCCTCCCTCATAGAATCATTTAAAGTGTGCGTTTACCCTAAAAACAAAAAATCTAAAGCAAAAGAAATTATATGATTCTCCTCTTTTTCTTTCCTCTACCCCTATTCTTTATTTTTAAACTATTATAGGACTGAATATGGTGCATCTAGAGTTTACTAATTTAAGTAGTCTTTTGTATGAGGATTCTTGTGAGACTTTTGTTTTCCCTCTTCAACTAGAAATCTAGTTAATTTATCTACCTCGTGAAAAAGAAATGAAAGCTAGTAACTTTTATGGAGGCCTTCTTTTCTTTTAAGTGTTATATCTCTGTTACCTTATTCTACTCAAGGTGCTACTTATATGTCAGAATCAGGGAGGAAATGATTTCATGGAATAGAGTGTCTATATCCTCACCTCCCTCCCGCCCCTTTCTGCTTCTCTAATCTACCCAAAAAGGTCTTTATATTCCCTTAAATATTTTATGACTTTTAACTATGTTTTCAGAGAAAGTGTGAGCCTGTCAGACCATTAGAAAGGCATTTCTGCTTTAGCATGACTGCATTTTGAAAGGTGATGCTGGAATTTCCTGTGTGAAATTGAGAGAAAGGAATTGAACTGAGGGGCAAGATTGATATGTAGGCAGCCTTGAAGCTTTAAAAAAATTAGGATAGCATCTTTGAAACATTCTAAATTTCTGGAATACCAGATTCTGTTAAGAGCACACAAACACTAAGTGTAAATTAGGGCTGAATTATATGTACTACTGGTACTTTTTAATAAGGATATTATTAAAGTAAATTGTATTCTTTAAGGTTTTTCCTTCAAAAGGTGATACTTATGAGTTACATTATCCAGAGTGGTCTGTTAGTTCATTTTGGAAATATCCTATTAAAAGAGTGCTTTACTTAGTTATTGAACAGCTTAGGTTCCAAGTTAACCTATTTTTTGATTCTTTGATAAAAGGTTAGAATTTTATGTTATACAATTTTCACTTTTATATTGATAGTGGTCTTCCTTCCTTGAAATAATAGTCTTCATCCCTAAAAACCAAGAGGAAGAAAATAATTACAGAGTGGAGACTTTTTTGTTTTTAAAAATTGACAAAGTATTTAAGAATAACTGGGTGTTTTGGATGTTATGTAGAAGAGAGAAATGGAGAAGAATATTACTCCACACATATATTAGTGTCACAACTTTTGGCTTCTTTAATTCCTTTTGATAATCATTTGGTGTTTGATTTAAAGGCACTTTTTTTTTTTTAATGTTTGTTTATTTTAGAGAGAGCGCAAGCAGGGGCAGGGCACAGAGAGGGGGAGACAGAGGATCTGAAGCAGATTCTACACTGTCAGCATAGAGCCCAATGCAGGGCTTGATCCCATGAACAATGAGATCATGACCTGAGCTGAAGTCGGATGCTTACTGACTAAGCCACCTAGGTACCCCTAAAGATACTTCTAAAACTGCCACATGGCTTATGTAAATTTAAAAAAAAAAATTATTCATTTTTGAGAGACAGAAAGTGAGTAAGGGAGGGGCAGAGAGAGAGGGAGACACAGAATCTGAAGCAGGCTCCAGGCTCTGAGCTGTCAGCACAGAACCCCAGGTAGGGCTCAAACTCATGGAGCCACGAGATCATGACCTGAGCCAAAGTCAGATGCTTAACTAACTGAGCCACTTAGACACCCCTCAGTTTTTTTAATTGTTACATATTCTCAAGATTCTCAAAGTTAGCCAACTATTTTAGAGTGATTTTTGACATACAAGCACTTGGAATGAGGAGCCAAATATAAAATTTAGTGGTTTTCCCTATGTGGTTTTTTGACTGTCTTTGACAGTAATATTTTGCAGTAGGATTACTGTTCAATGATGACTTAATAAGCATGTAGAAATTAGTATAGCTAAAAAAGAAAACTACCCGTTTTGGGGAGGAAGAAGTACGGTTTGTAGAGTTCGTTGGTTTTCATGTTAATCGTATACACTTATGAAGGTAACCTATTTTAAGAGATATTTGTTCTGAGTACTCAGGATTATTGTGTAGATAATGCCCATTATAATGAGACATGTTTTTGGTCTTGGTTTTAATTTTTGTTTATTTTGATTGGGTGGTAGGTGACTAGGGACATCAAAGCTATATATAGTTTTAGAAAATTTCACATTACTGAAATAACCTATATCCCTGATAGCCAGCCTTTTTTTTCCTTGCCTTAATTTCATGTTCTACCCTCAGTAGTATGGCTCTTACTGATTATTTTTTTCCTTAGGGAATAATTAATCATCCTGACAGTTTTTAAGTTAGATTCATTAAATGAGAGAATTGTTGGTTTAGTAATGTAAGTACATGTGTCCTCATTATCTACTGTCAGTGGGTAAATTTTTCTTCTCTCCCAAGAATTTTGTTTCTTAATATGCAGTCCATATTAGCATTAGGCATTTTTGCTTGACCTCTTGTTAACCATTTCTAGGTAGTGTTTAATGTCTTTGTGGAAACAACACCCTAATAGCTTAGCTATAATTTTCTAAGTTACATCTTTACCTGCCTTGTTCTTTTTATTTTCTTAGTCTCACTGTGCCTTTCCTTTAATTTTGTTTCCATTATCACTGTTTCTAACTTCTTGTTTTATGTGCTTTAAGTGATTAAATATGGATATCTGGAGCCTATTTGATTGCATATAATCACTTCAATGGTGTTGAATTCTGAAACTCTTTAAATTATGTCTTGATATTTCCATGAGCTGGTAGTTAAGTATATCTTTTATAAGGTGATCTTAGAGATAGAGGTAAAATTCATGTAAGTATATTTGTAAGGACATCTTAGAAAGATGTACTTAACTACTACGATGTACTAACTACATATAAAAATACCCAATTTGAAGAGTTTCAAAACAATACACTTTCAAAATAATACAATTTTACTTGTATAGAGGATATGTATACATTATATGTACATGTAGTATACAGTATGCAGTAGCATACTTTACTTGCAGTGTGTAGTAAAGCATTCCCAATGTTTTTGCTGGGAAAGGTAAATTCCTTGCTTTCTTCTGTGTCTTCATCGTAGTCTTGACTTCTGGAACTAATGGGTGGTACCACTGATGAGATATGCGTTCCTTACTGTTGGTTATTAAACCTTAAAGACCTCTCCGTGTTCTCTGCTGTAATCTTAAAAGACAGCATTTGGTTGTGTTTTCACTCTAGTTTCTTTTGCTTTTCTGTTCACGTATTTTCCTCTATTCTAGTTCTTTAGTTTTAAGATTTAATGTGCACTATCAGTGATGCTAATTTTAATTAGAGTATCTTCTAGTGTTACAAAGTTATGTTGTGGATGAAGAAAATATGCTCAAGGCTTTGTTATGTTTTCTAAGGTAGATTGTGTCACTCATTACTAAACTGTAATTTTTGGAATGTTAAGCTCAAAAAAGTGAGTAAATTCTAAAGATGTTGAGCTTTTGGGCAAAATAAAAAAAATTTTTTTAAAGGAAGTAAGATCAGTCTGTGAATGAGGCAGAGCTTTACAGGGGTTCTTCAGGCAAAAAAACGCAGTCTTGTTATCCCTAGTTTTGTGTTTACTTGCACGTTTCCCAGAAGTCCTTTGCTTTCTTTGCTAGGTGTGGAGGGTGCAGCTTTCCAGAGTAGACTTCCTCATGACCGGATGACTTCTCAAGAAGCAGCCTGTTTTCCAGATATTATCAGTGGACCACAGCAGACCCAGAAGGTTTTTCTGTTCATTAGAAACCGCACAGTAAGTTTCCATGTCTGCTTTTTTCCATTTGGATTATTAATAGTGCTTGTTACTTTTATGGAGAATATGGGGAAAAAGAGAGGAAAGAATTATAAAATTATCTATAACATGTACCACTATCCAGAGGTAACCATTGTTAAAAGTTAGTTGTTTTTTTCTCTTCAGGTAGTTTTTTAGAAGTATACTTAATTTTTGCTTTTAAAAAATTGAAATGCTATTTCCATACATTCTTTGCATCCTTTTCATTCTTCATAACCTCATAAATGCAAAGAATCTTTATTTAAACTTAAAAAAATTTTTTTATTTATTTTAAATGTTTATTTTGAGAGGGAGAGAGGGAATCCCAAGAAGGCTCTCTTTGTACTGTCAGCATGGAGCCTGATGTGGGGCTTGATCCCACGAATCATGAGATCATGACCTGAGCCAAAATCAGGAGTTGGATGCTCAACTGACATAACCACCCAGACATCCCTGTTATTTTAAATAAACTCCACACCACATGTGGGGCTCGAACTCACAACCCGGAGATCAAGAGTCTGGTGTTCTACTGACTGAGCCAGCCAGGTGCCCCAGACGTTTTTTTTAATGTTTATTTTTGAGGAAGAGAGAGAGAGAGAATGGGGGAGGGGCAGAGAGAGGGGGAGACACAGAATCTGAAGCAGGCTCCAGGCTCTGAGCTGTCAGCACAGAGCCCGATGCAGGTTTTGAGCTCATAAGCTGTGAGATCATGACCCTAGTCGAAGTTGTACACTTAACTGAGCCACCCAGGCTCTCCAAAACTTTTTTTTTTTTTTTTTTTTTAATAATCATTTTGTCTTTCCTTCTCAGGATGAAAGAAACTCTTACTCTGTTCTTGTCATCTGGTTCAACCTCCTTCTCAGGCCAAATGCTTGATTTTAATGTCTGCATATTTCATCTGACAGTTGAGTCATACTTTTAATTTAGGCATTTAAATGTCTGTTTGTGCTTTATTAAGCTCTGAGTAGCTTTATACATTCTTGAGTCTATCTCTGGTTATTATTTCCTAATGATAGAGTCCTAGAAGAAAAACTACTTTGTCAAAAAATAGGAACAGTTTTGATATATATTGTCAAATTGCCTCCCAGAGAGACTGAGTCAGTCGGCACTCCCATTGCTCTGCCCTTGCTTTGGTTATCAAAATGATGATCATCTATGCTGCTGTAATAGACTAAAAATATTTCATTTCTTTTCCATGTCTTTAATTACTTAGGCTGACTTCTTCACATTTATTAGCTATTTTTTCTCTGAATTTTTCTTTCATGTCCTTTATTCATCAGAAATTTTTTAGCCATAGAGTAGAAAAGGGCAGCACATATTCATTATACTCTAAGGTGATATAAAGTAAAAGAAATTTATGTTGTAATTTTAGCTACTTTGAATATAGTTCAGGGATGTCATTTTTAGCATATCTGCTTTTTAGCTACCACTAACTTCTTTATATTGGGTATTAGATTGCAAAACCACTGCTGAACTTAGATTGCTAAATGTTATTTAGCTAGAGTAATTGGTGGGTTGTGCTGGGTTCTCGTAGTACAGAATAAAGGGATTTGGGGTGTATGGAAAAAAACGGTGATTTTTTTTTAAAAAGTGAATGGAAAATTCATACTGTATATTTCGACACTTGTTTGTCTTAGAATCAGCTTCTGTGTATAGCATATCAACGTTTGATCTGAATGGGCTTTTTCAATAAGATTGTCATTTTTTTTGTTGTTTCTTCTGAGGAAAGTTTTCATTCTTTACTTGAATTTGAGTGGTTGGTTTACAGTGATTTCTGTTTTCTCTGATTTATATTCTGTGGCCAAAATCCAGATTTCGGGAAGTAAGGACTGGCCCAGGTTAGAGTTGTGGCCTTTGGCTATAAAACTGAACACAAATCATTCTCTTATGAGAATTGTGTCATTTCTCTCATTTTTTTTTTAATTATTTTTTTTTTAACATTCATTTATTTTTGAGACAGAGAGAGACAGAGCACGAACGGGGGAGGGTCAGAGAGAGGGAGACACAGAATCTGAAACAGGCTCCAGGCTCTGGGCTGTCAGCACAGAGCCCGACGCGGGGCTTGAACTCCCGGATCGCGGGATCATGACCTGAGCCGAAGTCAGACGTTTAACCAACTTAGCCACCCAGGCACCCCTTAGTTCTCTCACTTAAACTACATCTTTTGCCTCTAAATTTTGAAACCACAACGTTAGGATTATTGAACTACATACCATGACTTGAGCTTTATTTTATAGGACGGACAGAGGAAAACGGCTTCTGTTGAAGGGTGAGGAACTTGGGCCTGGTGTGTATGTGAGGAAGTCCATTTTGCCTTGACCGTGGCCACCGAGAAAAGTAGAGGGTGTTATGAATTTGGTCATATCCCTTTGTAATTATATTTATTTATACAGAACCACATTTCTTTGTTGAACTTTGTGGAGCAGTTAATTTTTAGCTAAGAATTAAATATGGTGGTATTTAGTTGGTCTTGCATTTTTACAGATGTGTATTCAGTTTGAAGAGCATTTATGTTAGAGTCTATTGATGGTACCATAATATTTTTCATTCCCCATCCTACTGCTTTTTCAGCAGTATTTGAAATAATTGACCACTCCCTTCTTCTTAAACACACTTAGTTTAACACAGTATTCTGTTTTTTCTCCTGCCTACCTGGTTGTTTGTCTTCTCTGACAGCCTTGTAGTCTTATCTTTAAAAACAAGGCCATTTTGTGAACTGGTTGGAGTTCCTTAAGGCTCCTTACAGTCTGTTCCTGCCTCTGGTGTATTTTTGCTCTAGGACCCCTCTTCTGTACGTTGGCTTCATTTATCACCCATAAGCAAATGGCTCCAGACCTTAACTCTCTTAAGAACCCAAGCTCTTTATCTAGATGCTAGTCTTGTATCTCTTTTTGGTTGTCTTGAAACTAAACTCATTATCCCTTCTTTGAGTGGCCCTCGTTTAGTGAGTAACATACCAACTCCTTTAGTTGTACAAGCCCTAAACTGGAATATCCTTGGCATCTCTTCCCCCCTCCCCCTGCCACCTCTGCATATCTAATTGATCATTTGATTTTGTGGACTTAAAAAACAAATTTTTTTTAATGTTTATTTATTTTTGAGAGAGACAGAGACAGAATGCGAGTGGGCTAGGGGCAGAGAGAGAGGGAGACACAGAATCCAAAGCAGGCTCCAGGATTTGACTGTCAGCACAGAGCCTGACGCGGGGGCTCGAACTCACTAACTGTAAGATCATGACCTGAGCCAAAGTCGGACGTTCAACCGACTGAGCCACCCAGGTGCCCCTGATTTTGTGGATTTTTTTAAATGTTTGTTTATTTTTGAGAGAGCAGAAGCAGAGAGCTGGCGGTGGGGTGGGGTGGGGTGGGGACTGAAGATTCGAAGCAGGCTCTCTGCACAGACAGCAGAGAGCCAGGCTGAAACTCACCAAGTGTGAGATCATGACCTGAGCTAGAGTCAGATGCTCAACCAAATGAGCCACCCAGGTGCCCCTGATTTTGTGGATTTTACCTGCTCAGTATCTCCAGAGTCATGTAACTGAGTTGGTCCTTGTCAGCTGTATGATACTGGCAAGTTACTAGGTTTTTTTGTCTTTTTGTTTTTTTTTTTTTTTTTAGGCTAAATATCTTGCAGCTTCTTCATTATATATATATATAAATTATATGTGTGTGTGTGTATAATTTATTGTCAAATTGGTTTCCATACAATACCCAGTGCTCATCCCAACAGGTGCCCTCCTCAATGCGCATCACCCACTTTCCCCTCTCCCCCACCTCCCATCAACCCTCAGTTCTTAGTATTCTTAGTTCTTAGTTCCTCAGTTCTTAGAACCCTCAGTTCTTAGGGTATTCTTAGTATTTAAGAGTCTCTCATAGTTTGTCTCCTTCCCTCTCTGTAACTTTTTTTTTCCCCCTTCCCCTCCCCTCTGGTCTTCGGTTAAGTTTCTCAGGATCCACATATGAGTGAAAACATATGGTATCTGTCTTTCTCTGTATGACTTATTTCACTTAGCATAACACTCTCCAGTTCCATCCACATTGCTACAAATGGCCAGATTTCATTCTTTCTCATTGCCAAGTAGTATTCCATTGTATGTATAAACCACGTTCTATTTATCCATCCATCAGTTGATGGACATTTAGGCTCTTTCCATAATTTGGCTATTGTTGAAATTGCTGCTATAAACATTGGGGTACAAGTGCCCCTATGCATCAGCACTCCTGTATCCCTTGGGTAAATTCCTAGCAGTGCTATTGCTGGGTCATAGGGTAGATCTATTTTTAATTTTTTGAGGAATCTCCACACTGTTTTCCAGAGCAGCTGCACCAGTTTGCATTCCCACCAACAGTGCAAGAGGGTTCCCGTTTCTCCGCATCCTCTTCAGCATCTGTAGTCTCCTGATTTGTTCATTTTAGCCACTCTGACCGGCATGAGGTGGTATCTCAGTGTGGTTTTGATTTGTATTTCCGTAATGAGGAGTGACGTTGAGCATCTTTTCATGTGCCTGTTGGCCATCTGGATGTCTTCTTTAGAAAAGTGTCTATTCATGTCTTTTGCCCATGTCTTCACTGGATTGTTTTTCGGATGTGGAATTTGGTGAGTTCTTTGTAGATTTTGGATACTAGTAGCCCTTTATCCGATATGTCATTTGCAAATATCTTTTCCCATTCCGCTGGTTGCCTTTTAGTTTTGTTGATTGTTTCCTTTGCAGTGCAGAAGCTTTTTATCTTGATGAGGTCCCAATAGTTCATTTTTGCATTTAATTCCCTTGCCTTTGGAGATGTGTTGAGTAAGAAATTGCTGCAGCTGAGATCAGAGAGGTTTTTTTCCTGCTTTCTCCTCTAGGGTTTTGATGGTTTCCTGTCTCACATTCAGGGCCTTCATCCATTTTGAGTTTATTTTTGTGAATGGTGTGAGAAAGTGATCTAGTTTCATTCTTCTGCATGTTGCTGTCCAGTTCTCCCAGCACCATTTGTTAAAGAAACTGTCTTTTTTCCATTGGATATTCTTTCTTGCTTTGTCAAAGGTTAGTTGGCCATACATTTGTGGGTCCACTTCTGGGGTCTCTATTCTATTCCATTGGTCTATGTGTCTGTTTTTGTGCCATCTTCCAGCTTCTTCAATAATTCACTCATTTGACCTGGCTTTGTGTTCTATCAGTTTGTCAGGAATATAATCCTCACTGTTTCAATGAAAGGAAGGTGTATATTTGAGGCCTTAAAGTTGAAAAGATATTTTAAAGTCTATGTCTGCTTGTGTAATAAAATTTCTATCATTTAAATACAGTTGCAGTTGTGGTTGGATAATCCAAAGATTCAGCTGACCTTTGAGGCTACTCTTCAACAATTAGAAGCGCCTTACAACAGTAAGTGGTGTTTTTAGTGGGACTAGTTTTGGCTTATAGTTCGCTGATAATGAGTTTTTCACTCATATTTCCATCTTTGCCTTGTGCTATGCAAAAATAAGCCTTATAGAAAACTATTATGTGTGTTTTTAATTATTAGTTTTTACATTGTAAGTTCAAGAGATTGCTAATAATTTCCCAAGGACTACATTTCAACTTTAATCCACGGCGTACCTTGTTGACATTTGATTGGCTGGCTTTCTCATTTTCCACTTGCCACCAACAAAGTCTTGAAAAATTTTTGTCAAAGTAACTGATATAATACTACTTTTAAAGGGTTGGTTTTATCCTTTATTTCATCTATAGCATTTTGTCCTTCTTTAAAATAACAAATTCTATGATACGCGTTTTGGACTACATCATAGACTAATATGCTAGGAATCACTTTTCTAAAGGAGTCACATTATCTGAGACTCGTGGATAATATGTACTACAGAATAACTTCATGATGGAAAAACAGAAGAGTTAAAGAGCTTTCTGTTTAAGCTGCCTAAAATATAAATATGTTGTAAAATCCATTTATTCCGTAGGTGACACTGTGCTTGTCCACCGAGTTCACAGTTATTTAGAGCGTCACGGTCTTATCAACTTCGGCATCTACAAAAGGATAAAACCCCTACCAAGTAAGGACTTGGCCAGTGGACTTCGTGGTCTTAAGTTACAATTCTAGGACTCTGTTTTATTTCTAGGAGGCTTTTAGCATTTTTTTTTTTAATTTCTTAGTCTAAAGAGATTTAAAGTAAAATCTCTTCATAAATGTGCATTTCTTATAGTTTCTGGTCTGACAGGTGTACTTTAGTGAAAGATTCTGAATTTCAAATTTAAGAAAAATCAGAAAACAAAATTTGTTGGGGCGCCTGGGTGGCTCAGTCGGTTAAATGTCCGACTTCAGCTCAGGTCATGATCTCGCAACTTGTGAGTGCCGCATCAGGCTCTGTGCTGATAGCTCAGAACCTGGAGCCTGGAGCCTGCTTCGGATTCTGTGTCTCCCTCTCTCTCTGCCCCTCACCCACTCACACCTCTGTCTTTCTCTCTCTCTCAAAAATAAATAAACATCAAAAAAAAAAATTGTTAAAAACAAGAGAAGTCTGTTATGAAAGCAGAGATTTGAGGTTTTCTCTCATTGACCAGTTCTTTATACTGTCAGGAATCCAGGAGATAGGGATATTTTGAGAATTAACACATATATTTATTTATTTTTGATGCTTTAATAATTCTGCAAAAAGAGATACTAAGGACTGCAGAAGTAGAGCTGAAAGAAAACAGCTTTAAGAATAAATTGGCTACTCAAATTGTCCTAGTATAATTGGGAAGTAAATGAAACAGAGTCATAAGTTAACCAGTCACAGATACCAAAGCAGATGATTGAGGTGTATTGAGAAAGTTAATGTTTAAAGGATTTCATTTATAAATTTTTAACATTGAATTAAAGTTTATAAGTTTCAGATATTTGCTTATTTGTATTAGTTTCTCTATTTTGAAAATAAGTGAATTGTTTACTTGGTAAGACATCATGATATGTTAAGAACCTAGAGGTTTTCATGATTTAAAAAAATGATGAATACAAATTCTTAAACCTACGACCAAATATTGTAATTTTTGTTTTTTACTTTTAGCTAAAAAGACAGGAAAGGTAATTATCATAGGCTCTGGGGTCTCTGGCTTGGCAGCAGCTCGTCAATTACAAAGTTTCGGAATGGATGTTACACTTTTGGAAGCCAGGGTAAGAATTTTATTTTGTGTTTAGAAGCTAACCTAATAGAAATATGATAGGTATTCGTCAGTGCAATAAGAAATTATCTGTTGCAAATTAATGAATCCTACAACTTGAACTAAACCAAACTGATTTATATAGTACTCAAAGTGTTTTAGATAGTGTTAGTATATTGGATAAAGCATTTTTGACAGTAAAGCTTTGAAAGGTGTTCAGTGAGTATTTAGAGTTTGTGAATGGTCCATATAGCCCTTTGATGGATATTTTCAAGTCATTGTTTCTTGCAGTTAGCTTTCAAATTTTGGGCCTTCGTGGATGTACCCTGTGCAGGTGGCAGTTATTTTTAGTGTGGAACATAGTGAATTGTGTTCCCTGTTTAATAGTAAAAGAGGTGCTTCTCACGTGCTTCTCAGGCAGCAGTTGTCTTGAGGGCCTGATGAAGCCAGATATATTGGTTCCCTTATCATTTGTCCTAGAAAGAGAAATGGAAATTGAAGGAGGAAAGGGATGATGGCACAGAGTGGGGGAAAAAAGAACATCAAATTAAGATGCTACAATTCAGATTATTTTCATGGGTAATTTTTGATATTTAGTTATCTTCCAGTGGCTTAAAGGCCTCCCTGGGCTTACACCATTTAAAAAAGAACAATAAAACAAACACTTCTCAGGTAACCTAAAAATCTAAAATTTTATAGAAGCTTTCAAAATGTTTTGTGCAGTACAATCTAGGTTGCTTTTTATTGCTAATTTTTAAAAATATTCAAATAGAGTATGAAGAAATCAGAATAATTTTTATGTGGTCTTACTAAATATAGGTAATTCAGGAAACATTTGTGTGCCCTCTTGCCCTTTGTACTAGCAATACAGTGATGAATAATGGGATCATTATGATCCCTACCCATGCAGGGTCCTAATCTAGCTGACAGGTTTTTGCTTTACTTTTGTTTATTTGGAGGTTACAGAGTATTCTCATAATATCCATGATTGAAGTATCACTACAGCTCAGTAATTTTTCCCATGGAAACTCCCTGGTCAGCAGAGATAAACCAGGGCCTGTTGAGGAATGAGAGCTATTGTTGAAAGTTTATGCTCAGTAGACACCCTGCCCCTGGGCATGGGGCTGCACTGGAGAATCATTTGTTGAAGTCATCTGTCATTCCCAGCTGACTTAGGGGATGAAGGGCAAGAGTCAGAACATGGTGGTAGAAAGATGGCATTTAGTGCTACGTTACAATTTGTGAACAGATATTTTCTGTGTGAGTGGCCCTTGGTCAGCCTGTATAGTAAATGGTATTAGAGACAGCTGGGTAGAGAGAGAATAGTAGCTGTAGCTAAATAGTATCTCTGGCTGTCAAATTGTTTTCTATCCCCTGTCACTTAGTTCTGTGTCGTTCATTAACCTACCACTCCCTCAAATAGTTAAACTTTGTTTGCACATTGTGCCCACACTGCATGCTATGTATAAACTATACCTTGTTAAATTATAAAAGAGGCCTGGGATGGTACCATGCCAGGTTCTCATGGTTAAAATAGAATTGATGACTTTAGCCATTTAATTTCTGAAAACAGGATCGAGTGGGTGGACGAGTGGCTACATTTCGCAAGGGAAACTATGTAGCTGATCTTGGAGCTATGGTAGTAACAGGTCTTGGTAAGTAGTCCTTAGTTGTGTGCTGTTAAACAAGGTCTGAGACTCATTATCAAGCTTCTGTTTTAAAGCCGTAAATGTGGCTTTAAGATATTTTGGTTTAGGATACTGTTCTTAGTGTTCATAAGAGGTAGATTGACAAATAGTCTTCCTGAAAAGATACATCACTGTATGCAAAATTTAAATTGTACATGTTTTGACCTATTAGCAGATTCAGTTTTCTAGGAAATTATCCCAAGAAAATGACAAGTGAACCATGTTGTTTGGAGCTTTTTACATGTGGCACAGCAAAACATTAGAACCCATAGTTGTGAAGATTAAATTATTATACAAAGTGAACTATACAGCCACTAAAAATTATGTAGCCTTATATTAACCTGAAATGATGGCCAGTTTATTGCTAAGTTGAAAGAAGATTACAAAACAATACATGTGTTATGATCCTTTAGTGTGTGTATGTCTCTAATTTTATGCACACAAAATCTAGAAGGATCTATAATAAAATGTTAACTAACATGGGGTTTTTTTCCTTCTTTACGCTTATCTTACATATTTCATATATCCTACATTTACTTTGGGCATTTTTTGATCTATAATTCACGTACCCTAAGCTTTGAGTATTTTAAATTTTTAGTAAAAATACTTTTGCTTCGATTTTTTGTTTTCTTTTCATAGTTGTGTTAACTATAATAGTTTGAGTTTTTTTTAGGAGGGAATCCCATGGCTGTGGTCAGCAAACAAGTAAATATGGAACTGGCCAAGATCAAGCAAAAATGCCCACTTTATGAAGCCAATGGACAAGCAGTAAGTTGAGGACAAACAGAACTTTTCAAAATTTATTTGGTTCAGTTGAAAACAACAATGTGGGGGAAATGTGTGGATGAACGTGCACACATACCAGTATGGGCCAAAGGTAGAAATGATGTGATATTCTGATTGTTCCTTAACTCTGAGCTATATAGGAAAGGATTATTACTGTATAAATGCAAATTTGCATGCCTATTTAGGCATTTATCTTTAGACATTTAATGAAGGCTAGGTAGACAGGTAATTTTTTTGTTTGGCTGTGGCCACCTACTCTAAGAGACCTGTGGAATTGACGCCTGATTCTTCGTTTCCTTGTATTGTGCCTTCCATCATGTGCTTTAGCTCTGTGTGCTCTTTATGACTTCAGTTTTGTGTGTGTAGGTTCAAGATTTTGTTGAGCTAATAACCAGCTGGTGATATTGAACTCAGATGCTTAGGTAGATTAAAGTATTTGTTGACCAGAGGCATAGGAGCTTCCATACTTAGCAGGTAATAGTGTGGAAGTGATGTTTGCTATGGAGAGTGAGAGTAGTTTATCAACTATGTTGAGAGGCTTAGACTATAAGTGAGTCCTAATTTTGGAGGGTGGGTGAAATTCAAAAGTTTGTATTCAAAAATTTTTACTAACTCTTCCCCTATCAAGAATGAAGAAGTTTATAATTCTGGGGATATAAGCATCATTATATTTTGAGGAAGGGAAGATTCGATATGCATATAGTTTAGCTATTGTTGCTAAAAAGGGTAAGGTCCCAACTCTTGAATTTAGTCTAAGTTCCATGTACATCCTCACTAAAGCCTTTAGGTTTTATGGGGTTCATATCAGAAGAAGACAGACTTTCAGGGAATGCTTTGGCTCCCGTTCACATCAATCTGGGTTCAGATTCCTCCCAGGGCTTGTTTGGGGGGCACAGGTTAGCCTCTGGCAGCATAAACAAAATAGAATGAACAAGAAAAAAAGGAGGAAGTAGAGGTTAACTCAGCAATTCAGAGAAAAAAAAATTTCAGTAAACTTCTGGGGTGCCTGCGTGGCTCAGTTGAGTGTCTTACTCTTGATTTTGGCTTAGGTCATGATCTTACTTGGTTGTGAGATCAAGCCCCATGTCAGGCTCTGCACTGGGTGCAGGGACTGCTTAAGACTCTGTCTCTCCCTCTGCCCCTCCTGCGTATGTGCACACGTGTGTGCACACACGCACGCTACGCAGAGGTGTGCACTCTCCTCTCAAAACAAAACAAAAAAACCATTCAGTAAACTTTCGTTACACTGTAAAGATCTGTAAAGGCTATAGAGAGGAATAAGACAGTCTGTGGAATATAAGACTCTACAGTCTAGTGGGACATGTACACAGATGATTTTTTTCCCAGCTTTTTATTATGGAAATTTTCAAACCTATACAAAAGCAGGGGCACCTGGCCGGCTCAGTCAGTGGAGCATGCTACTCTCTATCTTGGGGTTGTGAGTTCAAGCCCTAATTTGGGTGTAGAGATTATTTAAAAATAAAATCTTTAAGAAAAAAAAAATAGTAGAATAGTATAATAAACTTTCACTTATTCCAGTCTTGTTGCATCTGTTAAGTTCTCTGTCTCTGTCTGTCTCTCTCTCTCTCTCTTTTTTTTTTTTTTTTAAAGAGTGAGCTGGGGCAAGGCAGGGAAAGGGCAGAGGGAGGGAGGGAGACAGAGCTGACATGGGGCTCAATCCCGTAACTCTGGGATCATGACCTGAGCCAAAATCAAGAGTTGGATGCTCAACTGACTGAGCCACCCAGGGCCCCCTAGTCTGGGGTATTTTAAAGCAATCACAGTCAATCAAGTATTTATTAAATATTTACGAAGATCTGGCATTGTTCTCAGCATTGACTATGTATTCTCTGCCCTCAAGGGTCTTAAATTCTAGTGAATCCAGATATTTTATGAACCCAAGAACATCCGGAATTGTAAGTGTCATTAAAATCTGTGCTTCCCCCTGGGCTCCTGGGTGACTCAGTTGGTTAAGTGTCTAACCTTGGCTCAGGTCATGATCTCATGGTTTTTGAGTTTGCGCCCCACATCAGGCTCTGTGCTGACAGCTCAGAGCCAAGAGTCTGCTTCAGGTTCTGTGTCTCCCTTCTCTGCCCCTCCTCTGCTCATTCTGTCTCTCTCTCAAACATTAAAAAACAATGTTTTTAAAAATCTGTGCTCCCCCTCTTCCCCCACCACTGAAACAAAAAAAACGACCCAACCACAAACATATTACTGATACATATATGAGTAACATAAAATCAAGGCAGATTAACATAAAATCAAGGTTAGATAAAGGATCAATTGCTACAGAAGAGCCAAGGGTGGGGGGTGGTGAGAGAGAGACACTCTCTCTGAAAGTGGGAAGGGCAAGAATGGAAAGAGATTTGGAGGGAAAAAGCATTGGTGAAGATGGCTTAGAACTTACCGTGGTTGTAGAGGAAGGTTTAAGACCGGTTTCTTTCTTTCTTTCTTTCTTTCTTTCTTTCTTTCTTTCTTTCTTT
>NW_024412388.1:17112761-17175333 GCF_014898765.1 Herpailurus yagouaroundi
TTTCTTTCTTTCTTTCTTTCTTTCTTTCTTTCTTTCTTTCTTTCTTTCTTTCTTTTTTAAAAATATTTATTTATTTACTTTGAGAGAGAGCATGAGCACAAGTGAGGGAGGGGCAGAGAGAGAGGGACAGAGAGAATTCCAAGCAGGCTCCACATAAAGCCCAACATGGGACTCCATTCCATGAACTGTGAGATCACAACCTAAAACGAAATAGAGACCTGGACACTTAACTGAGCCACCCATGTGCCCCTTTTGGTTTTTTGTTTTGTTCTTAAATGTTTACTTGGAGAGGTTTCTGAAGGAGGATGAGATTATACTGGTGAGGGTAAGATACAAAGCTGAAGTTGAGGGTGGAGGGTGTTGCTTACTGTGCTGATTTGTAGGTTGGGACTTCAGAGGGATGAGAGCAGATAGGTGTTTTAAGTAGATAGGCAGTAATGTAGAGAAATGAATTGAAGCAAAGTCTCTGAAGCGGATATTACATTAATCCTCAAGAAGTAACAGAATCCAAACCAAAGATGATCGTTGAGACACATTGTCTTTTTCTTTAGACTCTCCTGAATGTAGAACAGGTTTATTTAATCTTTCTAATAGTAAAAAGAATTTTTTATAGTAGAAATCTCTAGAGAAATGGTTATCTCTTTTCTTGGTGTTAGAGGAACTTTAACACATTTTTAAAGACATTTGTTTCCAGATAGTATACCAGTATTCCCCTCAAGCATGGCCTAAGTCAGTTTGTTCCTATATAGCTAGAGTAGTAAGGAGGATTCTTCAAGCACTGTCAAATTTGGGAGAAAATTCTTTGCAGCTTTGAGTCCTGTTTGCCTTGAGTTAATCAAACATAAGAAGACATGTTAATGTTTCTGTATCTTGCTGTTCCCAGTAGTCTAGCTCAAAGTAGAAATGGACACTTTTTAAACAGTAGATTGGCTTTTGGCTTATGGGACAGGCACTAAGAGCTTCTAGTTCCATTAATTTTGCTTATAATTGCAAATATGTTTCCTGACTTTAGAATCTGAGGATTAAGTAGGTCAGTTACTTCATTTTCTCATTTTGCAGGGGAGGAATCTAAAGCTGAGACATGGTGTTTGCATAGGGTCATTGTAGTCAATACGTTGTAGAACCCAAGATACATTGCCTGGTGTTCCAGATCAAATTTCCTTACAGGCATACCTTGTTCTGTTGCACTTTGCTTTACTACACTTACAGATATTGCCCCCCCCCCCACCTTTTTAACACAAATTGAAGGTTTGTGGCAACCTTGCATAGAGCAAGGGTATTGGCACCATTTTTCCAGCAGCATTTGCTAACTTTGTGTCTCTGTGTCAGGTTTTGGTAATTCTCACAGTATTTCAGAGTTTCTGATTATTATTTGTTATAGTAATCTGTGAACAGTGATTATAGCTTACTGAGAGCTTAGATGATGGTTAACATTTTTTTTTTTTAGCAATAAAGTATTTTTTAACTAATGTGTGTACATTGTTTTGTAGACATAGTGCTGTTGCACACTTAGACTACAGTACTGTATAAAAAAACTTCTATATGCACTGGGAAACCAAAAAATTCATTTGACTCAGTTTATTGTGGTGGTCTGGAACTGAACGCAGTATCTCTGAGGCATGCTTGTACTTCAGAGAAGATGGGGGCTGGAATAAGTGTGTGCAACCCCAGCTGCGTATGTGCATCAGCTGAGTCTCCTTCTCCAAGAGCTTTCTTTTAATAGTTAATACTAAAGAGGCATCAAAGCCGCCTTAGAGTGGACATTCACTCAGCCATTGATTTTCTTTAGTAAACTGTCGAATGAAATGGGCTTGTCTTCATTCTTTGTGGACAGCCTCAGTGCGAAAGAAGGTGATTTGATGGTTCTGTTAGTACATAGAAATTAATTTTCATCTTACACAAAGTCAGCAGTTAACTCAGAGTGACAAATATCATTTGTAATACGGTCTTAAGACATCCACCATACCTAGTCATTTTGCTGCTGTGCGAGAAAAATCACATAGCAAGTGGTTTTTGCTCTGTTAACTTGTTGTTTTAATCACAATCATAAGAATCCCTGAAAGAGTTCACTTCTTTATTCTCTGTGGTTGTGCACTGGCAGCTAGGCTGTTGAGCTTCTGTGTTTGTTTTTGATAGAAGCTTTTTTTATGGCTCCAGATGACTAGAACAAGGGCTTTCTTATTTGGTTCTAACATAGGATATCTCAATGAATAGAAGTGTCTTCTGAGCCTATAAAAACAGAGCCAGTACAACAGCTGCCCTCAGATTGACTGATGATGGAGTTAAACTCTGAACTATGTTGTAACTGGATATGGAGATAGTTGGGAAACAGGGTAATTCATATTTCAGAAATATTTTGGGAGTCACCAGTGAGGATACTGGAAACATGGATTGGTGGGGAGATGGGAGAAATATAACTGTAAATGTTTTCCGTATCTCCTATACACCAACTAGTAATTCAGGGGCTTTAAAATCGACTTTTGTTTTGGCTTTTTTGAGTAATGAAAAGGTACCTTAATCAAATTCCTTCAGTGTGTAGCATTATGTATTCATTATAAGATCTCTGGTCTCCATGGTGGGGAGGGAGTTGTTTCTTTTGTTTTTCTTTCTTTTTTTTTTTTTTTTTTAAACAAAGTGAGGCCCAAAGACTCAGTTACTTGGAGAAACAGATCTTGATTTTCTCCTTGGGAGTGGCCCAACTGTTATGAGGAAGAAAAATATACTTGACAGGTAACAAGTACTGGGTCTTTTATAAAGGCCATTAATTGGGTATATACTCAGTACCTACCACAGTTTACCAAGTTTTTGCCTATATTCACATACAGTGATGCTTATTAGGTTAGTCACACTTGTGACACAACTACTGCCCTTTTCAGTCTTCCTATTCCTTTGTGGAAATAGTTTTAGTATTTTAATGGTAGTTTCTCTTTTACATTTTATAAATCAAAAAATCTCATGCCTGCCTTTAATGTTCCTAAAGTTGTAAAATAGTTACTTTCCTTTCAAATATAGTTATAATACTGACTTTGCTTTTCCAAACTTTATTATTCATTTAATAAATTTATGGAGCACCTCTATTACTCATTTAATAAATTTATGGAGCATCTCTACTATGTGCTAGAAACTACTAGAGTGAACTCCTTAGACATGTGTGTGCCTTCACACAGCTTAGTTACTGGTTTATGGAAGTCTATGACATCTCCTAAAGATTTCTTATGAGGTAAAAAATTGGGAGGAGGCAACCATCTCCATTTCTAGAATCACAATGAATCTTATTTGGATTAGGGACACACCTGTTGTTCTTATTCTCCCTTTAGGGATTATATAATGCTATGTCTCCTTTCTTTTAGCTGTTTGGGAATTTAAATTAAAGACTCTTCCGATGTAAATTTTTCTTCCAGGTTTTACCAAAGGTACTAATCTTAATCTTTCGTTTGATCATCATTTTTGAAGTGCATGGAAGTGGTATCAGCAGAGATTTACCAAAGCCTCTGTTGGCCAAATTGGGTCACTATAGCTATTTTTCATTGTATTACTCTTCCTGAGGATTTCTCTGGCTAAATCTCAGAACTTTGGGTGTCTAGAACCTACCTGCCCATAACTCCAGTCTGCCTTGCTGCTAGAGAACTTATGCAGACTGGAAGTCAGAGAAATGGACAGTGTTTTGAAGACCTACTAAAGACCTCATGATGACAGTGCAACTAGAGGTAGAACTAAGGAGAGCTGCCTTCCTATGAGATGACTTCTTGCAGGATTAGGGACCTTATCCAGAAAGTCGCTTGGTTCTCCTTAAATTTATTCTACATGGGCTAGATACACAGGCTGCTCTTCCCCCAGCCATGTTCAGGGATGCTCCATATAATTTCTACAGGATCAAAGCAATCAAGATTGTACCCATTCAGAGCTGTGAGACTCACCAGATTCTTGTTTGAAGGAGCTGTTTGGAGCCTTTCATAGAGAAATAAATGGCTCTGAAAAGTCAGAATCAAAATCAGTTTAAGAAAAAATCTGTGTCAAGTGATACCCTTTTTGTTTGATTCTTTGCTAGAAAATGATATCAGAGATCCTTCTCCTTCTTAATTTGTTGTTAATAGGTTCTTAATATGTTGTAATCTAGAAATCCAGCTGCCATCAAACATGGTACTTATTAGCCTTTTGCAATCATTTGCTAGGTTCTTTTCTCAGGATGCAGTATAAGAAGCTAGAATAGAGTGGCCAGGTAAAATTAAAATTGTGACTTGTGTTTAAAGATGGCCAGTATTTCAGCTCCTTTCAACAACTGTTCGTGGAACTAACAGTTCAAGGGTTCTCACCAAGGGGAAGATGGTAACCTGAAACAGGTACTTAAGGGCTGCTCAGGTTTGTCAGTTCTTTTCATTGTCAAGTAGAACATACCTGACTAGCTTGATTTTAGAAACAGATTCAAGATTTAAATATATCAAAAATACATTTTGGTTTTTTCCCAGTCAGTGTTGATTTCCTAATGGACAGGTATTTGCTGTTTTCCAAATATTTCTTAAATTTCAAAGTGGAATTTTAAAGTTAATGGGGAAAAACTCCAGGTTTCAGAACTATCCCTGGTCTCTCTCTGGCAACAGTCTTAAAAGTGCTTAACTAGGTGGAAAACGGATGGGGCCTAAGTGCTGTTTCTCTTATTCTGAAGAGCAGAGTCTCGAATTAGAGCAGTGGACCCCAGTCAGTGGACCAGAGATGCAGTCTGTCATCCTTGCTGTCAGTCAGAGGAGGCAGTAATCTTTTGGTTTGGTGTTTGTTTGTTTGTTTGTTCGATTTTGTTGTTCTCGTCACTGTTCTGTGTTTCTCCTTTTCTGTTTTACTGAGTTTTGCTTTATTCCTCACTGCTTTCTGACACCATCTCCCTTTACACCCTCACCACCCCCCACCCCCAATCCCCACCAGCTGCTTTTCTTTTGCCCATTTATATGCCTTGACTTTCCCATTTTGGTGTCTATACAGTCTGTTCCTTATTTCTCTGGTGGTTGCAGCTTCTGAGCTAACAGAATGCTTCTGTCATGCTATGTGTTTAAAGCCTTGATTTTACTGCTGTCGTACAAAACTAAACTTGACGTGGCTGTTGGGCTGTTATTTACAGTTTATTTCTCTCTCTGCTGCACTGGTTAAAAGGACACTGTCAAGGTATTTTTTTTTAATAATTTTTCAAATCATTTTCTTCACTGTTTACAATAACCCATTAAAAGCTTGAAACTTTAGATCTTTCCCTTCCAAAGATCCTCTCCATCATACATTCACACTGGTTTGTTGTTGTAGAGTTGCGCCTATATGTTGGGCTGGTGCCATTTGAGTTTTTGTCATTGAAAGCGCATGTAAAAAGGTTTTTTTGTGGGGGGGGGGGTGGATTAAAGGGGAAAGTGTTATGAATCAAGTGGGCTGCTCAGCAGACAGAGGGAAGAAACAAAAGGTCAAATTTGGTCCCTCTAACCTTGACAGTGTCCCTTTAAATGTTTCTCTACCACACACCCTGGACCCCAGTTACTGAGCCTGAGCGCTGCGTACTTTTTCAGTATGAACTTCCTTATTGTGACTGTTACCCTAGCTACAAAGATTAAAGCTTGTCTGAAGCAAGCCATCCAGTTGACACTGGAAGAGCTTTAATCTGTACCATTTGCACACTTGTGTATTGGCACTTTCTGCCCTATTGCAGAGGCATGTGTGATCTGGTCCCTCTTGGTTCTCTAGCATCTTCTTGCTGGGCATTTTTGAAGCCACATGTAGAAATATGACTATTTTGTACTCCAGGAAAAGCAGTCATGTACATTGCATCTGTGATCAATTAAGATCTCATAACTGTATAGATCGTATATTAAAAATATAATTGTTTCCTTTTTTAAAGAAGCACCAAATTTAGAGTTTCTAGAAATGTCTTTGGTAACATCATTGTAGGAATTACACCAAGCAAAATTTCAGCATTGCTTTGAGTTGCTCTGTATATGACCCAGCACATCATTGAGGAAAAATAACTGATGAGAAAGTAAATGAAATTCCTGATAAGAGGGTTTCTTCCATCAGCTCTGATGCTGTGGAATCAGAACAAGTAGGGATGTCACTAAGAGCTCCTTTCTTTGGCCATGGAGTTGAATGGGTAGGTTAGATATGTTGGATCCACCAAATCTTAGGTACCACTCTGATATATAAAGGGCACCAAGCATCCAAAGCCTGATTCTCTGCCTTATTTCTTAGCATAAGCTGGAAGATTCTCAGGGATTTATATTTCTTAGGCCAAGGAAGATTCTCTAAATTCATAAAGATTTCCTGATCACTCCCATCTGTGGCCTTTTGGAATTTGATGCTTTGGAATATGACTGATTGGATAAGTAGTTATGGTGTCGTATCTACAATTCCCAAAGAGAGTTATGGTCCTTTTCCCTTTCTTGTTTTGATTCAGATTGTACTTCCTGCTATATTCTTTTGCCACACCATGGCTCATCTTACAGAGTTACTGTGCGACTCCTCAGTAAAGGGGCAGAGACTAGTGCTTTAAAATTGTTTAATTGGAAAGGCAAACACTAAGGAGTTTCAGATGAGAGAGTCTTACTGTGATGATCTTGTCCACAAGTTACCTCTGATTAAAAGATCACTCCTCCTTGGCCTTAGTGTTTATTAGAACTTTCTTTAATGCTAACCAGTTTTAGGTTGACTGTAAAGTGAAATTCCATATATTAACTTCCATTTCCCAGTTGATGCCCCAGTTTATTCTGGCAAGAGATGCTTGCTTTAGACATGCTTGCCTTAGCTATGCTTTTTCCGTCTTGCTACTACCACGAGTTCAGGAGAATTGCAGATGCATTTTACTTTAGGGTTTTAAGAATTAAGCAGTAGCAGAGGGATTTGTGTCAACTAACTGATGGCATCAATAGGCAGGGGCACAGTAAGGATTAGGAACACGGTCTTGCAGCTTGATGATCTGCTTTGCAGTCTCCTCTCTTCTTGCAAAATAATGAGCCAGACCTGGTACCTCAGTCAGTCATAGTCTAAGAGCTTTGGACATTCAATTCTGAACCTAATTGGTGCCATAAAACACTGTTACTCTGCAAAAGAATGAAGGTGCTATTGTGTTCTTATTAATAGCCATGAATTTCACTTTTCTCTTCCCTACTCCCACCTGAAATTCATCTTTGAGGGGAAGGCAATACCTTGGGCTTCTTATTTTTCCATCTTGCCCTTGTTCTGGAAGGTCCTCAGGTGTGTTGACATAGTTTTTGTTCTCTGAGACTTCTCCAGTGTGTCGTTTGCATGTCGGCCCAGCTTATCTCAGTGCATGTCAGTTATGTGCTCCACATAACTCCAGTTAGCACCAATTAGCACCAGTGTGAATCCTGTGGCTATTTATAGAGGTGGAGTCCCAGCTCTGATGGCACAATTGGGAGAATAGGAAAATATCAGGGCCAAAACATTTCACATGTCATTTAATGAAATCGACCACTTCATAGAAAAGAAAGTTTGAATCATTGCCCTCAAAGGTTCCCCCTTTGAGGTACATATTTTGACCTTTTAAAAACTATAGAGCATTTGTGTTTTCATGGCTGGTTATGTTTAGTCTTTTTGTAAGGACCAACTCTGCTATATTTCGGATTTTCAGGTTCCTAAAGAGAAAGATGAAATGGTAGAGCAAGAGTTTAACCGGTTACTGGAAGCTACATCTTACCTTAGTCATCAGCTCGACTTCAATGTCCTCAATAATAAGCCTGTGTCCCTTGGGCAGGCATTGGAAGTTGTCATTCAGTAAGTACTTTGATGTTGCTTATTATATAGTGAATTACATTTAGACATTTGCTGTTTATGTTTTTGAGTTTTTCAGCAAGTATTATTTGAGCTAGTTTTCACTTATTTTCATGTGAATTAAATCCCAAAGTAAAACCTTTTAAAATAATTAAATTATCCTTAAGTCCCCTCTCAATTCTAAACTTCACAGCTTTTATGGTACTGAACTATATTTAACATAACCTAGAAAATAATTTGCCACCAGCTAACTTTCTTGTTCCCAAGTATTAGAAAGTTCAATCTTGATGTCCTTGAATGGTTTTGATGGGCTCCTGTCTTGTGCTGCAAAGCTAGCTGTGTGGCCAAGGCATATATATGTAGTATCTCTTTTAGGTTACAAGAAAAGCATGTCAAAGATGAGCAAATTGAACATTGGAAGAAGATAGTGAAGACTCAGGAGGAGTTGAAAGAACTTCTTAATAAGGTGAAATTTTGTATTTTCTTAATAGCTAAAGCTGCATCAGCTGGGGGAAGTGGGGGGGGAGGAGGAGCAAAGCCTTTAGAAATTTAAAAGTTTTTTTTTTTTTGCCTTAGAAAATCGTGACTAACAAAAGGCACTGTTTTTCTCTGTCAGTCTTTCATTACAATATTATTGGTAAATTTTTGCCAGGGGAAATAGGTCTTTCCTATGTCAGGTTCCCTTTGGCTGTTCCAAAGGTAGCCCAGTGCCCTCTGCTGGATTCTGTGATAAAAGGGAGATTCGCTGTGCTGGGGTGAAGTTCCCACTGAGGAAGACAACAGGTCAACAGCCAGGACCATAATTTGTTGCCATAATTACTTGGCTTGAGGTGCCAGTATGGGGTTATTCCCCAGTGGTATGTCTGTTGAGGGCTCTTCTTTCCCACCACTTCCCAGAGACCCAGCTCCAGACTCCAAACCATTTGTTTCTCCTGATCCTACCAGCTGCAAACACAACATCAACTTAGGAAGAAACCATGAAGTGGGACAGCCCCTGTGGGGAGCTTTTTAATGCAAAATCTGGGTGCATTTTGTGACCAGACTCTTCCCTCACTCTGTGCCTTGTTTCTTCATTCATCCCATCAAATGAAGAGGTCTGTGGCACAGCCTCTTCGTGGATTATGGCACGTGTGAAATGAGCAGAGAAGCTAGAGGATGGCCAGCTGGTGGGATAGCTGTGGGGCCCAATACCATCAGAAACTTGAGAAACTAACATTAGGAATGGCTTCGGATGGTCCTGTGTGGTTATTTAGCCTTTTACATAATTTAGAAAACGAGTCGTGACAATTTGTTTCCCAAAACAATAAGTTTAACTTAAATTGGTAGTGTTTTGTTTTTCCTGGAAATATAAATATATATAACATATATATGTTAATTTATGTATATTAATATATATGAATATATATAATGTATATTATATATATATTAATGGAACACTCCTGGTTCTCCATTTGTTTTGGAAGATAGAGGTGATCTTACTTCTCTGATAATGATGTGATAACTCTGTGTTGAGCCAAACAGGATTTTTTTCCCTGTCCTAAAATATGATGTAGAAGAGGTATTTAAGAATTCTAAGGACCTTGCATCATAACCTGTTTTGGTATAATAGCAGTTTAGGGGAGGAACCAAAGCCTGCGATTTGGAGACGGATTACATCACTATCTGCAATGGTAAATTTGTATTTTTCCCTCTTAGATGGTAAATTTGAAAGAGAAAATTAAAGAACTCCATCAGCAATACAAAGAAGCATCTGAGGTCAAGCCACCCAGAGATATCACTGCAGAGTTCTTAGTGAAAAGTAAACACAGGGATCTGACTGCCCTGTGCAAGGTGTGGTATACGTACATGCCTGAGTGGGTTTACTAGGAATCCTAAAAAAGAGTATAGATCTAGGAAACTTTGGAAAAGGGAGAGCAACTAGCCAATCACAGGTGCCTATGATAGGAAGGACAGGGGTTTGGTAACAGGAGCCAAGGTGACTGAATGGGTTAGTTCGGTTTGGGATCTGCATTTTCTTCAGAATTTCTACTTTGTTTTCATAATCTCAGCCTTTAACTTACTTAAATCTCAGTTTAGCTCCTTGTCACAGTTTATCCCTGGCAGTTTAGAGTAATGATAATGGACATGGACTTCAGTCATTTGATATCAAACTGTCAGATTGAAATCCTTAACTTAGTCTCTCCTAGCCATGGGACCTTAGACTCCTTAATCACCTCATCGGTGATGTGGTTAATACTTCCCAGTTTTAAGGGATCTAAAATGCTTTATCCCAAGAAGATTGTGTGTGCGCGCACACACACACGCACACACACACACACACACATACATACACACAATGGAATGCTACTCGGCGATGAAAAAGAATGAAATCTTGCCATTTGCAACAACGTGGATGGAACTGGAAGATATTATGCTAAGTGAAATAAGTCAGTCAGAGAAAGACAGATACATGTTTTCACTCATGTGGAATTTGAAAAACCTATCAGAAGATCATGGGGGAAGGAAAGGAAAAAAAATAGTTATGAACAGGGAGGCAAAGAGAGCTGATGGGGTGGGGGTAGGGGGTGGGGAAAATGGGTGATGGGCATTGAGGAGGGCACTTGTTGGGATGAGCACTGGGTGTTGTATATAAGTGATGAATCACAGGAACCTACTCCTGAAGCCAAGAGTACACTGTATACACTATATGTTAGCTAACTTGACAATAAGGTATATAAAAAAATAAAATCAAATGCTTTATCCCATGCTAGGGACATGGTGAATGCACAGGAAGTGGTAGTTGCTATTCTTTTCCACTCTTATTTTGTAGCACAGTTGTATGCTATTCCTTTATATCCTCCTCCTGCCTGCCCTCTCCCTGCCCTGATCCAGCCTTAAGCTGAGGCCCCCTTACAGATAGGACCTGGACAGGGATGTGGTCCAGGCCTTACACTTTGTGGTATAAATGACCAGGTTGGTCTCTGACCCATCAAGATCAACCCAGTTCTCTTAACTTTATCAGGAATATGATGAATTAGCTGAAACACAAGGAAAGCTAGAAGAAAAACTTCAAGAATTGGAAGCCAATCCCCCAAGGTAAGGAAAACTTGCAGATGTTCAGAGAGATAGCTTCTGCTGTTCTGTTATATTTAGAAGGAAAATTATAAAGCACTCTGGGCTTTTATTTATGTCCAATGAATGGATTATAATTTTAATGTGTAAGAGTGTCCTAGATACTTAAATACATCGATTTTTTTAGAAAGAGCCTTTCTAGGGGCACCTGGGTGGCTCAGCCGGTTGAGCGTCCGACTTTGGCTCAGGTCATGATCTCATGGTCTGTGGGTTCAAGCCCCACGTCAGGCTTTGTGCTGACAGCCTGAAACCTGCTTCCGATCCTGTGTCTTCCTCTCTCTCTGCCCCTCCCCACTCTCACTTTGTCTCACTCCGTCTCTCAAAAATAAATAAATGTTAAAAAAAAAAAAAAAAGCCTTTCTCCATGAGACCTGACATTTGAATAAAATATATTGTCTTCTTTGAGTGGGGTAGAAGGTAGTACTATCTTAAATTCCCATAATTTTGAGGACTAGGAAAGTATTACACTGTGTTTCCATTGAATTTTTGACAGTGAATACTTGTATGCTGATACTGTAGTCCATGGTACATTTGGCCTCCACATATATATCTACTCTCTTCTGTAATTGGGAATGCTACCCATTCTTGTTTAAAAAAAAAAAAAAATCATGCTTTCAAATAAGCTTTTATAATGACAGGTGCCAATATGAAGAAGTCTTTTATTCAGACAAATGAAGCCTGATAGTAATTTGCTTTAGAAAGTGAGCTTGGCACAGTCTAGGCACCAGTAATAAAGGAATTTCTTTATAAGAGGCACAGTACCAGGCTTAGGTTCCCTCACAGATACTAAGATCATCCACATCAGCCCACTGAGAATAGTATTGATGTCCTTTTAATAACCTGTGTTCCTGGTTTCATTTTGCAGTGACGTGTATCTCTCATCAAGAGACAGACAGATACTTGATTGGCATTTTGCAAATCTTGAATTTGCTAATGCCACACCTCTCTCTACACTCTCCCTTAAACATTGGGATCAGGTAAGTTTCATTATCATTTCTTTTGTTGTGTATGTCTTTGAGAGAGCTCGTAGGAGAAACTGTTCATTTGTATGTAGGTGTTTAAACAGCTTTATTAAGAGGTATAATTTGCGTACAGTACAATTTGCCTGTTTTAAGTGAACAGTTTAAAGTTTTGCCAAACCAACATGGTCGTGAACCGCCACCACAATCAAGATACAGAGCATGTCCATCATCCTGAAAAGTTCTCTCTTGCCTCTTTGTGGTCAGTTCCCAGCCCTCCCACTCCTGACCCAAGACAACCCCTGGTTTGCTTTCTGTCACTATGGTTTTGCTTTTTCTAGAATTACATATAAATTGAACCATATGGTATATAATCATACATAATACAGCCTTTGTGTATACTTAGTATTGCCAGTTTTTGAAAATTTAGCCATTCTAATGGGTATATAGTAATATTTCATTGTGGTTTTATTTCACATTTGCTGAATAATAGGTGATGTGAAGCAACTTTTCATGTACTTATTGGCCATTCATATGTCTATTCCTTGGTGAAAAGTCTGTTCAGATCTTTTGCCCATTAAAAAAAAAATCTGGTTGTCTGACCTCTTGTTGAATTGTGTTAAGAGTTCATTATGTTCTAGGGCACCTGGGTAGCTCAGTTGGTTAAGCGTCCGACTTTGGCTCAGGTCATGATCTCACGGTTTGTGGGTTTGAGCCCCACGTCGGGCTCTGTGCTGACAGCTCAAAGCCTGGAGCCTGCTTCAGATTCTGTGTCTCCTTCTCTTTCTGCCCCTCCCTCTCCTGCTCGTGCTCTGCCTCTCTCTCTTTCAAAAATAAATAAATGTTGGGGCGCCTGGGTGGTTCAGTCAGTTAAGCATCCCACTTCGGCTCAGGTCATGGTCTCGTGGTTTGTGGGTTCGAGCCCCGCGTCAGGCTCTATGCTGACAGCTCAGAGCCTAGAGCTTGCTTCAGATTCTGTGTCTCCTCCTCTCTCCGCCCCTCCCATGCTCATGCTCTCTCACTGTCAATAAGAAATGAATGTTTAAAAAAATTTTTTTTAATAAATAAGTGTTAAAAAAAATTTTAAGAAGTTCATTATGTTCTTTAGATTGTGGATACAATTCCTTTGTCAGATTTATGTTTTGTAAGTATTTTCTTCCAGTCCATAGCTTCCTTTTTCATTTTCTAAGTAGTACCTTTCAAAAAGCAAAACTTTTTAATTTTATGAAGTCCATATTTCTCAACTCTCTTTTATTTAGCCTATGTGCTTTTTTATCCTGAAAAATTTTTGTTTAAACTTAGATCACCAGTTTTTCTCCTATTTTCTTTCTGAAGTTTTATGAACTTAGCTCTGTGATTCATTTTGCTTTTTTGTTGTTGTTTTCTTTATGATCCATTTTAATTTTTGTGTACAATGAAAAGCGAGGTTAGGGTTCATATTTTTCCATATGGCTATCTGATTCTAGCACCATCCTTTTCTTCGTTTGTCTTGGCATCTTTGTTGACCATGTGTGAGACTGTTTATGGTTACTCCTTCCTGTTCATTTATTTGTCTAACCGTATGCCACTGTCATATGCTCTTAATTACTATTGCTTTATGATACATGTTGAAATTAGTGCAAGTTCTCCGACATTTTTTGTTTTATTTCTTAAAATTATTTTGGCTATTTTAAGTCTTCTGTATTTTCATAAAAATTTTAGAATCAGTTTATTGATTTTTATAAAAAATACCTTCTGGGATTTTGATTGGTATAGGGATTTGAACATGGTATGGTATCTCTCTCCATTTTTTAGGTTTTCTTTAATGTTTCTCAGCAATATTTTAACAGTTTTCAGTGTACAGGTTTTACACATCTTTTGTCGATTTCTTTTTTTTTTTTTTTTTTAATTTATTTTGAGGGAGAGAGAATCCCAAGCAGGCTCCATGCTCAGCACAGAGCCCTGACATGGGGCTCGATCTCACGACAGCAAGATCACAACCTGAGCAGGTATCAAGAGTCAGACGCTCCACTACCTAAGCCACCCAGGCGGCCCTTGTTGAATTATTCTTATGTATTTTAAGTGTGAATTACTCTTGAACTGGTGAGAAGTCACAGGGCTTTTTGGATCCTGAATGGACTAATCTCCAAATCTCAGACTTTGACCAGACCGAAGACTACAGAAGTCAGTATTATATTTTTACTTAGATATTTGTATTTTCATTGTACATTTTCCTAATAAAATTAGTTTGAATTCTTAATCTTTAGGTTATACCCTTGTTATTCTTCAGTATTTGAATTATAGTGAGGATTGGACTTGCTAGTGGTAAAAATCCTACAGAATTCCCAGTTTCTTTTCTTTCATGTAAATACTAAATTAGACCTTTCCTAGTCACTGATTTATCATTTGAAGTGTCAATATGTACCCATTTGTCATCTTATTAAATTTTGAATGTTTTGAACTGACTGGTATGGGGAGCAGATAAATCTGTCACTAAGTTGTGAGTTCTGCCAACCTAGTATTTTTGTCTAATTTGAAAGAATCATGCTATTTTTCCCCCCAGAAAGTTCATAAGATTAGAAAATATGACTAGCCTTCAAGAATTTCTCTATATAGAAAAATTTCCAGTAAATTCAAAGAAATAGGATCATTTTGGGAATTCTTCCAGATCAAATGTTGACTTCCTCACTATATGGATCATCTTGGGCCATTCTTTATAATCCCAGATTTTCATTGAGTTTTGGAAGTCTTCCTCATCTTTCAAACTTGTTAAGTTTATTAAATAAAAACTGATTTTGTTCTCAGGTAAAAGAAAATGTAATTAGGATGGTGAATCTGACATCCTACCAAATCTGTAATGTGTTCAAAAGCCAAACAGACTAATCATCTAAATGTATTGAATCATCTTTCTTCATGAGATCCCACCTCCCTTTGCACAGTCTGGATTGAGGAATGGGGTATAGGACTGTGAGGAGAAAACTCTCTCAGATACGGCCATTAGGGACATTTTGGCATCTTGTCTTGTCTGGGGCAGCTGTAGCTGATGACTGAGTGGTAGTTTTAATTTCTGCCTTAGAATACTGACTTCTCCACCAACTAGTGTTTTTCAGTGTTAATCTTACAGAACTCCGTATATTTGGCATAAATTAAGACAACATGGATGTATGTCCTTTTCTCTCCTTTTAGGATGATGACTTTGAGTTTACTGGCAGCCACCTAACAGTGAGGAATGGCTACTCTTGTGTGCCTGTGGCTTTAGCAGAAGGCCTAGACATTAAACTGAATACAGCGGTGCGGCAGGTTCGGTACACAGCTTCAGGTATGTCACTGCTTCGCTGATAAGACAAACCTCTTACTCTGAAACTGATCTTTTGTTGAGTTTGACCTACAGAAAAAATGTTTCCTCATCAAATGTTGCGTAAACTAGGACTCCTGATTTTTAAAAATTTGCATTTACAAAAGGATTGAGCCCTTGTAGAGCCTCTGACATTCTGATCCCATCATTGTGTAAGCCAAAAAACGGAGGCAAGTTTTAGTTTCCAATTTGTACGCGAATTACTTTGGTATTGTAACAATAGCCAGTGAATTTAGGTCTCATTTTGCTGAATGTATTCTTAAATACCAGGATTTTGGCCTCTAGACACAGTGGGCCCCACCTCTTGTATTTCACCGTCTGCGTCTTGATCTTTGGATCCATTCCTGTCCATGTGGGCTAACAGCTCAGGCTGGTTTCTGATTCTAGGAGCAATCTGCTAATAAGATGACTTCAAAGCTGGAATTGCCCTGTGATTCCCATGGTGGCTCAATGCTCACTGTTGCTGGTTTCAGGGAACATTTAATGTTGAGTACAGAGAACCCGCTGTCCACCCATCTTTGGAATTAATAGTCTAGAACTCTTGATGATAGCTAGTCACCCCACTCCCCTCTCCCAGGGCCCTCATGACAAGTGGAGATGTGGCCATCAACCTTGCTTGCCCTTCATGGCCCGTTTTCTAGAACGGCAGAGCTTACCACAGATTTTGTTTTGTTTTGTTTTGTTTTGTTTTGTTTTGTTTTGTTTTGTTTTGTTTTTAAACAACCACTGAAACCAGTTTCCATTTAATTTTCCCTTCATATGCAGCTTCTAGCTGATGTTGAGACCTATAGCTTTTAAATAGCCATTTGCAGGCAGATTAAGAACAGTGAGAAAGTAGACATGAATTGAGCTTTCATACCAATTTTGAGCTATCTATATATTTTTTTTAATTATATAAGGTAGGTATTGGTTGCAGAAAAAATTCAAACACAAATGAGGAAAAATAATATTAACCTATTTTCAGTGCCTTTTCTGTGGTCAACTTTGAGCTTTATTCCTGCTCTGGCGAGTGAGGCATCGCAGTACATTCTCAAGAATAGCATGCTCTGCACCAGTCTTCTCTTCTGGTCCTTTAGTAAGCTCCTAACCACAGTGGAGAGGTATTGCTTTTACCGGTATAGCCCTTTATTCTTAACTTTGGCCTAAATTTACTTAATCTCTGATAAGTAATAATGTTCTTCTGTTAGTCCAGAAGAGCACCGGTGTCTCAGGAAGGTAAGACAGTGCAGTGGTGGTCAAGATCCAGGACTCTGAAGTTGGACTATTAGCGTTGGAGTCCTGGCACTTGTTGCCCATGTGGCCTTAGACAAATTATTTCACCACTGTCTCAGTTTTCTTCTGTCAAAAAATGAATAGGACGGATTTCATAAACTTATGGTAAGAATTAACGGAGGTAGGACGTAGATTCTATTGTGCACTGGACATTCAGTGTTGTCTTTATCACCAGTAAAGTCTTTTCCCTCCATCCTCTCTAGGATGTGAAGTGATAGCTGTGAATACCCGCTCCACAAGCCAAACCTTTATTTACAAATGTGATGCAGTTCTCTGTACCCTTCCCTTGGGTGTGTTGAAGCAACAGCCACCGGCTGTTCAGTTTGTGCCACCTCTTCCTGAGTGGAAAACATCCGCAGTGCAAAGGATGGGATTTGGCAACCTTAACAAGGTAACTTGCCTGAGGCACGCACTTCTCTGCATACCCACTGTACAGATACCGGTCTTAGTGCCCTCCAGCCAGAGAGCCTAGGGCTTTGCATTTTTGTATGTTCTGCTGTGCTCTCTGCTCTGTGATATCAGGGTGAGTTGAGGCCTGTCAGTTCTTTCATTTCAGTGCCTAATTCTATATAAAGTATCCACGAAGACTTAGTCTTCCGGGATCACTTCGCAAGCCTAAGCCTATAAAAAGTTCTAAATGTTGTCCCAAGTAATACGTTGATAGTAGGGATTTCTAGGCTTATATTGAGAGTGGGTTAAGAGAAACTTTAATAAGGCCTGAGGAAGAAGTATTTCCTGTTGAGGCTTAGCTCTGCTTAAAGCCATGTTCTTGGAGTTGTGTCGTCAGTTCATGTGCTCCTTTTTTACGATAGGTGGTGTTGTGTTTTGACCGTGTGTTCTGGGATCCAAGTGTCAATTTGTTCGGGCATGTTGGCAGTACAACTGCCAGCAGAGGTGAACTCTTCCTCTTCTGGAACCTTTATAAAGGTAACTCCTTCCTGGTTTTAATCTTCTTTGTATCCTTATGGAAGTAAAGAATTAGGAATATTCTGGTTTTTCTCAAATACGTATGTCTTGATTTTCCATTAACTCAACCAACCAGCAATTTCTAAAAATCCTGCATAGGTACTGGGGATATGGGGGGTTTTGGAAAAAGGCTGCCTTCAAGGAGTTTAGAACCTAGTGGGAAATACAGTAAAGAGGTGAACAGTCTAGGAACAGGGCTTATAAGTAGAGGGTCACAGTGAAAGCCCAGGGCACTGTAAAGAAAACATAAAGAATCAACCCAGCCAGGAGGCACAGAACCAGGGAAGCTTCCCAGAAGGGAAAATTGTATTTATTCCTCATTCCCAAGACTTTTGTATCTGACTGGCCCCTGCATCTTTGATCACTTCCTTTAGGATTTTGTAGCAAATTCCTACCTTCTGTTTTAAGTTCTCCTGTAATTGGATTGCTCTTCTCTATGGTGCTTAAAATATTTTATGTATGTGTGTGTATACATGTATGTAAAATATTATCTATTTTATGTCTTCTACTTCAGGGCCTCTGTATTTACTTTGGTCTGGGCCTGGGCAGCTTTTATTTTTCTTCTCTTTGTTCCCAACATGGCATACTCTGCCCAGCCTTTCAGGTCTTGACCTAAATGCCACTGTTTCAGAGTCCCTTCGGGACACACGTACCTCCACTGCCTCAAATCTAAAATAAATCCCTGTAGGGATGCCTGGGTGGCTCAGTCGGTTAAGCGTCTCACTCTTGGTTTCGGCTCAGGTCATGATCTCTTGGTTTTGTGAGTTTGAGCCCCACATTGGGGATTCTCTCTCTCTCCTGGTCTCTCTGCCCCTCCTGCACTCATTCTCTCTCTCTCTCTCTCTCAAAATAGATAAACTTAAAAAAATTAAACCCCTATATTATTCTTTCTGTATCCTTTTTTGTCATTGCTTTTATCAGTGCATAATTATAGGTGTGATTATTTTTGCTGATCTATGGAGCATATCATTTAGTTTATATCTTTTATATCCCAGTAATCTAGTACTGTGCCTATCACAGAAGCCTGTTGCATCAATACTCACCAAATGTGGGTGGGTAGAAGTGGTGATGGGCCTGGAATAGGTAAAGGGATGTAGCTCTTGCTATGGAGCTAAGGCGGTCAGGGCTAAGGATTCTGTGCCTAAATGTAGGAATACTTGGTTTTCTTAGCAAGGTCTGAAGTTCTGTCTTCAAGACTTCTGTATTAGACAGTTACAAGTGGTTAATTGCATGAGTCACACTTCACTCGCCTCTATAGTTTGCCAGCTCACTTCTAGGGATGGATTTTAAGTTGCTGTTTCAGAAACATTGCTTGTCTCCAGCCAAGTGTTGCATGTCTGTCCATTGGTCATCAGATTTCAGGGTGCTTAGAATAATGTGGGCCCTGACAAAGCAGTTCTTGAGAAACGTCTAAGAAAACCGTGGAATTATCCTTTCTGTTTTTCTAGCTCCGATACTATTGGCACTAGTGGCGGGAGAAGCTGCCGGCATCATGGAAAATATAAGTGATGATGTGATTGTTGGCCGATGCCTGGCCATCCTCAAAGGGATTTTTGGTAGTAGCGCGGTGCCCCAGGTAAGTAAGTGGGTAGGAGCAAGTGGGGATCAAGAGTTCACACTAAAGCAGGGTTTGACATAGTCTCTTTACGTTGGTCAGGACAGTTTCAGTCAGAATGGAGAAGTGGGTGCTGGGTTTACATGAATGCTGATGTTTGGAGTCCATAATGTTAAGTGTAGGGTTCAGAAGAGCCCCCCCTCCCGCTCCCCCATACATGGACTAGGGAATTGAGATGGCTGTTTGCTGCACATCCCTGCTTGTCTCATCCATTGTATCTATGTGTGGAGTCATACCACTGCTACCTTTTAGACAAAGTAGTCAGAGTCCCTTGGGGGCTGCCTGGTTGGCTCAGTCAGTTAAGTGTCTGAGTTCGGCTCGGGTCATGATCTCATGGTTCGTGAGTTTGAGCCCCGCGTTGGGCTCTGTGCTGACAGCTCAGAGCCTGGAGCCTGCTTCGGATTCTGGGTCTCCCTCTCTCTGCCCTCTCCCGCTCGTGCTCTCTCCTAAAAGTAAATAAACATTAAAAAAAAAAATCTCTTGGTACTTTTTTCTGTTCTTTAGGTCCATTGAAACACTTTTTAGATCCTTAGGATTCCTTTGAGAGAATGCTTATTAATGCTTCATGTGAATTAGAATAAAAGTCAAGCCCTGGGTAGATGTCATAGGCAAGGCAACGGGGAAGCTTCGTCAGAAGCCATTTGCGTTGTGTGTCGTATAGCAGCAGCATTCATCACCTGGCTAGCCCATGTCTCCTGTCTCTTTACCGCTCGGTTACATCTCCACCCACCCCAGCTTTTCCACTTTTCAGAGATGATTGGTTTGTCCTTTGTCATATAATAACTACTGCTCATGCTTTTTCCTTTAGCCCAAGGAGACTGTGGTATCCCGCTGGCGTGCTGATCCCTGGGCACGGGGCTCCTATTCATATGTAGCTGCAGGATCATCTGGAAATGACTATGATTTAATGGCTCAGCCAATCACTCCTGGCCCTTCAATTCCAGGTGCCCCACAGGTGAGAAATTGGCAAACCACCAAGGCTTATTTGGGAAAAAGTCAGTATCCCGGGATTTCAGGTTAAAATTGATGCCACGGATTTGTGGTTTGTTTTTTGGTTTTTTTTAGATTTTAGTCATTCTGTCCTTGGAGCCTTTCAAATACTAAGAGCAGAGGAAAAGGGAGGAAGAGTATTATTGGTGTCTGATTTCTCACATTGTGGCTCCGTAAATCTAGGCAGTCCACATTCCCAATGGAAGAGTCCACAGTATAAGCCAGTTACTTTTTCCTTATTAAAAAGTTTGTCCCGGGGCGCCTGGGTGGCGCAGTCGGTTAGGCGTCCGACTTCAGCCAGGTCACGATCTCGCGGTCCCTGAGTTCGAGCCCCGCGTCGGGCTCTGGGCGGATGGCTCGGAGCCTGGAGCCTGTTTCCGATTCTGTGTCTCCCTCTCTCTCTGCCCCTCCCCCGTTCATGCTCTGTCTGTCTCTGTCCCAAAAATGAATAAACGTTGAAAAAAAAAATTAAAAAAAAAAAAAAAAAAAGTTTGTCCCTAAAAGTTAGGATGAAAAACATTTTTAATTGCACCCCATTTTGTAATGGCTCATAGGATTATTGCAGGTATCAGTTACTAGGTGTCTCCAGTACATGCCCCTGAGGGGTTCTTATCTAGATAATGCCAAACCCTGCTCCAGAGAGTAGTAAGCATTCCTCAGGACCCTGTGAACCTGCTCTGGAGCTGAGAGGCAAAGGTGTTCCTGAATTGGAACAAATGCTGGACTCTATGTGGTACAGAGCAGTCAGGAACCCCCCTGCCCCAGTAGGTACCGTATGAAGCAACGGAAGCTCTAGAACCAGATATCCCCCAGCATTAAATAATCTGTGAGAACAGATGCAGTTATGCATTACCCTAGGACTAAGGCTGGGCTGAGTTTTGTCATATTTCTACTTTTATCAGTTTTAGGATGCCTACTGTTAAGGGAGACCCTTTTTGGTAGGGTGATGGTCTGTGATTGGCAGACCAACAGGAATTTGGCCGTTTAAGTACAGCAGAAATGCTGTTTGCAACCTGATTTTTCTCTCAATTTTTTTTTCTTTCCTGAAATAGCCAATTCCACGACTCTTCTTTGCTGGAGAACATACAATCCGTAACTACCCAGCCACTGTCCATGGTGCTCTGCTGAGTGGGCTGCGAGAAGCCGGAAGGATTGCAGACCAGTTCCTGGGGGCCATGTACACCCTGCCTCGCCAGGCCACACCAGGCGTTCCTGCACAGCAGTCCCCAAGCATGTGAGACTGATGGGTTCGGAGGGAAGCAGCCAATGTGCGTGTCTTTTGCTGTGTAGACAGAGCTCTTGTAGCAGTACTGGATCCCACTGAGAAACTCACTCTGGCATCTGGGCTCCCAGTCAGCTGCTGGAACTCATGATGCCAGGTGGCCAAGGAGGTCGCCTCCTTTGAGTGACTTAGAGCTAGAGAGGCAGTTGTCCGTTAGCGTGGAAGTTGGCGTTCTTCCTAAAGACTGAGGTAACCAAGTGTGGGGAGGGGACATCTTAGTCTCTTGGTGTGTGGTGGTTTTTTATATTTTAAAAATAAAACTTCATATAAAATTCTTCCTATCATCTTTTGTTGTTGTTTCCCCTTGGAGTTATACGAGTACTGTGCCTTTGGAAACGGCAGTTTTATCCACGTTTAGATAGGAGGATATTTATATAAAGGAAAAAAATGGTTGGGTCAGGTCTGAAGACAGGGTTGAGGGAAGCCCCACAGAAGCAATGGGCTCCCTGATCTGTGGAACTGGAGAGTTCCCTATTGGGATTATAGGGTGACTGTATGCTAAGACTATGAAGCTACAGGTCAAGCATATGGATATTAGGAAATTTTGAATCATTAAGACGAAACAAGGCAGAGTTTGGGTGTGTCTCTAGCAGACCATCTGGCTTTACTCCCCAGGTTCCCTCCATGGGTATGTGCTAACTTTCCACTTTTGTCCAAAGTACTGCTATAAAAGTTTAGGAAGTGTTACATTAAGAAGATCGAGGGTTTAGATGACTTACTTAGCTGGTGTGTTAGTTTCCTACTGCTGCTGTTAACAGATTACCACAGCAGGCTTTGGAGGGAAGGTTCCATTTCCTTGCTTTTTTAGCTTCTAGTGTGTTCCTTCTATATTCCTTGACTTGGGTGGCCTCTGCATCCATCGTCAAAGCACACTACTTGAGGGTTGGCTTTAGCTCACTTGATTCGCAGTTGATTGTCAGAGCACATTACTCCAATCTCTGCTTCTCTTGTTCTCTAGTCCTATCTTCGTGCCCTCCCCTCTTATAAGGATACTTATGATTTCATATAAGGTAGTAAAACATTTTTATAAGAAAGGTATTACAGTAACTGTTCCTTCTCAAGCTTTCCTAACAGTGTTACTAAATGCATGTACGTGATCTGTTTCTGGAAATTGGCTTTTACTAATGTTACAATTCTTCCCTGTAATTAGTCTAAATGAGGTTTTATTCTTAGTAAGATTTAGGTGACATTACATTGGTGGTCCGAAGAGAAGACGGAGAGGGCTTTTCCCCTAGTCTTGGAACGAGTAACAGCAGTGGAGAACATCTGCGCAACAGGATCAGGGCAAGTGGTATAAAGGTGAGAACAGCATGCAGTGGAAAGTATATGGACTTTGGACCTATATTTGAATCCCAGCTCTGCCATTAATATTGTTACCTCAGGGGGGTCAGAGTTATCTGATCCAGAGTTAGGTGCTTTAAAACGTGTGTTTTTTTAAATACATGGCATAGGTAGCTTGAGACTAATCATCGTTTTGTGCGTGACAACAGACAAGCCTAAAACTAAAATGTAGCAATGAAATAGCTGCTACAATTCTAAGTCCAGTTCAGTTATGTGGGTGGTAGGTGTGTCATTTTCCAAGCCTCAGGTCTTTACAGCATCATTAATTAGTTGGCTGAGTATTTTAAGTAAATAAAATACAATGACATATACTAGCTATACCAGTGCACAGACAACAGTTGTACTCAGGACATCAACAAAAATGGCATCACTGACTCACACAGACCACATGGAAACTAGGGAGCTTTATTGGTTACATATTGTGCTGCAGAGCCAACAGACAGCATTAGAGCCAGAGGATACATGCAGACAGGCAGCTTCCACTATACACATGCACCCAAGGAGCCCTGAGTCACTGCTCATGGCTTCGCCCTGGTTTCCAGCAACAGGGTCCGGCCTCCTTGGTCCCAGGCTTGGAGCAGGAATGTAGAAGCTGCTGCACCTAGACTCCAAGGGGCAGGGGTGAGACCAGAGCACCTGCCTGAACAAGTAGATGTGGACTGACAGATACTGATGCCCCCTCGCAAAGGGGCCTTTAATGCATTAACAGGTTTTTTTTGAGGGCTGTACTTCCCTAGCCCTCCCAATCTTTAAAATACAAAAAAATAGACTTTATTCTCTTAAAAATACATTCCATTCAGTACATGTTCTGAGCTGTGAAGCAGCAGGAAAATAGGGCCCCTTTCCTATGGTCTTGGTTGTGAGGCTTTGAGGAGAACACCCTGTGGCCCACCCAGGGTAGACAAAAGATAATCCCTAAAAGCAGCTCTTCCAAAGCAATCTCGTCAGAGTGACAACAAACCCCACATCGACAGAGGCAGCTAGGGACCCAGCCTCTGGGTCCCGGTTCCTTTACTGGAAAATGGTAGCACCTGGCGCTAACCCACTAAATATAAAGCACTAAAACTGCCCCAGGATGACAGGTCCAAGATCAACATAGACCCTCCCACACCCCATGAGAGGGGAATGATTTATGTGCAGGCTTGCCTGGGACAGAGGTTGGAGTCCTTGGCCCCACTGCAAATCCCCTTTGCCCACCATCCCGGCAGCTTTCTCTGGTTGCTTTTAGTACCAGAGTAGTGAGATGCAGCAGCAGGTGGAAGAGAGACCAGCCTCTGGCATTCAGCCAGCTCTGCTTCCTCCAACCAAGCAGCTCTGGAGTGCCAGGTTCTCTGGGCTCACGGGGAACCCTCCCACAACAAATACACCTGCCAGTAAAATCTAGAGTTGGAGCTACGCTGCAGAAGAGGCTTGTCATGTAAGTGGGTTTATTGGCTGGGACAGTGGGAGTATTTGGCTTGACTGGACCAGCTACTTAATTACCAGGTCTCCCCTTTATATGGAAATTTCCTCCAGGACCCCTGGTGGTGAGGCCTGGGTCCAGAAGGTCACACAGAGGTTGCTTTTCAGAAAGGTGCCTTCCAACTTTGGAATCTGAGAGCCAGCCTTGCCAGCCATTTGAAACCCAGAGGAACTGAGCCTCCAGCCTTCATCTGCTATTACAAATGGTATCTTCTGCAATGCTGAGGAGAGTTAAAAATAAAATCTATTTTACAATGGTTCTAGAAAGTACGCAGATTAAGGAAACAATATTTATCCTGAAATAATTGTTACAATCAAACCCTATTGCACTCAGACTTTAAGATAGCAGCCCCCAGCAAGAGGGCACCATAGCTGTCCCTCTTCCAGAGTATTTGGGTAGTGGCAGATGTTGGTGCTGCTGCAGTGTGGAAAGATCCAGACTTTGGCACCAGGAGCTACAGCACCAGAATCCAGGGCTCCAATGCCCAAAGAAGAGAATTAGCGGCGAAATCTGTAGGCATGGCTTGGCACCCTTTTGTTTCCACCAGCAGAGAAGAGCCACAGACTTGGTTTCCTATAACCTCAGTTGACCACCGCAGAGGTCTGTTTCCTAGTTTCTGGCCAGGGACCCAGGAGAAGCAGCAGGAAGAGATTTTGAAAACAGCATCTTAAAACTGAGCAGCTGAGTCAGCACTATGTAGAGGAAAGATGAGCTACACAGCAATGCCCTTAGACTGGCAGACCTCCAGAAAATGGAAGTAAGCGCAAAACATTCCTGACCCCGAAAGGAAGCTCATCAGCGTGCCCCCAAGCCGCCTCCAGGATGGCCAAGTCTGAAGGCAGACACGGGCGAGATGAACACTGGTTCCCACACCAAGTGCAGGCAGGGACTATGGCCCACGAAGCACAGCAACGGGAGACAGCCAACTTGTGTCACAAAAGCCAGGGGATGCTGTGTGGCAAGTGGGCAAGGCTGGTGCCAAAAGGGCTGCAGAAGCCATCTGATCTTATCCCTTCATCTTACAAACTAGAAAAATGAGGGAGCTTCTCTGAGCTCATCCTCCTGACATTAGAACATGAAAAGAATAAGGCCCAGAAAAACAAGGCCGGGGAGGACCCATTCCCCAAAACCATCTGGATGCTACCTTCCAAAAGCAGAATCACCCCCACAGGACAGTGTAAACAGAACCACCTCAGAATGCCAGATTTAGGACCCTGGTCTCTAGACTATTACAAAGAATTCATTTTTATAGATAAGGAAACTGAGGCCCCACGAGGACAGTGACTTGCCCAAAGTCACACAGCAAGAAAGTACAAAGCCATGAAGCAAATTCAGCTTTCCTGACTCCTAGTAATGCTCTCTTTCACTATGAAGGAACAGTGTCTGTGCCATTAAAAGTAGCCTTTGAAAAGGGAGCCCTTCTCTGAACTGAGAAAGTTACACAAAAAGCAATGCCAAGAATATACGGTTCTTTTCAACTTCCCCATGTGACGTAAGGAAACTATTCAACTTTATGTGGCTTCCTGAAAGGTTTGTTGCATTTTGTATTATATAAACCTGGGGCCCTCAGTGGGCACGTAGTACTTTTCCTCCAGTGAAGTCATCACGACAATTTGCAGAAACCATGGGCCCACTTCTGTAGGAATGCATCAGTTCGGTAAAGTGCGATTCCTCCTCCTCCATGGGGGAATGAAGGAAGAGGAAGAAAGTCCATGCCTTTCATGGAACTATTGCTTTGTGAAGTGACTGGGGAAATGTTTCTTCCAGCCCACTTTCCCCCTTGCTGGGCACTTCCTAGAAGGCCTCGAGTATGCTGGGTCAGGCCCAGTTTAGTCCGGAAGTATTCCAAAGATGGAAACGACGGAGTCAGCCTGAAGTCTCCAGCCACGGGAGAGGAGCAGGCAGTGCCAGCAGCATTACGGGTGCCCAGAAAAGGAGATGCGTGAGGCTTGTGCACTTCCAGGTGCCTTTGGAAGGTGAGCATAGAGCCAGGGGAGGGGAGGGATGATGCCATTCCAATAGGTGGGTACCCGTGTGCTCTGCCCCCAGGAAACAATTGTCAGCCGGGGGCGATGTCCGAGAAGCTTCAGCCTAAAGGTTGGTCCCGTAATCCCTTAGAGGCAGCACAGACCTCTTCTGCTGTACAAGTCTGAGGAACTCCAAAGGGGAAAGGAGTAGAAGCCCCCTAGATGGAGGTGATGGCTGCTAAGTCTTAGGGGGTACTTAGGCCCCCAGGGCAAACAAGGAGTGAACTGGATGCGGTGAGAGGAAGAAATGAACCACACTGAAGGGGCTGCCCTCTGACCCACTGAGAAGCAGAAGAGAGCTTTCAGCTGTTGTGGTATGGTGAGGATACAAGGGGTTTCTAGATCTTTCCCCATTTGGGGGCCAGAGTGGCCCATCCGATCTGGGGACAGGGGCAAGGAGAGAGAACTGATGCATCAGGGAAGGCTGGGCCTGGGTGACTATGTCCAGCTTGTAGTTTCTGATCCCCTCTGGCCAACTGGCAAAATGACCCGAGCCACAGCCTGGTTTGCCACAGTCTCCCAGCCAAGGCCTGGCGTCTAGCCTGGTTAACTGGCCTTGCATCCTTCATGGGGCAGGAAGGCAGGAGAGCGGAGAAGCAGGAGCAGAGGAGACAGCAGACCTCACCCAGCTGGTTCAGTTGTCCTCGGCACAGGGCCTGGCTGGCCGTAACCGTTCCTCAGCCCGGGCTCGCCCGGGCTCTGGCAGCCCCTGCTTCGCAGGCAGTTCAGACCGCTCCAGGGAGTTGTGCAGTCGTCTGTGGACACCGAGTGTGCAGTCGTCACCTTCCTCCTGTGCCAAAAATGACAAAAAGTGAGCTGCGAAGGACAGTAGCGAGTAACAAGACACACTCCCTCCCTCTCCCAGTGGTCGTCTTCAGCCTGGCAGAGGGAGGTAGAGTGCAGACAACAGCTGAACTGCAGAGATTCGCTTTGGCCTAAGGAAACCGGTAGACTACAAACTCCCAAGCTGCTGGGGCTCAGAGGGTAGACTGGCGGCTCACAACTGAGCAAGGGCGTGTGGAGGACGGGGCCTGCACCACATGGTCCTGTAAGGAGGCCCAGAGACCCTTGAGTTCTGCGCGTGCAGGCTGCATTTCCCTGCTGGGAAACAAGGGAGTATATACTGCCAAAAAGGACACTGGACCATGCTTTTCCTACTTTCCACTTATAAACTACCAAAAAGCCCAGGTGCCTTCCCTTTTGGGTCCTACACCTATGCCTTATCCTGTTTGTCAGCCAGAGCTTCAAGGGACTAAACACCCCTCTCTCTCCATTCTCCTACCAGAGTTCTGCCTTTTCAGTGTTGGTCCTTCAGAGAGAACGCAGATCAAAACAGAAGTAAGAGTGAGAAACGTTGGCAGGGTAGAAAGAGTACTGGATTCAGAAACGGGAATCTTGCGGGCACCGGGGTGGCTCAGCAGGTTAAACTTCTGTCTCTTGATTTCAGCTCAGGTCATGATCTCAGTTTGTGAGTTCAAGTTCCACATCATCAGGCTCTGCACTGACCGCATGGAGCCTGCTTGGGATTCTGTGTCTTCCTCTCTCTTTGCCCGTGTTCTCTCTCTCAAAAATAAATATTTAAAAACAAAAAAAAAAAAAAACAAAAAACAAAAAACGGGAATCTTGGATTCAAATCCTAGCTCTCATCCAATAATTCATTTGGGTGGCCTTAGGTATGACACTTTGTGGCTCTGACCATCCGTGTAAATCTAAAAAGTGGAGATAATACCTGCCCACAGGGCTCTTGGAGAAACTGTGGCAGTGGGAACGTGCTCTGTCAGATGGTGAGTACCCTATATGGACTCACAGGACATCTCAAGTGAATGCACCTGCCTTTTAAAAAGAAGGAAACCACTTCCAAAACGTCTCTCATCCTCAGAGGCTCCACATCTAAAAGACACTCCTAGGGGCTTCCCCTTTAGGTGCTGTTCTGACACTCTGACCCTCAGAGGCGGAGGTGGTTCTGGATTTATCTATCCTGTAATGAGCCATACTGAACTAGTTCTGCCCTCAGACTGATGATAAAATGGCTTAGACAAAATAAAGTGACAACATGGACACAAAGTATATAAAGTAGGCCCAGTGGAAGCCTCACTCTCCTCCCCCATATGCCAGCAGCTGGCAAAACTTTGCTGTGAAAACTCTCTCCCTGCCCCCCCACCCCCGTCCTACGTGTGCTACAGAAGGGTCACCGGGTACCCTGGCATAGGGCTTCCCAGTGGCCACAGCTGGTTCTTGGGCTTCTAGGTGCTGCTCTATAGGGTTTTAGGGGGAGGTGTTTTTTTGCTATGCTGGCAAACCAAGAGAATGGAGGCTAGATCTCTCTTTTTTGTGTGACCTTCATATATAGAAGAGATAAACTGGAAAAGGGGGTTGGGGAAACTCATGCTGCTCTCTGGCAAACACCTCCTTCAAGGTACTAAACTCTTCTTCAAGGCCAAACCTACCTTATTTTCAGTTCTCTGAGCAATCCATCTAGCTCTCCCAGGATTTCTCAGCCGCATAATCCTGAGACACACAGGCCAGAGTAGAGGGAGCAAAGAGGAAGGTAAAAGAGTAAAGGGGGGGGGGGGGCCCCGGGGGGGCTCACCGCGCCTGCCGAGTGGTTCCAGGCTGCAGCCGAGGCTGTGTCTCCCACCCGATTCCGACGAGTCAGCACCTCAGAGACGGTGAGGCTACTCTGGGTCCTTCTGGAGGTGAGCTCAGGGGCATCCCCTGAATTTCCTGCCCTTTGAGCACCCTGCTCACAAAGGTACAACTTGGGCTGTCCAAGGTCTGAACAGTCTGTGGAGGCCCTCTGGGTGTAGGCGTTGGTGGCTTCCACGTTTCTACCTATTCGAGTTGGGGGGTCTTCTAAGGAGTTCAAGTCTCGCCTACTCTTCCAGGCGTTCCGCACAGTAACGTGTCTGGCATCTGAAGAGCTCACTTCTGAAGGGGCACTATGGCTTTTCCACCTGATTGTCTCCGCTGGGGGGGCATGGTTGTTCCTCTCCACAGGATCTGATGGCTTGATTATAATGCTGCTCCGAGAGACCACTGTTTCTGGCTTGTTCTTCAGGGGCCCATCTCCCATTCTTTCAGCTTCTGTGAACTGCAGAGCAATGTCATGTTTGTGAATGGAGAGCTCAAAGGGAGAGCTGACGTGGTTGCTGACTGATGTGAGCTCTGCTGGCCCAACCTGGATGTTGCTGGTGGATGTGTGCCTTTCCCTCGGGGCCTCACCTGGGGCAGCTCTGGGGCTGCCGCTGTCAGAGGGGTAGATAGTTATGCTGCTTGTCACCTTGTTTGGCCCTGGTTTGGAGGTGGATTTCTGCTTCTCCATTGTGGCCTCAGTTCCAGATCCTCCCATGATTTTTTTCACATCCTTATCAATGATGACAGGTTTGATGATGGCTCTAGACCGCAACGCCTCTCTGGGGCTAAAGGGCCGCTGGCTTTTTACCCCAGCACCATTGGCGTCTGGGAATTCCGTGGCATTGGTGGAGGCTCTGACAGGTTTCACAGACTCACTTTCTGTCCCAGCATCTTTATCATTCTCAAACAGGGAGGTTCTGAGTCCCCCTCGGGATTTGGCTCTCTCTCTAGAGTTGGGTTGGTGTTTGAGCTCTGGCTCTGGAGTGATGGTGGTGTTTACCAATTTGGCAGTAACAAGAGACGTCACATCCACGTCGTCATCTGAGTCTGGCTTCTCTCTGCCACTGGGCTTGATGACCCGGCACCTCAGGGTCTCATGTTGACTGCTGTCTTCCATCACGACTGCTACGGGTTGATCAACACCTTCTTTATTTGGGGTTGAAAAGCCCTGAAGGATGTTCTCTTGGCTTCTGGAATTATAAGGATACTTTGATAAAAGTGGAGGCTTGGAATTTGGGGAAGTGGTATCAGCCTCCGGGCCACTGACAGCCTTTTTGCCCTTGGAGAGCCCTTCTGAGGAAGATCTTCGGGATGAGGCCAGAGCTCCAACGGCCTTAGGACTGCCACAGTCTGCAGCCTGGGTTACCTGACTTCCATTGCCAGGTACCTGCCCCCTTTTGCCAAAGAGGGCCTCAGAAGAGGTGTCAGAAGCCTTGTCAGCTCTACCCAGTACGTCACTGGGAACAGATCCATGGTTGGTATTATCACTAAATGTTCGTGTTGTCTTCTCCACTTTTCCCTTCAACCCACCCTCAGTACCTGGTTTGGGAGTACTCTTCCAAGCTTTACTGTGCTCCTGAGCAGCAGGTGGGTAGCGGCTAAGCACTGAAGGCTGCTCCCTGGACTTCTTCCCTTCACTCTGAGAGGAGCCAGATACAAATCGGTCTTCAGTTCTCCTTGTCTCCTGAGTCCCACTGTCTGTTATCGGCCCGATGTTGGAAGCTTTGGCTGCCCTCCTATTGGTGAAACTGGGAGAGGAAACCTGCCTATTGCCCAGAGAACAGTTTTCATGGTTGAGCGCAATATCTCTGTTTCGATGCCTCTCCCGCTTCTGCTGAGGGGACAGTTCCCGCGGTGTGTGCTTGGACACAGGTACCTCATTGCCATGGCCTCTTAACTTAGTCCTCTCATGCCTGCCTTTGCCGGACAGGAAAGCCTCTTCCCCTTCTACCTCCCCGTTCTCTAACTCTTTCTGTTTCTTGATTTGTAGCTTTATCTCCTCCAGCTGGCTGGCTAAGAGTTTGTTTTTATTTTGCTCACTTAGGTAATTATCCTGAAGATCATTATTTTTGGCCCTCATTTTCTTAAGCTCTTCTTCCAAAGATTCAAAATGTTTGATTTGTGTCTTGAGTTTCTCAATCTCTTGGTTGAGATCTTTAACTTTGTTGTCTTCTTGATTTCGGTTCTTTTCGTTTTCTGATTTGTTTCTTGTTTCATTCTCTACCTGCTTTAGATAGTCCAGAGCGCCCTTCCTTCTTGATTCTTTGCACGTCAGTGTGGAGGAGATCCCGTCCTCAATCCGCAGGTCATTCCTTTCCAGAAGATTAGAAGCATTCCTTGAATAATCTCGGTTCATTTTTTTGTTCTGCTCCAGTTTTTGAGTGAGCTCTTTTATCAGTTTCTCATTCTCTTTCTCCTTTTCATTCAAGTATTTTCTCTCACTTACAAAGTTCAGAGTTAATGACTTCAGTTTTTCTAACTCTGACACTAAACTCTGCTCAGTTTTATCCAGGCGGTCCTCGGAAGATTCTAGTTCTTTCACTTTGACCCTGAGCATTTCCAGCTCAGCGGAGATCTTCTTTGTCAGGTTTCTCTCCTCATTCAGGCTCAGACAGAGTTGGGTACAATCGTTCTTACTCCTGCCAAAGGCTTCCTCCAGCTTCTCCAGTTCAGCCATTCGTTTCTGAAGCCGTTCAATCTCAGATTTCAGCTCCCGGGTGAGGTTTTCTTCCTCTTCAAGTTTCTCCTTCATCAGCTGACACAGATCCTCTGCTCTCTTAATTTCCTCATCTTTACCTTCAATTCTCAGCACTCGCTGGCGCAACACTTCAATCTCTGCCAACATGCTAGAATTGCTGCCTTCCGCCTGAATCACCTTGTCCTGGAGATCCAGGAGCTCATCCTCTGCTTTCTGGAGGTTTTTTGTGGCTTCCTCCAACTCATCGAGGCGGCGACTTAGACTTTGTAACTTAAACCGCAAGTGGCGGCTGGAGGCAGTATCCTTGTAGCTTGTAAATTCAGCCATGTCTACTGCTAGCCGGTGTGGGCTCCTAGAGGCATCCAGTTCCACTCAGGGGGCTGAGAAATGGTTACCTTTCTCTTGGCATCCACAACCTTCTTTGGCAGCTGGAGACCATTATCAGTCTATAGAAGGAAAGCAGATATACACAATGGAATATTACTCGGCAATCAAAAAGAATGAAATCTTGCCATTTGCAACTACGTGGATGCAACTAGAGGGTATTATGCTAAGCAAAATTAGAGAAAGACAACTATCATATGACTTCACTCATATGAGGACTTTAAGACACAACAGATGAACACAAGAGAAGGGAAGCAAGAATAATATGAAAACAGGGATGGGGACAAAACATGAGACTCTTTATATAGAGAACAAACAGAGGGTTGCTGGAGGGGTTGTAGGAGGGGGGATGGGCTAAATGGGTAAGGGGCACTAAGGAATCTACCCCTGAAATCATTGTTGCACTATATGCTAACTAACTTGGATGGAAAGCAGAACGCATGTCAGGCAGCAAATCCAATTATCTGTACTTCAGCTCCCAGTTGTTAACAGACCTCTTGTATTAATTCTTGTGCCTAGAACATAGCAGGTGTTCAAATTTGTTGAATGAATGAATTTTAATAAACCTGCAGAAAAACACTGGTTTTTCTTTATGACTGATGTTGAGGTGATACCTAGTTTCATGCTAATGAAGAATGCTACCAGTGGCTGCATGGCAAAAAAACACAGAAGAATACCCCATTTCTCATGGCAAGCTCTAAGAATCTCTTTACCATCTGCCACCTACATAATGTCAGGGAGTCATCTCAGGAGAGTAACAGCTCCAGTTTTACTTAGTTGTGAAATGGGTATAATAATCCCTACCACATCTCTCCCCGTTATCATTCGGAGATAATGCATAGAGCTCTAGGTAACAAAGCAGTAAATAATCCTAAAATTATTAAGAACTACAACAGCTTCAGGTAAAGAAGTAGATTAGTGAAAAAAAGTCACCTCACTGACACCAGGGAGATAAAAGGACCTAGGCTCCGTGAGGGGAGAAACAAAAGGGTATATCCCTAGAGAATGTATAATCTTTGGCCTGCCTTCACTTGAGTTCAGAGTTCAGATTTACACTGCCCTGAGGGGTCTGGTATCAACTTCTCCTCGCAGAGAATCTAACCAAAAATGGTCTCAGCCTGGTAAAATCCCTGGGAAACCTACCAGAGGTAAACAAAAATACTCTGGAGAGAGAGACTCTCTACCAAGGTCACATAAGAGTCCTATAGATAAAGTCCTGCTGAACCTGAGTTTACAATTCTAAATTACAAAACACAGAAGGACCAATCTTTTACTATGACTGAACAACAGGTATTTACACCAGTAAGAACCAAAGTTAGTAAGACACACTAGAAACTGTAAGTACATTCCAATGTTTAAAGTCATAAAAGAAGGAATCAAAACCAGGAGACAAGAAAATGGTATCAACAAAGATCAGAAGATTTTTAAATTAACCAAATAGAATCGCTTAGAAATGGAAAGAAAAATGGCAAATTAGATGCAAATGAAAAGAATGCAGTATTTGAGAAGAGATATAAGAAGATTACAAAAGGTAGCACAAACTTAAAAATTTTGTGAAAGAAAGGTTAATAGGGGGAATAAAATACAGAGGTCCAAAAATGAAGTTTTAACAGGTGGCCCAAAAGGAAGAACAGAGAGAATGGGGGAGAGGCAGAACTACTAGCTAAGTATTTTTCAAGAGTTGATGAAAGGGAGCCTCATATTTAGGAAACAAAGTCCCAACCAAGCAGGGTAAAAGTTAAATCTGCACCTAGACACATGATAAGGATACAACAGAATACCACAAAGAGAAGAGAAGCAACAAGAAGGAAAAATATTCTATGAAGAAGTAACAACTGAACTGGCTTCTCAACAGAAACTTAAGTGTCAAATAGAAGACAAAAGACAGGATGGGGCACCTGGCTGGCTCAGAGCACGCAACTCTTGGTTCTCAGGGTTGTGGGTTTGAGTCCCATGCTGGGTGTACAGATTACTTAAAAATCTTTTTTAAAAAACAAAACAAAACAAAACAAAAAACTAGAGAGGTGCCTGGGTGGCTCAGTCAAACATCCTGAAGACTTCAGCTCAGGTCATGATCTTGTGGTTCACGAGTTCAAGCCCTGTGTCAGGCTCTGTGCTGACAGCTCAGAGGCTTGAGCCTACTTCGGATTCTCTCTGCCCCTCCTCTGCTCACACTCTGTCTCTCTCTCTCTCTCAAAAATAAACAAACGTTAAAGAACTTATCAAAACAGTATGAAGGTTCCTCAAAAAGTTCCTGCCCTACGATCCAGCAACTGCACTACTAGGTGTATATCCAAGGAATACAAGTGTGCTGTTTTGACGGGGCACATGCACCCCAATGTTTATAGCAGCGCTATCGACAATAGCCAAAGTATGGAAGGAGCCCAAATGTCCATCGGCAGATGAATGGATAAAGATGTGGTGTGTACACACACACACACACACACACACACACACACACACACACACACACTGGAGTATTCCCTGGCAATCAAAAAGAATGAAATCTTGCCATTTGCAACTACGTGGATGGAACTAGAGGGTATTATGCTAAGTGAAATAAATCAGAGAAAGACAAATATCATATGACTCCATTCATATGTGGAATTTAAGATACAAAACAAATGAATATAAGGGAAGGGAAGCAAAAATAATATAAAAACAGGGAGGGGGACAAAACATAAGAGACTCTTAAATACAGAGAACAAACAGGGTTGCTGGGAGGGGCTGCGGGTGAGGGGATGGGCTAAATGGGTAAGGGGCATTAAGGAAGACACTTGTTGGGATGAGAGCTGGGTGTTACACATAAGGGATAAATCACTGAAATCTGAAATCATTGCACTATATGCTAACTTGGATATAAATTAAAAATAAATTTTAAAAATTAAAAAAAAACTGGACACCTGGGTAGCTCAGTCGGTTAAGGGTCCCACTCTTGGTTCCAGCTCAGGTCATGATCTCATGGTTTGTAAGTTCGAGCCCCAAGTCAGGCTCTGTGCTGACAGCGTGGGATTCTCTCACTCTCCACCCCCCCCCCCGGCCCCCCCCCTCTACCTAAAACTTAAAAAAAAAGACAAAAGACATGGTAATATCTTTATGAAAGAAGGTACAATTGAACACTTTTCAGAACACAAAGGAAAATAAAAACCTAAGTGTTTACTATTAACAGACTTTCACTGAAAAAACTATTTACGGATGTAATTCAGAATATAGATGGGGCACCTGGGTGGTTCAGTCGGTTAAGCATCTGACTCTTGATCCCAGAGTCATGAGTTCCAGCCCTGTGTTGGGCTCCACGCTGGGGGTGGAGCCTACTCAAAGGAAAAGAAAAGAATATAGAAAATGATCACTTAGGAAAGGCATGAGATGCAAGAAGAAACAGTAAGCAAAGAAATCAACCCAAACAAGCATTGGTTCAGTTAAACAATAAACAAAAATTAACTGGGAGTGGGAAGGGGAAGGACAGGATAAAACCAAAGTGGAACTACCTGAAATGGTAGATAATAACCTGTTAAGTCCTAAAGAAGGAAATCAGAATTCAAGTGTTCTTAAAACTCTGTATTTTGAAGGAAGAGGATAGAATTATTATAACTTTAGACCTTGGTAAGAGTAGATATTAATAATATATCTGTAAGGCATCAATAAGCAACGTATATATAAAGAACGCCTGCAACCTAACAAAAAACAAACAACATGATTAAAAACTGGGCCAAGGACTTGAATAATTGATCCAAAGATGATACCCAAGTGACCTACAAGCATACGAAAAGATACTCAACATCACTCATCATTAGGGAAATGCAAATCAAAATCACAATGAGATACCACTTCACACCCATCAAGATGGCCACTCTCAAAAGAACAAGTGGTGGTGAGAATATGGAGAAACTGGAACGCTTGTGCACTATTGGTGGGAAATAAAACGGCAAAGCTAAACAGTATGGCAGCTCCTCCAAAAATTAAAAATAGAATTACCGTATGATCCAGCAATTCCACTTCTAGGCCTAACTATAAAAAAATTCAAAACAGGATCTTAAAGAGATAATTTGTACAGCTATGTTCATGACAGCACTATTGCAACCAAGTGTCTGTCTATCAATGGATGATGGAGACACAAAATGTAGTATACGCTACAGTGAAATATTAGCCTTAAAAAGGAGACCTGGATGAACCTTGAGGACACTGTGCTAAGTGAAACAAGCCAGTCACAGAAGAGAAATAGTATATGATTTCACTCATATGAGGTATCTAGGAATATTCAAATTCAAATAAACACAGTAGAATGGTAGTTGCCACAGGCTGGGGGAGGGGGAAATGGGAGTTACTGTTTAATGGGTATGGAATTTCAGTCATGCAAGATAAAAAAAAACTGTTCCAGAGACTGGTTGCACAACAATGTGCAAATATATACTTAACCCTACTGAACTGTAAATGGTGAATATATCTTATGTTACGCATTTTTTACCACAGTTTAAAAAAAAATTAATTTAAGGGAGGAAAGAAGTAAAAAGCACAGAGAAGGTAGGGCAGATTTCCCACTTCTGGTCCAGAAATGCAAATGTAAAGAGCTTAGAAGTCATCACTCTGTGTCTTAATATATAAAAAACTGAACAGACTGAAAATTCACAACTGTTCTTAGGTCCATGAGAGAAATGAGGTCACAAAAACCACTTCCCTAAAACTTAGACAAGTGGATGCAAAGAATCAACAATTTACAAAAATAGAAATTCACCAGTAGAAACCTCCATGGGAACCAGCAGCAGGGTAGGAAAACCTAAACTGCAATTGACAAACTGCTGGAGGCTCAGTGTGGACAACTCTGAGAGTTAAGAACAAGAGGGAGTCTGTGTTGGGGGGGATGCCCCCCATTTGGTGAGCTTTACCTCCATGAGTTGAACGAGGTTCTCACAGTGAAGATGAGAGACTTCCCCCGCCCTGTGCATCCAACAGGGGAGTGTTAAATCAACCGTTTTGAAACCAGAACCTGGGGGAAGGGAAATACCCAATTCCTGCTCCCTCCAGCCATCCTGTACCACCTGAGAGGTATGGGAGGTTGGGAGGAGAAGGGGAAAAGGCTATCACTAAAGGCCTACTTGCCTCAGTTTTTTTTTTTTTTTTTTTTTACCCAGGACATCATGTCCTGCTTTCACCAAAAAAAATCATAAGGCATACTAAAAGGCAAAAAATAGTTTGAAAAAACAGAGCAAGCATCAAAACTGGACTCAGAAATGGCAGATGTTGGAATTACCAGAAATTTAAAATATCTACTGCGATAAGGGCTCTAACGGAAAAAGTAGTCACCGTACAAGAACAAATGAGTAACAGAAATGGAAGTTCTAGGAATCAACAAAATGTTACAGGCACCTGGGTGGCTCAGTAGTTTAAATATCCGACTTTGGCTCAGGTCATGATCTCGTAGTTCATGACTTCCAGGCCCATATCCCTGCTTGGGATTCTCTCTCCCAATTTTTCCCCTCCCCAACTAGCGCATGCATGCACGCTCTCCCTCTCTCTCAAAATAAATAAATGGAAAAAAAAACCCCACATATTTTAATTTTTAAATTTTTTTAAATATTTATTTTTGAGAGAGAGAGCACAAGCAGGGGAGGGGCAGAGAGAGAGGGACACAAAGAATCTGAAGCAGGCTCCAAGCTGCATGCTATGAGCACAGAGCCTGATGTGGGACTCGAACTCACAAACCGTTAAGATCATGACCTGAGCCAGAGTCAGATGCTTAACCAACTGAGCCACCCAGGTGCCCCAAGACCATATTATTTTTTAAAACAGAGATCAAAAATACTGTTACAGCAATGAAGACTGCCTTTGATTATCTTATCAGTTGACTAACAGAACTGAGTAAAGACTCTCAGCTTGAGGGTATGTCAATAGAAACTTCCAAGCCTGAAAAGTAAAGAGAAAAATGACTAAAAAAAAAGGGAACAGAACATCCAATAAGTATGGGACAACTACACTTGTAATGGGAATTAACAGAAGAAAAATTTGAAGCAATAATGACTGAAAATTTTCCCAAAATTAGTGTCAGACACCAAATAACACCAAGCAGGATAAATGCCATAAAGACAAAAGAAAAACAAGAACCCAACACCTAGACATACCATATTCACACTGCAGAAAATCAAGGATAAAGAAAAAAATCTTGAAGCCCAGGAAAAAAAACACAACCTACAGAGTAGCAAAGATAAGAATTCCATCTGACTTCTCAGAAGTCATGCAAAGCAAGAAGAGAGTGAAGTGAAATATTTAAAATATTGAAAGGCAAAACAACAAAAACCCAAAACTACAATTCTGTACCCCACAAAAAAGAAAAAAAAAATTCAGTATCATTTCAAAAGTGAAGGAGAAATAAAGACTTAGACAACTAAAAATTGAGATCTGCTGCCAGTAGACCTGCCCTGCAAGAAATGCTAGAAGAGTTCTTCAGGGGCATCTGGGTGGCTCCGTCGGTTAAGCATCTGACTCTTGACTTCAGCTCATGTCATGATCTCACAGCTTCATGGGTTTGAGCCCTGTATCGGACTCTGCACTGGCAGCATGGAGCCTGCTTGGGATTCTCTCATTCCTCTCTCTGAGAGGATGTCTCTATTTCTCTCAAAAATAAACTTGAAAAAAAAATTCTTCAGTGAGAAGAAAAATGATATGGATTAAAAACTCAAATCACATCAAGAAAGGAAGAGCATTAAAGTTAAACTAAAATAACATTTTTAATTTTTCTTACTTTTAATTGATCTAACAGATAATTCAAAATAATAGCAACAATGTATTCAATCGTTATACAGCTTATGTATAAATAAAATGAATGACAGCAGTGACACAAGGGACAAGAGAGGAACTAGAAATACTTTATTATAAAGTATTTGTACTACCTATAAATGTACACTACGAACTCTAGGGCAAACTCTTAAAAAAGTTTAATTGGGGGCACCTGAGTGGCTCAGTCGGTTAAGCATCCGACTCTGGCTCAGATCTCAATCTCGAGGTTGCTGAGTTTGGAGTCCGCATGGGGCTGGCTCTCTGCTGTCATCACGGAGCCCGCTTTGGATCCTCTGTTTCCCTCTCTCCCTGCCCCTCCTATGCACTCTCTGGTGTGCATGCTCACACTCTCTCTTTCTCTCTTTCTCAAAAATAAATAAGCATTAAAAAAATAATATAAGTTTAATTGATATGCTAAGGAGAGAAACTGGATCCATATACAATGCTTAATTAAAACCACAAGAGGCAGGAAAAAAAGCCAAAAAGTAACAAAAAACAAGAGCTTATAATCACTTTAAACATCAACAGTCTAAATATACCAATTAAAAGAGAGAGAGTATATCAAAAGACACGACTGTATGTTTACCCCCTTCAAATTTCTTTAATTTCAGTATAATTAATGGACAGTGTTACAGTTTCAGGTGTATGATATAATGATTCAATAGTATGCATTATTTAGTGCTCATCCACTTTAAAATTTTAATAAAGATGCATAATGATTAAAAGTAAAGGGATGGAGAAAATTTTGCCATACTAACTAATCAAAAGGAAGTTGGACTAGCTACATTAATATCAAGACCGAATATTTCAGAGCAAGTAATCAGGGATAGACAGACTTACATGATGATAAAGGAGTCTCAATTCTCCAAGACGTAACCATCCTTAATGTGTATGCACCTAACAAAGAAGCATCAAAAACCAATAGAATTGCAAAGAGAAACAGATGAATCTACTACTATAGCTGGAGACTTCAGCACCCCTCTTTCAGGAACTGACAGATCCGGCAGGCAGAAAATCAGTAAGGACATAGTTGAAGTCAACAATGCAATCAAGAAACTGTATATAATGAACATATATATAGACTATTCATCCAACAACAATAGCATACACATTCTTTTCTTTTTTTAATGTTTATTTTTGAGAGAGAGCAAGCAGGGGAGGGGCAGAGAGAGAGGAGATACAGAATCCATAGCCAGTAGCGTTCACATTCTTAAGTTCACATGGAACATTCACCAAGAGAGACCACATTCTGAGCCATAAGACACAACAACTTGAAGAACAGAAATCATACATTGTATGCTCTCAGACCACAATGGAATTAAACTAGAAATCAATACCAGAAAGATAGCTGGAAAATACCCAAATATTTGTGGAGATTAAACACTTCTTTTAAAAATTTTTTAAATATTTATTTATTTTTGAGAGTGGGGGGGAGAGGGAGAGAGAATGGGAGAGGGGCAGAGAGAGAGAGGGAGACAGAATCTGAAGCAGGCTCCAAGCTATGAGCTGTCAGCACAGAGCCCGATGTGAGGCTCGAACTCAAGAATCACAAAATCGTGACCTGAGCCAAAGTCGGATGCTCAGCCAACTGAGCCACCCAGGCACCCCTAAACAACACACTTCTAAATAATTCATGGGTCAAAGAAGAAATCTCAAGAGAAATTTTTAAATATTTTGCACTTAATGAAAATGAAAATACAACTTTATCAACATTTGTGGGGTGTACCAAAAGCAATGCTTAGAGGCAAATGTATAGCACCAAATGCATGTATTAGGTAAGAACAAAGATCTAATAGCAATAAGCTAAGCTTCCATCTTAGGCAATTAGAAAAAGAAAAGCAAATTAAAACCAAAGTTAACTGAAGAGAAGAAATAAAAATTAAAGCAGAAATCAACTGGTTCTTTGAAAAGATCAATAGAATCAATAAGCCTCTAGCCAGGCTAATGAAGAAAAAAAAAAAAAAAAGACAAATTACTAATACCAGTAAGAGGGGCTATCACTACAGATCCCATGGACATTAAAAGAACAAGGGATTATGAACAACTCTATGCCCACAAATTTGATAACCTAGATGAAATGTACCAATTGCTTGAAAGATATAATCCTCAGGAACTCACACAAGCAGGAAATAGGTAATCTGAATAGGATTGTATCTATTTAAGAAATGGAATCAATAATAACCTTCAAAAACAGGAAACATACTGGGCCTAGATGGGTTCACTGGTAATTCTACCATACATTTAAGAAGTAATTCTATCAATTATAAGAGGTGCCTGGGTTGCTCCACTGGTGAGCATCCAACTCTTGATTTCGGCTCAGGTCATGATCTCATGGTTCGTGGGACAGAGCCCTGGGTTGGGTTCTCTGCACTGAGCACTGACAGCACAGAGCCTGCTTGGGATTCTCTCTCTCTCCCTCTCTCTGCTCCTTCCTCTCCCCCCACTCACAAGCATACCCTCTCTCTCAAAATAAATAAATTTAAAAAAAAAAGAAGCAATTATACCAATTATACAATTTTCTACAAATTCTTCCAGAAGTTAGAAGCAGAGGAAATACTCCTTAGCTCATTCTGAGGCCAGCATTACCCTAACATCAAAACCAGACAAAGAAAAAAAAACCCCACAGACTAAGATCTCTCATAAACATAGATGTAAAAATCTTACAAAATATTAGCAGATCTAATCCAACACTGTATAAAAAGAATTTCAGACCATGACCAAGTGGGATTTATCCTGAGTATACAAAACTGGCTCAACGTTCAAAAATCAATTAATGTGGGGCGCCTGGGTGGCTCAGTCGGTTAAGCGTCCGACTTCAGCTCAGGTCACGATTCTCGCGGTCTGTGAGTTCGAGCCCCACGTCAGGCTCTGGGCTGATGGCTCAGAGCCTAGAGCCTACTTCCGATTCTGTGTCTCCCTCTCTCTCTGCCCTTCCCCCGTTCATTCTCTGTCTCTGTCTCAAAAATAAATAAACGTTAAAAAAATTTAAAAAAAAATCAATTAATGTAATCCGGCATATCAACAGACTAAAGAAGAAAAATCACATGATCTTATAAAAAGATACAGAAAAAGCATTTGACAAAACCCAATACCCATTCACAGTAAAACTCTGAAAATGAGGAATAGAGGGAAACCTCCTCAACTTTATTTAAAAAAAAAAATCTACAGCTAGCATCATACTTAAAGGTGGAAAACTGTTCTCTGATCAAGAACAAAGCAAGAAGTCCCCTTATCACAGCTTCTCAAAACTGTACTAGAATCCTAACTGATATGGTAAGACAAGAAGAAAAAAAAAAAAAAAGAAAGGGAAAGAAGAAATGAAACTCTTTGCTTTGCACAGGACATGATTGTAGAAAACCCAAATGAATCAACAATAACAAAAAAAAATTCCCCAGAACTAATAAGCAACTACAGCAAGAACGTAAGATACAAAGTTAGCATTCAAAAGTCAGCTGTAGGGCGCCTGCGTGACTGGAGTCAGTTAAGCGTCTGACTCTTGATTTCAGGTCATGCTTTCACAGTTCAGGAGATCAAGCCCTGCATCAGGCTCCATCAGGCTCCATGTGCTGAAAACGAGGAGCCTCCTTGGGATTCTCTCTCTTCTTCTCTCTCTGTTGCTGCATGCATGCTTTCTCAAAATAAATAAGCTTAAAAAAAAAAAAAAGTCAGTCTCTTTCCTATATACCAGCAATGAACAAATGGAATTTGCAATTAAAAACAATACCATTAGAGGCGCCTTTGTGTCTCGGTTGAGCGGCTGACTCTTGACTTAGGCTCGGGTCATGAGTTCATGGTTCGTGGGATCAAGCCCTGTATTGGGCCTGCACTGACAGCATGAAGCCTGCTTGGGATTCTCTCTCTCTCTCCTCTCTCTGACCCTCCCCCTCCCCAAAAATAAATAAATAAACATTTTTTTAAAAAACAAGAATACCATTAAAAAACACACACACAATACCATTTACATTAGCACCCAGCTCCAAAAAAAAAGAATTACATAAATATAAACCTAACAAAATATGTACAAGACCTATGTAAGGAAAACTATATAAAACTAATGGATTGGGGCGCCTAGGTGGCTCACTCGGTTAAGCGTCCGACTTCAGCTCAGGTCATGATCTCACAGTTTGTGAGTTCAAGTCCCGCGTCGGGCTCTGTGCTGACAGCTCGGGGCCTGGAACCTGCTTCTGATTCTGTGTCTCCCTCTCTTTCTGCCCCTCCCCCACTCATGCTCTGTCTCTCTCTGTCTCTCTCTCTCTCTCTCTCAATAATAAATGAACATTTTTAAAAAACTGATGAATCAAAGAATTAATAAAGAGATATTCCATGTCCATACATAGGAAGACTCAATAATGTCCAAATGTCAATTCTTCCTAACTTGAAAGAGTAAATGTAACCCCAATCAAAACCTCATGCAAATTATTTTGTGGATATCAACAAACTGATTCTAAAATTTATATGGAAAGGCAAAAGATCCAGAACAGCCAACACATATTGAAGAACAACAAAGTTGGGAGACTAACACTACCTGATCTCAAGACTTAACTATAAAACTGCAGTATTCAAGACAATGTTGTATTGGTAAAAGAATAGACAAATAAATCAAAACAACAGAAAAGAGAGCCCAGAAATAGATCCACATAAGCATAGTTAACTGATCTTTGACAAAGAAGCAAAAGCAATACAATGAAGCGAAGCTGGTCTTTTCACCAGGTAGTACTGGCACAAATGAACACCCACATTCAAAACAACAAACCCAGACACAGACCTTAAACCCTTCAAAAATACTAACTCAAACTGGGTCACAGACCTAAATGTAAAACATAAAACTATAAAGTGCAGGGGCCCTGGGGTGGCTCAGTCAGTTGAGCATCTGTCCAACTCTTGATTTGGCTCAGGTCATGATCTCACTGTTAGTAAGTTCCATCCCTGCATCAGGCTCTGCACTGATAGCATGGATCCTGCTTGGGATTCTTCCCCTCTCTGCCCCTCGCCCACTAAATAAAGAACAGACTTAACAAACTTTAAGTTAACAAACTTAAAAAGAAAAAACTATACAGTGTCTAGAAGGTAACAGACCAGAAAACTTAAGATGACCTTGGTTGGGTATGGTATGATGAGGACTTTTTAGATACAATACCAAAGGCATGATCCATAAAAGAAATAACTGGTAAGCTGGACTTCATTAAAATTAAAAACTACTCTTCAAAAGACAATGTTAAGAGACTGAAAAGATAGGCTATACAGTGGGAAAAAATATCTGCAAAAGACATATCTGATAAAAGAATGTAAACCTAAAATACAAAGAATCCTTAAAACTCAACAATAAGAAAATAACTTGATTAAAAAATGGCCAGAGAAGATATACAGGTGGCAAATAAGCATATGAAAAGATGCTCCACATCATGTCATCAGGGGAACACAAAACAATGAGATATCACTATACATCTATCAGAATGGCCAAAATCTGAAACACCAACAATACCAAATGCTAGTGAGAATGTGGAACAATAGGAATTCCCAGTGCTAGTGGGAATGCAAACTGATACAACTACTCTGGAAGACAGTTTGGTGGTTTCTTAACAACTAAACAGTTTTACCCATATGATCCAGCAATAGCACTCCTTTGTATTTACCCAAAGGAGTAAAATCTGCATGTAGATATTTCTAGCACCTCTACTCATAACTGCCAATACTTGGAAGCAAACAAGATGTCCTTCAGTAGTGAGTGGATAACCTGTGGTATATCCAAATAATGGAATATTATTTGGCTAAAAAGAAATGAGCTATGGGGTGCCAACCATAGCATCCAACGTCGGCTCAGGTCATGATCTCATGGTTCGTGAGTTCGAGCCCTGCACTGGACTCTGCACTGACAGTGTGGAGCCTGCTCGAGATCCTCTTTCTCTCCCTCTCTCCCTCTGTCCCTCCCCTAGTTGCACACACTCGAGTGTACTCTCTCAAAATAAACTTTAAAAATTTTGAAAGAAAGAAAGAAGTTATCAAGCCATGAAAACACAAGGAGGCAGCTTAAAAGTAAAAGCAGCCAATCTGAAAAGGCTACATACTATATGATTCCAACTATATGACATTCTGGTAAAGTCAAATTATGGAGACAATAAAAAGATCAGGAGAGAGAAACAAAGTGAATTTTCAGGGCAATAAAGCTACTCTGCATAATACTATACCAGTAAATACATCTCATTATAAATTTGTCCAAACTCAGAGAATGTACAACACCCAAGAATGAGCCATGTAAACTATGGACTCTGGGTGATAATGATGTGTCAATGTAGGTTCATCAGTTGTAATGAATGTGGATAATGAGGGAAGCTGTGCACATGTGGGGGCAGGAGGTATATGGGAAATCTCTACCTTCTGCTCAATTTTGCTGTGAACCTAAAAGTGCCCTTTAAAAAAAAAGGTAAGTTTAATAGACAACAAGCTTTATGGGAGGGCGGGGTGAGTGCTGAGAGGAAGCTGCAATTTTAAATACCGCAATTAGGGTAAGCCTCAAGGTGGCGCCTACGCAGAGACTTGAAGGAAGCAAGGAAGAATGTTTAGGGAAGAACATTCCAGGCAAAGAGAAAACTGAAGACAAAGACTACAAAAAAAAAAGAGCATACTCAATGTATTCAAGGAATATGAACAGCGTGTCTGGGGCTGAGGGAACAAAAGGAGCGGATCAAGAGATGGCGTTGAAGAGGCAGTGGGGGCACCTTGCAGGCCCTGGGGAGGCCTCTGGGTTCTCATTTAAGAAATGGAGACCCATCCAAAGGTTCTGAGCAGAGCAGTAACATATTCTGACTTGGATTTAAAGGGATCGATCTGGACTATATGGTTTCACTTTATGTGGTTGAAAAAGAGGCAAAAACTAATCCATAGAGAGAGTGGTTACCTCTGGGGAGACAGTGACTAGGAGGAGACTGCTGGGGATGTTCTATGGATGATAGATTCCTGCCATCAAGTTATAGAACTGAAGATCTGTACACCGTATGTTATACCTCAATAACAAAAAATAAAGATGGATGCCCTATAAAACAAGATATAGATGGACATGACTGCTGTACTCAAAACAGACCACAGAGGGTAAGAGTAAGAGCAAGAAGACCAAAAGGAGCCCAGTACAGTAATCGAATCAAAAGGTAATTGTGGCCTGGCCCAGGACAGTGGCCACACACATGGTAAGAAGTGGCCCAACTCTGGCCACTTGAAAGCAGAACCACAGCATTTGCTCTTGAATCGCATGTGAGGTGTGAGATAAAGGGATTAAAGAGGACTCCAAGGGTTTCGGTCCGAATTTGCAGCAGGATGGAATTGGTATCAGTTCAAACAGGGACGACTGGATGAGCAATCTGAGAAGGAAGATCAGGAGCTCGGTTTGGGACACACTATTTATGAGATGTGTATTAGTTACAAGTCTGGAATTCAGGAGAGAGAATGGGCTGAACAGATAAATCTGTGAGTCAACAAAGAATGGATGGCTTAGAAAACCATGATCTGGATGAGACTGTCAAGGAAGTGAGTAAATACAAAGAAATCAAGAGGTCAAAGGTCTGAGCCCCAAGGTGGCCAATATTTTTTACTGGTGGAAATGCAGAATAAACAGCAAAGGACACAAAGACAAAGTCGGCAAGGTAAAGGAAAACGGGGAGAATATAGTATCATGGCAGCCCAGCAAAGAAAGCCTTTCAAGGAGAAAGGAGTGCTCAGCTCTGTCAGGTGAAGCTGATGGCTCAAATAAAATGATGGCTGAGAAGAGACCACTAAATTTCACAATATGGAAGTCACCCTGACAAGAGCAGCACTGTAAAGTGATGGAAGTGAAAGTTTTATTAGAGTTTGAGGGGTGCCTGGGTGGCTCAGTTGGTTGGCATCTGACTTCGGCTCAGGTCATGATCCCGCAGTCCGTGAGTTGGAGCACTGTGTTGGGTTCTGCTGACAGCTCAGAGCCTGGAGCCTGCTTCAGATCCTGTGTCTCCCTCTCTCTGCCCCTGCCCCACTCACACTCTGTCTCTTTCTCAATAATAAACATTTTTTTTTAATTTTTTAAAAGAAAAAAAGAGTTTGAGAAAATAAGGGGATGAACTGGAGAACACAAATATTAGATGACTTCTGAATTCTGTTAAAAAAAAAAAACAGAGCAAATAGGTGGGGAGGCCACTGACAGAAAAAGTGGTATCAAAGTGTTTCTTTTTAAGACAGAAGAAAAAGCATGCTGGTATACTGGAATACGATCCAGGAAAAAAGGGAAATTTTGACAAATTATGAAAGGCAGAAACCTTCTGGAGCAATGAATATTCTTGGGTAAAGGAGAGAAAATGGGGCTCTAGCATAAAGTACAAGCAGCAGTGCTAGAGAACACAGTTCATGCATGGTGACAGACAGCAAGGCAGAGGAAGACAGGTGTGGTGGCAGGAGTCTAGTAAAGTTCTCTTTAGGTGGTTTTTGCATCTTCACTGAAATAGAAAGTAAGGTCATCCTCTTCAAGTGTCAGTGGGGGGTAAAGTATTATAGGTTTCAGATCTGGTCAGCCAGGTGAGTGGGAAATACAGAACGATCACCAGGCAACATTAAAGGCCCACTTAAAATTCATGGTTAGGATTTAAAGTGAAACCAATCAGGGGCGCCTGGGTGGCGCAGTCGGTTAAGCGTCCGACTTCAGCCAGGTCACGATCTCGCGATCCGTGGGTTCGAGCCCCGCGTCGGGCTCTGGGCTGATGGCTCAGAGCCTGGAGCCTGTTTCCGATTCTGTGTCTCCCTCTCTCTCTGACCCTCCCCCGTTCATGCTCTGTCTCTCTCTGTCCCAAAAATAAATAAAAAACGTTGAAAAAAAATTAAAAAAAAAAAAAATAAAGTGAAACCAATCAGCAAGGTTGTATTTTTATAACCAGTCTTGTTCAGCTGACCAGATGAACGCACAGAGAAGACAGCGTTGCATTGAACCAGGTTGGAACTTGATGAATTCAACAAAGCAAGAGAAGGCCACAGGAATTACAGGCATGTATAAGGGAACTTAAGCTCATTCAGTAAAGAGGAATGAGAACATAAAAAGAACAGTGAAAATGTAATAGGACCAAATGAATGGAAAGTACCAACAAGGACAGAAGGACTGCTGGAGTTAGGGTCCTAGTGGGAGTGAGCTTGAACGGCAAGAGATGGTAACCAGAGGGGGAATCTATCTCCAGGAACTGAAATTACCAAGGGGTTGCAGTAACTGATGTCAAAAACTAAGGTATGGGGGCGCCTGGGTGGCGCAGTCGGTTAAGCGTCCGACTTCAGCCAGGTCACGATCTCGCAGTCCGTGGGTTCGAGCCCCGCGTCGGGCTCTGGGCTGATGGCTCAGAGCCTGGAGCCTGTTTCCGATTCTGTGTCTCCCTCTCTCTCTGCCCCTCCCCCCATTCATGCTCTGTCTCTCTCTGTCCCAAAAATAAATAAACGTTGGAAAAAAAAATTAAAAAAAAAAAAAAAAAACTAAGGTATGACTAAGTGGAGTACAGAATTTTTAGGGCAGTGAAACTACTCTATATGATACCACAGTGGTAGATACATGTCATTATACATTTGTCCAAACCCACTGAATATACACCACCAAGAGTGAACCAGAACATAAACTACAGATTTGGGGCAATTATGGCGTGTGAATGGAGGTTCATCAGTTGTAACATATACCACTCTGGTGAGGGATGTTGATAATGGGAAAGGCGGGCAGGGAGTATATAAGGAATCTCTTCCCTTCCCCTTTCTTCTGTGAACCGAAAAATGCTCTAAAATAAAGATTTTATTAAAGATTTTATTTTTTATAGTAATCTCTACACCCTATGTGAGGCTTAAACTTGCAAGCCCGAGATCAAGAGTTGCACACTCCACCAACTGAGCCAGCCAGGTGCCCCTACTAAGATAGTCTTAATAAAAAATAAAAAACCTGAAGTTTTTGGTCACAGATGAGCATGATTGTGCGAATGCTGGGGGCAGGATGGGGTTTTAAAAGGATCACTGGAGGGATGCCTTGGTGGCTCAGTTGGTTGAGTGTCCGACTTCAGCTCAGGTCATGATCTCACAGTTTATGAGTTCAAGCCCCGCGTCAGTCTCTGTGCTAACAGCTCAGAGCCTAGAGCCTGCTTCAGATTCTGTGCCTCCCTCTCTCTCTACTCACATTCTATTCTGTCTCTGTCTCTCTCAAAAATAAAAAACATTTAAAAATTAAAAAAAAAAATCACCGGAAGAGAAAAATAACTGAGAGGCAAGGACCACAGAATTGTACATTGAGGGGCGCCTGGGTGGCGCAGTCGGTTAAGCGTCCAACTTCAGTCAGGTCACGATCTCGCGGTCCGTGAGTTCGAGCCCCGCGTCAGGCTCTGGGCTGATAGCTTGGAGCCTAGAGCCTGTTTCTGATTCTGTGTCTCCCTCTCTCTCTGCCCCTCCCCCATTCATGCTCTCTCTCTGTCCCAAAATAAATAAAAAACGTTGAAAAAAAAAATTAAAAAAAAAAAAAGAATTGTACATTGAAAGCACCACAAATTAACAGGACCAGAGGGGCGCCTGGGTGGCTCAGTCGGTTAAGCGGCCAACTTCGGCTCAGGTCATGATCTCACAGTCCGTGAGTTCGAGCCCCACGTCGGGCTCTGTGCTGACAGCTCAGAGCCTGGAGCCTGTTTCAGATTCTGTGTCTCCCTCTCTCTGACCCTCCTCTGTTCATGCTCTGTCTCTCCCTGTCTCAAAAATAAAAACGTTAAAAAAAAAAAATTTAACAGGACCACAGCTGGAAAAAGTGACATTAAACAAGAAGCTAAAGCCACTGAGAAATCAGAGGCAATTTGGGGAACTGGGGGTGTAAGAAGGTGACAGCAGGACTAAGGGTGCTGGGTGTTATAGTCTGATGAGATTAGATTTAAAACTAGGGGGAAAGAGGGGAGGAACGTGGTCTGAGCCATAACAGAAAAACAGCTACCACTTGAAAGAGAATAATGGATTCATCAGTGATCCCACAAGAAAACATAGGGCCAAAGGAAAGATTTGTGGAAATGACAAAAGCCACTTGTCTCCAACGCCAAGATCCCTTCTACTGACTGCACTGCAAGCCTACAGCCACCAGATGGAACCCATGCACCGCCCTTAAAAATACCAAGACCTCTGAGGTTTGGGAAATACAGTCCCCCTCTCTCAGCCTCTGAGATCCTACCCTCTCCCAGATTATTTCTCCACCACTTTGCTTCCCTGGATACATCCTTCTCTAACCTCTCATCTTTGCTTCTTTTGGTCTCCCATCCTTCTCTTGCCAGTTTATATGCTTTCTCATTCTCAAAAATGGAAGGGGAGGGATACCTGTATGGCCCAGCTAGTTAAGCGGACTTCGACTCAAATCATGAGCTCAAGCTCCGCTTCGGGCTCGCTGCTGTCAGCACAGAGCCTGCTTCAAATCCTCTGCCCACCTATCTCTCTGCCCCTCCCCAGCTCATTCTCTCTCTTGCTCTCAAAATAAATAAATAAACTTTAAAAAAAAAACTGGAAGGGAGAGAAAGATATCATATGTTTACACTCATATATGAATCTTGAGAGACTTAAGAGAAGACCATGGGGGAAGGGAAGGGGGGAAGAAAAGATACAGAGAGGAAGGGAGGCAAACCATAAGAGACTCTTAAATACAGAGAACAAACTGAGGGTTGATGGGGGGTAGAGAGAGGGGAAAGTGGGTGATGGGCATTGAGGAGGGCACTTGTTGGGATGAGGACTGGGCGTTGAAGCCAATTTGACAATAAATTATATTTTTAAAAAATGGAAGGGGGAAAACCCTAAATTTATATATTTATATAAGAAAAAAAAAACCTTTTCCCTTATTCCCATCCACTTTTCCTACTTCAAGTGCCATTTGTTTTTGGCCTTTTGCCTAGTGGTATGGTAAAAACAAACTAACCAACAAGCAAAACCCTTACCAATCTATACACAGGGTGAAGGAAATAGAGGGCTGAACTAAATACGGGCCATAAACCAATTTTAAAAGGATCTGTACTGGCACAGTAGTTACTGGAAAACAAATGATATATGATGTGTCCACAAAGTACTTTAAATCAGCTTATCCTTATAAATATGCTAGAAAGCCATAAAGTTATACGCTTTAAAGAGATGAACTTTATGATATATAAATTAGATCTCAATAAAGCTGTTTAAAAAAAAATCCCAGCTTACCCCAAACTGAACATTCCCCTCAGCAACTCTTAGCTATACTAGTTTATACTATAGTTTTCATAAACAAATCCCATTTTCAGAAGAGAGAAATGTTAAACTCTAATATAGTCCCATCTATAAATTGTAATTCTGAACTAGCAGAATCCACAAATCCTACTGCTTATTCATTTGGCTTTTAGTGCCAATTTTATATGTTCTGTTCAAAACTCGATATGAACCAATCAGTACACCACTAGAAATGGAAAAGCTAAGCCCAGTAACTATACAGCACATACTTACTACAGGTGTGAAGAGAAGGAGTTTCACAAACCACTACTCAAAATCCTTTCAAAGTACTTATTGCTCTCAGGATAAAGACCAAAGTCCCCAAGAAGGCATGCAAAGCCCCAAAGGATCTGGCCCTGCCTACCTAGTCAACCTTGTCTTCAAACTCCATGTGGGCTCTACACTCTTGGAGCCCACAAACTTTGCACTCTATCATCTCCAGGCCTTTACTAGCTTGACTGGTAATCCTTCTCATTTCTCCAAATGCCACCTTAGACAATACCTCCTCCTGGAATCTTCTGCAGCAACTTCCTCCCCAAAATTGCAGGGCAAAGCAGGGCTTCTCCTTCTTGCTTTTACAGTGTGGGCTGTACTGGTCCATTCACAACACACATCACACTGTATTCAAGTTGTATTTACCCATTTTGTTTCTCCAACTTGTTTCTTTTTAAAAAATTTTTTTTTCAACGTTTATTTATTTTTGCAACAGAGAGAGACAGAGCATGAACGGGGGAGGGGCAGAGAGAGAGGGAGACACAGAATTGGAAACAGGCTCCAGGCTCTGAGCCATCAGCCCAGAGCCTGACGCGGGGCTCGAACTCACGGACCGCGAGATCGTGACCTGGCTGAAGTCGGACGCTTAACCGACTGCGCCACCCAGGCGCCCCAATCTCCAACTTGTTTCTTATTCACCACTGTATTCTCAGTACCCAGCAGGAAGCCTAGTCCATTATTAATGCGTAAAATTTGATGAATGAGTGGCTGAATGGCTGGAGCCATTATTAAATGGCTTATCGGCTCTTTGGCACTAACCATTAACACAAAATAATAAAAATGATGTCAACAAGCTACTCATGGATTACAAGGGTGAAAACAATTGGCAGATATGGCAGCACAGATACCTGGTCCCGTGGTGATGCCCTAAATGACCTCATCCCAAGCCCAGTGTCACCTGTAGAGTCTCAGTCCTGGTGCTTTTCCATTTGAACTTGCCCTTTTGGGCTTTCAGGTCTATACCAGATCTTTTTCCACTCCTTAGAGTGGGATTTCAGAGCCAAAATGTAGCTAAAAGATCATTCAGTCCACTGGTTTTCAATCTGGGCTCAGCAAATCCCCTCAGGGGTCATTCGGAGCAGGGGAGAGAACAGGGAGAAGGTTTGAACAGACTGAGCTTCAGGCTCCTTCTCTCATTTTCATCAACCAACACAACCGATTTCTAGCTTTTTAACATACTGGGTTTCCCCAATATGACAGTAAAGAAAGAACTCCACCACTTTCGTTTAAAATAAAACCACCTTAGGAGGCCTGGATGGCTCAGTCAGTTAAGCGTCCAACTCCTGGTTTCTGCTCAGGTCATGATCTCGCAGTTGTGGGTGCAAGCCCCACATCAGGCTCCACGCTGATGGCAGGAAGCCTGCTTGGGATTCTCTCTCTCTCCCTCTCTCTCTGCCCCTTCCCTCCCTGCTTGTGCTTGTTCTGTCTCTCTCTCTCTCTCTCTCTCTCTCTCTCTCTCTCTCTGAATAAATAAACTTAAAAAAAAACTTACAAAATAAGACCACCTATTTGGCCCAATCCCCTTACTTTAAAAATGAAGAAACTGAGATTCAGAAGTAAATACTGTGGTTTCTCTAGCAACTCAGAAAAGGTAAGGACTTTAGTCTCTTGACTATCCAGAATTCTTCCCATTGTGCAGAAACACCTGCCTGGAAACTCTTAAGCATTTTTACAAAGTGAGGAGTTCTGATTATTCACAGACCAATAACAAAAAGGTACAGAGGACAACCACCAATGGAGCACTACTGTACTGTAGACAATATATTAAGTACTTAATTCACATGCTTTCTCTCGGAACCTCAGATCTACCCTTTACTTTTTCTTAAATCACCTAAGGCTTTCTCTTCCATACAAGTATGGTAATCCCCAGGGATGTAAAGGACTTAGCAGAATGCCTTGCCCTAAGTCACAACAAGCAGTAGCTATTACTATTATTCTATTCAGTCTCCACAAAAATGTTATGGGATAGGAACCTTTGAACTCCTAATGTCACACAGCTGGCAAGGAGGAAAGCCAGATGTTGAACCCAAGTCTACTTCCACAGTCCATATTATTTTGAGAATGTTACTCTGTTGGCCAAATCAATAATCTCTGTGCCCCAGCGCCCTCCTCTGAGCAAATGAACAAATACCAACCCCACCTACCACACAACAACAACAACAACAACAACAAGTCAGCTATAAAGGGCTCTGAAAAGTCCTATGCATACCTAAGGTAAGTTTCACCAGGCAAAATCCTCCTAGAAATAGCCTCTCACTAAAATCAGCCCTTCTGCCCAGAGAAAACAAGAAATTTGATCAAAAATGGAGTTAGAGTGCCACTTTTCTCTAACCTTTTGGCCCTACGCATAGCCAGAGAAAGAAATGGCTTTGCTATCTCCAGGACCATCCAAAGGCGAGGCGCAGATGCCTCTCTTCCCAGTACCTCCCACATGCCCTAGTAACAGTATGTTTATCCAGATGAAATTCATTTGTAGACACCTATAGAACATCTATGATGCACCTAGCATTTTGCCAAGTGCTATACAGATTATCAAGACCTAACCCTTGCCTTTAAGTCATCAGAAAGAGAGAGCTAACTATAAAACAATAATGAAGAAGCCTCCCTGACAGTCACACACAATACAACACCCATCCTTTTGCTTCCAGTCCTCTTACCATACTTTTTCACTTAGCACATTTTACCACTTGATGTATGTTGCACTGGAAGCTCAGAAGAAGTGACTAATTGTGCCCAAGGGTGGATTCTGGGGAAAAAAATTGTTGATATTAAACCTCAGGAATCATAGGAAAGGGAAAAGAGGCAAGGGTGGTCCCATCCTTTAATGCCAACTTGCCCTCCACACCAGTGTCTAGCTGAGTTCCCATTCACATGAGAAAGATACAGCATCAATTCTCTCTCATTCAGGGCTCCTTTCTGCCAAAGTTCTTGAACCCAGTTCCAAATGGCCCTATCTAGCATTTTGGAGGCTGGCTCTTCTTCCTGTCCCACTGGACCAGGAAAGTCTGAAATAGAACATAATCAAACTTGCCCTGCCCTTTCCCCCTAACATAGCTGTCATGATTCACACTTCCTGTTCCCAACAGTCATTGAAGATAGGGGGTCAACAAACTCTGTCTTTAGAGTTTGACAGTATCCATCATCATAAGCTAGGAGTAGAATTGCTGAATCAATATGTGGTACATCTGAAACTAATATAACATTGCATGTTAATTATACTTCAATCTTAAAACGTTTGATAGTATACATAGAAGTATACAACTTAGTTTAATAGTAAATAGTTCAGGCTTCAGAAGACCCAAGTTGGAGGTCTGTCCTTGTAGCATGAAACAACTGTACACAATGTATGAGCTGTGTTCCATCCAACTTTATTTACAAAAACAGGCAGTGGGCCCGTGGACCACCATTTGCCAACCCCTGATCAAAGGGAAAATGGGAAGACTATTTTTAAGCAGCCTTCTCCCAACCATTTCTAGTCACCTGTCTTAAGCCCTTAGACTATCCATGTCACACCACTTCCTCTTGAGCGTTTCTATTTCATTGCTGGGCCTAAATTATTTTTCCCAGCATCACAAATTCACGTCTTAGATATGCAAACTTCAATAGTTAGTAGCCCAAGGAGCACAGAGAGAGATTATCTAGGTGGGAAAGGAGTCAAAGACCGTCTGTTCCCACCTCTTAGTCAATGCAGAAGGTACCTCACAAGTAGCCATTTAGCTCCTGTTCAAATACTTCTAAAGACGGGAAAGACACTCATTTCTCCCCAAGGCAACTCACTCCACCTCTGGACAGCTCCAAGACTTTTTTTTTTTTAAAGCACACTTAACCACTTGAGTACTGTCTCTTTTTAGTAGAATTTAAGATCCATGAGGTCAGAAACATGGTTTTTCATATCTGTAGCTGTTTTTTACTGCTATCTCTTCAGCACTTTGAACAGTTTCTGGTACATAAAGGGTATAAAATAATTATTTACAGAAAGCAAAGAAAGAAGGAGGGAGGAAGGGAAGAGAGGAGAGGAGGGGAGGGAGACAGAGGGAACAAAACATCACTGCATTTGGGGAACTTCAATGCAGCAGGACTGAGTGAAGAGGCACAAGGGGAGGAACAGAGCAGGTAAGGCCAGAGTGCAGACAGGGCGCAACATAGACACCCTTGAAATCTCACAGCAAGTGCACAGGCTGAGGTGGTGGTGTTTCAGGAACGAGTTTAGGATTGCGCTTTCACCCCTATCCTCTTCCTTCCAGCCTCCTCCACCCCATTCCCATGGTGAACATCTTTCACAGCAGGACCTGTTCTCTCAAGCTTTTTCAGACAGCCCCCCCCCACAACAATATGCACCCCCGTAAGCTTTGTAAATACTTCCATCACTGTACCCATGATACTTACTTGGTCATATAGCTGTATTCCTCTACTGGGCTCTAAGTTCGGAGAGCAGGGACTGTGTCATCTTTATTTTCCTGACGTTGGCACTGAATACTGTGATGGAGCAAGGCAGGAACCTTATAAATGTGTGGTAGTTTAAATGAAGGTTAAGTCTGACTGTATCCTGTACTGACCAAACTACATCTAAGATCTGGGTACCACATTCAAGAAAGCACTTAGCCTTCTCTCTCAAAAATGAATAAACATTAAATTTTTTTTTTTTTTTAAAAGGCAGCCGGCGGGGGGGAGGGGAGCGCCTGGGTGGCTCAGTCGGTTAACCATCTGACTTTGGCTCAGGTCATGATCTCACGGTTCGTGGGTTCGAGCCCCACGCTGGGCTCTGTGCTGACAGTTCAGAGCCTGGAGCCTGCTTCAGATTCTGTGTCTCCCTCTCGCTCTACTCCTCCCCCACTCATGCTTTGTCTCTCTCTCAAAAATGAATAAACATTAAAAAAAAAATTTTTTTTTTAAAGAAAGTACTTAGCCTTTATGCCAAAGGTTGCAAGTGCAAATGCCAAAGAGATCAGGCCAATAATGTTAATGATGACAGGGGACTGGTCACACAATAGCTAATGGGAGATCATGTTCTACTTTTATATGAATCTCTTATATGTAGCCAACTCATTCAAAAAGGAAATAAAACGGACGCCTGGGTGGCTCAGTTGGTTGAGCATCCGACTCTTGATTCCAGCTCAGGTCATGATCCCAGGGTGGTGGGATTGAGCCCTGCTTCCAGCTCCATGCTGACAGTGTGGAGCCTGCTTAAGATTCTCTCTCTCTCCCTCTACCCCCCTCCCCTGCTCATCCTCTCTCTCTAAAAACAAATTAAATAAATAAATAAATAAATAAATAAATAAATAAATAAATAAAAAGAACACCCTGTACAGACCCTCCAAAACATACTACATGCCTACAAGTGGACATGGGAAGCAAATTTGCAAGCTGCTTTGAACAAAGGGATTTAAGCAAGAGAGCAACACAATCAGAACTGCATTTGTGAAAGAACATTCTGACATGACAAACTAGGGAGCTATATTACAATAGTCAAGGCAAGAGATAGAATAGGGGACTGAACGAAGACAGTAGCAATGGGGTAAAGGGGTGGGGGAGGATTTGAAAGATGACCTGGTTAATCCAGTTTTAATAATGAAGCTTAAGGGGCGCCTGGGTGGCGCAGTCGGTTAAGCGTCCGACTTCAGCCAGGTCACGATCTCGCGGTCCGTGAGTTCGAGCCCCGCGTCGGGCTCTGGGCTGATGGCTCAGAGCCTGGAGCCTGTTTCCGATTCTGTGTCTCCCTCTCTCTCTGCCCCTCCCCCGTTCATGCTCTGTCTCTCTCTGTCCCAAAAATAAATAAACGTTGAAAAAAAAAAATTTAAAAAAAAAAAAATAATAATAATGAAGCTTAAGACTGCATGAGCTAATCTGGCAGTGTGTAGTTTCCGTGATTTTTTTTTAAATAAACTGCTATTAAATCTAATTTTAATAACTTAAGTATAGAACTTATTTCTTACATCTTTTATAGGCAGTATGGTACAAAGATTAAAGATTCCCGACACTGGAGCCAAACAAGTTCAAACCTTGATTTTGCCACTTACTAGCTACGTGTCCTTGGATAAGTTACCTGACTTCTCTACGCTTCAATACTGACCTTAAAGGGTTACTATAAGTGTAAATGAGTTAATACGTGAAGTGCTTAGATAAGTACCCAGTTCATCTTAAGTGTTATGTAAGTTTTAGCTCAAATTATTTACTATTCTTCACACTTTAACTTGAAAGTTAGTTTCAATCAATAGTTTCAATTGTCTAAATATTTCTACACATTCCAGCTTAGAAACATTCACTGTAAATATGATAGGCACATCTTTTCTGTATCTTCATCCAAATTTATGTTCAAGCAGTTAAACAAAATATAACCAAGAACAGCTATCCAGAATGCCACAAAAAACAGCCCCTCTTGATAAACATTGATCCATTATTGATACTTCTACAATACGTGCATGCAAGCCAGCCCAAAATTTTGTCTTGGGATCGCATGAGAAAATGTTAAATACCTAATTTTAGCAATTAGGATGTGTTATTTTTGTAGCATATTCCTGACCATCCAGCCTAGAATCTTTTCAAAACTGGATTGTCCTGATATACATCAAAATGTTATGTAGTAATTATATAGGGGTAGTTTGAGTTTTTTCCCATTAATCTTTACTTTCTATATTTCTAAAATAAACTTGTCCTGCTTTTATAGTTTAAATAAAATCAAGGCAGAGCTTAAAGAAAACAAAGAATTGTTATCAGTTAACATAACTTACTTAGTGAACACAAGTGGCTTCTAGGACACACTGTGTTCTCATCCTTTGCTCAGTCAGTTTTAGAATTTAACCAGGGATCACTGTCAAGTTTCCAATGATACCCTCAAACCCATGTGACCTAGACGTTAAGTCCAGATAAACAACTCTAGGGGCACCTGAGTGGCTCAGTCGGTTAAGCATCCGACTCTTGATTTTGGCTCAGGTCATGATCTCACAATATGTGAGTTCAAGCCCTGCATCAGGCTCAGCTATCAGCACAGAGACCACTTCAGATCCTCTCTCCCCATTTCTCTCTGCCCCTTCCCACACTTGCACACTCTCTGAAAAATAAACTAAACAAAAACAAAAACATCTCTACAGGGAGAATTAGTTGACCATACCTTCAAAATATGTCCAAAATCCATTACTTCCTGGCTATGCACCCTACGACCCTAGTCCAAGCCATCATCCCTCCCCTAGACTATACTGATCACTGCAAAAGTGGTCTCTATGCTTTACACTGCCTACCTTTCCCCACCTTCCTCCACCCCCCAGTCTATTCTCCCACAGCAACCAGTCTAAGCCTCTCAAAAAATAAGTCAATTTGGGGCACCTGGGTGGCTCCATCAGTTGAGCATTTGACTTTGGCTCAGGTGATAATCTCACGATTTGTGAGTTCAAGCCCTGCATTGGGCTCTCTGCAGTCAGCGTGGAGCTTGCTTGGGATTCTCTGTCCCCTTCTCTCTCTGCCCCTCTCCTGCTCATGCACTCTCTATCTCTCTAAAAATTAAAAATTAAAAAAAAAAAAACCTAAGTCAATTCTTGTCACTCCTCTACTCGGACTCTCCAGTGGCTCCCCCATCTCATTTAGAATAAAATGCACTCCAAAGGTCTTACGCTAGCTCTGAGCACCTACCTACTCTGGGTCCCGCTGCTTCTCTGCCCTGACTCCTACTACTCTTTCCCTACCACTCCACTGCGGTCACACTGGCCTCCTTGTGAAGGACATGACAAGTCACATCATACATCGGGGCTTTTACACTTGTTGTTCCCTCTGCCTGGGATGTTTTTCTCCCAGATATCCCTGGCTGGATTCCTCACCTCTTTCAGAACGGCTTAAACTGTCACCTCATCAGAGGCTTTCCCTGATCTTACATAAAGGAGCAATGACCCCAGGCTCCCTATCACTTGACTACCTTAGCCTGCTTTTATTCTTCTGGGCACATATCGCCTAGTGGACATTATTTATCTACTTACTAGTTTATTTGTATCTAGTTACTGTCTTTTTTTTTTTTTTTTTTTTTAATGTTTCTATCCTTCAGGATATAATCCTTGAGAACAAGGACTTTTTCTGTTTAGTGCTATATTAGCATTTTGTTTAGAGCTGGCTAGCTCTAAGAATTGTACTAAGCATGTAGTTAAGTGGTCAATTTTTACCATCAGAACATAAGCCCCAGTATATATAATAAAATACTCTATGTACAATAGGTACGTGTAATGAGTTTTGTTGAAAAAAATGATTACCCGCCCTGTCAAATTCATGAAGTCCATTAGAAAACATTGCTGCTTCTTAACTACAGAGAACAAACTTAGGCTAGCTGGAGGGGAGGTGGGCAGGGAGATGGGTTAAATGAGTGATAGGTACTAAGGAAGGCACTGTTGTAATAAGAACTGGGTGTTATATGTAAGTGATCAATTACTAAATTCTACTCCTAAAACTAATATTACACTATATGTTAACTAACTAGAATTTAATAAAAACTTGAGACATACAAAAAAAAATTGGTGCTTCAATAAAGAAACTATAACACCATCAGAAAGATCAATGAACAAATGATTGTTCACACTACCCAACCAGAAATGAGTGTCATAACCCAGTTCCCTGAGGTAGGAAAAATGCCCCAGGGAAAGGAATAGAACAAGAATCCTGAACCAGTTAACAGGGCAAGAGTTTGCCTCAAAGTTTCCCACCCCTTTAAGAAGAGCCTGAGCTATATCTAATGTGCCCCTTTCCCAGGAGGGGTCACCCTGACAGTGAGAGGCCTTGCTGAGATCCCTTTCCTATGTCCCACCACAACCATCCCTAGAACCCAGTTCCCAGACTCATTTTGCAGCTGCCCCATTGCTTTGCCTGTCCAGAGAACTTTTCTCTAGCTATTAACCAGCTACCACTGGTGACCAAAACCACTAGGTAAGGGCCTCTGGCCATGCACTGTGCGAGCTGCTTCTATTTCATTAGTGCTCTCCACCTTGGTCAACAACAACCAGTAAAATAACTGGCACACAGTATCCAGAAAGGCTAGGAAAAGGAGCTAGTTGTCAATCAAAAGGATCTTTCATTTGTTTATTTTGCTTTGCTTTTTAAAGATTAAGTCACTGTCTCAACCAAAAAAAAAAGTAACTTTCTCAAAAGAGAAACATTACAGTACAACGATAATAACCCAGGGCTGAAATCCAGTCCTCCCATTTACTCCCTGTGTGAACTTGGAAGTTCTTTAACTTCTCCAGGTTCATTTCCTCATGGCAAAAATAACAGCACTTACCTCATAAGGCTGGTGCAAATGCTAAGGGAGATAACATATGTCAAACAGGACTATGCCTGGCATACAGTAAGTATTCAATAAGTGGTAGGTGCCTGGCATACAGTAAGTATTCAATAAGTGGTAGTGAGGCCTATTTCTGAAAGTTGTTGACCAAATGCAAGGTTAGGCTGGCTGGCTGGCTGGCTGATTACATCAGAAAACACATTAAGTACTTAGCACTGTGTTTGGTTCATAATAGGTCATCAACAAATATTAACTTTTCTCCCTTTCCTGCAATGCTGCACAAATTGTAGAGACTTCAGAAACCATCCAATTCTATCAGTGTGGCCAGGTTTTGCTGTACAACCATACTTACCATTTAGGTAATTTAAGCTTTCCGTTAATGCTTCTGGGGGCTCTCCTGATACTTTGCTGTCTTAGAAACAGGCACTATCTTTCAATGGCAGTTGCCTCTTGACCTGGACAGAATATAAACAGAAAGTAAGAGATAGGTAAAATGTGAATTGCACCAAGACCGAACTGAGGGGAAAGAAGACTTTCCTTTTCCTATCAGATGATATGGTCTCAAGGGAGACTACACAGTCTTTCTTAAATTAACACACCTATACATTTCCCAATAGTCTAAAAACTCATGACATCTTACAGCTTGAGAGGGATCTTTGAAATCAACCAGTTAGATGCCCTTGATTTATGGAAAGAAACAAACTTGGAAAGGGTGAGTCACCCAACTGTTTAGGGTAAAAGCCAGGAATCTACTAAAAATAAGATATTCTAGAAAATGGGTAAGAAAAAAACCCCAAACATCTGTGGAGTACCTACCACACCCAAGGCAATATGTTTTATGTTGTACACAAGACAGTATTATACAGGGGCACTTTGGCAGCTCAACCAGTCAAGTGTCTGACTCTGGCTCAGGTCGTGATCTCGCGATTCATGGGTTCGAGTCCCACACTGGGCTCTGTGCTGACAGCTCAGAGCCTGGAGCCTGCTTCGGACTCTGCATCTCCCTCTCTCTCTGCCCCTCCCCCTCTCATGCTCGCTCTCTCTCTCTCTCTCTCTCTCTCTCTCAAAAAATAAACATTAAAAAAAATTTTTTAAGATAATAATACAATATTGCCCCCTAATAAAGAATCTAAATTTCAAGAAGTCAAGTGACTGGTCCAAGGTCTTACAGCTTGCAAATAAATGGTAATCAGGCCTTAAACCCACACCTGTCTAACACAAAAGCCCCTTCACCAGGCTGACTGTCACTGGGTTGCCTTCTAGATGTGGTTCTCCAAAGGGCCCCGAACCACCTAATACCAATTAGAACCAAGCATTGCATCTCTGTCTGCAAACTTACCCTCTGGTTTTGTAATGAGCATTCTACAGGAGACCCAAAAAAGTCTACTAACCCACCGAACATTACCCCTAAAATTTCAAAAGAATTACTGGAGGTGGAAGATCTGGGGCAAACTTCTGTCCATCCAAGTCTTGCCAAAGAATGGAAAGATACCTTCTAAGCTGGAAGTAAAGCATCTATACCTGGTCTTATATGCAAACTATCCCCCTTCTTTCTCACAACTGCCCATACCTCCCTTACACATCACACAGGCCACCATGTGACCTTCTTCCAAACTGTTGGTCCCTTTAATCTCATTCCCACACCTCCACTACCAAACCCATTACACACATATAGTAGAGTCCATCCCCGCCTCTATGCTCCTACAGAGCAAAGCAAGAAGGTTTAGAATTAAAATGGAGAGATAATCAAATGATAGTTTTTTTAAAATGGCTTTAAAAGAAAGATGAGGGGCTTGAACACTCAAGCCAGTAGACCAGAAAAGAATTAGGGACAAGCAACGAAACTAGAAAAAAAAAAGGAGGAGAAAAGATCTATACCAGGGTCAGCACCCAAGGAATGGCTTGAGTGGATGTGGGAGAAGTTTTAGCTCTCCCCAAATACCCTCCCCTCACACACACTTTTTTTTTTTTTAATTTTTTTTTTCAACGTTTATTTATTTTTAGGACAGAGAGAGGCAGAGCATGAAGGGGGGAGGGGCAGAGAGAGAGTCACAGAATCGGAAGCAGGCTCCAGGCTCTGAGCCATCAGCCCAGAGCCCGACGCGGGGCTCGAACTCACAGACCGCGAGATCGTGACCTGGCTGAAGTCGGACGCTTAACCGACTGCGCCACCCAGGCGCCCCTCACACACACTTTTTAAAAAATATTTAATGGGGG
>NW_024412388.1:17175733-17235390 GCF_014898765.1 Herpailurus yagouaroundi
TGTGTGTGAGGGGCGCCTGGGTGGCGCAGTCGGTTAAGCGTCCGACTTCAGCCAGGTCACGATCTTGCGGTCCGTGAGTTCGAGCCCCGCGTCGGGCTCTGGGCTGATGGCTCAGAGCCTGGAGCCTGCTTCCGATTCTGTGTCTCCCTCTCTCTCTGCCCCTCGCCTGTTCATGCTCTGTCTCTCTCTGTCCCAAAAAATAAATAAATGTTGAAAAAAAAAATTTTTTTTAAATAAATAAAAAGTATTTAATGTACTTAAACAGCTATTTTAATTATTGAAACAGCTTCAGAACTGGTGCACAGACCTTGAACCCTGCCCCTTACCCAACAGCTGTCTCTCTTCCCCTCTCCACCCACCTTAGACACACTTTCCTCTCCACAGCCTAGAACCTCTCCTACATAAGAATTCTGAACTCCAAAAAATGCCCACATACATCTGGTCTGTCTCCACTCAGCCGTAACAATGACAGCAGCAGCCCTGCGAAAGCTACTGCCTCCCCCATCTCTTGCCACATTTCCTGGCATATTACTAAGGCCCAGGGGGCTATTCTCTTCAAAACAGGATAGAATGCTCTGCCCAAAATCAGATGAACAGGAACTCCTGATGATCCTGATTTGTTTTCAACTGTCTACATTCTGTCCTTATTTCTAAGGGATGGAAGTAAGCACCAAATGACTTCTTTCTTTCCTTTACTTCTTGCATCCTTGGCATACTGACCCTGTGTCCCCAGAACAAGAGGATGACTGTAAATACCCTCAGGCTCTTTAGTGCTGCCCCTTCAGAGAGCTTTCCACTCCGGGAGATCCACCCACACCCCTTCCTTCTGGCACCTCTTCTGCTCCTTCTTGTTAACTTCTAGTGAAGACAGTGGTGGTAGTATGGGTATGGGTGGGTGTGTCTGTCTCTGTCTAGAAGCAGAGATGAAAGGACCCTAACAGATCATGCAGAGTCTAACTGCCTCATCTACCAGAGGAGAAAATGAGTCTCATGGAGAAGAGACTGATCCCAGGTTGCAAAGCATGTTAAAGTGAGCATGGTTGAATCCACCTGAGGTAATGAGCCATACTGAAAATGAGTCCATCCTTATTTGATGGCTGAAGAATGAAGCTCTCTTAAATATGTATCACTTTTGTTCCCAAAATACTTTCATAATGGATAGAAATGCAAGTAGGAAATTGTGGTTCCAGCATGATCCCCCAACAGATAACATAAACTCTGGATAAAATGCCAAAAAAAACTATCTGTCTGAAGTGAACAAAGGCTGGCAGATTTTGGAGGGAAGTCAAAAACTGGTAGAAGGGGTGGGGATGGGATGAATTCTCCATTTTTGGAGCTTTCCCCAGAGAGCTATCCAGCTACACTACCAGTCAAAAAACAAACCCTAGACTTTCTCTCTGGAGGAACCATAAGACAGTGCCCAGAGCAGCCACAGATAATGGGAAGAAAGAAGAGAGCCAGAGAAGCAAAGTCCCAGGTGTTGAGTATGAACATTGTCCAAATCTCTAGCTGACCCCTGCACTATGCATGCACAGGGTGGAACCCAAGCACCTCAGTCAAGGGCAAAAGAACGAATGAGATCTGAACAGCCACCCCTGCAGGGGAGACAAACCTGGCAGTTTTGAGTCTGAGTTAATTGCCTGCTAAAATAAAAACGTCAACAGAAATCAGTGTCTCCACAGCATAACATTTACATGCATTCATGTTCAGGAGACAACCCCAAATTACATAAAGAACTAGGAAAACTACAGCCATTTGCAAGGGAAAAGACAATTAGCAGAGGGCAACTCCAAGATGACCCAAATACTGGAATTATTTGACAAGGATATTAAAACAGAAATTATAGCTAAGCAGAGAAATTGAATTTTTTTTCTGAAAGTGAAAGTTTCAGAACAGAAATTATAGCACCTGAAACAACAACAACAAAAATCCTCTGAATGAGCTTAGAACAGAATGGAGATGACAGAGAAAAGAGTTCATGAAATCTACAGATAAACAGAAATTATCCACAGTGAAAAACTCTGCGTCATCTGCAGTCTCTAGAAGAACCATCCTCAGCTCTTCACCTGAGTATACAGTGATTACTTTCTGTTACCAGAAAAACTGATACCAGAGAGACCCAGAATAACTAAGGATCATAGAGATACCATTAACCTGCAATTCTGTTGGAGCAGGCCACCCCTCATATCTACTAATTAACTTTTTGAGGTCTTCCAGATATAAGCAAAGAACAAAGTGTGAAGGTGGAAAATGAGAGGGCAGGATAAAAATTTAAACCTGAGATAACCATAATATCCGAAGTCCTAGGAGTCAAATCTGGTGCCCCATTGTGTCTATCATTTTTTCACCTGGAATTGCTGAAGCAACATTCTCAGGCAGGAGAAAAATGAGGAGGGACTTAATGTTTTTCTTCTGCCCTGTGCAATCTCTTCACCAAAAAGCCAACCTGTAAATGGGCCAATGGAAGGATGAAGTGTGACCAATCAGTGGGTTTGAGGCTGAAGAGTGCCAGCAGCTTGGTAAGAGCCAACCTGGTGCCACCCGGTTGATAAAAGCAGCTAACCTGAATGCCATACCTGACCAGCTTCCTGCACTCAGGTCATTTCATGTTGGAGTTCAAGACATTACAGGTAAAAGCAGAGGGAAAAACATAACCTGCAGAAGAGATGTCTGAAAGCCTTGCCTTCTTCTCATCCCCCTCCCACCCATCCCACCTGCCCACGAGGGAGAAGGGTACAGAGCAAGTGAGAAACTGGTAAAAAGAAGAGGTGCCTCTTAGGGTGAAGAGCCTTGGACAGGAAGTTCAACCACTGACACCTCAGACATGACTTTTATACTCCCTGGGCCTCAGCTTCATCAGTCGAACAAAAAACTCAGACGACATGATATTTAAGGCCCTTTCCAATAACAACATGTATGAACCCTTACCCATGCTGTTTCCGTCTGCCCCTGAAAAAACCGTAATAGATCCCAAAAGGCAAAAGTGGAGACATGCCAACTCATTTGATTTATTTGATTTGAATATCTCAATTATTCAATTTGTTAAAGAATAAATTAAGAGTCTTGTTATTAATTCTTAAATTATGTTAATAACAGATTTCAATACCCATCTATGATGGAGGGCTGCTAAAATAAGGTCTAATTCTCCCAGGATATAACTTTTTTATCCGTGTAACTCTTGGGATAAGAAGGCAGATACTCTTATCCCCCCTACAACAGATGAGCAAACAGATTAAGACCTGTGACTCTTTTAGGAAGCTAATAACAGAGACAGGACTAGAATCCAGTAATCCCTTCTCTGAGCTCCAGGGCTTTTTCCACCTTACCAAAGAAACCTTACTTAACAAAGAACCAAGAGTATAAACAAGATTAGAATTAGAAAGAAAGGATTTAAGAACTTTCAAACACTATGGAAGCATTTATTAATAAACAATTGATAAGACTAGTTTGCGATTAGGACATCTATTTAAAAGCAGACCCTCAAGGACTGCCACCTGTCCGCTGTTTCCTTTTCTAACAAGTAGGCTATAATTGAGACTAGGCTTCCTTGCAATTAGCCCGTGTTTGTGGGGTTTAGCAATAGAACCACATGTCTAAAATTGCTGGTTTTAGACCTGCTTTAGAAAGTTGGCTAAATCAGAAGAACATGCTGGCTCCCTTTAACCTCTGGAAGTCTATAATTAGGATACCAAGGGGCCCAAAGGATTAGACCAGGTAATGGCAAATGTAAACAGCAAAGTCACAACAACCAGTCTAAGGAGAAAGAAACTGAAAGTGCTTTTATTACCTAATTCAATCTTCATAGTAACCCTATTGGGTAAATACCATCATGATTACTTTATAAATGAGGAAGAAATAAAGGGTCAAAGTCACACAGCTGATAAGTGGATTCTCATGTAGGTATTTTGGATCCAAAATGTGCTTTCTCCTCTCCATTATACCACCCTGGAAGGAATTCTCTCAGATCTTACTCTCAAGAGAATCAGTCCTGACCCACATCCCAAATAACACAGACCGACAAGCGGTTGATAGGTAGTTTGTGCATTCTTTCATTCATTCACGTATTCATGCAAATATTGGCTGGCTACAGTGCATCAAGCTCTGAGGAAAATAGGGAGCAGAAACAGAACTGTCTTCATGCCATTTATTGTATAGCGCAACAGGAAAACACTAATTGAAGAATCATACTATTAAATTAATAGAAGCTGACCCATTAATAGGGAGGTCTAGGAAGGCTGCCCCTAGTGGTGAGGACATTTCCAAGCAGAAGAGGGAGCATGTTGAATATGAGGAGCTCAAGTAGATCTGGCTGACCAACAAGGGAGAAGAAGTGTGACAGGAAATGAGGCTGGAGAGGTATAGAGCAAGCCACACCATACAGGCCCTTGGAGGTCCCATACCATAAGATTATAACCTGAGCTGAAGTCGGCCACTCAACTGACTAGACCACCCAGATGCCCCATCATTTAACTCTTAAGTAGGGATAAGGTATGCACATTTCCAGATCACTTTGGCTTCAGTATGGACAACAGATGGAAGCAAGGACAAATGGTGCCAAAAGATGGGTAAGAAGGCCAGTTCCCTGTTTCAGGAGATGGTGGCCATAGAGCTAACACTGCCAGCTGCATACAGGGCACTTACTGTGCCCCAGGCACCGTTCTAGGCACTTTATAGGAATTAACTAAATCCTTAGAACAACTCTGTGAAACAGATACTATTATACCCATCTTCTAAAAGAGGAGAGGAGCGCCTGGGTGGCTCAGATGGTTAAGTGTCAGACTCTTGGTTTCAGCTCAGGTCATGATCTCACAGCCTCATGGGTTTGAGACCCACATCAGGCTCTGCGCTGACAATGCAGAGTCTGCGTGGGAGTCTCTCTGTACCTCCCCTGCTCATGATCTCTCTCAGAATATACAAACATTTAAAAAAAAAAAAAAAAAAGAGGAGAGAAGTTAAGTAATTTAATGGAATCAATGCCTCCCTTCATGTGGTCATTCCCTTATAATCAGTTCCTTGCAAATATCTTTAATTCATTTGTCCCCCTCCCCTAATATTCAACTAGTAAAACTTCAATCTTCACTAAACCAAACTAACAACCTCTCCAGGCCTACACCAAAGCACTAAGTTATAAACTGTGTCTGTAGAGAAAATGCAACTACTGACTGGTATCATTTAAAAAAAAATTTTAGGGGCGCCTGGGTGACTCAGTAGGTTGAGTGTCCGACTTCAGCTCAGGTCATGATCTCACGGTTATGGGTTCAAGCCCCACGTCGGGCTCTGTGCTGACAGTTCAGGGCCTGGAGCCTGCTTTGGATTCTGTGTTTCCCTCTCTCTCTGTTCCTCCCCTGCTCACACTCTTTCTCTCAAAAATAAAGATTAAAAAAATTTTTTTTTAATAATAAAATAAAAAAATTAAAAAAAAATTTTAAACAGGCTCCACGCCCAACGTGGGGCTTAAATCCACAACCCCAAGATCAATAGTTGAATGTTCTACCAACTGAGCCAGCAAGGCACCCCACATTTTAAATTTATCACCACAAAATCTCAAACATGTCCCTCGATGCTGCCAGCAACCCTACTATATCTCCCCTTGCTAGGTTCACTTTCCAACTCTCCAAAACAACTCTTGCACCTCTTTTTTTTTCTCAATAAACCTCCAACCCCGATCAGCTAAATGATTGTCCCCAAGAAGCAACACTCAGACCATCATCTCCCTAATTCCAAATCTAACCATATGTCAGCATTCTGTGTTCCCTATTGTTACAATGAAGAGGGTCTGCTGATACATAAAGTACAACTTTTCATGTCTACTATGGATCTGATTCCCTCTTATCTTCATATGCAGTGATCTCCACTCTCTTACGTCATTTTTCTCCTGTACAGACTCTCAAATGACCCTAGCCAAACAGCATGAGATCCACAGGCCAGCACTGGCTCACAAAATCTTACCAGTGTAAGTACAGGAATAGAATAGGCACCTAGACATTTGTGAAGCAAGCAATGTTGTAGACACTGCTACAACGTGCAAGCATAGGATCTGAGGAGGACTTCTCAAACAGGGTCTAGACCAGTGAGGGTGCTGATGAACTCACACAGTGAGTCACACGTGGAGTGAGTTACAGACAAAAATCTGCATAAGAATACCACATGTAGGTCCTGGACAGACTAGAAAAAATTAATTTGTCCTGCATCACTGACAGCTTGAGAAGCCACACTCTGGAACAGTGCTTTTCAAACTTGAATGTGCACACAAATCAGCTGAGGATCTCACTGAAACACAGACACTGACTCAGTAGGTCTAGGGTGGGGCCTAAGACTGTATTTCTAAGAGCTTCCCAGGTTGATCCAGAGGCCACATTTGGAAAGCAAGATTCTAGAATTTCCCATCTTAAAAAACAAAACGAGGGGCACCTGGGTGGCTCAGTCAGTTAAGCGTCCAACTTCGACTCAGGTCAGGATCTCTCAGTTCGTGAATTCGACCCCCGCATTGGGCTCTGTGCTGATGGCTCAGACCTGAAGCCTGTTTCAGATTCTGTGTCTCCCTCTCTTTGCCCCTTCCCCACTCATGCTCTGTCTCTCAAAAATGAATAAACATTTTTAAAAAAAATTTAAAACAAACAAAACAAAAACCAGAAACAATAAACTCTCCCTTGATCTCACACCTCCTTCCAGTTAGTCTAGCCCCAATGTCTCTGCTTCTCTTCTCTTCACAGCAAAACCTCTCCGAGTACTCTACACGTTTTATTTCCATACCTCTAATGCTCAGTCACTCCAATCAGCCTTCTATCCTCAACACTCCACAAAAACTGTTCATCAGGGTCAAAGGCCTCAATACTGACAAATTCTGTGGTCACTTCCCTATCCTCCAAATGGCATTTAACGCAAATAACCACTCCTTCTCCATCAAAACACTTTCTCCCTTGGTTCCAGGACATCATACTTTCCTCATCATCCTACTCCACAGGTCATCTTCAGTCTGCTCCACCTTCTCCTCTACATGACCAGAGATAGTACCAGGACCTCTTTTCTTCATCTGCACCCTCCCTTCTTTGGGCAATCTCATCTAGTCCCATGACTCAATATCAATGACTTCCAAATTTTCATCTCCAGCACTGACAATTCTAGAAGCATTTCCGACGGCCTACCGGACATCTCTACCTGGATGTCTAATCGATATCACATATCCATATATTCCCATATTGTTGATTGTATTGACCTCCCACCTGTCTTTCTCCCAAACTCATTCCTCCTCACATCTTCCCCTATTTACACTATCACCATTCACCCAACTGACCAGGCCAAACACCTAACCATGCTGAATGTGTCTTTCCTCCACACCGAACATGAAATCCATCAGCAGGTCCTATCAACTCCAACTTCCAAATTTTCTTGAACCTGTCCCTCTGCTCTCTACATCCCCATTAAGCACCCTAGTCCAAGCTACTGGACTCTCTCTCACCCTACCTACTATAATAGCCTCCTTAAGCCTCCCTGCTACCAACTGTCCCCTATGAGTACCACTCTCCAAACAGCAGCAAATTTCTAAAAACTTAATCAGATCAAGACTCTATTCTGCTTAAAAACAACACAACAAAATACCTCTAACAGCTTTCCCTTCCACTTAGAATACTCTAAAGTCCTCACCAGAGTCTACTAGGCCCTGCATGATCTGGCCCCTTACCTACCTCTCTGACCTCATCTCCTACCAGGTCCCTTTCCTCACTTCCTGTTTCTTGCACACACTGCGTTCATTCTGGCCTTAGGGCTTTTGCACTAGCTGTTCCCTCTTCCCTTTGTACAGCTGGCTCCTTTCAGTCATTGAAGGGTCAGCTTAAGTTTTATCACCTCTGTAAAGACTTGGCCAGATAATATTAAGTAGCTCTCAACCTCTAACATATCACCCTAGTTTATGTGCACCTTAACACTTAACCCCATCTGGTATTTTGTTTACTTACTTACTGTTTATCTCCTCCTCCCCACCTCTACCCCCACCTTCTGTCTACCTCATCACTATATCCCTAGGGAATTCTGTACCCTAGAATGGTGCCTGGCTGACAATAAACAGATGGGTCTGTAGCACAGGGGAGCAATCCAGGCTGGATACATAAATTTATGAGTCATGTGCATAGAGGTGTGGTTACTAAAGCCAATGGGGTGGATGAGATCACCCAGGGAGAGTGTCTAGTATGACCAGGGAGGAGGGCCTGCGAGAGTAGTACATTTAATAGCTGTAGAACGGAGGATGAACCTGCAGAAACAGCAGAGAAGTAGGAGAAAGAACAAGACAGTGTTATATCACTTGAGCCAAGACAAGAGAGTATTTCTAGAAGGAGTGGTCAACAGCATCAACTTCACCGAGAAAATGAATTTGAAAAGTCTGTTGAATTCAGCTTCATGAAGGACATCAATGACTTTACTGAAGTGTACAGTGAAATGACAGGGCAGAAGCCAGCCTAGGACAGGCTAAGAGGAGGGAGGCAGTAAATACAGATATCTTGTTTAGATTCGAGAGGATGCAGGGTTGAGGATGAGCTGTTTGGTCTGTTTCTGTTTAAAGGGGGCACCATCCTCGCACTGCCACATGTACAAGCGGCAGGTCCTGGCAGCCGCAAGTCACCCAAGGGCTTCAAACCTTTTATTCAGCTAAGAATTCCGTTCCCCTTGGACCGATTCCTAAATGTCCAGAGTATCAATCTGGAAGTCTTTTTTCAAAGACAGATCTCATCTTCACTACAACGGAAGGTAAAAATGTACACTTTCCCTTGGTGTGTCAGGAACAGAACACGTGGCTTTTTATACCAGAGGGCCTGGGTTTAGAAAGTTTTCTCTGCCATTTTAATTCCAAGGCTCATTTTGGGGGAGTCATCGTTATTTCTACCCCCAGCAAGAAGTTTCTTTCCATTTTACAGCCTCTAGAGAACTTCCCATTGTCTCTGTTCCACACTCCTTCTCCACCCTGCCTGCTGCCCAGGCAACATACCACAATGGGAGGAGTACACATGGTCTCAGAAGCCAGGGAATCTTGGTTTCCTCTATACTTCAGTCACACAGCAGTCCGGGTGATTAAACTTCACGATCTCAATTTCTTCAAGTGTACACAGAGACTATAATATCTAAACTTCATGGGACTGATGTAAAGGACTATATGGAAATACAGATTCAGCATAAGCAGATAAGGCCTGGCATAATGTGTTCTATAAATGTTAATCCAATTTTCTTCTTCTCACCATTCTGATAAAGCATTGTATCCCCTGTGTGTTTTTATTTAGTTTCTCTTTCCTTCTAAGTGTACTAGGAAGACCTTGGGAAAGGAACCCTGAGAAATTTACTTGCCCAGTTCCAGCAGAAATAATTTTAAAGAAGTACCAGAAGAGGTGGGTGAGGCCAGAGGTGTTGCTGGGCAGCATGTGAAAGGGCAGGGAGGATGCCCCTGGGCAGAAGACATCAGCAGGCTCTCTGCCAGGTTCTCTGCATCTCCCCACCACCAACCCTTGTCCAAGTTCCTTCTTATAGCCCTGGATGTGCCTCTTTATCTCATCTGCTCAGAAAGCCATGCTTGCCAACAAGTCTCAAGTCAGTGTCTTCAGTATTCAAAACAAACAGCACACACACTCAGAGCACACACATACTGAGCAGAACACAGGGCAATGAAATCCTGAGACCCAGTCCTGTCTCTCTAATTTACTGGTTCTGTGATCCTTAATAGATATTATAATTCTCTGAGTAGAAGTTTCCTCATTTGTAAAACAGAGATAACAATATATCCAGACTCCAAGGCTGTAAGGACCAAATGAAATAATATATGTGAAAGTACTTTATATATTATAAAACATGGTTATTGTTATATTACAGGTACACAGAGCAGCTGCAGAATCTACCTTTGGCCAATTGAGGTGTGTTACTGAGAAAGTCCACATTCTTGGAGTAGTCTGTTCTATGATCTAAGGCTACCTGTTTCCAACTTAAGTGCTCCAATCTCTAGCCGCTAAAAAAGTTATATTCTAATTTCACTTGATTCTCTTATCTTAGCAAGGACTCAAACTTCTCTGACTAAATGGCTCCATGTCTCCAAATGGTAAAGACCACTGGCCCTGATGCTAAGGGCCCTTTTTGACTCTAACATTCTAAGATTCTCCATCCTTTGCTCCCAAAGTACTTTGTCCATATCTCTACTTGCACAATTCCCAGTCTACTTTGCATTATAACTTTGTTTTGTATCATCCTCTAAGGAGAGAGCAAAAGGCTGTCTTACTGAGTTTGATATTCTCCATAGCACTTAACATGGAGCTTTGTACACAGAGCTTTGTGCGCCAAACAATATTGGCCGATTGACTCAACGCTAATTTCTAATTTTTTGCACTTATTGTCCATCCCACACAATAACTATAAACTCTTATTCTTCTATGCTTTTTTTGTACCTCCATAGGCCTGGCACAGTGTGAAACACATAATTTTTTTTTTTTTTTAAGACCAATGACTGGTTTATTTCTTGGTCAAGATTTGAAAAAGCCCAATCAACCTATCCTACCTATGATTTTTAACAACTGGCTCTGGTTATTGACATATATAAACATGACATTTATCAGAGTGTCACAAAAGGAAACTGCATAATGGAGTTATTACACAGATGGAGGGAAATGAAATGCGTGAGTTGAGGGGCCTTGTTCTCCCCAGTGGCACCAAAAATATGGTAAAAAGGCAAATATATTGATAGCAGACCTGGACTCTAGAGTTTATCTCTAGAAGATGGGCAGTCTTCTAAAATGGCTCCCAAAGATCTCCACCCCCTAGTGTCCATGTTCTATGTGGGCTCTTCCCCTTGAGTTTGGTCTGGGCCTCAAGACTGGTGTCTAACAGTGAGAACATAGGCAAGAATTATGAGATGTCATTTCTGAGATTAGCTTATAAAAGACTGAATTCTTTCTTACTGGCTCTTTCTCTTTTTGCCATCTCTTGCTTGCTTTGATGAAGCTAGCTGCTGTGCTACAGAAGCCCATATGGCAAGGAACTAAAGGTGGCCTCCATCTACCAACCAGTAAGGAATGGAGGCCCTCAGTCTAACTGCCCACAAAGACCTGAATCCTGCCAACAACTGAGTGAACTTCAAACCCTTCTTCGGTCACACCTTGATGGCTGACATCTTGATTACAGCTAAGAGCCTAAAGCAGGAGACCCAGCTAAAGCCATGCCTGGCTTCCTATCCCACAGAAACTGTGATAATAATAAATGTATATTGTTTTATGCTGCTAAATTCTGTTATGCAGCAACATATAACTACCATACCCTGTATGTTTAAAAAAAAAAAAAAAAAGGAGGGGATATGGAGAGATTAAAAGATTCTTAAAAAAGATATAACCAGGGGCGCCTGGGTGGCTCAATCGGTTGAGCGTCCAACTTCAGCTCAGGTCATGAACTCACCTTCTGTGAGCTCAGGTCCCACGTCGGGCTCTGTGCTGACAGCTCAGAGCCTGGAGCCTGTTTCAGATTCTGTGTCTCCCTCTCTCTCTGCCCCTCCCCCGTTCATGCTCTGTCTCTCTGCCTCTGAAAAAATGAATAAACCTTAAAAAAATAAAAAAAAATAAAAAAAAAAGATACAACCAACCAGCCACAATGTATGGATCTTAACTGGATCCTAATTCAGACTAACTGTAAGAAACAAAACAGAATCATTGATGAGAAAATGAAAATTTGACTGACTGGATATTTGATGGTATTAAAGAATTCTGGTTTTTTATGTGATATTAAAATTATAGTTTTTTTAATTGTAAGAAGTCCTTAACTTTTAGAGATACATAATGAAATGCTTACAACAGATGAAATGATATAATGTCTGGAATTTGCTTCAAAATAATACAGAATGGGGTTAAGTGGGTAGGGTATAGATGAAACAAGACTGGCCATGATTTCGTAACTATTGAAACTGGGAGTGGATACATGGGAGCCCATCATGAAGTTTCCTTTTGTATACATTTTAAATTTTCTCTAACAAAAAAAACTAAGAAAGGGAAGAAGGGTAGGTAGAATCCTAAAGTCCAAGGGCCCCTCTAGTTCTCACAATCTAACTACACTACAGCCACTCTGACCTTCCCTAGGTTTTCTGCACTGGATATACCATTTCAGTCCATGCCAGTGACCAACATTACCAACTCTCCCACAAAAATTCTGTCGAGCACTTAGATCTGATAAGTTACTTAAAGTAAGATTATTTAGACAATTTGGCCCTTATAGGTAAAGAGGGTGGAGTGAAATGGTAGCTAATTGCTAGAAAGTGCTTGGCACAAACTAGAAGGAATCACCATAGGTCTTCCTGGTGTGGGAAACCATCCCCTAATGCACTTTATTGTGGCCTGCCTTTGGACACCCCAGCCTCCCACCTTGATAGGTATTTTAACATTTCCTCCCTATGCTGTGTACAGACTTAATTTCTTGCCTCTTAATGTTTTCTTTAATTAAGCCTTAAGTATCTTAATTGCTGTGAATGATCTATTTTCCAATTTCCCACTGTGTTCAGCTAATTAAAAAACAAAAAAACAAACAAGCACACACACAAAACTCATGGTCAACAGTTCTGCAAGAAAGTAACTTCAACAGGAAAGAAATCATATCTGCTTTTTCTTGTCAGAGTCTCTGATTCTTAGATTAGAGAATCAACCTTTGAAGTTCCTACTAAACAAGAAAATTCACACAACAAAGTGAAACTGGGATAGACAAAAGAGAACTTCGTGACTAGTTCCCACACTCTTTCTCTGGGTACACCACCACTGCTACTACCATATCCCAGTTCTATTGTATAAGAGGTCCACGCTCTAATCTGTTATGATAGCTTCAATCACCCATACTATATTTATATTCTAGCCCCTACCTTTCACCCTCTCTTTAAAAGAACAGTCCTAAGATTTACACTCCTGGAGGTTTTCAACGCTAATTATTGGAAAAACCTAGGAGTTTTCAAAAATATCATTTATCTGATAAATGACTGAATTTCTACAATGAGTCAATGATATGAAAAAGTGGGTGCAGGGGAAGGACTTGAAATACAAAGAAACTCAGGAAACATAACAACTTAATGTACTGCATGGGTTCTGGTCAGATCCTTACCCTAACAAAGTAACTGCAAAGACATTTTTTAGACAATCAAGGAAATCTGATTATGATCCTATCTAGATGTTATTAAGGTTTTGTTAATTTTCTTAAATTTGATAATAGCATTACGGTTATGTGAGAAAATGTATTTAAAAAAAGATGCATAAAAAAGTGTGTAGGTATAAAATGATATGATTTCTGGGATTTGGTTTAAAATTCTTCAACACATTAAAAAGAACTGAAGGAAATGTAGCAAAATCTTGAAATTACTGAATATACATATATGTAGGTTCACTGTATTAGCCTCTCTCCTTTTGTGAATGTTTGAATTTTTTTTTCTTTTTTTATTTATTTTTGAGACAGAGCATGAATGAGGGAGGGGCGGAGAGAGAGGGAGACACAGAATCTCAAACAGGCTCCAGGCTCTGAGCTGTCAGCCCAGAGCCCAACGCAGGGCTCGAACTCATGGACTGTGAGATCATGACCTGAGCCAAAGTCGGACGCTTAACCAACTGAGCCACTCAGGCGCCCCGAAATTTTTCATAGTAAAAAAAATTTTAATACTACCACCTAGTACAACCAAACTCTAGCAATATCTACCAGAGCTAAACATATGACCCAGAATCTTATTCCTAGGTATACACCCAAGAGAAATGAGTGCATATGTTCACCAAAAGATATACATAAGACTAAGAGTGTCCATGGCAGCTTTGTCATATAGCCAAAACTGGTAAGATCCCAAATGTCCATCAACAGTAGAATAAATAACTGTGATACATCCAAACAATGAACCATTACATACTGCTACATACAACATGGATGAATATCCAGACACAATGTTAAACAAAAGCAGCCAGACCCAAAATAGTTCATGCAGTCTGAGGCTATTTATGTTCTATTACATGAAACTCAAAAATAGACAAAACTTATCAATGGAGATAGAAGTCAGAATAACTAGTTACTTGGGTAGCCAGTACCGATGAGGAAGAAGCACGAGGGAGCCTTCTGGAATTCTGGAAATGTTCTCTATCTTGACCTGATGCATATCTTGATGTGAGTAGTCTTTACATGACAGCATACATACATAAAAATTCATTGAGTATTTTACTGAAAAATCTGGATAATTTACTGTAGCTATATCTCAATAATGAACAAATAATGGGAGTAAAAATCAGAATCCTAGGTATCAGTATTTTATAAAAGCTCTGTAAGCAATTCTAATGTGCAGCCAATACAAAGAACCATTCTACCTCAGCAAGCTCAAAGTTAAGCCTCCCAAGTCTTCCTACTTCCAGTTCAATAGTACCTGTGAGATAAGGTAATAAGAACTGAAGCTTGAAAAGATGGTGGAGCAGAGAGGAGGGACAGAGTTATCCCTTTGAAAAGAGTAGGAATCTAGGGCAAGGGAGGAAAAGTTGAGGTCAGTGCTGATGGAGCTAAGAACAAAGCTGCAAAAGACTGAATATGACAACTCATTTTAATTCTAGCTTTACCACCAACGAGCTATGGGTATGACCTTAGGCAAGCTGCTTTATCTCTCCAGGCCTCCCTATGATCTCGTACAGCTTTTAAACAAAGTCTGGAGAAGAAGGTGAGAGGAATCAAGTAAGAGCAGGCCCTTTTAAAAGACCATAGGTTTCCCTCTAACACAGACAGCACTTACCATCCTGTATTGTAATTATCTGCTTCTTTATATCCCCCCACCAAACTGTGAGCTCTTAAAAGGCCAAGATTATGTATTTCATCTCCAAATCCAAGCACATGAATAGAACTTGGCACACAGTAATAGTTCGGTAAATGTTCAATGGCTACATAGCTGAACACTATGAGGAGTGCTTCTATTTATATTCTTATAAGTATAGGTATGTATACATAAAAAAGAACAATTCATCTCCCACATGTATACCTTTAAATAACATTGAGTAATATTATTTTCTTTACTAACACCAACTAAAAGAAGTCCAGATTCCAGGATGCCCAAAATCATCAGAAAGGCTCCCCAAAGATGTCCTGCCAGAGGCCTCAAAAGTCCATGGCTCCTCCTCCCTAAATAATATAATGAATAATAATATCTAATGCTTACACATTATTTCATACTTCAAATCACTTTCACTCCCATCCACTCAATTCTCACAACTCTATGAGGAGATACTATCAAACCCATTTTAAAATGTGAGGAAACGGAGGCTCGTATTTTAAATAATTTGCTACTCTAAGGCAAGCTGAAAGCTTCTAAAGAAAGGCTTTCGTAGGCAGCCCCTTTCTTCAGCACCCAGGAGAAACATCACCAGTTCTATTCCCCCAGCCTCCCCAAATAAGATGGATCCATCAGTTCACTAGCTGCTTTTATTAAGCTAACTACCTCTTAGGTTTTCCTTGTACCCATGAGACTCAGTTACACAGATTACTTTTATTATGTTTTAAGCAAAAAATAAGACCAGCACAGGGAGAAAAATCCCAAGACTACAGAAACCCACACTCAAAAGTTGCTGTTTAACCTCTTTGTGTATAAAGCTAAAAAGAAACAAGACTAAAACTTGCTCCAACAAGCAAGCTCTAAACCCTACTTACTGACCAGAGAACTCTGCAGCACTCAGGATATTCGTTATGCACAGATGATTCAGTCTGTACTTGCTTCAATATTTTCTTCAATAATTTGTACTATCATTTTCTCCACACCACTGTAAATTCTTACAAAGGCAAAGGTCATATCTTCCAGTTAGGAAGGTCCAGCTCCTATAAAAAAGTACATAGTACCCCAAATCACACCACTAAACATGTTTTTCTGTCCTAGTAATTGATATAAAGTCTTTCCCAAAATTAAAAATTAAAATACTTTAACAAGTTGACATTCTTCAACAGAACAACACATATAGAATCTAGAGTCTCTAAGAAACAAAGATCAAAGGGCACTTGGCACCACAGTAATGCCAGGCACACATTTTAGTGGAAACTAAATCAAAGTGTGCTGAATAATGTTAACTAGGAGCTTAAAATTCATTAAAACTCAAGGATCAAGGACAAAGAAAGATGGGCACAGAACACAGAGTTAATTGGAAAAATAGCAAATCAGATTCTAAGGCGGTTCCACCCAAGGTCATGCTGGGGTCCCACAAGGGAACACTCTGGATTTAAGCACCAGAGACCTAGAGCCCCAGTGCATGCATCAGAACAGGGGCCTAGCACACAGGTTCTTTCGCCTTGAGGAGCATCTCAAACAGCAGCAGCTGGCCCCCTCCCCCCAATTACCCTCCACTCACATGCCCTGAGGCCCTGCAGGCCATAGGACTGCTGGAGTTAAGCCAGACAGAACTAAAAGTTGGAGGAAATTAGCATGTCACCTGACACTTTTCTGGCATAGCCTAAACTGATTAGTTTAAGTTACAAACATGACTGCAAGATTCCACTATGCTGGTGAGACTACTCTTTTTCTGCAACTAAAAATAACCTATTTATCAAATAGGGAGCATTCCTTAAGTTTTTTCTGCCCTGTCAGCAACCCAAACTTCCATTTCCTCAACTCCTTCATCTTCATCTAGAGTGTTTTCTTGGATCAAGTCTCCTCACCTCTCCGACCTTCCCAACTCCTCACCCTAATCCCGTGAACACAGCATAAGAGACTAAACTCCTTTCTCCTAACTCAAACTTTTAGTTTCTTTCCAGTTACAAACATTTACGAAGGTTAGAGGCTCCTGCCTTGTGTAAAGCCACAACTAGAAGATGGGTTGAGCTGCAGCAAATAATAATGAAAAGCAATGAAAAAATGAAGGACAAGACAGGGCATGATCAGGAAGTCAGCTAAAGGCTTTTCATTCAGGCAGGAATGGAGGGAACCCCACCCACTGAGAAGAATAAAGCACGAAGGTGAATGGTTTCCAGTAAAGAGCCAGACTGTATCTGGCCTTATCTCCTTACAACACAGCCATCAAGCCTGCTCTGGGACAGAATCGTACCCAATGAGTTCTGAGTAACCTACAAGAATCATTAAGCGGTACTGGGGTTGCAGTGACATTTTCAGGGGGAACAAACTCCCATCATTTAAGCCAAACAAGCCAAGCTTCAAGTGCAGATTTTCTGGTCCCACAGAGCTGAGGGGCTCAAATCATTCCACCAGGAGTGGGAGTTCTAAGGAAGCTAGAAACCGTGTCCTCAGTAGCTCTCCCACCTGTTGGGTCCTGAGGCAAGCGGGCACACCTTTTCCAAAGGTGGAAACTATGTGGACTTTGAACTTCCTTATAGCCCCTTGTTCTCTGCAACAGCATCAAGAGAATGCCACAATACTATGCCACCCTACACAGACTGAACAAAGCATCTGTTATTCTACAACAGTTACTTGAGATACACATTTATATATTCTCCACAGATCCAACTTTAAAGTCTTCTTTCACTCTTATTTTTAACCTTTCACATTCTCTTTAAAAATAAAAACAAAGACAAAACTCACTTATCTATAGAATCCAGACTCTCAGAAATATTCCTCCTGAAAAAGAAAAATTAGCCTGAGACTACGCAAGATACACTGTGGTAAAGTTCCAATGCAGCATCTATACTGTGTCAGAGCAAACTGAAGCTGTGGCCCTTCATCAGAGCATCAGAACCTTTCAGGATTCATGAAATCAAAGAATATCAGAGCTAAAAAGATCTTTGAGGATCAATAATCCAGCCTTTCGTTTTAAAGATGGGGAAAATAAGATCCAAAGAGAGGAAAATGGAGGCTTGGAGCAAAACTGGACCTAAAAGCTAGGTGTCCAGAATCCCAACTCAAACCTCTTAAGCCACACCATTCCTCTTCATAAGACTGAGTTTATGGAAGTCCAGGAGCTAAAGAAAGGGAGGGAAAGGAAAGTAAATACATGGTTCCAAGCAGAGATCAACGCTGTGAACTCTCCTCCTCCTCTGTTGCTTTGTAGTGTGCCTCAGGGACTGTTTCTGTTCTCCATATGCCTTAATTTTAGGAGCTTTTCTATTTTATTTTGAGTGAGAGAGAGAGACAGAGAGAGAGAGAGAGAGTACAGAGGAGGGACTGAGGGAGAGAATCTCAAGCAGCCTCCATGCCCAGGCAGAGTCTGGTCTGACACGGTGCTGGATCTCACGACCATGAGATCATGACCTGAGCCAAAATCAAGAGTAGGATGCTTAACCGACTGAGCAACCCAGGTGCCCCTCAAAAGCTTTTCTCTTGAACGTTACATAATTTTTACTATGAAGCAAGATATAAATTCCCACTCACACCTTAACCAGGCCTCCCAATCACGGGTCAGGCAAAGTCAAAAACAACCAACTGCTAAGATAAAATGACTACAAGAACCCTTAAGCAGAAAGATAACAACCCTTGGGGGAAGGGACATGTTTTAAAAAGATGACTCAAGGGGCGCCTGGGTGGCGCAGTCGGTTAAGCGTCCGACTTCAGCCAGGTCACGATCTCGCGCTCCGTGAGTTCGAGCCCCGCGTCGGGCTCTGGGCTGATGGCTCAGAGCCTGGAGCCTGTTTCCGATTCTGTGTCTCCCTCTTTCTCTGCCCCTCGCCCGTTCATGCTCTGTCTCTCTCTGTCCCAAAAATAAATAAACGTTGAAAAAAAAAAAATTTTTTTAAAAAAAAGATGACTCAACTGGATGACCCTAATGAAGGAAACTACATTACTAGACTTCATATTCCAGTGTCTAGTATCTAGGTCTTGGAGAAAATCTCAATTATCTGAATCTTGGTTTAATAGTAAAATAAAAAAATAAAGACTTTCATTCATTCTAAGGCCCTTTCAAGTTCTAAAAGGCTCAACCTCTTTGCAAGAGGCCCCTAATAAAGGAAGACACTAGCCATGAGTACCCAAAAGGCAAGGTACAAAAGTCTTAAGTTTGGCCACCAGCCTGGTCCTGGCAAATAGGCTTCCTAGCTACTCTAGCCTTCCCATAACCTGACAGGGAACACCAATGGTACCACTAAAATTAAACATGGGGGAAAGAGTGCATACTGTCTTTTAACAGTGTGCCCACTAGAATGTTGGCTGTGATGCCTTTAAGGATCTGGTTTGACCATCTACAGATGGTTTAAATCTGCCACTACTGATTGTTTCCATCCTCTCCAGTGAAATCAAACTGAATATTTATTGTCTACCACTAAATATACTAAACACTTTCTCATTATCTTCATTCTCTATTTTTTCTTTGATTTGGCATTTTGCATGTTAAAAGACCTATTAAAAATTTTAAAAATCTAGTCACAAGTAAATAACTAGACATTTCAATTAGTAGAAAACCAAAAAAAAAAAAAAAGAAAAAACCAATTGAGCATAAGCAAGCTTTTTCTATAGCATCTAAGTCTACATAGCCAATGCCACATTCTTTCAGAGACCGCTCCTTCCCAGAGATGTGGCTGATGGTGAAAATGCCATATAATATAAGCAGAGAAGACCAGAATTTGGTTTTCTGCTGGCTCATCAACAACACACCTTAATATAAAGGCTACAGGGGCGCCTGGGTGGCTCAGTCGGTTGGGCAGCTGACTTCGGCCCAGGTCATGATCTCGCAGTCCGTGAGTTCGAGCCCCGCATCGGGCTCTGTGCTGACAGCTCAGAGCCTGGAGCCTGTTTCGGATTCTGTGTCTCCCTCTCTCTGACCCTCCCCCGTTCATGCTTTGTCTCTCTCTGTCTCAAAAATAAATAAACGCTAAAAAAAAAAAAAAAAAATATATATATATATATATATAAAGGCTACAGTATATCAGAGATTAAAGACAACAACTGAACTGATGCAAAAGGAAATGCAACCTCCAATGTAAATTATGAAAAGTAATGAATTTTAAATAAGCAAGTACTTGCCTGCCCAACCCACTAAGCCTGGGATAAAGACGATTTCTATCAACAAGATTACAAACAGTAATTTTCAAACCTCATTATGGATATGGAATTACTTGTTAAAACTGCAGATTCCCAGGCACCATCCTTGAATATTCTCATTAACTGGATCTGTTGTGGAGTCCATAGATTTGCATTTGTATTCTGATACAGAAGGTCCAAAGACTATGCTTCTTAAAAAACCATGATGAAAAAGGACATTGTTAGGTCTCCAGGACACCTAAATGTACATTTTCTGGGTGGTGTAACCTACAGTATGTGTTCCAAAGATGCCAGGTCAATTTTCAACAGTACCAGACTCACTCCCTCCCATACTGAGAATCAATATGGGCTGATTTCAAGCACTTTACTTTTTTTTTTTTTATGTTTTTATTTATTTTTGAGACAGAGAGAGACAGAGCATGAACAGGGGAAGGGCAGAGAGAGAGGGAGACATAGAATCGGAAGCAGGCTCCAGGTTCTGAGCTGTCAGCACAGAGCCTGACGCGGGGCTCAAACTCACGGACTGTGAGATCATGACCAGAGCTGAAGTTGGACGCCCAACTGACTGAGCCACACAGGCGCCCCCCCTTTTTTTTTTAATGTTTTTCAAGCACTTTAAACTAGGTAATCCTCCCTTCCACCTCCTAAAGCAACTTTTTTTTTTAACAATGCTTTTTTTTTAATCTTTTTTTTTTTAATTTACATCCAAATTAGTTAGCTTTTTTTTTTTTTAATTTTTTTTTTTAACGTTTTATTTATTTTTGAGACAGGGAGAGACAGAGCATGAACAGGGAAGGGTCAGAGAGAGGGAGACACAGAATCCAAAACAGGCTCCAGGCTCTGAGCTGTCAGCACAGAGCCCGACGCGGGGCTCGAACTCACGGACCACGAGATCATGACCTGAGCCGAAGTCGGCCGCTTAACCGACTGAGCCACCCAGGCGCCCCTCCAAATTAGTTAGCTTTTAGTGCAACAATGATTTCAGGACTGGATTCCTTAGTGCCCTTTACCCATTTAGCCCATCCCCCCTCCCACATCCCCTCCAGTAACCCTCAGTTTGTTCTCCATATTTATGAGTTTCTTCTGTTTTGTCCCCCTCCCTGTTTTTATATTATTTTTGTTTCCCTTCCCTTATGTTCATCTGTTTTGTCTCTTAAAGTCCTCATATGAGTGAAGTCATATGATATTTGTCTTTCTCTAATTTCACTTAGCATAATACCCTCCAGTTCCATCCACGTAGTTGCAAATGGCAAGATTTCATTCTTTTTGATTGCCGAGTAATACTCCATTGTATGTATGTGTGTGTGTGTGTGTGTGTGTGTGTGTGTGTGTGTGTGTGTGTATCCCACATCTTCTTTATCCATTCATCCGTCAATGGACATTTGGGCTCTTTCCATACTTTGGCTATTGTTGATAGTACGGCTATAAACATGGGGGTGCATGTGTCCCTTCGAAACAGCACACCTGTATCCCGTGGATCAATGCCTAGTAGTGCAATTGCTGGGTCTAGGGTAGTTCTATTTTTAGTTTTTTGAGGAACCTCCAGACTGTTTTCCAGAGTGGCTGCACCAGCTTGCATTCCCATAAAGCAACTTTTGAAGTCAGTGCTACCTCCACTCCTCATACCAAAGACTCTTCTAAAGGTTACTCAAACACACTGGTTGGGCTCCTTTTCTTGCATGGTCACTCAGTGGTTTCATTCTGGGCTGTGTTTTTATTACGTCTCAGAAAAGTCTTCCATTCCATTCTATGTAAAGTGAGATACTCTCTGAAAATAAGCATCCCTTCCTTAACTTAGTTCTTGCTTCTCCTGATTTATTTCTCTTCATGGTACTTAACATTACCTGAGATTCATTATATTTTATATTTACTTACACTCTCCCCTACTAGAACATGAGCTCTATTAGAAAAGGGGCTTTCCTGGGACACCTGGGTCGTTCAGTTTAAGCGTCTGACTTCGGCTCAGGTCATGATCTCACAGTCTGTGGGTTCAAGCCTCACATTGGGCTCTGTGCTGACAGCTCAGAGCCTGGAGCCTGCTTCAGATTCTGTGTCTCCCTCTTTCTCTGCTTCTCCCCCCAGTTGTGCTCTGTCTCTCTTTCTCTCTCTCAAAAATAAACAAACACTGAAAATTAATTTTAAAAAAGGGGGGGGAACTTCCCAACACTAACACTGTATTCCTAGCACCCAGAACATATCTGGTACATAGCAGGTGCTTAATAAATGTTTACAAATTAATAAAGCACCATTTCAGAAAACAAAATAAGTTCTCAGTCTTCCATTCCATTCAGTTTGCCTAGCATATGCACTGTCACCAGTGTCATCCTTTAGATGACTACATCATTCAGGAAGCTGAATCTAGGTGCCAACTCAGAGAGGTTCCCTACCACATGATCTTGACTCCCCTATGATAACATGAGATTTTTTTCCCCCTAACTGAACTGCAATACAGGTTTAAAGGTCCAGCCCACAGATGTTTCCAAATGACTTATACTCCACAGGAATGACTTGGCTTCTACTATGTGAGAAGTTAAATGCAATGCTGGCAAACACCAGTGTGAGAGCTGCAAGTTTCAACAAAAGCAGAACATACTACATTGGCAGCCAAAAATCCCTTCACCCGATTCTGCATTAGGTCAGCCAAACACTTCCTGTCAAGACGCAGCTAACTCCCACCACATACATCTGTCAATTCATTCGCTTAGGGGCAATGACTGATAAAACACATACTATACTAAGTGCTTCATATACATCACCCTAATCTTTAAAACAATCCTACAAAATAGGTATTATTATCCCCATTTTATAGATTAGGAATTTGAAGCTCCAAGGAGTTAAATAATTTGCAACTAATAAATACATAGCACACTGGGATCTGAATTCAGGTCTACCTGACTTCAAATTCTTGCTCTTTTTTCATTTTAACACTTTCATTCCTAAGGCTCCCCCCATCTCCCATCCCCTGCACTAAGCCTGGCACAACATTTGATACATGTTTCCTGAATTCATAATAGTTAAATAGGATATGTTAACTCAAACTCAAGAAGCTGCCTAAGATCAAATTCTTCAGTCCAACTTTAGTGTAAAAAAAAAAAAAAAGTTCATTCAACTCCCTTTGAATAATAAGTAATGGAAAACATAGCTTTTCCAGTTTAAAAAAATTTTGAGGTTATTCGAAAATGGAACCTATCAAAACATAATTCATTACTATGGAAATCTGGATATAAAGCAAGTGAAATCACAGAAGCAGTGTTGTTTAGTACATTAGGAGGACATGAAGTAAAATCTGAGTTCAAGTTTCAGCTATAAAAGAGCCACCCAACAGTGGTGCACTAAAATTTGAATGTGATAATGCTTATAAAAATACTTCATAAAGTATAAAGCATTATACAGAGATAATTATTAGTGTAATGTGAACCTTGATAGCAGAATAAAAATCTGATATAAGATGCCATCTATAAGGCCAACATTATTAAAAGTTCCACTACATGTGGGAGCACTAAACTCCAACTAGTCCTAAACTTTAAGAAAAGAAGGATATGACCTAGAGAGTACTATGCTAAGTAAGTCAGAGAAAGACAAATACCATGTGATTTCACTTATATATGGAATCCAAAAAATAAAACAAATGACAAAAAGTGAAACAGATTCATAAATACAGACAACAAACTAGTAGTTGGTTAACAGAGGGGAGAAGGGTGGGAAAATAGGTGAAGTTATAAAATAAATAAACTTCCTCCAAAATCTATAAAGAACCTATCAAACTCAACACCCAAAAAAACAATAATCCAGTGAAGAAACGGGCAAAAGACATGAATAGACACTTCTCCAAAGACAACATCCAGATGGCCAACCGACACATGAAAAAATGCTCAACATCACTCATCATCAGGGAAATACAAATCAAAACCACCATGAACTATGCTCTTACACCTGTCAGAATGGCTAACATTAACAACTCAGGCAACAACAGATATTGGTGAGGATGAGGAGAAAGGGGATCTCTTTTGCATTGTTGGTGGGAATGCAAACTGGTGCAGCCACTCTGGAAAACAGTATGGAGGTTCTTCAAAAAAATTAAAAATAAAACTACCCTATGACCCAGCAATTACACTACTAGGTATCCTATCCAAGGGATTCTGGTGTGCTGTTTCAAAGGGGCATATGTACCCCAATGTTTACAGCAGCACTATCAATAATAGCCAAAGTATGGAAACAGTCCAAATGTCTATCGACGGAAGAATGGATAAAGAAGATGTGGTGTGTGTATACACACACACACGCACACACACACACACACACAATGAAGTAGTATTCGGCAGTCAGAAAGAATGAAATCTTGCCATTTGCAGTTACAAGGATGGAACTAGAGGGTATTATGCTAAGCAAAGTTAGAGAAAGAGATTTATCATATGACTTTACTCATTTGAGGAATTTAAGACACAAAACAGATGAACATAAGGGAAGGGAAGCAAAAATAATATAAAAACAGGGGAGGGGGACAAAAACATAAGAGACTCTTAAATATAGAGAACAAACAGAAGGTTACAGGAGGGGTTGTGGGAGGGGAGATGGGCTAAATAGGTAAAGGGCATTAAGGAATCTACTCCTGAAATCACTGTTGCACAATATGCTAACTAACTTGGATGGAAAATAAAAAATAAATAATTTTTTTTTAAAAAAAGGAAAGGATGTGGCTTACCCATTATTAATCTTTTTATGTATTAAGTCCTATTTATCCAACTGCATTATTAAGTCTCTCAATGGCAGAGAACTGGGATATAAACATCAATATGTTGTTTTGTTTTGAGAAGAACCATGACACGATCTCGCGGTCTGTGAGTTCGAGCCCCGCGTCGGGCTCTGGGCTGATGGCTCAGAGCCTGGAGCCTGTTTCCGATTCTGTGTCTCCCTCTCTCTCTGCCCCTCGCCCGTTCATGCTCTGTCTCTCTCTGTCCCAAAAATAAATAAACGTTGAGAAGAACCATGAATGATCCCACCATAAGGTATAGAGGGGAGAGGGAAGGGAAGCCTGGGTTCCTCTATATCCAGATAATTCCTTCCTTTCGTGCTAAGGCACTTACCCATTCGGATAAGTCAGATCTATAAACCAGGGTGATTAAAACAAGAATCCAGATGATTTCTTCCAGCTATAAAAGCTCTGACTCTTAGGGACAGCCAATAAACACTATCAGCATAAACCTATATGGCTTAGTCCTCCATAAGCTAAATAGAAAATAAGCAGAATGCAGAAAAAACTCTCAATAATCTTAAATAAAAGACTACATGACAGGAGTCCTAATTAACACAATAAAGTATTTATCAATGACATTGATGAGATTGTAAGAAATGATCAAATCTTTCTTAAACCAGTGTGGTTTGGGTAGGTGAAACAGAGAGTGAGTTAATTAGTTAAGGAGCTACTGGGATTGTATGTGTAGGTAGTTGCATTGTAAGTAATAATGAAAATAAGAAAATCTCACCAGTAAAGCTCACATTCTCTTACTTTCAACCTTTAAACATAAGTGACCACTGCCTTATCAAAATCCAGATTATAAAGATGACGAGATTTAGAATCTTGCAACACATTCTAAATCAGCATAGCCTTTCTTATAGTTTCAACATTTTCCCCCAATCCATCTCTCTATAACAAAATCCTCCAACTACTCAGCACCTACTAGTGATACAACTCCCACCCCATCATCACTTCCTTCCCAAGGAAGGAAGATCACTTAGAAGAATTTGTTTTCGGGACACCTGGGTGGCTCAGTCAGTTAAGCATCCAACTCTTGATTTTGGTTTCAGGTCATAATCTCATGATTTGTGAGATCAAGCCCCTCGTCAGGCTCTGTGCCAACAGCACGGGGCCTGCTTGGGATTCTCTCTCTCCCTTTCTCTCTGCCCTTCCACTGCTCGTGCTCACTCTCTCCCTCTCCCTCTTTCTCTCTCAAAAATAAATAAATAAACTTAAAGAAAAAAAGAATGTGTTTTCCTTGTCCACTATGTTTTCTGCATGTTTCTGTATCTGCATACAAACCATGTGCCAGAATCACAATTTCACATCTGCAAGTGATCAATGCTGTTAGAATTTCAAAGAATACAATGCACATAATAGCAATAAGTATTAGTTGATTAACAGATTCAGAATACCAGAGACAAATGCACAAATAAGAATATATGAGGAGCACCCATTACAACTACAGACTAAAGTCTAAATTCCTCAGATTGTCACTCAAGGCCCAGGCATGTCAGCCATTATCTTTTTCTTTCCCCGGACAGACAGACCTACTGATTATTTCCTGAGGACAAATTCCTTCATGCAATACCTTTGCCTGGACATCTCCCTGCCCGGAATGGCTGCCATCTCTTCCATCTCATCAAATCTGTTCAAGAAACAATTCAATGTCATGTCCTCTTCAGTGGAACTCTTTCATACCCACTACTCATTAATTCTTCCCCTCTTCGGGCGCCTGGGTGGCTCAGTCAGTTAAGTGTCTGACTCTTGATTTCGGCTCAGGTCATGATCTCACGGTTTGTGAGTTGGAGCCCTGCATCAGGCTCTGCACTGATAGCATGGAGCCTGCTTGGGATTCTCTCTCTCTCTCTCTCTCTCTCTCTCTCTCTCTCTCTCCCTCTCCCTCTCCCTCTCTCTCTGCCCCCTTCTCTCTCTCTCAAAAATAAACATTAAAAAAAAAAATTCTTCCCTTCTTGAACTGCCATCTAGCATATAAGCATGTACTACCAAGATGGAGGTAGTGTTCTCTTATCCAATACACTCATTTTTTTTGTGTTTAGACGATATTACTCCAACTATTATGTAAAAGTCCTTAGGGTTAGTATAGATTTGTCTTTCCTTTATACTCCCACTAGTACTATGTTATGAATATAACAGTTATTCAATAAAGACCTGTTTAAGGAAAAAAGCAAGAGGAAAGGAGAGGGGAGTAGCCTCAGGATACACCAAGTTATAGTTAAAACTGAGCTCTTTACCAATGATCTGAATCCTTCAGATATTTGAGGGAGTACAGTTTGTATTTCTCAATGGTTTCCAATCACTTAAAATAAATAAAAACCTTACACAACTTGGTCACTGCCTTCCTGTCCTGCTTCATCTCCTGTCATATTCTTCTGCCACTCTCTCTGATCCTTCTCACTCTGCTCCTCCATACATATTGGCCTCCTTGAGTCCTCACAACAGCCAGCTCATCAAAACCTTAGGATCTGTGGGGGTGCCTGGGTGGCTCAGTCAGTTGAGCACCCAAATTCAGCTCAGGTCATGATCTCACAGCTCGTGAGTTCGAGCCCCACATCAGGATCTGTGCTGTCAGCTCGGAGCCTGGAGCCTCCTTCAGATTCTGTGTCTCCCTCTCTCTCTGCCCCTAGCCCACTTGCATTCTGTCTCCGTCTCTCTCAAAAATAAACATTTTTTTAAAAAAAATTTTTTAATAAACCTTAGGATCTCTGTACTTGTAGTTTCCTCTGCCTTCCCCCAGATCTTCCCATAGCTATTATCTCCTCACGACTTGTCAAGTTCAGTGTCACTTCCTCACAAATGCTTCCCCTGACAATGCTAGCTAAAGCTATACTCTTCACTTCCTATTACTACCTACTGTATCAAACTTCTATTTTCTCTATCTGAAATCATTCTGTTGATATGCTGATATGTGGTCTCTCTTGACTAGCATGTAAGCTCCACGCAGCAAGAATTTTGTCAGTGTTGTTGAGCACTGTATCCCAATGCTGAGAATACTACCCGGCATACAGAAAATAGTCCATAAATATTACCCCAAAAAAGTGTTTGTTTCCTCTCACCTAATACTATAGTCCTCCACAAGAGCATAAATACTGTTTCCTATTTCATCTCCCACAACACCTAACAGACTAAATATACTGAAATGCACTGAAATCAATGTTCAGTTATAATCTTCTGACACACACTTCCAATTACAACTTTAGTAAATTCAACAAATATTAAGTAGCTACTATAAGCCAGGCACTAGGCTAGGCATCATTCTAATTTCTTATGTTTTCAATTTATCATGTGCATGGATATCCTGAAAGTTCCAACACTCCACTATAAGCTAAAGAAGCCCTGAACCTCCTCCCCTACAATCAGATGACTTAATTTTATTGACCAATGAAATGCAACTAAGTGCAGCTACCTGCAGAGCACCATATAAACTTATAGTTATTTCTGTATCACAAACCACACAAAGCACTTCACTGCTCAACTGTATGTCCATCTCTCATCTATTACCATTCTTCAAGAGAGTATTTCTGAAAAAAACAACTATAAAAGACAATCTTGAGAAATCTGGAAACATGTGAATATGAACTGATATATTAGGAACATAATTTTTTCAGGTGCGATATAATGATATGGTAGTTATCTAGTAGAGTGCCTTTATTCTAGGGGGTTACATGTCTGCAGGTTTTCAAACAGTTAAGAAAAAATGGATACGTATATATAGATATACATATAAACTACATAAGTACAATAAGGCAAAAAGTTCACAATTACTGAATCCAGCTACAAGGTGTTTTAGTTTTCTTCAGTAAGTTTCAAAAATTTTCATAAGAAGGTAGTAGGGGAAATGTCCCTCTTAAAAAATTAAATACAGGGGCGCCTGGGTGGCGCAGTCGGTTGAGCGTCCGACTTCAGCCAGGTCATGATCTCGCGGTCCGTGAGTTCCAGCCCCGCGTCGGGCTCTGTGCTGACAGCTCGGAGCCTGGAGCCTGTTTCCGATTCTGTGTCTCCCTCTCTCTCTGCCCCTCCCCCGTTCATGCTCTGTCTCTCTCTGTCCCAAAAATAAATAAACGTTGAAAAAAAAAATTAAAAAAAAAAATTAAATACATACATTTTTCTAAGCTGTAACTACTTTGTTTTCAGCACAGCCTTTAACATATAATTAGGCAAAAACTGATCCAGACAATACTATAGGATCCACAAATTGAAACAGTAAAGCAGAAGAAATATTGACAACACGGGTAAGGAACAGGTAAAACTAGCCATGGTAAAGACGACTTCCAGTCCAGAATAGGCCAGGTCCCTTCTTAAGCAGACTTGGGCTCAGAGGAAGACACCATATTTTGGAACCCTGCTTCTAGAGGGCAGCTGTTCAGTGCAACACATGCAGACCCAATCTTTCAGCCTCACACTCCCAGGGAGAGAGTCTACAATGGGAAACTAAACTACAGAGCACAGTAACAATATATATTAATAGGGCTTTCTAAATAAGCTCAGGAATACTATTCTAAAAATATAATTTGCTTTTTTATTGCTATTGTTAAGTAGATGTTAAGAACTATACCAACACCACCAATGTAATAACTGATTCAGGCAAGGATCATCAGTGTATGCTAAAAAAAACATCTGGTAGGAGAATAAGATATTCACAATGTCTCAAACTCACCCCACAGATTACTTACAAAGGGGAGTAAGTACCTTTTTAATGAAGAGGTGAAATTTTACCATCAACAATAATGGAGCAGACTAACATCATGTGTCTCTCAATATGATACAAGGAGAATGTCACAGCGTTTACCCTATATCTAAGCATGAGAGAACAATTAGACAAATCCAACTTATAGGACATTACAACTGGCCTAGACTCTGCAAAAGAGAAAGTGTTATTAAAGACACGCACATACACAAAAGAGTAGAAATTTTCTAGGTAAGGGATCTTCAAACTAAAGTTTTACTGGAGTACAGCCATACCCATTCATTTACACACTATCTATGGGTGCTTTCCTCTTAAAGAAATAGTATGGCCCACAAAGCCAAAAAATATTTACTATGTGGTCCTTTACAGAAAAAAAATTTGCCAATCCCTGCTCTAGATTAAAAGGGACACGTGGACCAAATGTAACAAGAAATCCTTGAAGGGGATTCTAAAAGGGAGGGGAAGCTATAAAGAACACTTCTGAAACAACTGGGATATCTGAACATGAACTAACATTAAACACTGGTGTATCAATGTTGAACGCAGAATTATATAGGGGTACAGATTATGATGTTTGCAACTTGCTTTCAAAAGTTTCAGAAAAACAAATTAAACAAATGGAAAAAGCAAATATGACTTAAATATTAATCATGAACCTGGGCCAGTAGTTCTCAAACTTTTTGATCTCAGGACTCCTTTGCACTCTTAAAAATTACTGAAAGGGAGGCCTAGGTGGCTCAGTCTGTTGAACATCTGACTCTTGATTGTGGCTTGAATCATGATCCCAAGGTTGTGAGACTGAGCCCCGCACTGGGCTCCATGCTCAGCATGGGATTCTCTCTCTCCCTCTGCCCCTCTCCCTTGCTCTCTTGTGCTCTCTCCAAAATAAAAATAAAAATAAAAAAATTACTGAAGACCCCCAAAGGCCTTTTGTGTGTATGAGTTATATCTATCTGTATTCGCCATATAAGAAAACAGAGAAAATTTTAAAATGTATTAATTTTCAAATTATATAAACTCATTATAGGTTACCCTAAGTAACATATTTTTATGAAAAGTAATTCTCCAAAACCAAAAACTTTAATGAGAAGAGTGGCATTGGTTTTTGCACTTCGGCAAATCTCTTTAACATCTGTTGTTGCAGTACCATACCTGCTTCTGCGTCCATGCATTATAACATTGTATTTTGTTTGAAGTATGAGAAGAAAATACAACTTTACACAATATGCACTTGAAAAAGGAGTGTCTTAATAGCCTTTTAAGAGGATTAGAGATATTCTTATATGATACCATATAAGATACCATGACACCATAACTTGACAAGTAGTTTCTCACAGGTCAGTTGTAAGGTGGAATCTGAAGCCACATCAATTTTTCATACTCTGTTATATTAAAATCCATTGGTCTATTTTGCACTGTGAATAGATCTTTACCCAAGTGTGACTTTATAAAATCATGCCTTGATAATTTGGCAAATACTAGTTCACTAAGTTAACAGGCAGATCTTCTTAAATACTGACACATTCCATTATATAGCAAAAATTCACTATCGTTACTATTGCCACCAAACTCCAAACTCGTCAAAAAAGACTTGAGTATTGGGAAGTTGACAAGCTCATAGTGAAAGATGTAAGTAACACAAAATTCTAACTTTTGCTTTAAAGTCTGAGTTTTATCACTGGCAATAGATATTGTCAGTTGTTTTCCCTGAAGTGACAAACTTAATTTCATTCATTTCCAAAAAATGTCTCCCAAATACCCAAAACTGAGTAACCAGTGTGTCACTCATTCTTTCAAGTAAAAATGATGTCACAAAAGAAGAGGTTAGTTTAGTTACAACTCAAACAATAAACCAGTGTTTATCCTCAAATAAATGCTATATCCTGATATGCAGAAATATTTCATAGAACTCCCCATTTCATCAAATGGAACACTAAAAAGATGTGTATTCAAGAATCGAAATTTAAGGGGCGCCTGGGTGGCTCAGTCGGTTAAGCGCCGATTTCAGCTCAGGTCACGATCCCGCGGTCTGTGAGTTCGAGCCCCGCATCAGACTCTGGGCTGATGGCTCAGAGCCTGGAGCCTGCTTCCGGTTCTGTGTCTCCCTCTTTCTCTGCCCCTCCCCGTTCATGCTCTGTCTCTCTCTGTCTCAAAAATAAATAAACGTTAAAAAAATATTAAAAAAAAAAAGAATCGAAATTTAATAAAATTAGTAACTTTTACTGCTTCAAGGACTTTTTTTTTAGATTTTATTTTTCACTAATCTCTGCACCCAACATGGAGCTCAAACTTATAATTCTGAGATCAAGAGTCGCATTTCTACTGACTGAACCAGCCAGGTGCCCCAAGGACATTCTCAAATGAAACTAGAAATTTTGTTTTGCTGCAAGTGTGCTGCAAACAATTATTACTAATACAGTTTGATACCACTACCTTGATTTGTGCTAAGACACCAACAGCACCATTGACTGCTTTTGCATCATCAATACAAACGTCACCAGAGTGAAATAGGCAAATGATAACTTAGAATTATTATTATGAAAATAGTTCTAACCTTGCAGATTCCCTTAAAAGGTCTTGGGGACCCCCAGGGATATATAAATAACCCTTTGAGAACCACCGATGTAGTGAAAGGTATATGAGTGTTCATAATACTATTCACACAATCGTTTAGGTTTACAAATTTTCAAAAACAATAATTGAAGAGGAAAAGAAAGAAACCATAAAAAAATTTTTTTTTTTTAACGTTTATTTATTTTTGAGACAGAGAGAGACAGAGCATGAATGGGGAAGGGGCAGAGAGAGAGGGAGACAGAATCCGAAGCAGGCTCCAGGCTCTGAGCCATCAGCCCAGAGCCCGACGTGGGGCTCGAACTCACAGACCGTGAGATCGTGACCTGAGCTGAAATCGGACACTTAACCAACTGAGCCACCCAGGCGCCCCAATTCTCAACTCTTTTAAAGAGCGAGAGGGGCGCCTGGGTGGCGCAGTCGGTTAAGCGTCCGACTTCAGCCAGGTCAGATCTCGCGGTCCGCGAGTTCGAGCCCCGCGTCGGGCTCTGGGCTGATGGCTCAGAGCCTGGAGCCTGTTTCCGATTCTGTGTCTCCCTCTCTCTCTGCCCCTCCCCCGTTCATGCTCTGTCTCTCTCTGTCCCAAAAATAAATAAACTTTGGAAAAAAAAAATTTAAAAAAAAAAAAGAGCGAGAGAAAACTCCTTCCCCAATATTAATAAATAGGTGGCACAGCAATGTCCTTTTGAAAAACAAAGAAAAGTATGGAAATCAGCTGTCCAATGAAGGCCCAATACAAAAACTCAACTCCCTTGGGTTTATCTCAACAAGAATCCATGTAACAAGGAACTATCAACAACAAAACAAATACAGATCCATAGCCCCTTGTTTTCGGCTAAATATATTTTGGAAGTCATAATTTTTTTTTTAATTTGGAAAGATAATAGGGACTAGGACAATACCCAGTAGGCAAACACATCAATTATTTCCACAATTTGGGGTGCCTGGGTGGCACAGTCGGTTAAGCATCCGACTTCAGCCAGGTCACGATCTCGCGGTCCGTGAGTTCGAGCCCCGCGTCAGGCTCTGGACTGATGGCTCAGAGCCTGGAGCCTGTTTCCGATTCTGTGTCTCCCTCTCTCTCTGCCCCTCCCCTGTTCATGGTCTGTCTCTCTCTGTCCCAAAAATAAATAAACGTTGAAAAAAAAAATTTTTTTTTAATTATTTCCACAATTTAAAGACAGAAATAATCATGGGGTGCCTGGCTGGCTCAGTTAGTACACCATGTGACTCTTGATCTCAGGGTTGTGAGTTTAAGCCCCACACTGGGCACTACGGGTAGAGTTTACTTTAAAAAAAAAAACATATATTGGGGCACCTGGGTGGCTCAGTCGGTTAAGCATCCAACTCTTGGTTTCGGCTAAGGTCATGATCTCACAGTTCATGAATTCAAGCCCCTCTGTGTGGACAGCACAGAGCCTGCTTGGGATTCTCTCTCTCCTCTCTGCCCCTTCCCCATCCTCAAAATACATAAACATACACCCCCCACCCCCAACACACACACATTATAAATAGCCTCACTTTAGAGGCACCTGGGTGGCTCAGTTAAAGTGTCCAACTTCAGCTCAGGTCATGGTCTCGCAGTTTGTGGGTTCGAGCCCGCATCGGGCTCTGTGCTGACAGCTCGGAGCCTGGAGCCTGCTTCAGATTCTGTGTCTCCCCCTCTCTCTGCCACCACCCCCATGCTCATGCTCTGTCTCTCTCCATCTCTCAATAATAAATAAACGTTACAAAAAAATTAAGCCTTTAAAAAAAAAGTCTCACTTAAATTCAGGTCAGATTTTGCTATGAAGTGAAATCAGGTTTTTCTTTTTTTCTTTTTTTTTTAATTTTTTTTTTTCAACGTTTATTTATTTTTGGGACAGAGAGAGACAGAGCATGAATGGGGGAAGGGCAGAGAGAGAGGGAGACACAGAATCGGAAACAGGCTCCAGGCTCTGAGCCATCAGCCCAGAGCCCGACGCGGGGCTCGAACTCACAGACCGCGAGATCTGACCTGGCTGAAGTCGGACGCTTAACCGACTGCGCCACCCAGGCGCCCCAGGTTTTTCTTTTTTTTAAGTTTATTAGAGAGAGAGAGAGAGAGAGAGAGAAAGACAGCACACATGCGCAAGAGAATTGGGTGGGGGAGGGGCAGAGGAAGGGAGGGAGGAAGGGAGGGAGGGAGAGACAGAGAGAGACAGAGAGAGACAGAGAGAGAGAGAGAGAGAGAGACAGAGAGAAAATCCCAAGCAGGCTCCACTCAGTCAGCATGCCGAGATGGGTGTGGGGCTCAAACTCACAAACCTGTGAGATCATGACCTGAGCCCAAATAGTCAGATGCTTAAGCAACTGAGCCACATAAGCACCCCTTTGTTTTTCATTTTTAAGTGTTTTCTAGGTTTTAATATTGCACATAAATAACTGCAGACTCCTTGGGAATACACTATCCTCCTATTCAAATAGTTCCATTAGTCCACACAGTACCTATTTATGGGGCAAGGTTAGAGACTTTTGAGATTTTTTAAGAGAATCCAATGAAGTTGCATATTCTACTGAAGAAATTAGAAAAACCACATTAACAGAGAAGTGGTTAAGAATAGGCACAGTGCCAGTATAAATCAGGAGTCAGTGACCAGGGAGACCATGGGCTGAGTCAGTGCAATATCACTGGTGTTATAATAAATCACAGGTAGCCAACTGGAAAACTTAGAGCCACATATAACTTTCTAAGGCTGAAAATTGGTCCCTGAAGGAAAGAGAAATGATTAAAAAATTAAAACTATCCATCAATTTATACCTAAAATATGTAACAGATATGTCAATTCCACTTGGAGGCAAATTATTGCAACCCTTCATTGAAACACTGGCAAATTCCTGATACTACTTCTTAACCAGACTCTAAGTAACCCATGGCAAAATGGTATACTGGAAATAGTGAACTGAGAGTACAGGACACCTCAGTTCCCACCTCAATTCTGCCATTAACTACACAGCCTAAGTAAGGAACACAGCAGACACTAAGCAAATGCAATGTTAAATCAATGACCTTAAATTTTGTATGCCTCTAATTAATCACTTGTAATAGCGAACACTTGATTAAAACATCCTTAAAGGTCTCTTTTAGGTATAAATTCTTTTTTCTTTATTTTTTTAACATTTTTATTTTATTTTTGAGAGAGAGAGACACAGAGCATGCGTGTGCTGTCAGCACAGAGCCCGACATGGGGCTCGAACTGATGAGCTGCAAGATCATAACCTGAGTGAAAGTCAGACGCTTAACCGACTGACCACCCAGGCGCCCGTATAGCTATAAATTCTTTAATAAAAATCCAGGTTTATTCATATGACTGGAGCTGGTCTGAATTTATTATGACTAGTTTTAAATTTTTTTTTTCAACGTTTATTTATTTTTGGAACAGAGAGAGACAGAGCATGAACGGGGGAGGGGCAGAGAGAGAGGGAGACACAGAATCAGAAACAGGCTCCAGTCTCCGAGCCATCAGCCCAGAGCCTGACGCGGGGCTCAAACTCACGGACCGCAAGATCGTGACCTGGCTGAAGTCGGACACTTAACCGACTGCGCCACCCAGGCGCCCCTATTATGACTAGTTTTAAAGAAAGCCAGGGTTGGAGAGAAAAAAATAAAAAGTTTTCTAGCAAAAGTAGCAGCATGCACAAGAGTTCTATTGGTAACAAACGAGATGGGGTATAATCTGACCTATAATATATGTGTCTCCAAGGACCTTATCAACTCGAACAACGTTAGTGGAGACCTTAAATACTACCTAGTTCAAATCATTCACTTTTATAGGGGAGAAAACGGAGACCCTGAAGTTACATTATATACCCAAGGTCATACTATCTAGCTGTGGCAATGCTAGGACTAAAACTCAAATTTCTCTAGTCCCCAGTCAAATGCTCACTATCTTTCTTGTAACCCAAGACCTCTAGAACAGTGCTACCTGTAGTATGGCAGTTCCTTCAATCAACATATGCTCTTTCAGGACCACTAGTTCTACTGTATCATATTGATGTATGAGGTAGGCAGTGAATTATAGGCAAATAGATCCAAAAACTCAGAGAATCATGTATCTGATGAGAGACTAATATCCAAAATATACAGAGAACTCTTATAATTAAAATATAAAGAGACAAATAACCAATTTTTAAAATGGCAAAGGATTTATATAGGCATTTCTCCAAAGAAACATACACCAATGGCCAATAAGCACATGAAAAGATGCTCCATCATCATTAGTCATTAGGGAAATGCAAATCAAAACCACAATGCGATACCACTTAACACTCACCAGGTATGACTATAAACAAAAAGGACAGTTAACAAGTGTTATGAGGATATGGAGAAACTGGAACCCACATACACTGCTGGTAGGTGCAGATGTTCTGAAAAAAAATCTGGTAGTTACTCAAAAAGTTAAACATTACATTATCATAGGACCTAGCAATTCCATTCTAGGAATACACCTAAAAGAAATGAGAACTTGTGCCTACACATGAACTTCTATGGCAATCTTTATTCGCAACAGCCCAAAAGTGGAAACAACCCAAGCATCTTTCAACCAATGAATAAACAAAATGTGGTATATCCATACAGTGGGGTATAATTCAGCCCTAAAAATGAAGGACTGATAACAATGCTACAACACAGATGAACCTTGCAAATACTACGGTAGGTCAAAGAAGCCAGACACGATAGTCTACATATTGTATGATTCCATTTATATAAAATGTCTAGGAAAGGCAAATCCACAGAGAGACAGAAAATGGATTATGACTGCCAGGAACTAGAGATAGGGGAGAATGGAGAGTGACTGCTAATGCTATGGGGTTTCCTTATGGGGTGATGAAAACGTTCTGAAATTAAATAATGATGATAGTTGTGAATTTTATGGTATGTAAATTATATATGTATATATATATATATATATATTTTTTTTTTTAACATTTATTCACCTTTGAGAGACAGAGAGACATAGCACAAGTGGGGGAGGGGCAGAGAGAGAGAGACACACAGAACCCAAAGCAAGCTCCAGGCTCTGAGCTGTCAGCACAGAGCCTGATGCAGGGCTCGAACCCACGAACCGTGAGATCATGACCTGAGCCGAAGTCGGACACTTAAATGACTGAGCCACCCAGGCACCCCTTTGTTTGTTTATTTTAAAACACACGCAGAGACACCAAAGCGAACTTCTCACTCAAGTCCTTTTGGGGTTGGAAAAAGAAAAATACCAACACAAGGTTGATGCATCGAACTCTCAATTTATTACATGGTGAGCCAGGCATGTGCTATAAAATAGGAATACAGAGAACAAAATACTCTGTTCTTATGATAGTCACAGTTCATTATAAGTAGACAAAAGTGTAACAATGTGCTAAGTGCAACAAGTGCTACAGAAGATGTACAATAACAGAAGTACAGAAGAGACTTGATGTATGAGTTAGGAAAGGTTTCATGGAAGACATCTACACAAGATTTTAAGAAGGAATGGAATATGGGGCACCTGGGTGGCTCAGTCAGTTAAGCGTCCGACTCTTGGCTTCAGCTCCAGTCATGACCTCACGGTTCATGAATTCAAGCCCCACACTGGGCTCTGAGCTAACAATGCAGAGACTGCTTGGGATTCTCTCTCTCTCTCCTTCTCTGTCTGCCCCTCCCCTGCTTGTGCACTGTCTCAAAATAAATAACCTAAAAAAAAAAAAAATCTTTAAGAAGGAATACAACTTCAGCCAGATAATGGGAGCAAAAATATTATGTATAAGTCCATGCTAAGTGTCATAATGGCATTTAGAAGTGAGACAAATCATTTCTGTGGAGTGACTTATAAGAGCTCCATGGTAAAATTTAAGCTCATCTTTGAGAATGAGTAGAACATGATTATGCATAAAAAAGAAAGGCCTGGACCTTGAGATAAACTGAGGAAATAATGAATCACCGGCAAAATACAACTGGAAATGCACATATTTAGCTCAGCACAGCAAGAGTAACACAAACAGACTGCTGAAATAGCACTAACTAGTTGCTGGTATGATTTGGGTAGTATTTCAATTTGTTTCTCCAAAAGAAATATTGCCTCAAGTATTCCAGTTGTTCCAGTTCTTTATTGCACATGTAATATCTACATGCCAGCTACCTATCTACTCTCATTTTATCTTTTTTTAAAAATGTTTACTGGGGCGCCTGGGTGGCGCAGTCGGTTAAGCGTCCGACTTCAGCCAGGTCACGATCTCGCGGTCCGTGAGTTCGAGCCCCGCGTCAGGCTCTGGGCTGATGGCTCAGAGCCTGGAGCCTGTTTCCGATTCTGTGTCTCCCTCTCTCTCTGCCCCTCCCCCGTTCATGCTCTGTCTCTCTCTGTCCCAAAAATAAATAAACGTTGAAAAAAAAAAATTAAAAAAAAAAAATGTTTACTTATTTTGAGACAGAGAGCGAGCAAGCATGAGAGCAGGGGAAGGACAGAGAAAGAGAGGGAGAGAGAGAATTTCAAGCAGGCTCTACAATTAGTGCAGAGCCCGATGTGGGACTTGAGCTCACAAACCATGAGGTCATGACCTGAGCCAAAATCAAGAGTTGACCACTCAACCGAGCCACCCAGGCATCCCTCTACTCTCACTTCATCTTTACAACAAGGCTGAACTAAGTACTAATATCCCAATTTTAAGGAGGAACCCCATCAACTTCAGGAAGGTTAGTAAACATTTCACAGCACTGTATCATGCGTTCTGTTCAGGGTTATCAATTTATTCTCTCAAACCTTAAAACAATCCTAAGAACTAGGTTTTATAGATGAGAAAATTGAGATTTGGGAAAGGTAAGCAATTTGACCAGGGTCACATTGGGAATAAAAGGCAGAACGGGGAATTAAATCAAGGTCTGCATGATTCTAAAACTCCCTTGATATAGTATTGCTTCATCTATCCTTAATCATTATTCACTCTAATGCAATATGCTTCAATTTTTATACTCTGCATTTCCAGTGACTAGTAGTAGTCTCTTGCATGGACAGGTACAATATACATTTGCTGAAGACACTGTTCCTATGTTTTAGAGCTAAGGGAAAGCTAACAGCCGTTAGCTGGGGAAATCCTGGCCAAGAGAAACCCCAACACAAGGTCACTTCTCAAAACAGAAACGCTTTTTAGGTTTTTCCAAGGAGTAGGGAAGAGCCTCCAATGCTACAGCAAACTAGCCTGAAAAGAGATGCACAGAAATCTTTTCGTCAAAGAGATGGAACGGCAAGTCTTACCAAGATCTGGTTACAGCAATGCAGAGAGCATGCAGTACATACTGCAGCAAAATCAAGTGCTGACAGCTGAGATGTATCAAGCCGCATAAAACCGGTTTAAGAAAAAAAAAAAAGCTAGAAGCATTTTAAATCCTAAAAATGCCTCTAAACAACTGCAGAAAACTGACACACGACACAAGATTGGGATTCAGTTGAAGCAGGTCAAGAGTTAAATCCATAAAACTCACATGACAGCATCAGCTCATACTAGTAGTTCACGTCTCCCATTCGTTTTACCTTTTCTTCCACATAGAAAAGGTACACTGTTTTTTCTCAGTTCCCAGCCAATCTGATACCCTTCAAATGTTGTTTCTCAGCTTGCTAGATGGCTACACCAGGACATAGGAATGACGCAGCAACATCCCCCTCTAAGAGCGGAAGTGAATCAAGGACTGGAACAAGAAATGAGTAGCTAGGAATGATCTTCCTTCCCATTCCAAACACCACAGACTTGTCCTACTTATACAAGAGAGGTGACTATTACACGACACTCATCCCAAGCCATTTGTTTTCTCTTTCAGACCAGGGTTAAATAACCTTTTAAATTTTATTCCATTTAATTCTGACCTGGTGTCCTTAAGACAACTTGCTTCATGGAATTCTCATTTGTAAAATAGGTCTAAATATGCTAGACCCTAGGGGTGCCTGGGTGGCTCAGGGGGTTGAGCATCTGACTCGATTTTCAGCTCAGGTCATGATCTCACCGTTCGTGAGAGCAAGCCCCACATCTGGCTCTGCACTGACAACATGGAGCCTGCTTGGGATTCTCTCTCTCCCTTTCTCTCTGCCCCTTCCCTGCTCACACAAACATGTGCTCACACTCTCAAAATAAATAAATACATTTAAAATAAATAAATGAAATAAATAGGCTAGACTCTAGACCCTACCTCTCACATAGGAATGTCATTTGAGGGGTGCCTGGGTGTTGCAGTTGGTTAAGCATCTGACTCTTGATCTCAGCTTATGTCATAATCTCATAGTCCGTGGGTTTGAGCCCCACATCAGGCTCTGCACTGATGGCATGCAGCCTGCTTAAGATTCTGTCTCTCCCTCTCTCTGCCCCTCCCCCGCTTGTGCACAGGTGCACTAGCTTTCTCTCAAAATCAACTTAAAAAAAAAAAAAGGAACGTTATTTGAAGGAAATGGTATTTAAGGTACTTGGAAAAGTTAAAAGCTTAACAGCCAACATTTACTACATGTTTACTTCCTGTCATTCTAAGCCCTTTGCATCAACTCATTTATTTCTCACAACACTAGGAGGCAGGTATTACTAACTCCATTTTTCAAATGAGTACATTGAGGCACAAAGAGGTAGAGTTCCTTTCCCAAGTTTACACAAAAATCATGTGGTAGGGCTGGAATTCAAACCCAAGCCATATAGTCAGTAAATGTGAGTGAATATTACTAAAATAATATAATTGTAACGTGTAATGAAAATTATGTTAAGATATTATAACACATGGCTTAAGGAAGCAAACACAATAACCTAGTCAAACATTGAATATATGAATTATACTTTGTTCCCACCACTATATACCTTCATGTGTATGCACTCTTGATGTTAACATGTAACACATACATGTATGTGGAACAGAGACTCTGGAGTCACACAAACCTAGTCATACAATATGTCACTTAATAGCCATATGGACAAGCTGCTTAACTGTGCTTCAGTGTCCTCGTGTAAAATGGGGATAGTAACTACCATACAGAATTATTTAAGGACTCAATGCGTTATAAAATCATCTGAGAATAGTGGCCGGCATAGAGTAAGTGCTAACCAAATGTCATTAGCTACTATTAATATTATTTCACTCTGCCATTTTACCTGTTTTCCATGTGATTTCACATTTTAGGATCTCCATAGTTCAGTCATGTTCTCTAGTAAATTTTTTTTTAATTTATTTTTGAAAGAGAGAAAGCACGTGAGCAGAGGAGGGGCAGAGACAGGGAGAGAGAGAATCTCAAGCAGACTCCATGCTGACATGGGGCTCAAACTCACAAACCATGAGATCATGACCTGAGCCGAAATCAAGAGTCAGACACATAACTGACTGAGCCAGGCACCGCTCTAGTAAATTTATAATCCATTTAACACTGCTGCTGATGTGAGCATCTATTCTACCATTTTGAAGTTATAGCTCCACTGTATTTCTTACGTGTCAAACGATATACTGTAAACTCTTATCTCTTAATACAAATTGTCACGAACTTATCAGTACAAATTATCACGTCTAATTGGTAAATTGACTTTGAGAGTCATTGTGAATGGATTTTTATCAAAACATCTCAAATTAAAATGGTAGTTATCTTTTCAGAAATTATTTACTTCATCTTCTCATTTGACAAATATGAAGCCCAAAGAGTAAAGTGAGTTGCTCAAGTCTATATATAGGTAAATAATGACAAAAACTGAACCAGAACCTCCAGACTCTGTCCAAAGCTCTTTATCATCTCTCTAGGCTGAATAATTCCATTTCCTGTACAGGAAGGTGATAAACATCTAAGAACAGAGAATGACTCAAATCTCTAAGGATAAAAAAAATTTCGGGATACAAGCCTTCAATGGTCATTTAACATAGCAAAACAACAACAAAAAGTGGCATTACTCAATACTGTTTCCTTCTCAAAAAAATCATGTCATCTCAAAAATTTGCTCTACTAAATTTCTATTAGCCTAACCCACATTTGCTCATGCCACTACCTCTCAGCTATCTCTACAACTTTCTGAAACTGTTTTGGCAAATTCAGGTCAAAATCCTAACTCCAAACTCCAGGGAACTGTAACAGTACAGTGTTATTATAGCAAATACCCCTAAAAATACATGGGGCTTAGAAATTCTATTATACTGAGATTTCAGTGTAATTATTTTTGCTGCGATAGAATCTGTTTTTTCCCCCAGAAATAGCCTTCCACGAAAATACTAAAATAAAAGAGAAGGCATAAAAATTTTCTCATTAAGGCCACTACTTGATATTCATTAAACTTTCCCAAGTTTTCTGGAGCATTTCAAATCTCACATGAGTTTACCAAAGAACTTAATTCATACCATTCTTTCCCAAAGTCTGCTCTATAAAAAGACATGTCTGGGGCACATGGGTGGCTCAGCTGGTTGAGCGTCCAACTCTTGATTTCATCTCAGGTCATGATCCCAGGGTTTGTGAGATCAAGCCCTGCACTGGGCTCTGCTCTGACAGTGGGAAGCCTGCTTAGGATTCTTGCTCTCCCTCTCTTTCTGCCCCTCCCCCGCTCACACTCGCTCTCCTTTCAAAATAAACATTTAAAAATTAAATTAAAAAGACATGTATGCTTTTATATACTATAGTATATAACCAGAGTCAAGAGCAGAAGTGGGCAATCCATTTTACAAACAAGCCATAGCAGGATTAGGGAGAGAGGATGAGAGAGAACAGGAAGACTAGCAAGTCAAATAAATTATTTACTTAAAAGTCCACAGGGTACAGAGCACTATGAGATGCACAGTGCCAACCAGCTCCACCCCTTCTCTGCTAGTCAGTACAGGTCCCAAGATGAACATCAGAGTCAAACAACCAGCCAAGTTCCACGTAAAATGGCCTTACCAGGCTAGATGGGGCCAAACACAAATATTTTTAACTCCTAGTCAAAGAACATAGGTCCAAGGAAGATGATGATCAATAGCTCCAATACTGAAGAGAGATTAAGGAAGACAAAGGCTATGAAAATGACGGAATATATGGGCACTGGGTGTTTTGAAAGGGCACTTACGGTAAAGTATTGGGAGCAGAAACAAGACAGGAAAGATACTAAAAAACCAGTGTAAATGAAAAGGCAGTATACAGAATACTCTTTTTTTAGATGTTTGAGAGTAAAAGAGAAAAAAATATGGCAATAACTCTAAAAGAAAGGCAGAGGGTTTTCTTTAAGATAGAAAAGACTTCAGTGTATTCCAATTCTCAAAGGAAGGACTCAATAAAGAGAGTTAAGGATGAGACAGTAATTGACAAAACTGAGGTACTAGACAAAGTACGTACTAGGAAATGGGATGGGGAAGAAAAGTGATCCATGTGCATCCTGAAAGTCACCAAACACAATTAAAAGAGAGGAGAGCAAATGGCAGGAACTTTGAAAAATCAGAAGCCATGCAAAAATGGCAAAACAATGATCTAGAAGTGACAGTGAAGGACTAGAAATACATTAATTGTTCCCACTGTCCAAGGAGTGGCAAAGTATTCGACCAACAAAACTACAAATAACAGCATTCATCAGAGGAAAAAAACTTGTTTTCAGTTATGGGTTAGGAGATGTTGATGTTGAGAGAAAAAATTAAGAACCTAGGACTTTGCTCACATTTGTGCACAGGTTCTACTAGCCCCAATACAAGCAGCTGGTAAAGGAACATCAGGAATGAGGTGGAGAGAGGGGGGGGGGGGGGGGGGAATCTTTTTAAAAATGAAAGGAGAGAACTTTGAAGAAATTACACCAGCACACATGAAGAAAAACTAAAAACTTTTATGGGTGTGGATGACAGGGAGAATGAAGAGAGGAACATCCCCCAAATTGTGCTATGTATCAATGACAGCTAGTGTCCAGCACTAACTACATTTTCAAGGGGAATGACCTTCAATCCCACTTTCTCAGAAGCTGGCCCCTGAAACTTCCTTAGATTTCATTTGCCAGGCCAGCAATTTGCAGAACTGTCAATAATTGTTTTATTTTCTGAATTGGACATTTTTATAAAGGGTTTATTGAAAGCTGTACAAAAGGCTTTGAGAGACATTATCCAAAAGATAAGTGAATGTCCTTGACTAGAACTATGGCTAGATCATATTTGGTCTTTTACACCATCCCCACTCCCACCCCTGCACATGCAGACAGGGTGGAAAAGGCCAGATAACACCAGTTAATATTTGGGTAGCACTTCACTGATTTGAATTACTGTCTAATCTGGGTAATCTATCTTACCCTCCTCTCCTTATTCCTATTCTTATGACCCCTAATCCAAGAACAGAGAAGAAGAAAGAACATAGATTCTGTGTCACAGAGATCTTGAATCCTAACTCTACTTCTCCCCCAGGGACATTTCTCAAACCCTCTCTGAGCTTCAGTTTCCTCATCTATAAAGTAGGAGTAACAATACCTATTTCATGCAGTAGTTTTAAATAGTAGACATCAGATCCTGATATATAGTAGATGTTAATGAAATGATAATATTAATCTGTTAATATATAGAGGACAAATTCTGCTAAATGAAAACATTCTAAAGTAACAAAAATTCCAAAAATCCCTCTGCACCTGATAATCTGATAATCTAACTAACAATGATATTTATTAGGGTACAATTTCCATAACTAAGAACTTATACAATGTTCAGTGGTTTGAAATATACTATATATATTTCCTCTAAATGAGTGTTTCCAAAAAGGAAACCTTTTAACTTCCAGTTCAATCCCAAGGGAATTTTAGAGAATCTCAATATATCTCAAATAAATGATGTCAAAAAAGCATGTGGATATAGAGTAACACAGCAGAGAATCTGAGGCAAAAAGGCTAACCCCTTAGGTCCTCCCCAACTTTAGTTAACTAATATCACAAATGCCACCAGCTCTACTAGTCTCATAACCTTAGAGCTTACTTTCTTTCTCCATAACATCATTAACTCCTAACTCTCCCTTCTTCAAAACTTCTAATATACTTTTTTTTTTAACTCCTAAATTCAGGTCTTGATAGATAGAAAACCACACCTGAATTTCTACAAAAATCCTTAACTGGCTTCCTTTCCAATAATTTATATAACACCTCCTGATTAATCAGTCTACAATTCCTAATTTATCAGTGCCTTACCTTCAGTGGTTCCTAAGTGGTAGCAAGAGCAAGTCCAAATTCCTCAGTATAATGTTCAAGACTGTTCATAATCTGAGCATTACCACACTAATCTTATCTCCTCCTAGTCCATAATCTAAACTCTATTCTTGGAGCAGGCAAGTATTCTTTTTTTTCCATAGTCCACAGAAAGTGGCTTATTGTTTTTAGAATGAAAGAAGATGCTTTCAGAACTTTCAGTAGTGAATAAAAACTGTTGGAACTTGAAAACTTTTCTGAAACATTATTTTTTCAGCTGAAGTAAACACTTCAACAGAAAACTTCCAATTTGCAACTGTGTGGATCCCGAGGTGTCCAACTAGATACAGGTAACCGCTTAGCAACTAGATAAAGCTAACCCCTTAGAAGCGGGGCTTGCGCCTGCGGCCAGTGTACTGAGTGTAAGGTCTGACCTCCTGGCCCTGACGCATGCAGAGCTCCTTCTTCCCCAGCACTCACTTACAGCTCTTCCTCACCACCCCACGCCTCACAATCCCATACGGGACCCCACAGAGGAGACACGGTTCTGAGTAGATGGATGGATGGAACAGCCTGGCTGGCATCCAAGCTAATCCAGGCAGAGAAAAATGGTGATCCTCCCTGAGTTAAGTGGCCTGGGAGGCCTCTTTTACAACAGAAGTCCCCACTCTTGGACACCCTCTCCTCCCCTGGTGATATTCCCTGGCACCAAAGCAGTTGTTTAGTAGGACAGCAGGTGAGAAGGCCTACCTCCTCACAGGCATCTTTGTGGTAGATGACTATTTAGGTGTGTTTACTTGTTAGGTGCTGCCTATGGGGCAGGCAGGGGGCCAAGCTACTTTGGGAGCAACATAGGTCAGGATCAGCTCATGAGAGACTAACACTATCCAAGGAGAGCCCGAGGCCCCACCCCCACTGCCATTTCAGATCCTAGTCTGGCTGTGGGGTTGGCATGCCTGCTATATAGACCAAGTGGGGGCTCCCAGCAACTACAGATGTCTGAAGGAGGAAAACAAGGTTGCCAGGTCAAGGCTGCCCCAACAGTGATCCTCAAGGGTGGAGTAGACAAGTATTCTTGGGTCTAGTCAATAATATAAGTTTATCCCAACCTCAGTATCTTTGTTCTTGTGTTGCCCTGGCCTGGAAAACCATCCCCCTCCTTTCTGTCTATTCATATCCTATCATTGTAAAACTCTAGTCTGACTCCATGAAGACCTCACAGACCACTTCAGCCCAGACTAATCTCACTAAACTATTACCTGTCATTTTGACATAAGTCCATAGCATAACAACAGACCTCCTAGAGCATTTACCACTGTGCCATAGATTGTGACATTTTCACCAAAGAATACTAAATTTTCCATACGGCTAAATTACTCAATATAAAAACTTTCAGCTGAGACTATGCCCTTTCACTTAACTGTTTTAAAATGTTCCATCTTTTATGAAACAGTGGTAATTAGACAAAAAGTTAGTTTTTCAATTTTGTGTCCTTACTTAGAAAACAAAAAGTTCTTTTGAAATATGACTGGTTTATGAAATCCAAGCTCTGGAATCAACAGTCAGTATCACCCATTGTGGCATTTACATATGATCCAATATTGTCATGGAACTGTTTGTTTTTATTTATTTATTTATTTATTTTAATGTCTATTTATTCTTGAGAGACAGCATGAGCAGGGGAAGGGCAGAGAAAGAAGACACAGAATCCGAAGCAGGCTCCAGGCTCTGAGGTGTCAGCACAGAGCTTGACGCAGGGCTCAATCTCACGAACTGCAAGATCAGGACCTGAGCCAAAGTTGGATGCTTAACCGACTGAGCCACCCAGGCGCCCCTGCCATAGAACTGTTTCAAAAACCAGGTACTGTCTCCCCAATTAGAATTTTAAATTCCTTAGAAACAAAGGCTATATATACAGCACTTTTTTGGTCTTTTTGTTTTGTCCACATTAATTAGCCCTGAGTTGAATATAAAACAGATACTATAAATTGAATAGACTAAATTATTGGCTTTTAAATTTGATGTGAAACTGACAAAAAATGTAAATGAAGCCAGTGTTCCTTGTCTCCTCTCTACCTCTCTTCCATAAAGATTCTCTGCACTCTTCTGGATTATACCCACTTAATGAACAGCCACCTACCTCCCCTATTTCTGCTCTAATCCCGCTCTTCTTGGCTTTTATGATCTGAAATTTTATCCCTCCTACCTTATTATTTCTCCCTGCTCCATTAACTGCCTCACTACCAACCCAACTATTTTTTCATCAGACTTCTTTAGGATTCTGATAGTCTCTTTCAAATCACTTCTGGATCAAGTTTTAAAACAAGCCTAACATAATCATCAGTCCTCAAATTCCTACAAAAAAAAAAAATTTAGTTGGAAAGTATATCATTTTATAAAATTGTATTACGAATATTTCCTATCATACTCCAGTACAGCTGTGGCAGAAAGCATAAAAACTGCTATTCCTGATATAAACCTACCAGCAACCATTTCTTTGTCACACAAAAAACCTACACTACCTTGGTACTATCTTCAATACTCATTCAGTTTCTGTGTATCTGGAGCAGTCTTCCATTTTAAAGATATTTAATACATCTTTAAGTTTATCAAGATCTAAAAATGATATTCTTCCTATGCTAGGGAACATAAGCCAATGTTGACCTCATTTACTCAGGGAATAGTGATCTTAAATGCACACAGTTCATAAAATCGTCATGTGCTCATTGTAACATTCAACAGCAAACTCAGGAGTCAAATCCTAGCTTGGCATTCACCAGTTGGGTTGACTTTAGGCAAACTGATCTCTTATCTTAAGGATTTTTCATCTATTAAACAGGGATAATAATAGTACCTACCCCAAGGGACTGTTGAGAGTAAGATTAAATAAAGATATAAAAAGCACTTAAATACAGTGGCTGGCACATAGTCCATAAATGTTAGGTTTTATTATTATTCCTCAATGACTAAGAATCCTTAGAAAATTTTCAATTATAATTCTGCTTATTCACTGATACTAGACACAAATCACTAAGATGGCCTAAATAAGATAAATACCCCCAGGTAATTGGGAAGACAGCACATTTGTGATAAAGCTATTCCAAGGTTTAAAGAGCCAAAAATTAACTACATTTATCTTGCTCAGCATTTAACTTACCCAGTAAACTTGAAACTAGATAAAACCAGAGATTTCTTTATTTTTAGAAACAGGAAACGTTATCAGAGCAAGGTAAATGATACCATTTTTCTATCTGAACTCTTTCAGTCTTACAGAAAGTCTACACACATAATGCCTGGGTAAGTGGGTCAAGAAAATATATTTCACCTTTTAATCATAATGAAGTTCACATCTGTTCCTATATATATTTGCCTCTCAGCAGACTCTTTTCTTTTTTAAAATACTTACTTTTTAGACAGAAAAAGAGAGACCAATTTTTTTAAAGTTTATTTATTTTTGAGAGAGAGAGAGAACAGGGGAGGGGCAGAGAGAGAGAGAGAGAGAGAGAGAGAGAAACAGAATCCCAACCAGGCTCCACACTGTCAGCACAAAGCCCAACACGGGGCTCGATCTCAGGAACCATGAGATCATGACCTGATCAGAGATCAAGAGTAGGCATTTAACTGACTGAGACACCCAGGTGCCCCAAAAGAAACTAATTTTTAAAGGCTATATGTAAAATATTGATATTAATACAAGATAATGCTTTTATTATAGAGAATTTCAATTCCATCAAGAATACATTAAGCAAGTTATATTCAAACAGTGATTTCTATTTATACAGGTTCAAAATCAGTGCTGTTATTTAAGTCATCTTGGGAAGCAAGACTCATCCTACAATGCCGCCAAGGCTCAAAACCTTCTTATAATTCTATTTGCAGATGCTCAAAGACAAGCCTTACACACAAGGCTCACACAAAAATCCTAGTGTCCACCTCTTAGAATTATATCTCATGTATTACCAAAAACCATAACTGATTACTCACTTCATTCACCAGACTTGCTTATCTTCAAAAGTTAAATATAACTCTCCCAAAATGAAGACTTGTCAGGATTGAATGTGCAATATGCTCTAAAGGCAAATCCAAAAGAAGTACACCAAACATTTCAGTTTGGAAGTCTCATTAAAATAAATATATAATTGCTTCTTTTTGGAAACTTCTGATATTGGTTTTCAAAAAGCAGTCATATTACCTTATAGATACCCCTCAGAGACAACCATAAAACTACAGCTAACAAAACTGAAAACCTGAAAAGAGGTTCTATGTAAAAATCAGCAAAGTTGATACTGTGGATTAATAACTGAGGTTGTTTAATTTCAACAATTAAACTATCATGCTTCCATAACACTGGCTCCCAGAGTGCCTCTGAAGCAACAGTATTTAATACAGTTATTTACATCCATTCTTCTTGAAAATTTACATTTGGTTCAGGCTAGTTTGGGTAAATTGGAATTCTCCAAATGAAGGAACTTCAAAGTTGTCTTTTGTTCTTTTGTTGGTTTTTGTTTTGAGATGGATTTGGTGAAAGAGAGGAAATTATCCTAGCTTAACTTACCTAGCCTAACACATCCTACTCTAAGTACTTTGACTGTAACCTATTTACCACATACTTCAAAATTTGATTAATATCCTTCTCCTAGGGGCACCTGAGTAGCTCAGTCGATTAAGCATCTGACTCTTAATTTCGGTTCAGGTTACGATCTCACAGTGAGATCAAGCCGCTCATCCTCAGGCTCTGTACTGGCAGTGTGGAGCCTGCCTGGGATTCTCCCTCTCCCTCTCCCTCTCCCCTGTGTGTGAGCGTGAGTGTGTGTGTGTGCGCACGCCCTAATATATATGTATTTCCTTCTTCTAAAATGGCACCTAGCTGGCTCAGTTGGTGGAACATGCGATTCTTGATCTCCAGGTTATGAGTTCAAGCCCTACACTGGGTATAGAGATTATTTAAAAATAAAATCTTAAAAAAAAATACATATATAGGGGCACCTGGGTAGTCAGTCAGTCTTGATCTCAGCTCAGGTCTTGATGTCAAGGTGGTGAGTTGAAGCCCTGCACTGAGCTCTGTGCTGGCCTTGAAGCCTATTTTATAAAGTTATATAGATATATATATCCTTCTAAAGAAAAAAATCTGACATAGAAGTAACTTATGCCTAGATTTTAGCAACTGTCATTCAAAATTTTTTAAAAATGCCAAATCTGACCCTGGACGATTTTGTGACACTGGACAAAATACAAAGCTTCTCTGTGCCCCAATTCCTCATCTGTGAAATGGGGCTAAAATAATAAACAATATATCTATTTCATGGGTGTGGTGAGGATTAAATAAGATTATGTGCCTGACACATGGCGGGCACTCAATAAATATTGATTAAATGAACGAGTAAATGAAACAATGTACATAAAATGCTTAAGATAGTACCTGACAGGGATGCCTGGGTGGCTCAGTCGGTTAAGCAGCCGACTTCGGCTCAGGTCATGATCTCTCGGTCAGTGAGTTCAAGCCCCGCGTCGGGCTCTGTGCTGACAGCTCAGAGCCTGGAGCCTGTTTCAGATTCTGTGTCTCCCTCTCTCTGACCCTCCCCTGTTCATGCTCTGTCTCTCTCTGTCTCAAAAATAAATAAACGTTAAAAAAAAAAATTTTTTAAAAAGATAGTACCTGACAAATATCATAAATAATGTTATAAAATCATTTGTGATCTGTACTTAGAAAAAGCAAAAGTAAATGGCTAACAATATAAGTATCACTATCCAAAAATTCCATAACCAGATTTTCAAATAATTCTTACTTTATAATTTTTAAAAATTATTTTTAAATAATTTTCAAAAGAAAAATAAATAATTTTCAACAACTACAATGGTTTGAAATATTCTCATATATTATCTCACCACTAGTCTCAATTTCCAGTTGTAGGGTCTATCTTTAAGTGATGAAGAACTGACTAAAACATCCAGAAATTGTCTCTCCCTTGTACCAATCATAACCACATAGCCAATATTTGGGCTAAGGGTGAGTCATTCAAGGAAAATAGATTAATAAAGGAAATTAAACTAGTCACTGATGGGTGCCTGGGTGGTTCAGTCATTTGACCTTCCGATTCTTGATTTTGGCTCAGGTCAAGATCCCAGGGTCAAGGGATGGAGCCCTGCCATGGGCTCTGCCCTGGGTGCGGAGCCTGCTTGAGATTCTCTCTCACTCTGCCCCTCTTTCCCATATGCTCGCTCTCTCTCTCAAATGAATAAACAAACTAGTCACTGAGAAAGCTACTTAGCTTCATCAGAAATTAGTAAAGTTAAGGGTCACCTGGGTGGCTCAGTAGGTTAAGTGTCCCACTCCTGATACTGGCACAGGTTGTGATATGGAGCCTCGTGTCAGTGTGGAGCCTACTTAGGATTCTCTCCCTCCCTTTCTCAAAGTAAATAAATAAACATTAAAAAAATTAGTAAAGTTAAAATTAAGCTTTTAAAAATTCTTGAGTTTTTTTTTAACGTTTATTTACTTTTAAGAGACAGAGACACAGCATGAGCAGGAGAGGGGCAGAGAGAGAGGGAGACACAGAATCCGAAGCAGGCTCCAGGCTCTGAGCTGTCAGCACAGAGCCTGACGTGGGGCTCGAACTCACAAACGGCAAGATCATGACCTGAGCCAAGGTCAGATGCTTAACAGACTGAGCCATCGAGGCGCCCCAAAAATTCTTGAGTGTTTTCTTGTCTGCCCAGTATATAAAGAGGTTATCTGACTTTAGACTAAATCACATTAATTTTAAAAATAATGAAAAGAGGAAATTTTTCTTCTTTTCTTTGGGTAAACAAAAATGTAAAACTGAAACGACTAATAGTTACTGTGTACCAGGCATTATGACCTAAATGCTTCTGTACATTAAATTACTTAATCCTCACAACCACTCTCCCCATTATAAAGATGGAAAAAATGAGGCTTTCTGAGGCTGCAGAACTGGAACCATGTAGTTTTAAATAATCTCAAAACGTAAAGCACTATCTAATCAAAATGGTCAAGGAATGAAACTAAGACACAAATAGATAACCAATTGTCAAAGAATCAGAATACAACAAACCACACTTAATAAAAGTTTACTTGACTAAAAGTGAATGATTCAGAAACATACTCTAAGATCTCCTGATGCCTAGAAGCCAATGTTACAACCAATTCTGCTGTGAATTTCTAAGAGATTGGGTTGTGTACACACTACCTTTGTAATCCACACTGAAAGTCACTTCTTATAATGAATTCCCATAGTTTATCACTTGTCTCCTCACATTTCAAAAGAAAACTTTTAGTTAATGAAGTCCAGTGGTGCTCTAAAGTATGGATAAATGTAAATGCATTTTAATTATACTTCTTATTTTGACCTAGTTGGAGTAAAAAGGGTAAAAAGCAAATAGACTGGTTTTATAAAACATTTATAAAGTAAGTTAGAGACAAAAATAACAGAAGACTCTGAACAAAATTACTCCAACATCTCTCAGAAATTTAAGTACCTCTGCTCCAATGTTTCCATAAAAACAACTACTAAATTACCCCACAATCTTCTGGTATAATTCCACCAGAAAAGTCAAAATGGGGCACCTGGCTGGTTCAGTCTGTAGAGCATGCAACTCTTGATCCCTGGATCATGAGCTCAAGCCCCATGCTAGGTGCAGAGTTTACTTAAATTAAAAAAAAAAAAAGTCAAGGGGCACCTGGGTGGTTCAGTCAGTTAAGCGTCAGACTCTTGGTTTTGGCTCAGGTCATGATCTCACAGTTCGTGGGTTGGAGCCCCTCGTTGGGCTCCATGCTGGCAGTACAGAGCCTGCTCGGGATTCTCTCCCTTCCTTATTTGCAAGAGCGCAGGCTCTAGCTCTCTAAGTGAATAAATGAACTTTAAAAAAAAAAAGTCAAAATAATCATTAAAATACATATTAGGCACCTCTTTAAAATATTTTACATTTGGGGCGCCTGGGTGGCTCAGCTGGTCAGCATGTGACTTCGGCTCAGGTCATGATCTCACAGTCCGTGGGTTCGAGCCCCACATCAGGCTCTATGCTGACAGCTCAAAGCCTGGAGCCTGCTTCAGATTCTGCATCTCCTTCTCTCTCTGACCCTCCTCCACTCACACTGTCTCTCTCTCTCAAAAAAAGTAAATAAACATTAAAAAAAATTTTTTTTAATTTACATTTATCACCCAATTGTACCACATGTATATTAAGTTAAATCATCCCAGTTACTACTAATTTAAATTTGCATTTAAATTGGTTTAAAGTAAGTATATACAATATTAGTACATATATTCTTCTGCCTTTAATAAAAAAGGAAGAAGGACTACTGAGACAGCTTAGTGGCCCAAGTCAGAGAAGGTAGTTTTAAACAGAGTTAATTGGATTGGAATTTTCATTGTTGACATCAAAATAAAATGTTATTCAACAAAATAGTTCAAGTGAGGTACTACCTCATATCTCATTTCAGTTAATAACTCCAATCTGAGAGCATTACACAAGCACTGATTAAGCATCTTTCCAAGAAGGAACGGTGCATAGTTACTTCTTTGCTAGTCACAGATTCCAAAGGAGTATGTGCTTTGTGGCAACAGGACTGGACTCCTGTACTTTCACACCCTAATAATTATTATAACTCCTGAAGCAGTTGGGGCACTCCCAACCTCTGGATTAGAGAAAACACTAAGCTAAATTCTAATAAAAGGAGTCCATGTAAATAAGCCTGAAAAATTAAAATTGCTACCTGTACATAAGCATCATTACGATCAATCATCAAAAAGTCTACTGAGGGCCTACTATGTGCAAAGCTCAGTGAAAGGAACTGAGGGGAGTACTGGCTAAAACAACTTAGCTTCAGGGGCGCCTGGGTGGCGCAGTCGGTTAAGTGTCCGACTTCAGCCAGGTCACGATCTCGTGGTCCATGAGTTCGAGCCCCGCGTTGGGCTCTGGGCTGATGGCTCAGAGCCTGGAGCCTGTTTCTGATTCTGTGTCTCCCTCTCTCTCTGCCCCTCGCCTGTTCATGCTCTGTCTCTCTCTGTCCCAAAAAAAATAAATAAACGTTGAAAAAAAAAATTTTTTAAAACAACTTAGCTTCTGATGAAGAAGCTCTGATCCAATTAGGTAAAGATACAGACTAGTGAAATTAACTAAGAACATAAAAGGTATTGGCATTACAAGCGGCAAGATTTTTTTTTTGGTGGGGGGGGGGAGCTTTTGACCCACCAAGGTAGATAAGATACATGCCAGTATAACTTCCCAAGAACACGAGGGTTATCAGCAACAAATGCGAAAATGTTGAGAAGATTTACTTTTGCAAAGTAAATTTATGAAGTCAGCATAGACTTCATAGAGGGGAATTGAGCTGAGCCTTGAAGGATGGAAAAGTTTAAATAGTTAAACAGCATAAGAACAGAAAAGGACAAATGATAATGGGAACAAAGGTGCTGAATGGGAATGTGATCATTAAATATTTATTAAATACCTACTACATGTCAGTCACTGTTTCAGGTACTAGGTATACACTAATGAACAAAACAGATGAGTTCCCTGCTCTTGTGAAGTCTCGTGAGGAAGGCAGATAATAATTATGCAAGCAGATATATATCATTATAAATTATGATAGGTGCTGTGAAGGGAGGCAAAAGATGCTAGTAACAGGGAATAACGGAAAAGGACTAGCAAAATAAGATGATGAGGGCAAGTATTTCTGATACATCTGCTGAGGCTTGAGGAAGGCAGCCAGACAAAGAACAGGGAAAAGAGTGTTCAAGGAAGAGAGAGCCATATGTACAAAGGCCCTGTGGTAGCAAAGAGCTTATCAAGGATAAATAAGAAGCTGATATGATTGAAGACTGGCAGAAGGTGAAGCTGGAATAGTAGGCAGGGGCCAGATTATACAAGACATCATATGCCAAGATAAAGAGTTTGAATCTGATTTTTATTCCAAGCCCTAAAAAACTTTTAAAAGTTTTTGCTACTCACAAACATATTGTTGAATAAAAGGAACCAGACTCAAAACAGTATGCACTGTATGATTCCAGTTTACAAAAGTACAAAACAGGCAAAACTAATATACACTGTTAGAAGTCACCCAGGGAGGTGAAAGGGAGGCAGGAACTGGAAAGGAACTCAGCAGGGACTTCTGGGTACCAGTTCTTGACCTAGGTGCCAGTTACATAGATATATTCAGTTTGTGGGAAAAAAAAAAAAATGATCAAATTGTACATGTGTATTTTTCTAAACATATGTTATATATCTTATATATAACTTAAATAACAAGATATGATTTTTAAAATTTTTAATGCAAGTTTTTAATAATGTTTTAAAAATATTACTCTGTTCAGATAAAATGGGAATAGAGGAGCACACCCAAATATGTTATGATTGACAGATTAACCTGATGGAAACTCTTAGATTCATATAAAATAGGGAAAGGGGTAAGTCAAATAGCCAGCGAATACAAAGTACCATGTTCATAAAGAATAAACACAGGACTTGGGAAGGGAGTTAAGCAATAAAAAATGAGCTATAAATAGGGGCGCCTGGGTGGCTCAGTCGGTTGAGCGACCGACTTCAGCTCAGGTCACGATCTTGCAATCTGTGAGTTTGAGCCTCGTGTCGGGCTCTGTGCTGACAGCTCAGAGCCTGGAGCCTGCTTCGGATTCTGTCTCCCTCTCTCTGACCCTCCCCCACTCATGCTCTCTCTGTCAAAAATAAATAAACATTAAAAAAAAAAAATGAGCTGGGGCGCCTGGGTGGCTCAGTCAGTTGAGCGTCCGACTTTGGCTCAGGTCATGATCTCGCGGTCCACGAGTTCGAGCCCCGCGTCGGGCTCTGTGCGGACAGCTCGGAGCCTGGAGCCTGTTTCAGATTCTGTGTCACCCTCTCTCTCTGACCCTCCCGTTCATGCTCTGTCTCTCTCTGTCTCAAAAATAAATAAATATTTTTTAAAAAATGAGCTATAAATGCCTTAGAATGAAAGGAAGAATCTCTAGAAGAAAGGAATAGCTAAAGACAGCAATGCCTAAAAGATTAACAATGCTTGTTATCTTTTGGCTTATATTTTAATATGGTTATTTCCAAGCTCTTCCCTTGACCCCTCAACCCTAATACACAAAGAGTATAATGAAAATGATCCCAAACTTGAGCAACCATTCACATATGAGCTCAAATGAATGGCCTCCACCCCTTACTATCTCTGGCAGTAACTGCTCTGAGCTCAGCTTCCTCACGTAAGAAGAGGATAAAAACTACCAACAGAGTTATTACTTTCTCCCTATCACCACCCAAAATATTGAGCTGTAAACTGGTATTTTAATTATTATTTCCTAATGATATACTGAGAGCCCATGGTTGCTGAGTTTCCATTCTCAAGACTGACAAGTGGAAAAGAAGGATTATAGAACGGTCAACGTGTAGAAACAGAATGGATAAGGAGAAACCAGGAGTAAGATAAAATGGGGCTGCTTCTAGAAGCCTGGTAACAGAGGTTTTAAACCTTTTCTAAGACAGACTTGAGCTACAGCTCAAGACAGACTGGGAGTGGTCCAGTGACCTGAGAAATTATGAGAAGGAAAAAATAATTTTACGTCTTCCCAAAAAGACACAATTTCTACCTGATGTATTCCTTTTGTGGAATAGTAGCTAAAAGAAGTTAGACATAAACACTAAGGATATTCTGTCATAGGTGGAAGGGCAAGGCCTTCAATTATTTTATAGCATCCCCACCCTTAAGAATTACTTGAACTATAATGTGTCAAGCACTTCTTAAGTAGAGCCAAAGATGTTAAGTTTTTTTTATATTTCAGGTGGTAGCATTTCAAAAAGAAAACAAAAATAAAAGTTCTACTCCTTAATCAATCTTTGGGTAATTTTCCCCCCACAACATATATCCCATTGTCCTAAAATGAAGCCTGATTCCTCATGAATTTCTTTCCCCTGATATAACCAGGGTTCCTATCTCTACCAGTCTTTCTCTTCTCATACACCTCACCAGTAAATAACTACGATGTCCCTGTTTCCTACAAAGTTGGCACACTGACTCTCTAGTACTCACTCTGATCTCATCAGTTTGAATCAGAACACAGAAACTTCACAGCATTCCCAAGGATCACTCTGCTAACCAATATCTTAAAAACAACATGCAGTTTAAACAATGATGGCAGTCACAGTGATTACACAATTGGATACATTTGTCAAAGCTCATCAAACTATACACTTAAAACTGATGAATTTCATTGTATGTAAGTTAGACCTTGACAAAGCTGATTTTTCTTTTTTATTTTAGAGAATGAGAGCACGAGCAGGGGAGAGGGACAGAAGGAGAAAGAGAATCTTAAGCAGGATCCAAACTCAGAGAAGAGCCTGGAGTGGGGCTCAATCCCACAGACCTGGGATCATGACCTGAGCCTAAATCAAGAGTCAGACGCTCAACCAACTAAACCACCCAGGCGCCCCAATAAAGCTGATTCTTAAAAAATGAATGCATGTACATCTTCAGCAAATATTTACTGAGCATCTATTATGTGCATCAAAGTTTAGAGCACATCTTTCAGCTTGACTATCTGGGTCCTACCTGTTAAGTAATATGCTTTACTCACAAGCTGACACTATCCCAAAAAGTCATGTTACATGAAAGAAAAATGGTTCAGTTTCAGACCATGAATGTTACCCTAACAGTCACGCCTCTACAGTGGAAGGACCATTAGCTACCCATCATCTTCCATTACATAAACCATATCAAGGATCACACTGGCACTCTGTATCTCAATACAAATGCTTCCTTCGTTTAAAAAAAAAAAAAAGATTAAGTACCTACTATATGGAGAACACACAACTAGCACAGCCTTATATGTTTGTCTTTCTACCAAAAAACAAAAACATCTCAAAAGCATACTGACAACTTTGCTGGAAGAAAAGAGGGGAACACTATTGGGGAACAGACTTAATGGACTTGAGTCTACAGTCCAAGGTGACCCAGTGGCTCAGTCAAAGGCCTAGAAACTAATGCACTATGCAGGACGGAGAGAACCGTGGAACTCAGAAACAGACTTGGGTTTGCATTCCAGCGCTGCTTCTTACCAGCTGTATTTGTAAACTTAGGAAAGTCACTTTACCTTCTGACCCTCAGTTTGCCCATCTGTGAACCAGGGATGCCAACTAGCACCTCGCAGCATTGCTGCGAAGACTATATGAGAGATATGCCACCTAGCACAATTCCTGGGCACAGAGTAAGCAACTCAACAATATCATTAGTTCCCTTTCTTGCTCTTAAATTACTTAAGAGTAAGAAAATACCTGTGAATCAAGGTAATCCACAATCCCCGTTAGTAATCACACAACAGAGAACCCGCATCTGCTGCCTTGTTCATACTCTAATCAACTCCTTCCCCGTCCCACTACTTCCAGTTTTTCAAACCTTAGTTACTATGTTTAGAAAAGTGATTTAATTTTAGAAACTTGGAAAATTCTTCTGAGTAAATCAAGCAAAACCTTAATCTGCCCCAAGGGGAATCCTGAGCAAAATAATTATTTCTGACAAAAGCATTTTCTATGGGAGTTATTTAATCTAGCCACACGAATGCCACCGAAGCTGCACACAAAGTGACAGAAAAAAATCTGGAACATACTCCGAAGAGAAATATCCTCCTAAACACCCAAACGTCTCCCTCCCTAATCTGAGCTAATAAAATTACTAGGCGATCTGAATTCCCCCAACTCGGACACCAGCCCAGCGCCTTGGGCCGGAACTGCAGCAGTCTGTAAAATGCCCTGAACAAACCCCACCTCTCAAAATATCCCCAAAAGGCAGGGAGGTCCAGAGAGTGTTTTCTCCTCAACCAACAGATAAGGCACCAGGAGCTCAGAAGGGCAATTCTTTCCCCAAGGTCATTCAAGTCAGTGAAGGTGTGACGGCGAATCTGCAAGCCGTCTCCGGTTTTCCGGAGATTGCACTGCAGGGTTTTTTGAGTGTGTGTGTTGTGTGTGTGTGTGTGTTTTTTTTTTTTTGGGGGGGGGGGGGGGGGGGTGCCTATTCTCTTCCCTTCTCCCACCCTCAAGTGTGAGCACTGGTCTCGGCATTTCCGAAACAAGCCACAACAAGCTCTGCAGTGTTAGGAAAGGGGCTGACGCGAAGAAACAGATGCTCCAAAGCAAGATGGTCTTTCTCGGCTCACAGAGCCTCCTCCAAGGTTATTAAGAGAAACCGCAGGCACCTCTGAGAGCTCCAACACGGGCTCCGAATCCCCAGCCCTGCCGCTCCGGGACGCCGGGTTCCCCGCAGGCAGCCTCCGCAGCCAGAGGCCACGGGCCCCAGAAACCGCACTTCATTCCTGCGCTTCGGGAAGCCATGGCTCCTTCCCGGCCCGGGCAGGGGCGGGGGTGCGCAGGGAGGCGGGCCGCGCGCGCTGCGGAAAGTTCACCGCGGCGGCGGGCGGGGGGCGGCCCCGGCCCGGCTCGCCCGCGTCCCCCTGCAGATTCCACCATTAATTAGTCCTAAGGACTGTCTACTGGCAACTTAAACAAAGCGAATGCCTTGAATTCCTTCCCGGCCCAGCGGTCTGGCTGCGAGGCCAGCATCGGCCGGGACGCGGGGCCGGCGCGGCGGGCCGACAGCTGCGGCGGCGGCGGCGGCG
>NW_024412388.1:17240390-17273052 GCF_014898765.1 Herpailurus yagouaroundi
TTTTTTTAATGTTTATTTATTTTTGAGACAGAGAGAGACAGAGCATGAACGGGGGAGGGGCAGAGAGAGAGGGAGACACAGAATCGGAAACAGGCTCCAGGCTCTGAGCCATCAGCCCAGAGCCCGATGCGGGGCTCGAACTCACGGACCGTGAGATCGTGACCTGAGCTGAAGTCGGACGCTTAACCGACTGAGCCACCCAGACGCCCCTGTGGCACACAGTTTTGAACCCATATTTCCCAGAGAACTTTGGAGCATTAATCAATGGACATGTGACAATATTCCAAAACCAGACAACAGCATAGAAGACTTTCACAACGCAATAGAAAGCTCAGTTACAAATATGCATCCTATTATTTAGAGACTGACACCTCTCTTAATAAAGGAAGATATTTTAGTGAAAAAAGAAAAAGTCGCTCAGGTAGGGCACCTGGCTGGCTCAGTAGATAGAGCATGTGACTCTTGATCTTGGCGATGTGAGTCTGAGCCCCACCTTGCATGTAGTGACTACTTAAAAATAAATCTTGGAGCACCTAGGTGGCTCAGTTGGTTAAGCGTCCAACTTCGGCTCAGGTCGTGATCTCACGATCTGTGGTTTTGAGCCCCGCATCGGGCCCTGTGCTGATAGCTCAGAGCCTGGAGCCTGCTTCAGATTCTGTGTCTCCCTCTCTCTCTGCCCCTCCCCCACTCATATTTTTTTTTCTCTCTCTCTCTCTCTCTCAAAAATAAACACTTAAAAAAATAATAAATAAATAAAATAAAATCTTTTTTTTAAAAAGTCTGATGCCAAATAAGGAGAGGAATTAACAAACAAACAAACAAACAAACAAACAAAAAGTATGACACTACAAATGAAAAACTTTGAACACAAGTGCTTAGGTACAATCCACAAAATAAAAGCAGTTTTTGTGCAGTATTACAGTGTTGCCATGAGTCCACATACATTTTAAATGTATTCAAATATTTTGTATTTCACAATAAAAGCTTTTTAATTTTGTTTTTCATTTTTCATTTTTAAAAATTTTTTAAATGTTTATTCTTGAGAGAGAGAGAGAAAGAGAAAGAGAGAGATAGAGCATGAGCAGGGGAGGGGCAGAGCGAGAGAGAGGGACGCAGAATCCAAAGCAGGCTCCAGGCTCTGAGCGGTCAGCATAGAGCCTGATGCAGGACTCAAGCTCACGAACCCTGAGATCATAACCTGAGCTGAACTCAGACGCTCAACCAACTGAGCACCCAGGAGCCCTGTTTTTCATTTTTCATGTTTCACTCTATCCTTTTTAAGGAAGGTCCCTCTTTCATTTTTCATGATTTTATCTTTTATGGCAAAAACTGCCTTATGGCCAATTAGCTCGGCAGCAAAAAATGTCTGCAGCAAACATGCTTGTGACAAAGATATCTAGGGAGAAAATACCAGATGAGAGATTTTCACATATAGGCAAAAAAGGGGTTGAGGGGCTATTGTTAAATGAAAAGGGTAAGAGTAGAGGCCCCTGGGTGGTTCAGTTGGAGGAGCACGCAACTCTTGAGTTCAAGCCCCACATCGGGAGTAGAGATTGCTTAAATAAACAAACTTTAAAAAAAGAAAAGGGATAAGACTAAGGTGCAGAATTATAGGCATAGTGGGTTATAACTTATATGCTCAGTACATGCCTAAAAAGTGGAGAATACAGACAATGAAATAGGAGGCTTTCACCTTTTTTCCTTCTTTATGATTTGCTTTTTCTATGTGTGTGTGGGGGGGGGGTATAGCAGGAACTTTCAAAACTCTACTATATTCTGAGAGAGAGGAAAGGGGATGAAAACACAGCTACAGGGGTGACTGGCTGGCTCAACCAGTACAGCATGTGACCCTTGATCTCCAAGTTGTGAGTTCAAGCCCCACAATGGGTGTGGAGCCTACTTAAAATAAAAAATTGTTTAAATATACTTTAAAAAAGAAAAGAAAAGAAAACACAACTACAAGGCCATTGGCAGTGGGCATCTGAACTAACTGTGCACACTGCCATAGAAAGTTCCACATGGGCACCTGGATGGCTCAGTCAGTTGAGCGGCCAGCTTCACTCAAGTCAAGATCTCACAGCTTGTGAATTCAAGCCTCACATAGGCTCACTGCTGTCAGCACAGCTTCAGATCCTCTGTCCCCCTCTCTCTACCCCCCCAAAATAAAAATTTAATTAGTTAATTAATTAATTAAAAAACAAAACTCCATAAGTTCCATCTCATTCCAGGGGAGGCCCCTGCCCAGACAATTCTCATCTTCTCCCCACTCTCCAGCCCTTAGCTGCACATGAACTTTCAGTCCCACAACCAAAGGCAAGCCTCCTAACAAAACCTCCAGAAACCACAGCAGGGCCAGGAGAAAAGACTTTAAAGTAGGAAGAATTTTTTGCTGCCTGTCCTGTGCCCCTCACAAAGAATAACAATTTGCCGGCATGTTGTGTCTATGGTGCCTAAACTTGCACTTTCCTCTTTCCTCATATCTTTCTGCAATTTCAATTTTTTCTATGAGGAGCATACATTATTTGGTCACCAGAAAAAATGCAGTAAAGATAGGTATAAAAAGACAGCTAACCAAGCTGGTGTTGGTTCACTTTTGTTGGTAGCAAACAATAAATTACAACATTGTGGTTGAGGCCAGTGCTAAGTCTCTTAGGAATCATAGAAAGTGAGAGTGGGAAGGGACAAACTTGCCCTCAATTTCTCCTACTCTCCCCCACATGGCATGATTTTCAGTCCCTTCACGTTGCAGGCCACCCACCAATATCTGCATTTCATTCATCCATTCCACAAACACTTAATGGATCCTTTACTATAGACCAAGCATCATACTGGGCACCTCACAGGAATTATCTGATACAGGTTATAGAGGTCATTATTCCTACCTTGTAGATTAGGAAAACAAGGCTCAGAGGAGGTAAGGTAACTCGCGCAAATTCTCACATCTAGTGGGATCTAAATCAAGACCTTCACAACATCAAAGCCCATTTCCTAGAGAATGTGGGCTGAATTCCAAAGCTAATGACTTTATGTCCTTGAGCAGCCATTATTTCGCGGATGGCCTTGGGCAAGTCACTGAACTCTTCTCAGCAGCGGTGTCCCCATCTCTGTGGGATGAGGCTTTACCCAGATATGTTATCAGTTAAGCACTTTGTAAGTTATAATACATAATGCAGAGGGAAGTAAGTGTTTCCACCAACTCTGGAGAGACTAAGGCTCACTCATCCTTACATCTCTTGGTGCTTTCCTCATTAGTGTTTCTCCCCCTTGGTCTTTATTCCTATTAGTGTTTATCCCCCATTAGCACATTTAGGACAATCCTACTTCCAGGAACTCTATCATTACCCCACTAGCCTGGGACCTCCTTCAGGATAGAAATGATACTCCTTTCTGATCCCTTTCTGCCCCCGCTGCAGCATCTGGCATGTAGCCCTCCAGATTCCCTCCCTCTTTTATTTATTTCATAACAAATGTCTGAGAGCCTGACATGTGCCAGGCACTGCACATACTATAAGAGAGCAAAGGGCCCTGTCTTCCTGGAGGGAAGGGGGGATGGGGTAGAGAGACAAAATAACATTAAACACAATTAGTTACTTAAAAACAATTGCATTAAGCACCACAGAGCATCAGGTTTGGGAAATGTGGGGTGGGAATCTAACTGAATCCAGGACAGAGGGAAGGCTTCCTAGAGGAGGTGGCCTTGAAGCTCAGAAAGGCTAAGAAATTAGCTCAAGATCACACAGCTGCTAAGCACAAAAGCTGGGATTTTAACGTAGAAATGCCTGACTCCAAAGTCCATGCTGTGCCTCCTGGAGAACACTGCCTTTTATCTCCTTCATCGTATTCTTCCCCGTTTAACACTGGATGCTCTAAAGCAATGGTTTTCCCAGGTTTGGGGATCAGACATTCCTTTGACATCTATGAAACCTCTCCCAGGAATTACATGCATACTACAGACCCACAATATCTTGCCTACAATTTCAAAAGGTTCATAGGCATCCTGAGGCCCAGATTTAGAACTCACACCATGGAGGACCATAGGACTTTACAGTGAGAATCTCAGAACCTCCCAAAGAGACACCACCAGGGTTCCATAGGGACCTCAAATCCCCAGACTGACCCCAGAAACTCTATGGAAATATTTTCAAGATCCAGAAGAAAAATCCTGGGATCCTGTAGAAAACCCAAGTCTCTCCAGGGTAGCTGCAGGACACTGCAGAGATATTCTTAAGATGCTATAGGCTGTAGAGGAACCTCCAGTCCTCATAAAGCTGGAGTCCCTGAGGAGGAACCGGGGAGCCTTAGAAAGCTATGGGTCTTAACCCTTTTTGGGTCACTGACACCTTTAAAACTCTGAGCAAAAATGCAATACACAGCATGTTACACACAAAAGCAATAGGTTCACAGACCTCCGGGAGTCCCCGGATTCAGATCTCCTGTTCCTGAGCTTCCATTAGAACCTGAACCCCTCAAGAGCCTGGCCCAGGACCACAGACTGAAGGCACCCACTTCAGAGTCCCAGCAGGTCGCGGGTCGAAGCCGGTCTTGTCGTTTGCTAGCCATGACCTTGGACCACTCACCTACAAACCCTCAGGCCTCAGCGACCTCTCCTCCCCAGCCCAGCCCCGGCGGCGTGGGCTCCGAGCCGGGCCGGGCGGCGGTGTCGAGGAATCGGAATCTGCGGGCTCGCTGCACCGGGAGTGCGGACGGCGGGGGAGGCGGCGCGCTTGCCGCAGTGACAGCTCCGCGCGGCCGCGAGCCTGGGAAGCCGGCAGTGCGGGGCGCGCTCGCGGCCTTTCCCACCCACCGGGCAGGGCGTGCCCGCCAGCCGGCTTCCTGCAGTCGAGGGCCGGGGAGGAGGGAAGGCGCAGAGGGGCCCGGGGCCTGGCAGGCCTGGTTCCTGGCTTTCTCTGCACGTTTCCTGAGCAGGACCGCCGGGGGATGGGACCCAGCACAAACCTCCTTCCCGGGGAACGCGGCCAGGAAATCGCGTCCTTGCTAACTCAGGTTCCTCCTCTCTGCCGGAAGGTGCTGACTGCCATCCACAATCTTTCAGTCCTTAGGAACTGGGTGTGATGTGACCCACTTACCCCAGGAAGCACCGGAGAGACGACGACATGGCAGACCGCAGACCCCACAACACAGCAAAACTCCAGCCCTGTGGTGTACGTTCAATGAACTCCGTCCTACGGATGAGAAAGCTGAGGCTTAACAATTGGAATGACCTACGCAAGGTCATCGTTAAAGTACTGCTAGGCATAAAATAAAGTGCTTACTGCATACCACTGTGCTACGAATGTTCTAGATATAATTGTGCCATTGAGCCCTCAGAATCTATGAAGATAACAGTGTCCCTATTTTACAAATGAGAAAACTGAGAACCAGAAGCCAAGTGGCTTCTCCAGTGTCACACAGCTAAAAGCAAGAGTTAAAAAGTAGACTCCAGTCTCCTGTTTTCGGGGCTCAGACCATTCTGCTATCCTGCTTCCCAGATATCCTGCATCAACACATTAGAGCCTAGTAACCTGAGGGCCAGAACTTTGTCTCATTTGTTTTTGGGCCCCGAAAACCCCTCCTGGAGCTTGGCACAAAATAGGTATTCTGAGATTACTATAGAGCCCAGCACAGAAGCTCAAAATTAGAAGGACTAGTAGGAGGCATCTAGCTTGTCTCCTTCTAGAACCTTCAGCCAAGTGAAAGTTCAGCCGCTGCTTGAATACTTCTATCATGATGAACTCTCTCTCTCTCCATTCCAGCCCATTCTCCTGTTGGACAATTAATTATGTTTGGTCCAAAATGCAAATACTGCATTTTGCTCAGGGTTCCCTATAAACAAAGGAAGACCATTTCCTTCCTCATGGCCACAATATATATTGCACGGTATTCTTAGCCATTTGGTAAGAATTGATGATTCAGAAATGTTAAATTCCTTGTGAACTGGGACAGTGTCAGCTGTTCACCAGAGATGTTTGCCTTCCATGGGTAGAGTTGTTTCAAAGTCAAGAGCCCAGACTACATTTTCCAGCACCCGCTTGTATTTAAGCACGTGACTGGTTTTCACCAATGGGATGTGGGCAGAGACAATGTGTGCCATGTCTAGGGCAAATCCAAATGAAGAGGTATGTGTGCTTTCTCAAAGCTCGACCTTTTCACTGTCATCTGCCAGATGTTGGATGCCAACACCAGAAGACGCTCAAAAGAGAACCATCTAGCACCAACGGTCTCTGTTCATGTAACTGATGCATTACGTCCTGCCTATTCCCAAAAGAGTTTTGAGGTAGTTTCCATTCAGTCTGAAGCCTATCTGATGGATAATTAAACAGCAAGAATCAACGAATAATGAAAGCCTGGACGAAAGGCCAGTGGGGAGGAAGAAAGATGAAAAATTGACTAATTATAGCAGAAATACTAGGTTAAGTGTCCTAAAGATAGCACTGTGACAGAGCAAAAACCACAGCTCTGAGTTGCCTGGCAGTCAAAGCAAAGAGGGAAATTACATGAGCTACAAATTATATGGGAAGTAGCAAACATGTGGTCAAGCACACACAAAACCTGAGGCCAGACCATTGTCGTGAAGTCCAATTCCACTACGTACTAGTCATGTGACCTTAGTTATTGGATTTCCCTGTGCTTCTTCTGTTTCTTCATCTGAAAAATGGGAATGATACAATAATAAAACCCCTCTCTTTGGGTCATGGGGAGGATTAAATGAGTTCAAGTATATACAGTTCTTCTAACGGGCCTGTCATATGGCAAATTCTATATAGGAATTAGCTATTACTCTACCTGATGGGAAGAATTAGTTTCATAATTTGGGAGAGACAAATTTTTCTCCGCACTAAACTCTCAGAGGAATGTATTATACAAGGGACACCTTCCCTACCCCCGCCCAATGCAATGGACTGTGCCTCAATCAGGGTTTTATGACAACTGTTGGACTGTGGGTCACATGGTTGTTTCTCTTATTGGCTTTTGGATGAGACAAGCTTTGGCATCCCTCTCACCGGAGAATTCTGGGGACAGGCTGCTTGGGGGTAAGCGGCAACCCTAGGTCTCTTTCTGCTGTCCGTAGGAAAGGAAGTGTCATAGTGAGGAGCAAAGGGTTGGTGTTAAACAGACCCAGATACATCTATTAACCTCTTTAAGCCGGTTTCTTTATTCATACAGTGGAGACAATAGCAATCAGGATCTACCTAAGAAAGTTGCCACAAAGATTATATGAAAGAATTCTGCAAAACACTTCCCATAATAGCAAGACTGCAGTGCATAAGCACCCACAAAATAAGGAAGAATCTGAGAAAATAAAATAAGAACTCTTGCCTGAGACCCCTGGAGTAAGGCGAATAACTTTTTTTTTAAGTTTTATTTTTTTTATTTTGAGAGAGAGAATGGGGTAAGGGCAGAGAGAGAGAGGGAGAGAATCCCAAGCAGGCTCCATGCTATCAGCACAGAGCCGGATGCGGGACTCAATCACACAAACTGTGAACTCATGACCTGAGCCGAAATCAAGAGGTGGACGCTTAACCTACTGAGCCACCCAGGGACCCCTAAGGAGAATAATTTTTAATGCTTCAAAAAATAGTACAGAAATGGTACATTTCCCTCAGAATGTGGTCCTGGGCTGATCAAAACATCATTTCCATCACTCCTCTGCTTCTGGCTGGAATTCCCTTGGCTCAAGGCCGTGTGGTGTGCAGCCCAGGCTGGTCCATTTTTGGAGCCACCCTGGCCTGGAAAGGTGCCACAGAGCCGGAATGACCACCATGTCATAGCAACAGACTCTGTGTTTGAGGGGGATTGAGGACCTGAAGCTCCCCCTTGGGCTTCCACGTTATAGGTGGAGAGCACTGTGCTGAGCTTTACACACATTGCCTTGTCCGGCCCCCACAACAGCTTCATGGGATGAAGTCTATTCATAATCTCACACTTGTGGATAAAGAAACCAAGGATCAAAAGCAGCAAAATGACCTGTCTATGGTCACACAGCTAAGAAGTGACAGAGCTGGGACATAAAAGATATATCTGACACTGTTATGTATCTTTAACCGTTAGACCACACTGCCTCTCCCATCCAGCCTGACCCAGGATCTTGTTTCTCTCGTTAGCCAAACTCTCTCTTCCCAGGCCGTTTTCATCAAGGATCTAGGAAACAGCTGCTGCTGGGACCACCTATGCCACCTGCCTGGCCCCAGGGTAGCCCCTGACCCTGCGTGAACTAGCTCATGGGCAAGACTGACAAGTTTCATTGGGGCGCTTCAAGTTGATCAGAAGCTCTGAGTGGATGGAAAATCAGCCATCATTGCCATCACCTGAGTTCAGCCTGCAGCTCTTATTTCTCAGCCTCCTGGTTGGTCTCTCTGCCTCCAGGCTCCCCCACCTCCATTCCTCCTTTCGCACACAGCCAGAGTGATTGCTCTTAACATTTATGTAACCAAGTCATTCCCCTGATGAATAATCTTCAGTAGTTGCCGTTGTTCCCAGTTTAAAGTTCAAAGTCAATAGCTTGGTTTAGCTCCCAAGGCCCAGCCTACGTACCTCCAAACTTCTCCTTCCTCTCAGGCATCCTTGGCCCCAAACACTCATGGTTGCCAGCCTCAGAGACTTCACACATAGTTTCCTTGTGATACGAGACGAACAAATGTGTGGATGAGCTGCCAGGCTTAAGCTGAGCTGCGAGGCTGTCAGATGACATAAACCTCATCTTCTCCAGGTGGCAGCAATGACTTCCTGCCATTGGACGGAGACTTCCCTGCTGGGGAGGGAGTGGCCCACCATCCACCCGGGAAAGGGACCCGTCAGGGAGAGACTATCAGCAACTCCGACTCTGTGTAGATCCCTGGGAAACAACGGCCTTATCTTGCACCCACTCTATGTGTCAGAGGTTGGGTGTCAGGGAGGTGTCATGATAAAGCAGCACAGGGGAGCTAGATTTCCTGCAAGTCTATGTGGTACCTATGTCCAAGCTTTTAACAACTTAGAACTTGCATTGTATTCGTTCTCATTCATTCATCAAAAAATTTACTGGGTGTCTCCTGGGTGCCCAGGGGTCTCAGTGATGGGGATACAGTGGCCAAGTGGTCAACTAGAACTTAGCTCCTCCTGGAGCTCTGAGCTACATGCAGGAAAGGCTGACTCAGAAACAGATGATTACAATTGCCTTTGGAAAGCCCATCTTGGTTCTTTGACGTTTCTTTGCTTGAGGCAGAATTCACTCTGTATATGTTTATAATATATACAGTTGCTGGAGTCCCCTCCCAGAGTGGGCATAGGCTTCCCACCTCACCATTCCCATTAGCAAAGGAAAATCCGCTCTGAATGAGGAAGGTACCCACCCACCTTTGATTTCCGCGCCTCTCTAGTGCCCCTTCGCCACCTGGTGGTCATATCTGGAATAGACCAGGATTTCTGACCAAAACTCTGAGGAAACAGACCTAGTGTGGGTCCACTTAACAGCAACATTCCAAAGGGTGGCGTTTTCACCCAACTCTACATCCCTCTCCCCAGGGCTTACCTGTACCTGAGGTTCTGAGAAAGGCAGAAATATATTTTGTCTCACTGTGGAATCTTGGATCTGTTACTGCCCTTCTCTGGGCTCAGCTTCCTCATCTATAAAAAAAAAAGGGCAGGAGATTGGGCCTTACTAGCTCTGATATTCTAGGATCTATGTCTAAAGTTCACCAAGTGACCTGTGACTCTGCCTCCTTCCTTAGCTCAGTGGGCAGATGTATATTCAGGAAGGGCTGAAAAGTTGCTGACTTGTTCACTCTCTACCCAAGCGCTTTAATTTATTTTTTTAATCTTTATTTATTTTTGAGACAGAGAGGTAGAGAGACAGAGTGCAAGTAGGGGAGGAACAGAGACAGAGGGAGACACAGAATTTGGAGCAGGCTCCAGGCTCTGAGCTGTCAGCACAGAGCCTGACGTGGGGCTCGAACCCACGAACCACAAGATCATGACCTGAGCTGAAGTCAGACGCTTAACCGACTGAGCCACCCAGGCGCCCCTCTACCCAAGTGCTTTATACATGGAAGATGTTTTATTGGGTTTAGGGCTGCATTAATAGAAGAACTGTATGGTCAGTGAGGGAGGTGATAGTCCTTCTGCCCATGTTTGGAGTCCTGTGCTCCATCTGAGATTAGAATTGTGAATGGGACGTGGAGAAATTGTGACGTATCCATAGAAGAAGGAACAAAATAATGGCTGAGGGGGGACCATAAAGCCACATTTTATGGGGAACAATGGAAGGAGCCAGAATATTGACTCTGTTATAAAAAAAAAAAAAAAAGACTCAAGGGGTATAAGCATCTGCACTCAAATATCTGAAGAGGGAATCTGGGGAAGAGGACTGGGAGAGTTAGGAATTAGGGGCTACTAACTTCGAGGGACAGATGTTTCTACCCCCAAAACTAAGAGAAGCTTTTAGTCTGAGCTAGCTAAAGAACAGAACCACATTTGAATGGTGTCCCTAACTAGTTTCTAACCTTTGGCAAGTTCCTTCATCACGTGAAAATGTATAAAATGGGTATTATATGGAGCATGCGGGACCAATGACAACGGAACGATATAAAACGTTTTTTAAACGCCTAGTGCAGGGGTGTTTGGGTGGCTCAGTTGGTTAAGTGTTTGACTTTTGATTTTGGCTCAGGTCCTGATCTCCCAGTTCATGAGTTTGAGCCCTCGGGTGGGGCTGTTCAGCGTGGAGCCTGCTTGAGATTGTCTCTTTCTCTCCTTCTCTCTCTGTCCCTCCCTCCCTCTCTAAACAAACAAACAAACAAACAAACAAACAAACAAACTTTAAATAAATTGCCCAGTGCAAGGCCTAGCGCCTGGTTAGTGCTCGGTGAGTGTAACTATGGTTAGTAAAATAGAAAGATAGTGAGCTCCCTGTCACTGGACGTGTGAGCAGAGAGGCTCGAGGATACTTGGTAGAAGTGGTGAGGCGTCAAGCAACCGGCAGAGTGTGGCTGAGGACGATAGTGTGGGCTGATAGCTAGCAGCACTGGCTCTTGGGTCACACTGACTAGATATGAATCTCAGCTTTGCTATTGCTATTCCTGAACCCTTCCAAGCCTCAGTCTCCCCATCTGCAAAATAGGGGTAATAGTAGGTCCCACTTCACCTAGTAGTTGGGGGATCAGGGAAGTAAAGCAATCAAAATGTGTGAGCTACTGCTCTGACATTAGTGATCTGATTGGGGTAGTCCCAGGTGACCTTGAAGGTCCTCTTCCAGAATATCTTGGGTGCCCCGGTAGAGCAGGTAAATCCACTATTCTTTTTTTTTTTTTTTTTCAAAAAAATTTTTATTAGTTTTTTTTTTTTTTGAGAGAGAGAGAGAGAGAGAGAGAGAGAGAACAGGGGAGGGGCAGGGAGAGAGGGAGGGAGGGAATCCCAAGCGGGCTCCCTGTGCTGTCAGCACAGAGCCCAATGCAGGGCTTGAACTCATGCACCACCAGATCACAACTTGAGCCGAAATCAAGAGTCGGATGTTCAACCGACTGAGCCACCCGGGCGCCCCCAGTAAATTCACTATTCTAAGACTCCCAGGTGCAGAGGACTGCTTCCATCTGCTCCTTGCCAGCGGCAGTGTAAACAGGGCACTGTCCCTTCCCCTCCCCCACAAGCCAGCCCTTCCTGTGACAGGAAGGTGACTAGAATGGCACCTGAGGAAGCTGTGGGGGCGGGGTACAGGATGGGGTACAGGACAGGCACGGTGGAGCACAGGCTGTCTGGCTTTCTAATCTGCTTATGCACTTTGGTCTCTAGATAAACTCTGAGCTCCGTGAGGGAACCAACGGCCATACAGGGCAAAGAAATTAGCCAATAGTGTGGAAGATCAGAGGTTGCCAACTGGTGGCCCAGAGGCCAAACCTGGCTCACAGGTTTGTTTTGCGGTTGGCATAGTAGCACCGTGGTTCGGGTTTGTTTTTAATTAGCTGTCAACATTAAAAATAAGGGGACTGCATAGAAAATCCAGATTCCTCACTCTGTTAAAAATCAACAGCACTAGCACATTTCTGCACAACATGAGTCAATTGTTGATGAGTAGTGGCCGCCACCTTAAGATAGGACATGTGAGTTCCAGGTCACCAGAGTCCCCATATCTCCCTATTGTGTCACAGCTAGTTTGCTTTACTCACTTATGAAGGCCCCCAAAGTCTCCTGAGTTTGTGATTCCTGGGGTAGAGGCGAGAGCACTTTGCAAATGTATCGGGACAATGGGTGGTCCCACCCTGGTTATGGCACTCATGAGTGCTCCCAACTCCCTTTCCCCATCTGCAAAAGGGGGATGAGGACTTGGATTCCTCCCAGGGCTGATCTGAAGATTAAATAAGAAAAGGTCTGTAAAGTACCTGGAATGTAGTAGGTGCCCAGACAAAAATTCCTCCTGAGTAAACTGTGGTCCGGTCTCACTCAAGAATCTCCCCTGTCTTTGAATGTCACAGTGTTGGGCACAGTGCCAAGCCGCCACCACCCTAGGAGGCTGACATTACTGTTATCCACATTGGTTAGAGGAGCAAGATGAGGCACAGAGCCTCATAAAGCATAAAGCAAGGAGTAAAGGCATCCAGGCATAAAGCAAGCAAATAGAAGAGCTGAGGTAGGTAGCCCCAGCTGTGTGATTCCTAAACCTGTGCTTTTTCTCACTGCCTCACAACCACATGCTGTTTTTTGACTGTGGCCACATCCACAGCCTGGGGTTAAGACTGGATTCTGGGGGCATAACTGTATGGCTCGAATTTGGCCCCACCGCTTACTAGATGCATGACACTGGGCACATTATTTACTTTCTTGGGACTTTCAGTTCTTTATCTGGAGGATAATAAAAGGACTAGCTCTATGTGTGTTAAGAGAGTTTATGCTCATAAAATGCTTAGGGCAGTACCTGGGTACACAGTAAGAGCTCAATAAATGCCAGCTATTATTATCATTAATTGAGCACTGGCTGTGTGCCAGGTACTAAGAGTACAAAGATCAAGGAGAATCTCTGTGAGGCTCAGAGTTGGCTGAGAGATCATAGGTCAGAGTGACATGTGCTGTAAGGAGCCTGGCTGTGAGAGTGAGAGGGGAGTGATGGTTAATTTTATGTGTCAGTTTGTCAGGGCCACCATCCCCAGATACTTGGTCAAATGATTCTGAACATTTCTGCATTCAGAAGGGTATTTTTGGATGAATGTACATTTAGGTCAGTGGACTTTGAGTGAAGCAGATTGCCCTCCATAGGGTGGGTGGGCCTCATCCGCTCAGCTGAAAACTTGAATAGAACAAAAGGCTGACCTCCTCTGAGCAAGAGGGAATTCTGTAGAAGATGGCCTTTGGACTTCATCTGCAACATTGGCTCTCCCTGGTTCTATAACAGCCTGCCTTTGGACTCAAAGTGCAACTTATTTTCTGAATCTCCAGCCTATGGGCCTCCCCCATCAAATTTTGGACTCACCAAGCCTCCACAACTGTGTGAGCCAGTTCCTTGAAATGAATCTCTTTCTGTACATATGCACATCGTGTTGGTTCTATTTGTCTGAAAAACTCTCATACAGGGTTGGGGGGAAAGAATCAATGCCTCTGCCAGAGCAGACATCCTCATCTTGTTTGGCAGTGCTAGCTTGGAGGAGGTGGTCCAAGGGCTTTGTCCCTGTCCCCAGTGAATGTAACAGTTCTTTAATGATTGGGTTGCATTTACTTACAAGGATCCCACAAAGCTGGGAGAGCCAGCACATACAGAGGTTGCAGAATCAGGATTCAAAAAACTACTTAATCAGCAGAATGAAATGTAGGAAGCTGCAAGGAGAAATGTAGCATGGATCGTGGAAAAGTCCTGCCCTTGGTCCAGTTGCGCAGATACAGAATCAGGGGCCGGGGGTGGAAGAGTGCAGCCAGCTTAAAAGCACTAGATGGGTCCAAGATTTAGTGCTTTTAGGCGCCTGGCAGGCTCAGTTGGTAGAGCGTATGACTCTTGATCTTTGGGTCCTGAGTTCAAGCCCCAAGTTGGGTGTGGAGCCTATTTAAAAAAAAAAAAAAAAAAAAAAAAAAAAAAAAGATTAGTGCTTTTAGTTTGACTGCCAGTGAAATATGGGCCAATTCTTTCCTCATTTATGTTAAGAGAAGAAAAGCTGATGTGAGACTGATCAGCCTGGGGAGGCACAGTCCTGGCCTCCAGGTTTCAGAAAAGCAGGATCAGGACATGCATATAGAAAGAAGTTACTAGAAATCGGGGCACCTGGGTGGCTCAGTTGGTTAAGCATCCGACGTCAGCTCAGGTCATGATCTCATAGTCTGTGAGTTCGAGCCCCGTGCCAGGTTCTGTGCTGACAGCTCGGAGCCTGGAGCCTGCTTTGGATTCTGTGTCTCCCTCTCTCTCTGCCCCTCCCCTGCTCATGCTCTCTCTCTGCCTCAAAAATAAATAAAAACATTAAAAAAAAATTTTTTTTTTAAAGAAATTACCAGGGGCTCCTGGGTGGCTCAGTCGGTTAAGCGTCCGACTTCAGCTCAGGTCACGATCTCGCGGTCCGTGAGTTCGAGCCCCGCGTCGGGCTCTGGGCTGATGGCTCAGAGCCTGGAGCCTGCTTCCGATTCTGTGTCTCCCTCTCTCTCTGCCCCTCCCCCGTTCATGCTCTGTCTCTCTCTGTCTCAAAAATAAATAAACGTTAAAAAAAATTTTAAAGAAATTACTAGAAATCAGATTTGGCCCCATTGGGAAAGCATTCAGTGCTGGCTGAACAATGATGGACTGGGTGTCTCAGGGGAACTAGATTTCCCTGTCACCAAGAATGTTCCAGGAGATACCCCTTCTTGGTGGTGTAACCAAGAGAGTGCGGTGAAGAGAAGGAGCATGAGCTTTGGTTGGGACAGACTGAGATTCAAACTAAAGTTGGTGTGGCCTCAGATGAGTCACCCTCTCTGAGTCTCCATTTCCTCTGCTGCCACGGGAGCCCGCAGACCTCGCTGGACCACTTGCGCCACACTGGAAATCCCTGGGTCACCTCTCAAAGCAGCCAGTGAACATAAGCTGTTTGTCAGACTGGCTGTCCCCACTTTCCTTCCCCAAGCCCCAAGCCTGTGCTAACCCGAGAGTGCCCCATGCTGCCCAGCCCTGTTGCCATCCAACCCACGGAAGGGGCAAGGTAGCAAGACTGAGGTGTCAGGACGTATTCAGCTTCGAGTAGCAGAAAAATCCAGCCAACAGTATTTAAACCATAAGGCTTGTTACTGCTCACTTATCCCAGGGATGCTTCAGTGGCTCAGCGATGTGGTCAAGGAACTGGTTTTGGTCTTTCCCCTCCGTCACCCTCAGGGCATCAGTGACATTTTCCTACAGAATCACAGAATGGCTGGGGGTATAACAGTCCCTTGGATTCTCCCAGGGCTGATCTGAAATTAAATAAGAAAATATCTGTAAAGTACCAAGCTTCCCATCCTCACAGGACTACTCCCAAGCAGGAGGAACTTTCCTTCCTTTCCTGTCTCTCTTTTCCTGCAAGAGGCATCTTTCCCAAAGCCCCCAGCCGGTTTCCCCTTACATCTTGCATGACCAACTTGTTCTGGTTTGCCTGGTACTTTTGCGGCTTGTACTGAAATTTGCAAGTCCTGGGAACCCCCTTAGTCCTGGGCGAAACCGACTGGTTGGTCTTCCTACTTACATTTCATTGCAAGTACTAGCTCACATGTCTATCCCTTGACCAATCCCTAGCAAAGGGAATGGAAATACCCCAACTGCTTAAACCAATGAGGATTCGCCTCCTGGGGGGCTGGGTACTTTCCCATTGGAAGTGATTCAGGGTTCTGCGAGGAAGCAGGATCAGCTGTTGGGTGGGCACCGGCCCCACTTGCTTCAATCAGAAATGAGCGGAGTCCCCTCCTAGCCAAGGCTCGGCTCTCCCCCAGCATCATCACTATCATGCTAGATGTGTGTTTGTGACTAAGTGTGAAAGAATTAGGAGCATGACAGGGATGTTGGGGGAGGGAGAGGAGTGGAGGAGAAAGGCCTCAAATACAGGTTTCCGGTGTGGTCATGGGAAACAAGTTTATTTTTATTTTGACCTTCATGTGGCCTAACTAGTGTGCAGTTCTCCAGGCATGATACCCAAAAGGGCAGCTTTCAGGTAAAAATAAGGAAGGTCAGAAAACAGCTGATCTTTCTCCTATGCCGGCCTGTCCTTTGACTGTAACTGTGTAGAGATTCTGGAGGAAGGGTTATCTGAACCAAAGGACAGAGGGGCCGGGCTGAATGCAGGCTAGGGGTCAGCCCTAGCCGTGGCTCCTTGGAGACACTGGGGTCACCCGGCCTCCTCACTCACCTCTTGCATCAGCTACACTCAGGACAGAACTGCTCGGAGTCTGACTTAGGTCTGCCTGACACCAAATCTCATGACTTGTGAGGTTCCAGCCCCAGGGCCAGTCACTTTCTCTTAAAATGTTATCAATTTTTTTAAATGTTTATTTATTTATTTTGAGAGAAAGCAAGAAAGAGAGAGAGAGAGAGAGCGACAGGCAGAGTACGTACTGAGGAGGGGCAGAAGGAGAGAGACAGAGAGAGAGTCCTAATCAGGCTCTGTGCTGTCAGCTCAGAGCCTGATGCGGGGCTCAATCCCACGAACCCTGAGATCATGACCTGAGCTGAAATCAAGAGTCAGACGCTCGACTGACTGAGCCACCCAAGCACTCCATCCTTCTCTTAAAATTTTAAAGATGAAGACTTTGAGTATAATTCATTTGTAAACCTGGAAATGGTGTTCCATTCATTCATTCATTCATTCATTTACTCATTCACTCATTCAAACAAATGTTTATTGAGTATGTATTTTGTGCCAGGCACTATGATGTACCGAGGATCAAACAGTGAATATGACAAATAAGATCCCCATCCTGAAGAAGCTGACGCTCTCGAGGTGCCAGACAGAAAATAAGCAAGAGCTACCATATACACGTCATCATTAGTAAGAAGTATAATTAAAAAAACAAAGCCAGGGGGGCGCCTGGGTGGCTCAGTGGGTTAAGCACCCAACTTCGGCTCAGGTCGTGATTTCGCAGTTTGTGAGTTTGAGCCCCGCATCGGCTCTGTGCTGACAGCTCAGCGCCTGGAGCCTGCTTCAGATTCTGTGTGTCCCTCTTTCTCTGCTCCTCCCCTGCTCATGCTCTGTCTCTTTCTCTGAAAGATAAGTAAACATTAAAAAATTAAAAAACAAACAAACAAACAACAAAGCCAGAGAAGGGGTTGGAGAATGACCAAGTTGATGCGGGGAAAGGTGTCTGCTCTTTTTTTAGATCTGCAAACTACAGCCTGTTAGCAGGCATCTATTTTAGTAAATAAAATTGCATTGGAATACAGCCAAGCTTGCCTACTTACATATCGCCTGTGGCTGCCTTCATGCCACAATGGCAGAGATGAGTAATTGCAACAGAGATGATATGAACTGCAAAGATGAAACCACTATCTGGCCCTTAAAGAGTTTGCCTTCCCAATGAGCTGTCACTTCACACCCACTAGGTTGGCTATCATCAGAAAGATGGACCATCCCAAGCACCAGTCGGATGTGGACAAATAGCAGCCTCATGCTAATGGGAATGTAAAATGGTGCGACCACTTTGGAAAACAGTCGGGCAGTTCCTCAAAACGGCGAACACGGAGTTACCATAGGACCCAGCAATCCTAGCCCGGGGTGTGTGCCCAAGAGAAATGAAAGCCCGTCTCCACACAAAAATCTGTACAAGAATATTCATAGCAGCATTGATCATAATGGAAAAAGGGAGAAACAACTCACATGCTCATCAATGGATGAATGAATAGGTAAAATTTGCCATAGCCATACAATTGAATATTAGCTGACAATAAAAAGAAATGTAACAGTGACACTTGCTACAACATGGGTGAGCTGTGAAAACACTACATCAAATGAAAGATGCCAGCCACAGGGGTGCCTGGGTGGCTCAGTCGGTTAAGTGTCCGGCTGTGGTTCGTGAGTTCGAGCCCTGCGTCGGGCTCCATGCTGACAGCTCAGAGCCTGGAGCCTGCTTTGGATTCTGTGTCTCCCTCTGTCTCTGCCCCTCCCCCGCTCATGCTCTGTTTAGCTGTCTCTCAAAAGCAAACAAACAAAAAGCCACTCATGAAAGAGCACAGATTGTGTGATTCCCCGTGTGTGACATGTGCAGAAGAGGCCATCTATAGAAAGAGACAACGGGTTAGTGATTGTCTCGGGCCAGGGAGGCCAGGGAGTGTTGGCTAAAGGGTACAGGGTTTCTTTGGGGCATAATGAATTGTGGCGTTGATGGTTCTAGAACTCTGTGAATATACTAAAGGTCAATGGATTGCATACTTTCATTGGGTGAATTATTTGGTGTATGAGTTATGTCTCAATAAAGCCATGTTTTAGAAGGTTTATCAAACTTCTGTTCTAGATAGTCAGGGAAGGCCTCTGAGTAGGTGGCTTTTCAGCTTTGTTGGTAATTGGCTCAAAGCTCTCAAACAGTAATAGATGACATTTTACTGAGCATTTATGTACCAGACACTGTGCAAAACATTTTTTTTTTTTTTTGAGAGAGAGAGAGGATGAGAAACAGGGTGTGAACAGGGGAAGGAAAGGGAGGGAGAGAGAGAGAGGGAGAGAGAGAATCCCAAGCAGCTTCCACACTCTCAGTGCAGAGCCCGACGCAGGGCTCCATTTCACACACTGTGAGATCATGACCTGAGCCAAAATCAAGAGTTGGACCCTTAACCAACTGAGCCACCAAGGTGCCCCTGTGCAAAGCATTTTATAATTATCACCTCATTTAATCCCCACAAAAACCTTGTGGCTTAGATACTGACAACCCCACTTAATAGATGAACAAATTGGAACACAGAGAGGTTAGGTGACTTGCCCTAGATCACACAGCTGATGAACGGCAGAACTAGGATTCAATGCTGGCTGTTTCCGACTTCGAGGCTATGTCCACTGAGCTAAAATACTGAGCTATACCTCCTGTCCAGTCTCTGAATTCCTGATGTTTCCCAGATCAGGAAGATGGCCCAATGTAAGATGGAGGAGATGGGAAAGAGCAGAGCCTTAAAGGAAGGTAGGGAAGGACATGCTAGGTGTAGAGGAGAGCAATGAGCATGCTAAAGGGGTGTTTCTGGGCTCAGGGAGGACCCTCACAGGGGGAGCAATATGCTAACATAGTGGTTCCCAAACGTTAGAGAGATAGAAACCGTCTACTGCAAGAAGCGAACGAGAAGCTTATTTAAAATGCAGATTCCTAGGCCTCGCTGCCAGAGATCTGATTTAATGGGTCTAAGTTGGGGGCCAGGAACCCAGTGTTAACAAGCTCCCCGTATAGAATGCAGAGGGTCCAGGGAGCACACTGTGAGGCGTTCAGCACCTTCAAGGTCAGCACAAGACTTCTCTGTGTGCCTCCCCCACCCCATTTTGGCATCCTCCTTTTCCCTCCTCCCTGATATCCCGTATCCCTGGCTCTCATTCTTCTCTCTGAGCCCAGAGACCCCATTGAGCAGGACAGACCTCCCGTTTTTGTTCTTGTTCTTTCCTCCACTTGGTGTGACCGTCCTACCTTCCTTTGCTCTATCTCTCCCAAGAGGCCTCATCACATCTCCCCTTCCTCAGCCTCCTATTCCACAAGGGCCCATCTTTTGGGAGTCTGCTGAAGTGTCCCCTCTTTATGAAATCTTCTCTAACAACATGAACATTTCTTTCCTGCATCTATAAAATGGGGCTGAAGCGCAAACAAGAAAATGTGCACAAAGGGCACTGTAGGCACTCAATAAATTGTGCCTATTATTTTTATACAGTAACATGCCTATTGTGATTCCCATTTTACAGTTGAGGAAAGTGAGGCAAAGAAGGATTAAGAAACTTGTCCAAGACCACCTTGCTAGAAATTGGTGGTACTTGGATTTGAACTGAGGCATCAGACGCTCAGCTTTAATCATCATGTGAGACTGGCTCTCATTGTGATGAGGCTCTACTGAGATAACAGATGCCAGGATTTTGGCACAGGGCCTGGCCTGTGGTAGGTGCTCAATAAATACGGGAGACTGAAGTGAACTGAAAGGCTTCTCCATCCAGGGAGAGGGGGGAGATTACCCAAAGACTTTACTGACCATGACGTCTCATGCTTTTTATTCGACAAGACTCAACATCTTAAGATCTCTGATGAGAACAGGATGTAAAAAAATAATTCAGAAAACAAAATTCAGAATGGTGTCCCACTCAAACCTTGGTGGGTCCAAAGCCTGTCGATCTACTTCACGGAGGGTGATTGTGGTCTTTAACTTTTCAGAACATTAAGGTGGTACAGAGATACTGGGGAAGGAGGAAGGATACATGGCAGTTGATCTGGGTGTTATTTTCCAATCAAGGCTCCATATGGAATGGAGACCCCTCCATCCTGACTCCCAATTCTCTTTCGGCTCAGGTCATTCACCTCATCTACCCTACATTGAACTCCATACAAAACTTAGGTAAACCAGAAAGCCTCCCATTTGTACCTGGGATCTTTCTACAGAGTCAGACAGCTTCCCCTCTGAATCGAATCAATGGGGAATCCTGTGGGTCACATTTCTTCCAACATGGAGGAGCTGTGAAAATATTGGAATAATAAGTGGAATCTCCGGTCTTGTCCCCCTTCACAAAGCTTTTGGTGGCACCGAAGTCAAGAAGACAAGAGGAGGAAGAGAACGCCGAACAATTCTATTGATGGAACCAAAACCCAAGAGCCCAGGATTGGCCCAAATCTCTGGAGAAACAAACAAGACAATTCCAGTTGGGTTACAGGTCACAAAAGATAACCAGAGTCACCACCAAATAAGACTAGGAGGCTTTCCGGAAATGGACCACTTTCTGAAATGCTTGCCGAAACTCTTTGTTAAATGCAGTATATATTATTGGATTGATGAGGGAGTTTAAATAGCCTAGCCAGGTGAAGAAGTCAAAGAGCGCTGGGTGGAGCCAGCAGGAGTCCCGGCAGATGGGAAGGACCAGAGATGCAACGAAGAAGGGCAGCCAGCAGATGATAAAGGCCCCCAGAATGATCCCCAGGGTTTTGGTGGCTTTCCTCTCTCGAGCGGCGTTAATCCTCTTCCGCTCCAGGACACTATCAGCCAGCTTGATTTTCACGTGGTTGAAAAAGAGAGGGGAGCCAGCCGCATGGGAATGCCCCTCATGGAGGCTGGAGCTGAGGGAGCAGAGCGAGGACCCCGCAGAGCCCGTGATGAGATGGGCCGTGGTGAAGCGCTTCCCATAGAGCGAAGGCGGATTCAGGATGCGGTTCCGGGCGGCCACGTAGATGCGGCCATAGAGGACGATGAGCAACACAGAAGGGATGTAGAAGGCCCCACACGTGGAGTAGATGGTGTAGGAGAGCTGAGACGTGTTCACCAGGCAGTCTGACATCTCCTCGTGAGTTTTGGCCTGCCGCCAGAAGAGTGGCGGGATGGAGATACAGATGGAGATGACCCAGACGGTGGCAATCATGGCGGCCGCGCGGCCCGCTGTCCGGCGTTTACTATACTGCAGGGCGTCAGTGATGGCCCAGTACCTGTCCAGGGCAATGGCACAGAGATGCAGGATGGAGGCCGTGCAGCACGTGATATCAGAAGACAGCCAGAGGTCACACAGGATCTGGCCAAAGCTCCAGGTGTGGGTGATGGTATAGGCGATGCTGACGGGCATGACCAAGATGGAGACTAAGAGGTCCGTCATGGCCAAGGAGCCGATGAGATAGTTAGCTGGGGTGTGGAGCTTCCTGGTGAGGAAGATGGTGGTAAGCACAAAGGCGTTGGAAAGGACCGTGGCCAGTGTGATGATGGAAAGGAGCAGAGCAAGAGAGATCTTGAGGGCCCGGAGTGTCCCTGGACCCCAAGTCTCTGGGGTTTCTGTAGCATTCAGGGATCTGTTAGAGGCCTCCTGGAGAAGGTCTTTCAGTGACTGGTTTGGCAGGGACATTCTAGGTGGCTCTCTCTTCCCACAGACTTTGACACCCCCAGCTCCTTTCACAGTTGTCCTGCTTACAGAGGAAGGTCATCCTTCTGTTGCACGCTGGTGGGAACCTTCCATCAGAACAGACCACAGTGATAGGACCTCGAGAAGACTTGACTATTTGAAGAACATTGAGACGACAGCTGGTAGTTAAAGGTCTTTCCTAAATGGGATGAATCCCAAGATGTCTCACTATTCTGAAAGTTTGTCCAGCAAACGGTCAAGCCCAGGGGACATGTGCTGAATTTGTTAGACATTTATCAGAATATCATACACCAGTGTGGGCAATGCTTTGGGACTCTTGCTTTTGGCATTTTGGCTCCTTCCAAAACTTGAGGGATAAATGTGTTTCATGAAAACTTCAGAATTTCCCCCATCCTATTCTGAGAAGAGTCTGGGTTTCAGGTTTCCTCTGGGGAGCTTTTAAAACTTTTAAAAGAAGTACCAACAGATTCAGAAAAGCAGTCCAGTCAATAGCTCACCATTTCCCCAGGTTCATCTTGACACATCATGTGGCACTTAACATCGGTTCCTGTCCCAGTGATCGGTTTGAGCCTGAATAGACAAAACATCCTGATTACGAAGACCTGAAGTGTGCATGAGCTGGGAGAAGGCAAAACACACAGATCACTGTGGGCTCATCGACAGGGGCACATGTTCAGAGCTCTAGGGCTAAAAAAAGAAAAAGAGGAAAGAGGTTTTAGAAGGACAATGTAGACACTTGAGATTAACCGTCAGTTTAAAAGCGTACTGCTTAGTGCTGGCAATGGTGCAGTGACACTGGCATTGTCAGAAGTGTAGGGAGAATACGGGAGAGGGCAATGTGCCCCACCCCCACAATTCCCAGAGGGGACAGAGCTGTTGGAAGCATCACAGGCTTGTTATAAATACATGAAATCAGCTTTGTAAATTATGAATCTGAAAAGTAAACAAAATAACTCCACACACAGGAAAAGAAAAGAAAAGAAAAGAAAAGAAAAGAAAAGAAAAGAAAAGAAAAGAAAAGAAAAGAAATAAGGGTCACCAGGAAAGACACCACATTTTTACAATGTTTTTCTCTAGGAATTGGGGAGGGGGAGGTGACCTTTCTTCTATTCATAAAACTTTTCCAAATTTCCTAGAATGAGCATGCATGATGCTTTTTTTCTTAAATGTTTGTTTATTTTTGAGACAGAGAGAGACAGAGCATGAGGAGGGGAGGGACAGAAAGAAAGGGAGACACAGAATCTGAAGCAGGCTCCAGGCTCCGAGCTGTCAGCACAGAGCCTGGCATGGGGCTCGAACTCATTAACTACGAGATCATGACCTGAGCTGAAGTCAGACGCTCAACCAACTGAGCCACCCAGGCACCCCTGAGCATGCATGATTCTTAAAGCAAACAAAAAAAGCAAAAACAGAAACACCTTTTGGTTAGTGAAGAGGTTAATTGCAAAAAATAAATAAATAAATAAAACCTTAAGCATTTTTTCACAGTGAAAGTTCAAATCCAGAAAATGTAGTCAGCTTTCTAAATGGAAACTGGCAGTTTGGCCACAAAAAACCTTAAAGACTCATTTTCTCCTCTGTGCCCCTCTGGGCTTGAATCTGAGTTTCAGTTTTTAGAGATGTGGGGTTCTTGGAGGTTGGGACCCCGAATCAGTGATCAGGGTGAGAGAAACCAGAGCCCGCTCTGTACAAGGCCCATCTCTGGCATGAGCCCAGCTGAAGTCTGTGGGGCCCGTGGGTAGCCCCTGATATACAGGGTTACCAAGAACAGTACCGGGGCACCTGGGTGGGTCAGTCGGTTGAGCGTCCGACTTCGGCTCAGGTCATGATCTCACAGTCCGTGAGTTCGAGCCCCACGTCGGGCTCTGTGGTGACAGCTCGGAGCCTGGAGCCTGCTTCGGATTCTGTGTCTCCCTCTCTCTCTGCCTCTCCCCTGTATGCACTCTGTCTCTCTCTCTCTCTTTCAAAATAACAAATATTAAAAAAAAATTTTTTTTTAAATATCTTCATAGAGGTGGGGAAACAGTCTCAATTTAAGAAAACCAATCTTAAACCACCTGCTCAAAAACATTCCCAAAGTTTGAAGGGTATTATTATTATGTCTTCCATAGAGCTCTTGCTATGTTCCAGGCATGGAGCTGGCCCTGGGGCCAAGAGTCACCCCTGTGACGTGGGCAGTGTGGCCCCCACCTTACAAATGAGCTGACCACACTCACAGAGGTGACATAACTGCCCAAGGTCACTCAGGTGGAAGTGGAAAAACTGGGTCCAGAGCCACTCTTGAAATTTCCATCCTTCTTCACGCTGCCTTGATCAGGAAGAAAAAGCCTTAAGGGAGTGAAACTGGTTTGGGGCCTCACGATGATAGGTGAAAATGATGGCCTCTCCTGACCCCTCTCGCTCTGTGCTCCACCTCAAAAGCCTCTGGTTTTTCTCCCACTTTGGTTCACATGGAAAATGTGAAGTTGGGTTGGATTCTTTGGAATCTTCTCCTTTCCAGACAGACTCGGTGCAGTCTTTTCTCACGAAAGACTGTATGCTTGCCCCCACAAACCCATGCAGTCACTCCTTGCGTTTCAGGCATTCCAATGACCTCATTCAGTGAAAGGCGTGGGCTCAGAAAAGCCTGGGAGGCTGGTGGGTGACATCTTGGGAAGGACAGGGTGGCTTACCTTGGTTAGGGTTAGGAATTCTGGGCTGGAATTCTGAGGGAAGCCACACGATTCTGAGGCTGCCTCCGTCCTCTCCTGCCTGCTGTCCTTCCCTACCCTAGACAAAGTTGGGGGCATTTCCCATAACCCAGCCACCTTTGGAGACAAAGACCGTAGCTCTATAAACAACTACCTCTCCTATCGCACTGCAAATAATAGATGTGCTTCCAGGAGTGAAACTGGTTAAAACAAATTAAAGCAAATTAAAACAACAGAGAGGGGACACTTGGGTGGCTCAGTTGGTTAAGTGTCTGACTCTTGATTTTGGCTCAGGTCACCATCCCACTGTTTGTGAGTTCAAGCCCTGAGTCAGGTTCTGTGCTGACAGTGCGGAGCCTGCTTGGGATTCTCTCTCTCCCTCTCTCTCTGCCCCTCCCCTGCTTATGCTCTGTCTCTCAAAATAAAGACATAAACTTAAAAAACAAAAAACAAAAACAGTGAGATACCATATTCACCTAGCCAATAAATAGGTAAAACATTTTGAATCGGTCATGTCACGTCATTTGGTGAGGGTGTGGACCAACAGGAATTGTCACCTACCACTAGTAGAGCGTGAAGTGGAGGAACCTCGTTAGCAAACAATCTGATATTATCTCATAAGGCAAAAGATGCAATGATTACCTCACCACCCAGTAATTTACACACAGCAGAGAAACTGTTCTCTGTGTTCACCAGCAGAGAGGAACAAGAATGGTCACGGTGGTGTTGATTAGAACGAACAACTAGAAACCGCCCAACGTCCATCCACAGCAGAGTGGTAGAACGTGGCGTTTTCCTCTGAAAGCACCACGGAGAAGCAAACCTAAGTAAACCAAAGCTGCACGCGTCAAAGTGGGTGCGTCTCATCAACACTTAGTGCCAAAGCCAAAACACGTAAGAAGAAACACACTGTCTAGAGATACAAATATATGTGGCAAAGCCATAAGGAAAGCAAGGAAATATTAAATATAAAATCCAGGATGGTGGTCACCCCTGGAGGGGAGAAAATGCAGGAATATGATGGTGGAGGGTTTTTAAAGGTATCAATGATGTTCTATTTCTTAAGGCGGTGGTAGGTACATAGACGTTTATTATTATTCTTTGAACTGTAGGTATATTTTAGATATACTCTTTTGTAGGGAATGATAGATTTGTAATTTTTCTTAATCAGTTTTGTACATTGTAAAAAAAACAAAAAGAACCCTACTACCAAGAGTAGCACTGATATATTTTGATACATTAATACCTGTTGATACATTTGAATCCAGAAGTTCTGGGTTCTGGTCCCAGCTCTGCCACCCACCAGCAGGTAACCAAGGGCAAGTCACGACTTCCCTTTGACCCTCAATTTCTTCCTTGGTAAAATGGGAACATAAGCATGGCTATGCTGCCCCAAAGGGTGTTTAGTACTTCCAATAAGATCATGTACATGACGTGCATTAAATTGTGGAGACCTGAACAAATGTAATGAGGGTGACAAAGATGACAGGCAATGGCTAAAAGCATACATTTAAGTCAGGCAGGATCGGGTTCCAATTCCTGTTGTCCATTTTCTTGCTATGGCCACTGGACAAGTCACTTAAGCTCTCTGGGCCTGCACAGCCTCAGTGATGGAGATGATAATCCATTCCTCAAAGGAGCTTGGGGAGAACTGATAAGATCATGGATCCAAATGCCCGACATAGTGAATGACGAGTTCTCTGGTTTCTCTAGGATGTGTCCGAGTACATTCAGGTCTGCAGGCAACAAGGTGTCTTCTGTCCACTGTCCAACGAGTCACCAATATCCATTTTGGTGAGTGATGTCTGCCATTGTCGGAAATACCAGCCACACTAGGGAGCTTCTCCCCTGCCCACCCCCGAGAGCCATCATGGCAGCAGCGAGGACTCCCCTCAGCCCAGTAGCATCTCCCCAAAATCAAGTTACACAGACCCCAGCTACACCATCCACCCCCAGCTCTAATGTCTCTGCTGCGAGATGGGGGTGGGGGGGTGGGGGGTGGCGGGGGCAGTGGTGGAAACCAGAGTCTCATTCTCAACTTGCTCCACAGAGCACCTCTACCCACAGCTGATTGGACCAGGGTGACATGTGACCCCAAATGGACCAACCAGATTCTCTCCTGGGAATTCAGCAAAGAGACCGTGAGCAGGTTAATGGATTGATGATGGAAGGGGAACAAACTTCAAGCTAAGGATCCTGAGGCTGATGTCTGGCCACTGTCATGACTGAGGCCAAGGCAGGTTTGGGGGCCGCAGAAAAGCGGTGGTAAATAAGAGGTCTGCAGAGAGAGGCAGAAGGGAGGGAACAGAGAAAGGAGAACCACCTACCTCAAGAGAGGAGGAGAAAGGAAGCTTCCAGACCCAATGGCACTCCTTCCTATTCTTGGATGTCCATGAGTGACCTCCGTACCCAGGAAACCTCGTTTGTACCAGCTCATGCTTTTCCTAGTTGAGCCAGTTCAAATGGACTGAGAAACAGTCCAACAGGCCCCCAGCAGGATTTCTGGGTTCCTTCCTCTCCAAACAATCCCAACTGTGAGATGGAGGCAAGTCATTTCACCTCCTGGGATTTCTTCTTCATCTGTAAATTGGGGTAATAGCACCTTTCTCCCAGAACTGCTCTGTGGATTCAGTGGGAAGGGTACAAGCCCAGACAGTGGCTGGTCCCCAGCAGGGCCTCTTTGGAGCCGTCTTAACAAGGGTTTCCTACCCAGGGCTCATTCGGTTTGCAGAAGATCAGTCACCTCCCCTTTCTGAAGGATCTTTATCTTAACGGAGTCATAAAAACTTGCCAGAAACCAAGAGGATATGTGGGTTTAATGTAGCCTCAGAAGCCAGGCTCATCCTTTTGTAAGGAAAAACAAAACAAAACAAAACAGGGTTCTGTGATAAAGATTTGTTGCAGTAGGAAAAATACCCCCCAGAGAAATTGTTGTCTGATCTTTCTCTAAAAGCCGTGCGGTATGGCTGCATGAGCCCTGGATGGGGAAATCATTCTCCACAAATCTGAAGAGTGCTTTACATTTTATTTTTTTTTTAATGTTTATTTATTTTTGAGAGAGAGAGAAACACAGAATCTGAGGCAGGCTCCCGGCTCTGAGCTGTCAGCACAGAGCCCAATGCTGGGCTCGAGCCCATGAAACGTGAGATCATGACCTGAACCGAAGTCGGACACTTGATCGACTGACCCACCCAGGCGCCCTAGAGTGCTTTGTATTTTACAAAGCGCATCCACATTTGTTATATCGTCTCCTTCTCTCTATGGCATGGGACCTCCCTCAGCCTCAGTTTCCTTCCCTGTAAAATCACAGTATCAATTTTACCTCCTGGGGGGCATCAGGAGCATGAAATAATGTATGTGGGTAAGACTAGAGAAGTGTTAACAGGGGTATGTATGTGCGTGTGTATCTGTCTATCTACAGCTGAGTGCAAGTTTTGACTTCTAATTAGTATCTTGAGCGAGTCAATCTTTCACCCATTTCTCTAATTATAAAATCTGGAAAATGTAGAAGATAAAACATAGCTAAACTGCTGACCAAAAACCTCCACTCCCAGCTCTAGAACTAACAAAAACATGCATGTACATCCGCCTAAACTCTTGTGTAAGAATTGTTCACATAGGCACTATTTAACAGCCATAAACTGAAAACTACCCAGACAGATATCAGCGGAAGAAGGGACAAATGACTGTGGCATATCCATCCAGCAGAATATCACACATCAGTGAGAAGGAATGCCAACTGTCCCCTACACACAACCATACAGAAGAAGCTTCTTTTGCTCAACACTGTGATACCACATGTGATTCAAATTTCATAAAGTTCAAGAACAGGCAAAACAGACCTACACGGATGGAAGTCATGTGAGAGTGTTGCCCTTGAGGCAAGGGGATGCAGTGACTGGGAGGGAGCACGAGAGGGCTTCTGGGTGAATGAAGGTCATGTTCTATTTCTCCAGCTGGGTGTGTTCATCTTTGAAAGTTCATCAGGCTGTACACGTGTGTTTGGGGCACTTTTGTTTTTGTAAAACATTTACCCCAAAAAAGTAGTGGTTAAGTGCCTAAGTGCCTAAGAACCTTAGCCACCAGTTCTACGGGTCAAAAGGAGACCCTGGGCTGGTCACTTAACTTCTCTGAATGGGGACAAGGGGCGCCTGGCTGGCTCCATCGGTGGAGTGTGCAACTCTTGATCTCGGGGTTGGGTACAGAGCGCTATGCTGGGTATAGGGATTACTTAAGAATAAAATCTTTTTTTTTTTTTTTAATTTTTTTTTTCAACGTTTATTTATTTTTGGGACAGAGAGAGACAGAGCATGAACGGGGGAGGGAGAGAGAGAGAGGGAGACACAGAATCGGAAACAGGCTCCAGGCTCCGAGCCATCAGCCCAGAGCCCGACGCGGGGCTCGAACTCACGGACCGCGAGATCGTGACCTGGCTGAAGTCGGACGCTTAACCGACTGCGCCACCCAGGCGCCCCAAGAATAAAATCTTTTAAAGGAAAGAAGGGAGGGAGAAAGGAAGAAAGAAAATGGGGATAATAACAATACGAACTTCAAACTGCTGTTATGTATTAGTGAGCCGAACAGAAAGCCCAGACATATAGTAAATGCTCCATCAATTACAGTTAGTTATAATTAACAGTCCCTCTCCGGCAAACGTGATTTAAATTTTTTTAAATGTTTATTTATTTTTGACAGAGAGAGAGACAGAGTATGAGTAGGGGAGGGGCAGAGAGAGAGGGAGACACAGAATTCGAAACAGGCTCCAGGCTCTGAGCTGTTAGCACAGAGCCCGACACGGGGCTCGAACTCATGGACTGCGAGATCATGACCTGAGCCAAAGTCAGACACTCAACTGACTGAGACACCCAGGTGCCCCACTGGCAAACATGATTTAGAAGGAACATTTTAATTATTTTTTTTAAATTGTAAATGTTTATTCATTTGAGAGAGACAGAGCATGAGTGGGGAAGGGGTAGAGGGAGAGAGGGACACAGAATCTGAAGCAGGCTCCAGGCAGGCTCGGAGCTTTCAGCACAGAGCTCGACGTGGGGCTCAAACTCACAGACCTGAGAGATCATGACCTGAGTCAAGGTTGGATGCTTAACCAACTGAGCCACCCAGGCACCCTAGAAGGAACATTTTAAATGATGCAATCCAATCTAATCAGCTGAGATTGCTGATGCCCAGAGAGGCAGGTACCTTGTCCAGGACCACATAGCGAGGGTTGGCACCCCTCGCAGCTCAGCTCAGTGTTTCTACTACCCTGTGCTGCCTCCACCTTCCCCTGTCAAAAGGAGGGGTATATTTCCTTGTCCCTCAAGTCCGAATTCAGCATGGACTAGCTATAGTCAACAGCATGAGGCAGAAATGACAATGAGCCAGTTTCAGATTTAGTCTTGAAGAGGCTGTGCATGTTGCCACTTGCACTCTGCCATTGCCATGAGAACATGTACGGGCAAGCCCACTGGTCCCGAGAGGAGGCGAAGACACATGAAGCAAAGCCACTTCAGCCAACTGCCCCAGCCAAAGCCAGCCTAGAACAGAGCCCCTCAACTGACCAACAGATGTATGTGTGAGCCCAGCTAAACCAGTAGAAATGCCCAGCCAATTTCAGATTAAATCAGCCAATCTCCTGATGCATGACTCGTAGTAATAAATGTCCTTTTAATCCACTCAGTTTGGGGATGGTTTGTTACACAGCAATAGCTGACTGATATAGTCCCCTCATTTGCTGAATAACCAAATTCTAATGCATAAACCTAACTCTGCCTTGGCTCTTTTCTCCCTTCTCTGCCCTTGCCACCACTCTCCTGTTTCAGGCCACCATCTTCTTTGGCTTAAATGGTCTCCCTGCTGCCACTGCTGGCCTCTCTCTATTCGCTTACCATATCACATCCAGAATCTTCCTTTTAACTAAAAGTCTGACCATGTCACTCTTTTACAATCGTCTAGTGGCTCCCAAGACACCTGGGATTCAGTCCCAGCTTCACAGCTTGGTCTTTATGAATTGGTCTTTATTTATATTTCCAGCATCATCTCCTGACCCAGCTGGCTGTGACCTTTGTACTCTGGTGGCACAGATTTGGTAGTTTTCATGGCACAGGGTGCCCAGTGCTGTTTCCTGCTCTGAACCTCTGTCCCTGTTGTGTCCTCTGCCTGGAAAGTATCCCCTCTGGTTGCCTAACCCAAATCACACTTCAGGACTAAGCTCTGGTGTCTCCCCAGGAGGCCTTCCCTAACCTCCCCCCAGCCCAGCTTGGGTTAGATACCCTGCTTCTGGTTGACCACCACACAGTGCTTACCATGCTGGACTGTCTCCATCACCGGACCTTGAGTGCAGGGACCATGTCTTATTTAACCCCTACAGCCCTGACACCTGACCCAGAGCAAGAGATCAATACCTGTTTATGAAAGTCTCCCTGAACTGGTGAGGAATGGACTCTGCGAACAGAGCCTGGCTTGAGAGGTGGGAGCCCTGAGCTTTTGCTTGGCTCTGTCATGAACTCTCTGTGGCCTCAGATAAGTGAGTCCCTGCTCTGGGCCTCAGTTTCTCCATCTTGAAAATGCGAGGGTTGGACCAGATCAGAGATTCTCTGGCTGTGCATTAGAATCTCCTAGGGGAGCTTTAAAAACATACAAATACTGTTAAAAAATATATACAAATGTCCAGTCCTTACCCCACCTAGAGCCCAGGCACTGTAATTTTTTCAAGCTCCCTGAATGTTTCGAGGAGATTGAGAACCTCTGGCCTGGGTGATCACTGGTTATCTTTAAAAAGTCCAAGGCAGGGGCGCCTGGGTGGCGCAGTCGGTTAAGCGTCCGAATTCAGCCAGGTCACGATCTCGCGGTCCGTGAGTTCGAGCCCCGCGTCGGGCTCTGGGCTGATGGCTTGGAGCCTGGAGCCTGTTTCCGATTCTGTGTCTCCCTCTCTCTCTGCCCCTCCCCCGTTCATGCTCTGTCTCTCTCTGTCCCAAAAATAAATAAAAATAAAATAAACGTTGGAAAAAAAAAAGTCCAAGGCAGGTGAAGCCTGTTTTCCAGGCCTTTGCAATAGCCAGGGAAGTATGAGAACTCAGCCTCTTCCTACTTTCAACTTGACACTGGGTTATTACCAGCTTTCAGCAGGGAAGGGGCCACCTTGGAAGACTAAGTGTGTTACATAAAGGCTCTTGCCTTTGTGGTTGGTTGACAACTCACTAGATTCTCCCATGCTTGTGCGAAAGTGGGCAAATGGGGTTTTAAACTCTCATCATCTGCCTCTAACTACCCCTTGGGGCAGAGTTAGTATGCCCATTTTACAGATGAGAAAACTGAGGTCTAGAGAAGTGAAAATGACTGGCCTAAGGCCACACAGGTAGTATGTGACACAGCTGGGATTGAGAGCCAGTGCTGAGAAACTCTAGAATAGCCAATCCTGGCCACACATGGCCACTGAGTGCTTTAAAGGTGGCCACTGAGATGTGCTGTAGTGTAAAACACACTGAGTGTCATTTTCCTTTTCTTTTTTTAATGTTTATTGACTTATTTTGAGAGAGACAGAGAGAGAGAAAGAGGGAGAGATAGAGAGAATGAATCCCAAGCAGGCTCCACGCTGTCAGCACAGAACCCTATATGGGCTCTCAACAAACTCTGAGATCATGACCTGAGCCAAAATCAAGAGCTGGTCACTTAACCTATTGAGCCACCCAGGCACCCAAAACACACTGAGTTTCAAAGAGTTAGTTAAAAAAAAGAATAAAATATCTCACTAACAATTTTTTATATCAGTTGCATGATAATATTTTAGACCTATTGAGTAAATAAAATATGATTGAAATTAATTTCACTTTTTTCTTCTTTTAACACAGCTACCTCTAAATTTTCTAAATCTAAAATGAGGGGCGCCTGGTGGCTCAGTCGGTTAAGCGTCCGACTGCAACTCAGGTCACGATCTCACAGTCCATGAGTTCGAGCCCCGTGTTGGGCTCTGGGCTGATGGCTCAGAGCCTGGAGCCTGCTTCCCATTCTGTGTCTCCCTCTCTCTCT
>NW_024412388.1:17273152-17278904 GCF_014898765.1 Herpailurus yagouaroundi
AATAAGGGGCGCCTGGGTGGCGCAGTCGGTTAAGCGTCCGACTTCAGCCAGGTCACGATCTCGCAGTCCGTGAGTTCGAGCCACGCGTCGGGCTCTGGGCTGATGGCTCAGAGCCTGGAGCCTGTTTCTGATTCTGTGTCTCCCTCTCTCTCTGCCCCTCCCCCGTTCATGCTCTGTCTCTCTCTGTCCCAAAAATAAATAAATAAATAAATAAACGTTGAAAAAAAATTAAAAAAAAAATTTAAAAAAAAATCTAAAATGAACTTTGTGGCTTTCTTTTTTTTTTAAAATATAATATATTGTCAAGTTGGCTAACATACAATGTATACAGTGTGCTCTTGGTTTTGGGGGTTAGGATCCCGTGATTCATCGCTTACATACAACACCCTGTGCTCATCCCAGCAGGTGCCCTCCTCCATGCCCATCACCCATTTCCCCCGCCCCCTACACCCCCCATCAACCCTCAGTTTGTTCTCTGTATTTAAGAGTCTCTTATGGTTTGCCTCCCTACCTCTATTTTTCCCCTTCCCTTCCTCAATGGTCTTCTGTTAAGTTTCTCAAGTTCCACATATAAATGAAAACATATGATATCTGTCTTTCTCTGACTTATTTCACTTAGCATAATACCCTCCAATTCCATCCACGTTGCTGCAAATGGCAGGATTTCATGCTTTCTCATTGCCAAGTAGTATTGCATTTTTATGGAAGAGCCTAAATGTCCATCCACTGATGAATGGATAAAGAAGATGTGGTTTATATATACAATCTGGCTTGCTTTCTATTTCTATTGGCTGGCAGTGCTCTAGAACCAGGAGTTCTCAACAGGGGTGATATCGCCCCCTAGGGGTCATTTCGGATCTCGGTCCTCTGGGAACTCCGCACAATCCAGGGGCAGGGTTGGGGCGGAACAGGGGGCTGTGGGGGCGGGGGCGAGCCGGTAGTAGTAGTAAAGTGATGGCCAGTGTTATCAAGAGCTTGTTTTATGCCAGGCACTGTTTTAAGCACTTCTCCTTTATCAACTCATTTAAGGCCGACCACAACCTCTGAAGTCAGTCTTACTGGTATTATTCCCATTTCCCAGGGCAGAGAACTGCGGCTCCGAGACATGGCTGGTCTGAGACTGCAGATCTAGGATAGGAGTCCAGCTTGCTGTCTCCATGCTCCCCCGCTCAGGAAAGGTGAACGAGTCAGTTCCACTCCCTCCTTCGTTGCACAATCACACCCCTCACACACACACACACCTGCACACACTCACAAACTCTTTGTTGGGGACGTGTTCTATGCCAGGCTCCATCACTCCCACCTGAATGAGCTCTGCCATCAGCCCTCAGCATGTACCTCTCCGCCTGCCTTCGCAGCACAGATCAGAGAGAGGGCAGAAACAGCCACTGCAGCACATCTCATGCTGGAAGGAGCACACGCACTCCCTGGGGACCGTATGGAAAGTGCAGGCCCTGACTCCATGGGACCAGAGCGGGACCTGAGATTCGGCATTTCTGACAAGGCGGTGCTGTTGCTTCCTGCACCACAATGAGTTGTGCAAGGGATGAGAGCGACGTCAGCTCTAGGGTTTACGAAGGATCTGAGCGTCAGAGCGGGAAAGACTCGGGAATCCTCTAGTCCAACTCCCTCATGGTGCTGACAGGGAGAGAGGCCCAGAGAGGGTAAGACACTTGCCCAAGGGCACACAGTGAGTCACAGGCAGAGATCAAGTCTTCAGATTCCCGTCAGAGCTCCTTCCTTCCGTTGCCTCCCATTTGCAGCAGGAACTTGAGACTCAGGACAGAAGTATCTAGTGACTCTCGTGGCCATTTCACACCATATGCTTTTGACATCCTCAAATCTCCCAGTCATCTCAATCTGAGTTTCCATACTAGGGGAGTAATTCTCCGAGCAGACTGGCGGGGCAGACCACTCTCTACCAGAAACCTTTAGGGCTGCACCCCAGGGTCCTGGAGCTCAACCTGCCACTCCCCCATGCTGCACATCTGGGTCCCCAGAGAACACCTGAGCTGATGGAGTGAAACCATTTTCAGGACAAACGAGAGGCTGTCTTCTCCAGACTGGATAAACAAGATATGAACAACAGGAATTCAGTTCCTAGAAATCAAACACTGAATTTGTTAGTGCTTACAGGATCCAAACCTGCTATTCACCATCTGTTCGCCCTGCTGGGAGGCACAATACAGCTTGTGTTGGGAGCACAAGCTTCAGAGTCAGGTAGACTGGATTTGCTCCCCAGCTCTGCCACTTACTAGCTCTGTGATTTTGGGCAAGTTTTTCTGAGCCTGTTTCCTCATCCATTTAATAGCTATCTATTTAAGGCCCGCCACGTGTTGGCATAAGCAACATATGTGGACCCTGGGAAGACTTGCGGTGGCCCCAGGAACACCCTCCTGGAGCCCGGGTCCACAGACATGATGGAGATGACATCGGAGCATGAAGGGAGCCGCGGGGAAAGTAGGAGGGACAGATAACCTGCCACAACTCTGAGAGCCCCTCTGAAAGTGGCTATGGAGCTGAGCACTGGAGGACAGATGCAATCAGCAAGTGACACCTGCTCCACAGGACTGAGAGAACCTTGCCCTCCCTGCATCCTGACTCCTTTTTATTCACGTCCTGTTGCTTTCCCACCCAGAATCCAGCCCTTCCTCTCCTCCTCTTATTCACCTGCACTCAGCAGAACGCCCCATCTCTGCATGGCTGGGAACCTCTTCCTGCAAAAACACTGTGGTTCTCACTCTTCTGAGCCTTTGTCCAGGCTATTCCCTCTACCTGGAATGCCCTTCCTCCCATCTCCTCTGCGCTCTCTGGAGATTTCTCTGGACCCAAGAGATGGAACTGGTCACTCCCTCCTCCCCACCCCACTGGGCTCACTTGCTGACTGCCTGTCTCCCTGCAGGACTTGAGTTCAGGAAGGGGGTGAGTGGTATACATGTGTCAGGAAGCCCAGTGCCCTCTGTGTGGGGTACCCCTCATCTACTCATCAACTGCACCTTCACTCTCGGGATAAAATTCAACACTTTCCTTTTGCTGAAACTTGTCCACTCCTTCCACCACTCATGGGAGTTTGGGAGGTCCCAAACTCAATACAGCCACCTTCTTTCTCATCCACACCAGCCCCTTCTGTTTCCTCCTTGGTAGCCGTTATGCTGTTCCCCCAGCACTTGGCATCCTCCTTCTCCCTTCTCTTCCCTCATACTCCCCTTTCAAGTATGAGCCCTTTGAGGCTAAGAAAGGTAATGCAATCAGCTCAAGGCCACACAGTGCTTAAGTGGCCAGACCCAGGATCTTGCTCTGAGCAGCCCAGACTTCCTCCCTCGCCTCACCTCTTACTCTCCTACAGGTCCTGTCTCCCCCCACACATTTGGAGCCACTTGCTTCAGGCTGATTGCCCTCTGCATGGAAGAGCACTCTTGCCTTCATGCATGCCTAATGTAATCTGCTCTCTGTTCTCTGAGGCCCTTCTCAAAAGCCGCTTCCTCCAGGAAGCCTTTTCTGATGAAGCAGAAGCAAAATCTCCCTCCTTTAAACCCTCTCCTGACTCCAGGTTTGTCTGTGCCTCTCACTCCTGGGCTAGAAGCCCCTTGAAGGGCTACCTATTCCCTCCGCACTCCAGTGACTGTGGCACAGTAGGCTTGCAATCAATACAAAACTCCTTCGTGAGGCCCACCTGAGCCCTGGAGAAATCACAGCAGCCCCTCTCTGCAGTCTGAAACTCTCCAACGGCTCCCATCTCAGAACAAAATCCGAAATCCTCACCGTGGCCTACAAGGCCCTATGTTGCCTGCCCCCCAAGCCACCTCTCTGACTTCATCTCTTACCGGCTGCCCGCCCCACACTTAAGTATCACCTCTTCGGCAAAGCTTTGACCAGCCAATATCAAGTAGTTCTCCTCCTCTGTCACATCACCCTGCTTGATGCTCATTTTAGCACTTGAACCTATCTGGCATTTTCTGCTCATCTGTTACTTGTCTCCCCCCTCCACCCCCACCAACTCCCAAAACATACCTTCTGTCTAGCTCATCGCTATGTCCCCAGGGTCTAGAACACTGTGAGGCTGATAAGACCTAAATGGGTCTACAGCCTGAGGAGAGATCTGAGCTGGAGACAAACTTTTATGAGTCACATGCACAGAGGTGGTAACTAAAGCCAATGGGGTGGATGAGATCACCCAGGGAGAGTGTCTAGTATGAGCAGAGTAGAGGGCCTGGGGGAGCAGAGCAGCTAATGGCTGTAGAAAGGAAGATAAACCTGCAAAAACAAGAGACGGAGAAGGGCAAGTATGACAGTGTTAAATTGCAGGAGCCAGAAGAGAGGGTGTCCAGAGTAAAGGTGCAGTCGGCAGGGTCATCTGCTGCTGAGAAAGTTAAAGACTGAACGGCGTCTGCAGAATTCAGCTTGCTGGAGGATACTCGTGACCTTGGCAGACCCCTGCCCCTCTGTGTGCCTCAGACAGGAGCTATCTGCAATGAGAGGGACCTCTCAGGTCCCAGGAACTCCCAGCTCTGAGGATCTGTATTTCTGCTTATAGTCACATCACTTCATGAAGAACTGACATCCATCTGGGGCCTTGGGGAAAAGGGACCACCCTGTAAATTTACCCTCATTATTTACCCGTCATGTAACTGACAAACTCTAAGAAAGCACGCTGTATTTCCAGGCCTGTACTAGGCACCATGGGGAGGAGAGGAGGCCCTGTGCCCTGCCCAGTCATGTCCAGCTGGCCAGCCCCTCCCTCCTATGTCACCCTCTAGCCGGCATCCTAGCTGGATACCAGTTTTCTCTCCACTTGCTGGACAGGACCAAAGGCTGGAGAAGGCCCAGCTGCTCAAGAGGCCTTGCTTGCTGCTGTTGGTAAAGCGTCCCTCCATGTCGTTGTGAGGAAGGCTGAGACCCCGGCCAGTGGCTGTGCAGTCCAGAGGGCAGCACAGACTGGTGATGTGTGCTCAATTAGAAAATACTGGAGGCTGATTCCAAGGAAGAGACTGAGAGATGACTTTGACCAGAGCAATTATTGCCACTAATGACTGAGCTGTTGCTTGTGGCCAGATACTGTGCTGAGCAAAGACCACATTTGATTTGCACGGCAAGCCTGGAAGGCTGCATTCTTAACCCATTTCACATGGGAGAAAACCGCGGCTCAGAGAGGTTCAGGGCTTCCCCAAGGTCAGGCAGCTAGTAAAAAAACCAAGCCAGATTTGCGAATACAGACAATCTGATGGAGAGCACCTGCTCTTAACTTCGACCTTCCCCAGAGCTGGTGAGGCAGGAGACTTTAGTCTTATATCCTCTTCCAAGCAATGCGACCTTGGGCAAGATTTATTCTCCACTCTCCCCATCTGCAGCAAAGCAGATTTCTTTGCGCCCTTCCAGTTCCGACATTACATGATTAGCTAGGATTTGTATAGAACTTTACAGTTTATAAAAAGGCATCCTTATAGCATCTCATTTATTCCCACGGATCCTGCAGGGTGGGAGAAGATGCGCAGATGTGCAAACTTAAGTTCGAAGAGAGGCAGTGACCTGCCCAAGGTCACAAAGCAAGTCAGGGCCTGCCGGGCTTCGGGTCTGGAAACCGAGGCTCCACACTGGACGCTCGCTCATTCAACTCCCCCTCCAGAAAGAACCGGCCCCGCGCTGCGTCGCACGCCGCCCTGGCCGGCAGGGGGCAGCGCCCGGCTTCCCTCCGCCTCCCGGGGCCACGCGGGGGCGTCGCAGCCCCCCGACCCCGGGGCGCGCCCCCCGCCCC
>NW_024412388.1:17283904-17302055 GCF_014898765.1 Herpailurus yagouaroundi
CCGCAGGCTCTGCCCCTTCCAGTCCCGGCCCGGCAGGGAGCTCCGAGCCCCCGCCGCCACCCCCGGCCCAGCCGCAGGGGTGGGTGGGCGCCGGCCCCGCCCCTGACTCCCCGCGCCGCACCTGTAGGAGAGCGGGCGGACTGGGTCCTCAGTGGCGGGTGGGAGGTGGGCCACGCCCAGAGACCCCCAGCCGTACCTCTCTTGCGCCTTCATCCCTGGTGGGATTTTTTTTTTTTTCTTCATTTAACAGTTAGTGATCTGTGTGTCAGGCATGTTCTAGGCACGGGGGACATAGTGCACAAAACAGATGTGGGCCCAATGGAGCTTACATGCATGTAATAAGTAAAACATATTAAAATGTTTGTAGAATAAACGGCACGGCAGAAAATAAAGCAGGCGAGAGAGAGAGATGAGGTCGCTTCGCTGGGAGAGTGGCATCTGAGCAGAGGCAGGAGGCAGGAGTGGACCCTGCAGAAATGTGGGGAACCGGCCTTCCCAGGCAGCGACCGACCCGAGGCAAGGACCTCTGGAGGGACTAAAGGAATCGCAGTTGAGGTCGGAGAGGCAGGGGCCGCTCCCGCCTCCAGTGCTGAGATGAATCCGCCCGGCGCCAGACAACCAAGGAGAACTGTCCACTGAAGAAGCACAGCCTGGACACGTCTCCTGTCCCGCTTTCACACGGCCCGGCTGGAGCTGACCTTCCAAATCTTCTGGGCTTTTTCGTATTTTGAAGCCTTGTTATTAGGTAATCCATCCACCATTAGGATTGTCATGTCTTCTTGAATTGACCCTTTTATTATGATGAATGACCTCTGTCCTTGGCAACAGTTTTTGTCCCCAAGTCTCCTTAGGGGGGGTATAGGGAGCGGTCAGCAGTGCTGCCTCTGGGTTATTTGCAGCCCACACAAGCGTTCGACATCTGGCCCATCGAACCATCAGCAGTTCCTCCGGACTTTCTAGTGTCCTTCTCTGTCCTCCTGTCTCCACACCTGGCCCTCCCCTGCTTTGTCCACACCTCACCCTCCTGGTTTACCATTTGACCATTGGCCAGGGACCTCCATCTCTCTCAATCTCTCTCTTTTTTGGAAGGCTGTGATCAATGATCGTTAATAATGCAAAAGTTCTTTTTGTCTTAGTGCAGATCCCAGGCAAGTAAATCACTGGCAGATAGAAGTTATCGGCAGCCACACCTCAGACTCCCTTTACTCTACTCAGGTCCTGGGCTCTTTTCCCAAATAGAAAATAGGAAGAAGGAACAATGCCAAATGTAGGCATTTCCCAAAATAGGTGCTGCTGCTGCTGCTGCTGCTGCTGCCCCAAGTCAAAGCGTCCTAGAAGAGGAAGGGGTCCTGTCTACACAGCAGAAATAACTGGGCTGCCTCCAGGGTCCCAGCCTGAGGTCCTACAGTCGGGAAATCCACACGGAGTAAATACACCTGGTGAGGGTCCTCAATGAAAAGCCCCCGGCAGCCCCAGAAGTTGCCCTGACCAGGGATGAGACCCAGAGGGAAGAGAGACAGGCAAATCTTGTGGGACATCTCAGCATGCTCTAACAAACCGACAGCATTTAACAACAAAAGCAGCCTAATGGTAAATGACTTTGGAAAGTTGGTTTAAGGAAAAGGCTGGGTTGGGGCGCCTGCGTGGCTCAGTCGATCAGGCATCCCACTTCGGCTTGGCTCATGATCTCACGGTTCTTGAGTTCGAGCCCCTTATTGGGCTCTGTGCTAATGGCTGGGAGCCTGGAACCTGCTTCAGATTCTGTGTCTCCCTCTCTCTGCCCCTCCTCCACTTGCTCTCTGTCTCTCTCTCTCTCAAAAATAAATAAACATAAATTATTTTTTTTTAATTTTTTAAAAAAGGAGAAGGCTGGGTCTATTGGGGAGAGTTCCCTTCAGCCTCTCAGCCCTCACCCTGGGCCAGCGGATGTGTTAAGTAAACTCAATCTCCACTCTCAGGAAGCTTACAGTCCAGGAGAGAAAACCCACATGCCGTTATACACAGCACTGTATGGGAGAAGGGGGAGGCTGGAGGGGGAAGGGCAACCCCTGCAGTGAGCCTGAAGGGTGAGCAGCAGGCATCTGAACAAAGAAGGGGGAAGGAGAGCAGAGAAGTTTCCTGGTGGGAAGAACAGCGCTTGTAAAGGCATAGACTCTACGAAAAGAATTTGGTTAGGGAAACTGCACGTCAGTAGGTATTGCTAGAGTTGGAAGTGGTCAGGATGAGACTGGAGGGGCAGGAAGGAGACAGCTCTTGAAGAGCTTTGAATGGTAGGTGAAGGGCCCCAGGCTCTATCCTGAGAGCCACGGGAGCCAGGGAAGGGCTGAGTCAGGGAGTGGCATGGTTGGACAGCGGCAGACTGGCAGCCTCTGCGACCCTGAATTCTGATACCCAGATGGGCATCATCAACAACTCTGTCACAGTCCCCATCCCTGCTCCTGCGTTGAGAAAACCTGCGGCAATTCCGTGAACAGCTTCCTGCCCCCTGCAAACCGTTGGCCATGCTGCACTAGAGAGGGCTTTCCGAAACACGTGGATTCCTTGTGGACACCTCAAGCACCTCCCACCCCCCCCCCAAGACTCCCAGTCCTGACATTCTGAGCTCTTCCCAGTCTGTTCCCAGTCTGTCTGTCCTGCCTTCTGTAACCTGCCTCATGCTTTTTCCTTCCACATGCAGAGTTTTGATCCTCATTTCCGTGGGTCAGAATCCCTCTTGTTTCCAGAATTTTTCATACCTCCTTGACTTACCATGACTCATCCCCTCAAGCCCCAGCTCTGAAACGTCTTCTCTGCAGAGTCCCTCCCATTCTTCTTCTTCTTCCTCTTTTTTAATGTTTATTTTTGAAAGAGAGAGAGAGAGAACAAGCAGGGGAGGGGTACAGGGAGAGACACACACCAAGTCCAAAGTAGGCTCCAGGCTCTGAGCTGTCAGCACAGAGCCCGACACGGGACTCGAACCCACAGACGGTGAGATCATGACCTGAGCCGAAGTCAGACGCCAAGCCAACTGAACCACCCAGGCGCCCCTCCCTCCCATTCTTCTTGAACAAAAGTGGTGCTCCCCCCTTGCAGGTCTGATGGCAGAGTGGGTGTTAGAAGTGTTGACTCAGTGATCAGACTGAGTTTAAATCCTGATTTCCCGGCTCAGTAGCTGTGCAGCCCTGGACAAGTTACCTCAATTCCATGAGACCGTTGGCGCATGTGAAGGATGCAGTGCGGTGCCCGGCACACGGTAACCCTCCCTGAGTGTTACCTATGGCTATAATTGCAGTTGGGATGCAATACCTTTCAGAATTATGTTGTGTTCCTCTTCACAACATTATGAGTTTTGGAAGGGGAGGGCTTATTCACCTAGGTATGTCCCATGCCTAGACATTCAGGGATGGGTGGATGGATGGATGGATGGATGGATAAATTAATGAAAGAAGTCACCCAGCTCCCGTGGAGTCTCCTCTGCTTGAGAGGTGGGAGACTCTGTGGGAGCCAGGCTTGCCCTTTTTTGAACAGGATTGAGTGAAACATGTGTCAGGGGCTAGCGTCTGGGGCAAGCTTGGTCATCAGACAGTCTGTGGTTTGTAATTTCTTCAGGGGAGATCTGTCTAGACAGAGGGGATATCTGCGCCAGGGAGGATCAGGCACTGCATGGGAATCAGAATCCAGACGAGCGCTTTTCAGGGAACCAGAAACCCAACTTTCTCCCTGCTTTCTTCCTTCCTCACCACTCCCAAGTTGGCTGACCAAGTTTGCTGCCTGCTCTGAGCCATGGAGATTAATTCACAGCTTTGGCCTGGGGACAAGAAAGAGGGCCCTTCAGCTAGCGACAAGGGCAAAGGGAAGGATGGAGAATCCATCCAGGAAAGGAAGCAATATTTATTGAGTAGTTTTTATGTGCCAAGCACTATACTAAGTGCTCAACATGCATTACCCTCTCCACAACCCTGTGAGGAAAGACTACTGTGTATTGCCATTAGATGAAGAAACAGACACAGAAGTGAAGTGACTCTCTCTTGCAAGCATAGTGACGGGCTGGGACTTCAGTTATATCTAAACTCCACACGCCCTGCTTCTCACCATGAATCACGTGTCTCGTGAACAAATATTTTGAGCACCTTCTCTTTGCACAGTGCTGTGGTAAGTGGTGCGGGGCCAGCAAGGATAATCAAGATGTGATTTCTACTCTCAAGGAGTTTATAACCTGAGGACAGAGGTGAAGCCTTTCTTATCTTTGTGTTCCCAGACCAGTGCCTGGCAATATAGTGAATGCTGAACACAGCACGGATTGTCAGAGCTGGAAGGGCCTTTGAAGTTCAAGTATATTGATCCTGTCAACTTACAGATGAGACTTACAAGGAGGAACTGACTGGAGACGATGATCAGGAGCTTTGGGTTGTGTAGACAGACCACCTGGTTTGAATCTCAGCTCTACCACTGACCAGCTATGTGACTTTGGGTCAATCACTTAACCTCTCTGTTCCCCATTTTCTATGGGAAAGGGGGATAACATTGTGAGAATTAAGTAAGATCATTCATGTGTGGGGTTTCACATAACACTTAACTTGTAATCCCACAACACATTTTGCTCTGATTATGATCAACTAGTCACAAAGTGAGTTGATAACAGATCTGGACTAGACCTTGTACTTTCTGACTCGTAGTTTAGTGCTCTGTCCAGCTTCCCATGGTTCCTTGTGTGAATGTGGTCAGGGGAGAATGGGAGTCACCTAGGAAGGGGGGGTACATCTGATCAGGTGTCTGCTGTCCTTGGGGACAAGTGCCCAGATGTCCCTGAGCCCGTATCTCAGTGCCTCTCACTACTCTTCTGCCCTGTCTTTGCCGCCTTCCACTCCCGTGGTCCCCCTCACTCCTAACTGGAACACAGCACCGAGACTCCCGATAACATCCTCCCACCTCCCTTCACAATTTCCTCTGGAAGCAGCCAACAGGAAATTCCCCAGCAGTGGGGAATGGATGTCCCAAGGGCGGCTAGTGATATTATCTCTAGCATTAAACCTCTGAGCAGGGAGAAGACAGGTCCCACAGGAGAGGTTTCTCTGTTTTCCTCAGGCTTGACTTCCAACCAGAGAATTTAATTAAAAGCTGGATTGCTTCACCCAGGGACTAGAAATCCAAGGGGACAGCAGGGCTCTCCTAATACTGTACTGTACTAATAAATTAGTAATTTATTTATTACTAATAAATCCTGGTGGCCATCAAGGAGGGAGGGAGGCGCCTCTCTTGGTTCAGGTCTGTGAAGGGTTTAAGCGGCACCAGAGATGTTCAGCTCCCAGGGGACATTTGGTCTGACCCCCAAGGGAAGAGCCTTTCCTTACAGGAGCTTGAGAAGTTTTAGATTCTGTGGTAGAAATCGAAAGAAATTTAAACCAACCAAGGAAGTGGGCAGAGTTTGATATTCCAGGTTGCTCCCACTTGTAACCTGTCCCACTGTCTTCCTGGCACTGCTGGGGATCAGTGGCAAGTCCGTGGGCCTGAGTTCAAATTCTGACACTTTACCTCCCTGAGCTTCAGATTCCTCATCTGTAAAATAGGGACAACTCCACGGACTCATTCACTTAATCCACCTGTAAAATGAGAATAATATCTTTTCTGCAGAGTTGGGGGCGGGAATAAAAGAGGCAGGATGTGGAAAATCAGAGACAACGCATCAGGAAGAACACGGCCTGGGCTTGAGGTTTGGCCTGGGGGAACATTCTAGCTCTTGAGGCTCCCTGGCTGGTAAACTTGGGCAGGTGGAGCTCTTCTCTGAGCCAGAGTTTTGTCTGTAAAATGGGGACGTTGGTGCCTGCACTGTGTCATAGTGAGGATAAAACGGAACAAGGTAAGGAAATGCCTCGCGCTTCGCCTGGCCGGCTGGGAGCTCTTGAAATGATCGCTGACCGTGAACACCCCTCACCCCCTCCGTCACCACCAGATCTGCAGGTTCTTTCATGGGAGGAAGTGCATTCGGGGGAGGGACTGTCTGTGGTCTGGCATCACTTCTCACCCCTCCGCTCTCTGAGACGTGGAGGGACTGGGCAGGAGAGTTGGTCATTTGTGAAGAGGAGGCTACATTTTCATCAGCAGGGCCCACAAAGACTGGAGCTGGGGCCAGACGAATCATCTTCACAAAATCCACTCATCAGTTCTGTTAAAAATTTTTTTAATTTTATTTTTATTTTTTTATTAAAAAAATTTTTTTTAACATTTATTTATTTTTGAGACAGAGAGAGACAGAGCATGAACAGGGGAGGGTCAGAGAGAGAGAGGGAGACACAGAATCCAAAACAGGCTCCAGGCTCTGAACTGTCAGCACGGAGCCCGATGTGGGGCTCGAACTCACAGACTGTGAGATTATGACCTGAGCTGAAGTCGGATGCTCAACCGACTGAGCCACCCAGGCGCCCCTAAAAAATGTTTTTTAAAAGCAAGTAGGGCACCTGGGTGGCTCAGTCAGAAGAGCATGTGACTCTTGATCTCAGGGTTATGAGTTCGATCCCCATGTTGGGTGTAGCGATTACTAATAAACAACAACAACAAAACCCAAACCTTAAAAAAAAAAAAAGTAATATTCAACTTAGCTCTGATCAGTCCTTTCAGCTGGAAGGATCTGTGATTTGTGAATGGGAGTATGCCGCTCCCTCCAGGAATTGATTTTCTGGTATCTCCGTTTAACTCAGGACAAAGCCATCTGAGAAGGGTCTTCTTGATGTTTCTGCCCCCCAGGAGGCCGGGAGGAAGCGTCTAACTCGATACCCGGTTCTGGGCAGTCTTGGGAATCTCTTTGGGACAACTGAGGCAGGGAGAAATGGAGAAAAGAGCACGGACCTGGATTCGAGCTCTGTTCACCCAGCCTCTTGGTTCTTGCCAGGTGCCTGGGGCCAGGACCCATCACCTCTCGGGCCGGTTTCCTGTCTCTCTCTTGCTACTCTCCCCTAGCTGCTCCTTTGCTCGTGCTCCAGCCCCCCCCCCCCCACTGTACTCATTTTTTTCTTAACACTTACCTGATTTTACATTTTTATTTTCCATCCACTTCCTCCACTGTTGTCTATCCTGGTTGCCACTCTACCCCTGGGCCTAGATCCATGCCAACACAAGCTAGGCGCACGGTAGGTATTTCTTGAATGAATGAAATCATGTAAAACGAGGCTATCACTTACCTTCAAGGACCCTGGTGAGGGATTCAGTGTGTTTACATTCTGTTCCTTCACTTACCAGCTCTGTGACTTTACATGCGTTATTTCCTTGCTCATCTGTAAAATGGGCACAGCAAAAGTATCTGCCTGTGTTGTGAGGAGCACATGAGGGGACGCCTATAAAGTATCTAGCAGAGGGCTGGGGGCATAGGAAGTGCTCAGTAAAAATCAAGGATTTGAACAGACGATGGTTGAATTGAAAGGTTCACCCCATATTTGCTTTATATGTGGAGAAAACTCCAGAACTAGTGCATAGGATGGATGAAGATGAGCTTCTGCAGAGGGAGAGACCAGGCAGGAGCTGTGGGGAAGGGGAGGGGAGGGAAAATTAGGGCTGTTTCTAAGAGGCACGTTCGGTTCCCAGTGGACCGATCGCAGACTCAGGGAGGGACACAGAGAGCACCCTCAGTCAGCCCTGCCGTCCTCCGCAATCTTGTCATTCCTGTCCTCTGAGCTAACAGAGCATTCCAGGACAGCACTCCTCTGAACATTTCAATCAATAAGAGAAGTGGCTGAAGCCAGAGAAGCAGATGCGGCCAGGCTGGTGACGAGGCACAAGGCAGGTGCTTAAATAACTCCTTAACTTTCACGACCGCCTTCGAGGAGGGAATCATCATCCCCATTTTATGGATGGACAATGTGAGGCTGCGAGGGCTGAGCTAACTCCCCAGGTCTCCCTGGGGAAAGCTGGGGGGCTGGGGGGTGGGGAAAGAGCCACCTGCCTGCGGCTTACTGGATGTCAGGCGCTGTCATGGGGGGCACTTTCCATACAGTAGCTCCCAACTGATCCACGAGGTCTGTACTTTCTTATTCCCACTTTACAGGTGGGGAAGCAGCATTGAGACAGCAGTAATCTGCCCAAGGTCTCACCGCTAATAAATAACAGAGGAGCGATTCCAAGGGAGGCTGGGGCCCATGCCCCTCGACTCAGCCTGAGTATTTCTCCGGCTATGAGCTAGCACTCAGAACATCTCCTCTTCCAGACTGAGGGGGACAAATGCGATCGGAATTCACAGGGAAGCGTGAGGAAAGGTATGGAGTGTGGCGTGAGACATTGCTATTCCAGAACCGAGACTAAGGAGACAAGAGAGAGAGCGGCCAGCACTGTGTGAGGCCCTGCTGAGGGCTCCCTCCACAGAGTGGCTCCCCTGTCTCTGAAATTCAAAGGAACTTTCTGGCATGCATAATTAATTGGCAGACACACCTGAGATTCCTAAGCATTCTTTTAAAACCTCAGGTGTTCCCAAGGAGCCTCTCGCTGGCTCAGTCCGTGGAGCTTGCCCCTCTTGATCTCCGGGTCGTGAGTTTGAGCCCCACTTTGGGTGTAGAGATTACTTAGAAGTAAAAACCTCAGGTGTAACTTTCAAAGCATAAAGAGCCTCCAAATTCCATGTAGAAATCAACTTTCATTCCCAAAAGACAATTCTGGGAAATTAGAGCCCATTTTCACCCCTCCAGCTGGAGAAATCTGAACAGGTTAGTCATACCCAGCATCAGCGAGGGTGTGGGGACGCGGGGCTCCTGGGGGAAGCACGGCTGGGACTTATTTGGAATCTATTTGGAACAAGTTGACAGCAACCATCCAAAGTCGAAGTGAGCATGCCTTTTGACAATGCCGTTGCTAAATATCATCTTACAAAAGAACTCTCCCACATGCACACGGATGTGTGTTTATCATGGTGGGGGAAAAAATAAAGATGACCTAAATGCCTTTGCATTTCTTTTGGTTAAACCAATGATATTATATCTACATGACGAGCTTCTATAAAACAGTTAAAAATAACTTGATAGATCTTGGGTGCCTGGTGACTCAGTCGGTTAAACATCTGACTTCAGCTCAGGTCCTGATCTCACAGTTCGAGAGTTTGAATCCTACATCAGGTGAGCTTGAGCCCCGCTTCAGGTGAACTCTGCTCCTCTCTCTCTCTCTCTCTCTGTCCTTCACTCACTTGCTCGCTCTCTCTCCCCCCCCCCCCCCCCCCCAAACTTGGCTGGGGCGCCTGGGTGTCTCAGTCGGTTAAGCGTCTCAGGTCATGATCTTGCAGTCCATGGGTTTGCAGCCCATGTTGGGCTTTGGGATGACAGTTCAGAGCCTGAAACCTGCTTTGGATTCTGTGTCCCCCTTCTCGCTCTTCCCCTCCCCTGCTCACGTTCTGTCTCAAAAATAAATAAATGTTAAAAAAATTTTAAAACAACTCGATCTCTGTGTATCGATACGATAAACTCTCTGGGTGAAAAAAGCTTATGTGAAAAAAGCAGGTTATGGAAGCGTCTCTGTGGTGTGATCCATTCATGTGCCTCAAACTACATTTGTGTATATTTGCAACCATAAAAATGCACGTAAATGCCAGAAAAGCAGCCGGGAAGGAATCACACCAAGCTGTTCACAGTGGTCAGCTGGGCGGGGAGAGGGTGTCATGAGTGCGAAAGCCTTTTATCTTGTACTCTCTTACATATAATATATTGGTGGCATTTGTAACTTATGTGACTTTACATATATAAAATACATTTATGTGTAACATAAATATATTAAATAAAAGAGGAAAAAATGAATATGAGGCTTTCGAGCAAGCTACTTCTTTACATCGACAAACTTCCTGCTCCACATTGTGTAAGAGAGGTTACTAAGGTAACTTCTGGCTCTGAAATTCCACAAATACTTAAAAAAAAAAAAAAAAAAAAAAGCTTTCCCTTCCCCCCCCCCTTCCCAGAACCCCCATATTGGACCAGCTGTCAGCGACACAGAATTAAACTTCAGACATTCTAAAGCAGCTCCAAAGACATGTCCTCTGTGGAGGAAGAGTGTCCTCTGAGGAAGATGCTAAATTGCCTTAATTATGATTCTTTCGAAAGCACACCGTGCCCATCTGCTTTCGTGGTGGGGGGTGTGGATGCATGTTCAGCACAAAAACAAATCAACCCAAATGCAAACACAATTAGCAGGTCCGTGCAGCCCTGTAATCTACAGAAAGGGGGAGAGTGGTGCCCACAGTTGGGCAGCAGATCAGCTGAGCTCCAGGGGTTCCTCTAGAAGCGGGGTTCCAGGTGGAGTATGCAGGGGCCACAGCTGGTATGGACTCTTGACAGCGGGCGTGGGATGTGGGTGGAGGGCACAGTGCAGTTGTAGGGAGGGGCTGCAGGAGTGGGGGCCCCCGGCTGGGGCAGTGCTGACTCCATGTCACTTAGTAAGTGTGAAAAGCAGAAGGGACTCTGGGGTGGCAGCATGGAAAGAGCACACGGTACAGAATCAGACAGTTCTGGATTCAAAGCCTGGCCACTTACTGGCTGTGTGACCTTGGACAAGATACGTAGCCCTCTCTGGGGCTTCCCCTTCGGTGAGCCGGAGGCAGTAACAGCTCTGTCGTAGTCGGAGGGGAGGAGGAGCGGGGTGACTTATGCAGCTCGGAACACGAGGCCAGGCATGGTTAAGTGCTTTGAGTTAGTGCTTCTCTTAACTTCTCATTATTCTTCACCCACCCTTTCCTGAAAGGCCTAGGGCCGACGCCCTCATTCTTTCTCAGGCAGGAAGGGAGCAGAGAGGAGATGAAACAATTTCTAGAAGGGACAGCAACTTAACCTGTGTTCCTGAGGGAAATCTTCACAACCTTGGAGGAAGTCCCTTCACCCCCTTTGGACTCAGCCTTCCCAGTTAGAACACAGTTGTTTTGTTTTTTTTTTGTTTTTTTAAGTAAGCTCCACCCCCAACGTGGAGCGCAAACTCATGACCCCAAGATCAAGAGTTGAATTTGCTCTGCCGACTGAACCACCCAGGCGCTCCTGTAACACGAAGTCTGAAGGACATTTCTGCCCTGACCACCTTTGATCTGATGATACATGATGACAGCCCCAGGCTGCCTCCAGAGTTCTTCCGGATGGGATGACCTCGGGGGAGTAGAAATCCCCAGACACTTGCTCATCACTGGAAGAGTCTGACCAGAACTAAGGGGTGGGCTGAGGATAGTTCTGGGGCAAAGAAAGGACAACTTGTCCAGTTTTGTTTTTGTTTTTTTCATATAGAAGTTGATGGGGTTGTTGATAACAGCAGCTTCTGTTTTTTGAAACCTATTCTGCACCAGGCACTATGTGGGGCATTTTACATATATACCATCTTTCACCCTTGTTACACTGCTGGAAACAAATGACGGAATTTCAAGGATGAGGAAACAGATTTCGAGATCTGTTTAGAGATTTAAGATCAAGGCAGACATGGGATTTGAACCCAGGAAGCTTGGTCATCACATTTCCGTGCTTCACGCCGCACGACCAGCTGGGAACCGCTTGAAATGAGGAAAGAAACGTGCAGATTTCCTCCTACGTGTTAAGTAGCAGGCTAGACACTATGTGTATTTCACTTAAACATTACAATAATCTTGTAACATAGCCATTGATCTTCCTGTCTTAGAGATGGACAGACTGAAGTTCATCGAGGCGAAGAAACTGGATTCAGGGTGTAATAACACAAAAGGGCTAGCTTAGGGGCTCCCAACCGGTTTCTGTGCCGTGGCCCCTTTGGCAATCTGGTGAAACCTATGGACTCCTCCTCAGAACATGTTTTCAATGCATAAAATAAAATATATAGTGTTGCAAAGGAAACCAATTATAATGAAATACAGTTGTCACAATGTATTTTCTTAAAACCATGACACAAGAAAAGTGCTTCTTTATTAACACATTAAATAACAAGTATCTGGCGGCCGGTCTAATAACTATCCTCATTCCAAAGTCGTGATGATCATGAGCAATATTTCAAGATATCTGCAATAACCATAATATGATACCAAAATATCCATGATTTTTTTATTGGAGACAAAGCCACAGGAATTGCTAGTAATATGTGGTTTATTGCCTTCATTCATAACGGAAGTGATGCTAACTTTCAGATAGAAGATAGTGAAAACACAGATGTGATTTTCCCCTATTCAAGTCTGTGTTCTGCCTGAATTCTGTCCATGGAGCTCTTGGGGGGGTGGGGGTGGGGCTATAGACCCAAGTTAACAGCCACTGCTTAGATTATAACTGTGGTCACTAGAGCTGTATGGGAAATCAGACATTGTTGTGCTTTGGTAATATACCAATGGCTAATTTCACTGGAGACCAAATGTTCGACCAAGTGGGTGATGCTGTCCAACTTCATTGTGCACACCTGGGGGAAAATGCCTTTTGTTTGACCCAAGGCAATAGGACCACCGAGAGATACATGATACTGATGCAGGGAGGTCCCACCTGGGCCAGACCTGTCCTTGCTGGTTCTTGGCGGCTTCACTGGGTGGCTTGAGTGTGTGAAAAATGTGCAACCCCAAATTTTTCACACCATCTTAGGCTCTTTATCTCAGTCCCGGCTCTGTTTCCAATAGATAAGATTTCTTCTCTCTTCAATTGAAGACTTCATTCAATAGAGATTAAGACCTACCATATGCCAAGGAGTATAGCAAGCACTGAGAATGCATTTATTCATTTGATTTGTATTTACTGAGTGTATTGTTAGTCAAGACTCTTTTGAGACTAGCACCACTTCAGGTATAGCTGAATCCAGGCTCTGTTTTCCACTCTATCAGATTCACTCTCACACAGGGCTCTCCATGAGTGTAATAAAGCAGCCACCAGAAACTTCGGATGACTGTCTCCCCTGTTTAGCTACCTCAGTAGAAAGAAAATGACTCTTTCTCAATAGTTCCAGAAAAAAGTTTTGAAAGCGGCTCTCGGTGGATCAAGCCGGGTCACGTATCTGTCTGTGAAGCAACTACTGAGGCAAAATGGGTGGGATATGCCTGAGTTATGGCTGGAGCCGGTCCTACCTGAACCACAAGGCTTGGGGAGGGGGTGCCCCAAGGGAAAACCAGGTCACTGACGTGGATGCTGATGGGAAAGGGCAACAGAGGCCCTCTGTTTTGATTGCCTCCTATTCACCTGCTTGATGAGGGAGGAACCCTGCCCTGAACAGTACGAGATGGCTAAACACACGTGACCCTGACACAGCACAGATGAACTCAAGCAGGAAGCTATTAATCAAACATACTCCTAGCCCTGGAGGAGGACACAGCCTGCCCCCCCCCCCAAGGCCACATGGGTGTCGCACTCAGGGACAGGGTGAACCAGCAGGGGCTGTGGGAGGTATGCTTTGTAGTAAACCAGAAGGTGGGGTGACACCTGGTTTCCTGGGGAGGATGTGATTAGCTTGTTTGAATAATTCCTCAGGCTGGCAGGGAGTTGAATTCAGTTAGGTTGAAGACAGGTGGGCAGCTGGCCCGACGGATAGGGGAACTAGCGGGGTGGGGAGCCATTCCCGCTGGGTGAGGGGCGTATCTGGAGCAGGGGAAGCCGTCTCTGAGGCCCTCTGAGGCTCAAAGATGTCAGGGCAGCACAGGACACTTTAGACCTTCTAACACACCCTCTGAAGGGCCTACTCTATGCCAGGTGTGCTCGCTTTTCGGCTTGGGAGCTACTGGGATGGAGATGTCTCAGACATTTGCTGCTCCTGACTTTGATCTGGCTCCGTTAGGTCTATCCTGGATCCAACTCTCTAAAGCTCTTCCTACTTGGCTGCCCTCCACTTGAATACGTCTGCGAAATCTTGACCCACTGTCAGACATTTAGAACTTGCTTCCTCAGGGCGCCTGGGCGACTCAGTCAGTTGAGTATCCGACTTCAGCTCCGGTAGTGATCTCACGTTTCCTGATTTCAAGCCCCGCTTCAGGCTCCGTGCCGACAGCTCAGAGCCTGGAGCCTGCTTCAGATTCTGTCTCCCTCCCTCTTTCTGCCACTCCCCTTCTCGTACTCTGTCTCTCAAAAATAAACATTAAAAAAATTTTTAGGTCTACGCAAAAAAAAAAAAAAAAAAAACCCAATCTTTAGAAAAAAGAAATTGCTTCCTCATATGGAGTTATCCTTGTTTTGCCCTAAATTCAATTTAAAAAACACTTACCCACTGAGTGACTCACAGTGTCTAAAATATTTACTATCTGGCTCTTTACGGAAAAAGTGTGCCAATGCCTGGTCTAGCTTAGCACATCTCAGTCAAGAGGATGCCAACACAGTCAGTAAGGCTGAGTTCAAATCCAGACCTAGCCGTGTGGTCTTGGTGAGGTTATATCACCTCCTTGAGTCTGTTTCCTTGTCTGGAAAATGGAGATGAGAACAGTACCTACCACAGGTTTCTTTTTGGGGTTAAAGGTGTTCTTGATTTAAATACTGGTGATGGTTATCCACCCTTGTGAATGTACTAAAAATCAGGGAATTGTACACTTAAAAAAGTTTTTTTTAATGTTTATTATTTTTGAGAGACAGAGTGCAAGCAGGGGAGAGGCAGAGAGAGGGAGACACAGAATCCCAAGCAGGCTCCAGGCTCTGAGCTGTCAGCACAGAGCCTGAAGCGGGGCTCGAACTCACGGATCGCGAGATCATGACCTGAGCTAAAGTCAGCCGCTTAACCCACTGAGCCACCCAGGAATCCCAGGGAGTTGTGCACTTTAAAGGAGTAAAGTTTATGATCTATGAATTACATTTCAATAAAAAAAGGAAGCAGTGCCTGGGTGGCTCAGTGGGTTAAGCATCCGACTTCGGCTCAGGTCACGATCTCACGGTTCGTGAGTTCGAGCCCTGCGTCGGGCTCTGTGCTGTCAGCTCAGAGCCTGGAGCCTGCTTCGGATTCTGTGTCTCCCTCTCTCTCTGCCCCTCCCCTGCTCTCGGTCTGTCCGTCTCTCTCTCAAAAATAAATAATAAACATTACAAAAAATTTTAAGGAAAAAACCCTATTTCCAAAAGCTGTCATAGGGATTAAACGAGGTAAGGTAGAGTATAGCACCTGACCCAGGGTAGGTGATTTTTATCACCACCACCCCTGCCACCATCATCATCTGGAGATGGGGAGTCTCCTCATTTGAAACAAAGCAGTGTAAAAAGATCTGATGAATTGACCTCTGGTATTTTCCCTTTCACAATACCTAGAACAGCAAGGCATCTGGAAGGAAGCAAAATCAGCATTCACACTGAAATTACATTATCCAAATTTACAAGGTTTATCTTTTAAGATAAAAACAAATGTCTTTTCCTTAAAATAGTGTCAAGTTTGACAGATTTGGCTATACACACAAAAAATAAACTTTTCTCTACGGCATATGATACTATAGACAAAGTCAAAATAACACATTAGGGGGAAATACTTCTACATAAAACAAAAGATTGATACCTAAGAAGTAGCTAGGAAGAAGACAAAAACACTCACTGAAAAATAGGCTAAGAACACAGACAAGTCATAGAAGTTGGCCGCAAATGGCCAAAAGGCTTATGAAAAGATACTCAGCCTCACACAGAAGTCAGGGGAACACACATTCAGAACCAGAAGATGCTATTTTCTCCCATCGGATTGGCAAAAATGTCAGAAATTAATAAGATAATAAGAGTAACGTAAGATAAAAATAAGTGTGGGCCCACAAACTGCCACAACCTTTGGGGAAATAATCTGGCACGATTTATTAAAATTTAAAGCAGACACACCTTTTGACCCGGCCATTCCGCCTCTAGGAATCGGCCAGATGGAAGTAAAGCATGAGCACCTAAAGATGGGTGTGCAGGAGACCCACTGACGTACTCTTCATCAGAGCAGAAAGCAAAAAGCCGGAAGCCACCTAAAGGTCCATCGGGGAGAAAAGGGTTGAGTACATCAGTCCACGTTCTCACCACAGACCCTCCTTAACCACAAGGAATGAAAATGTTGCATATGGATAGGAATGACCTCTAGACATGGATTAAGTTAAAAAAAAGCAAGATGCGGAACTGTATATATTATATGGTTTGTACACATAATAATACATTGTTACATAAAATGGGAGGGGCAATATTGCCTAGACACGTTTGCCTATCCCGGCTTCACATAGCTCTGCTCTGGCGGGCACACAAGAAAGGTGAACCCTGGTGGCTTCTGGGGAGCCGACCGGGTGCCTGGAGGAGAGGGGTTGGAGGGAAACTCATCTTTGAAGGCTCTTGTGTATGTCTGGAATTTTGACCAAGGGGAATTTTTAGTTACTAACATTTAAAAAACATTTTTTTAATGTTTATTTATTTTTGATAGAGAGAAAGAGACAGAGCATGAGCAGGGGAGGGGCAGACAGAGAGGGAGACACAGGTTCTGAAGCAGGTTCCAGGATCCGAGCTGTCAGCACAGAGCTTGACGCAGGGCTCGAACTCACAAACCGCAGGTTCATGACCTGAGCCGAAGTCGGACGCTCAACCGACTGAGCCACCCAGGCGCCCCAGTTATTAACATTTTAATTAAAAGAATACACGGATCTAAATATATTGGAGAGGTGTCCATAATACATTGTTAAATGAAAAAGCATGGGGGGGCCTGGGGCACATCTGACTCTTGATTTTGGCTCAGGTCCTGATCTCACCGTGGTCGTGAGATCCAGCCCCGAATGGGGCTCCATGCTGCTGAGAGGGCTTAAGATCTTCTCTCTCCTTCTCCCTCTGTCTCTCCCCCTCTTGCTGTCTCATGTTCTCTCTCTCTCAAAAATAAATAAATAAAATTTTAAAAAATTGAAAAAGTATGTTCCAGAACAATAAAGAGTTATTAATTTTTTTTTTTTTTGTAGAAAAAGAAAGAAGAGGGAGGAAGGGTTGGAGGGAGAAAGGGAGGGCGGGAGGGAGGAGGGAAAGAAGAGGGAGGAAGGGTTGGAGGGAGAGAGGGAGGGAGGGAGGAGGGAAGGAAGGAAGGGAGGAAGGCACGGAGGTCTCTAACACTATACACACATACATGCATATGTATTTGTTTAGGGATTAAAAAGACATTTTTTTTTTTTACGCATGACCATGCATAGCTTTTCTAATTAAAAAAATAAATCGCCATTGCTTTGACTTGTTTTGTTTTTTAGTCACAATGCTTAATTTACTTTGAGCTGAGGTGTCTGATCTGGAAGATTTCCATGCAAACTCCTGGTTGTCTGAGCCTCGGCGGGAAGGGCTTCTCTCTGCTGGTTGAGTCTATTCCAGTAGGACACGCATTGCTTTCTTCGTCCTCAGGAGTTTCAGGTTCTCTGTTTTTAACCCAGCAGGCTTGGCCCTCTCCCTTGCCCAGCATAAGAAACATGCATTCCCCCTATGTTAATGGATTTTGGGGGGCGTGTTCAGGAAACAGAACAGGGGACACACAAGCAGGGTGAGGAGCAGAGGGACCCTGTTCTGGGATGCTGTGTCAGCCTCTGCCCTCAAGGAGGTTGGCTGGGCAGAGTTTCTTCCAGCTGCCCAGGGCTGTCCACGTGTATAGTCCCCGGAGAGCTGTTCCGGCTCCCCGAGAGTCACATTTTCCTTATTTCTGGAAGAGTTAGTTGGTGACTTTGTTCCCCAGTGACATCCCTATGGCACTTTGCTCTCTCAGTGTGAAGGGCTGGGCTGAATCTCAAATGGCTAGTCCCAGTGGGCTTTCCAGCCAGCCTGGTTTCCACGGACCTGCTGGCTCTCCCAGATTAATTTACTGGGTAAGAGCTCCGGGGTCCGACAGACCCGGTCTTCCAGTTTACTTCCACCACCCACCACCTATGGGATTCTGGGCAGGTGATTCACCCTGTCTAAGACTCAGTGTCCCCATGTGCAAAATGGGGGTGAGGTGACAAAGCTCCTCTCCATGAGGACGCCGTGGAGGGAAATGAAGCTGCCAGCCCGGCATGTGGTCGATAGGACAGCTAAGTCACTGGCCTTTGGCACAGTGGGGTTACAGCAAGGGGCTGTGACGCTGTGGGGTTATATCAAGAAGGGTGACACTGAAGAGTTACAATGAGAGGGGGACACTATGAGGTTGCAGTAAGGGGGTGACGCTGTGGGGTTATAGCAAGTGGGAGTGGCAACGTAGAGCTATAGCAAGAGAGGGGTGACGTTGTGGGGTTGCAGTAAGGGGGAGTGACACTGTGGGGTTATATCGAGGGGGGGTGACACTGTGAGGTTACAGCAAGGGAGGGTGACACTGTGGG
>NW_024412388.1:17302065-17305396 GCF_014898765.1 Herpailurus yagouaroundi
GTGACACTGTGGGGTTACATCGAGGGGGGTGACACTGTGGGGTTACAGCAGGGTGGGGGGAGATACTATGGAAGGAAGGGGATACAGCCTGCCTCTGGCTCTAATTGTACTGTGACCCGTAGTGTGACCTCATGGGTGTAGGTGGCCAGGGACAGTGCACAAGTGCTTTTGTGGGGGTTTGTGGGCCTGAGCATGAGGGAAAGGGTGTCTAGAGTTGTCCCTTGCGGGGGCTTAACGCCACTGGCTGGTGGGGCCAGAACTGCAGGCTGACTGTGTGCCATCTTGAAGCCTCCACAGCTGGAAGGGAGGGGCTGTCTCAGCAAAGGCTCTGAGGCCCAGTTGACAAAAATAACCCTCCGAGTCCCTCATGGGGCACAGGCAGCACCCCCGCCCCTGCTCCTCACACCTCAAGTGAGATTAGACAAGCACAGTCATTAATTATTTCAGAAATAACCAAGGCAGCACTTGCTACCCCAACAGCTGAGGCTCCAGATGCCCAGTTGGCTCTAATTATTTTTCAGGGAAATAGTTGCATCCATCAGTCACAGACCCGTTCGGCTGAGTGCTCAGTGGTAGGCTGGGCTGGGTGAGGGGACGGTGCCTAATTCCGGCCTCTGCTCTGGGGCACTGACTCAGTGGCGGGACGGGGCCTTTGAGCCTGGGAAGGGCTGCGGCAGCTGGGGCAGAGAGCCAGGATTTGCATCCAGGCCCCTCACATCTTAGCCATGTGACCTTGAGCAAGGTCATACCTCTTGATTCTATTTCGTCATCGTAGACTATTGGTCAGGAGTTTGGAAACACCGTCCTGTGGAAACAGTGGGACCATCTGGAACAAGGTCCGGGGAAGCACAATGGCTGCCTGGGGCCAGCCAGTGGTCACTGGCAAATGGGACTCTCGAAGGTCCCAACCCAGGGGTGTCACCTCTATCTCTGCCCTCCTTCCCAGCACTTCCTATGGTTCTCTCCTTTTCCGGGCCCATCTCCAGGGGCTACATGTGTTTGGTGGCCGCTCTCTTCCCGCCATCCTGGAGCTAAGCCTGCCACCTGCCCAGCCGACCAGCCATCTCCATGAGACTTTTGCCCCTCCAACACTTTAGGCTCCGTAACTAACTACTCCCTGCTTGTCCACACTGCCAGAGCAGGCCAGATGGTGATGCAACTGAACAATGAGCAGGTGTACTAGATGAACCCCAACATTGGGGGATGGAAGGATTCTCTTTTTATGCCGGAGCCCCTCTGAATTCTGGGAGCTTCTGCTTGGAATTTTGGCCATTCTCAACACTTCCATAGTATGACGTTTCCAAATTCCTAACCAATAGCCATGTCTAAAGCAGGTTCAAATAGAGGCCCCCCCATTCTGATTGGCAGCAGTGGCCTGGTAGCTGGGCTCAGATCCCCAACCCACCGCTTACAAGTTGTGTGACCTTGAGTAAGTTGCTTCACCAACCTGTGACTCAGTTTCTCCATATGAAAAGTGGCGATAATGCTGTATCAATATAATGGGGTTGTAGGTGTGAAGTTTAACTGAGATAATGTAAGTCAGTGCTTGCCTCTTGCCAGGCCCATTAAAAGCGCTCAGTGACGGTCAGCTAAAAGCAGAACCACAATAGGTCATTACCACATACCACATATCTGTCCCCCTACTTAGAGTGCAAGCTTGTTGAGAACAAGGATGGTGTCTATGTTATACCCTGTTCATGAAGGATACTAAAAAGAATTAAATCTGTTGAATTCAGAAATGTGAGTAGGATTCTAATTCTTTTTTTTTTTTAATGTTTATTTATTCATTAGAGGAGGGGAGGGACAGAGAGAGAGGGAGACACAGAATCCGAAGCAGGCTCCAGGCTCCGAGCTGTCAGCACAGAGCCCGACACGGGGCTTGAACCCACAAACTGTGAGATCATGACCTGAACCAAGATGGAGAGTCAGAGGCTTAACCAACTGAGCCACCCAGGTGCCCCAAGAATTCTAACTCTTGATGTTCATCCTTTGGAGTTTTGGGATTCGTGTTCTGAATGAGTGATATTTTAGTGCTTGATTTTAGGCTCATACTTCTCATATTCTTCTCACACCGAATTGCACATTGTTGGACTTGTCCTTTTTAGCATTTAATTATGTAAATTTGCATCGAATGTTTGCCTCTCTTGCTAGGCTATAAAATCCATGAGGGAGGGGCCCTGTTTACTTTGATTATCTCCAGCTACCCATAGGCGTAGGGCCTGGCTCCCATTAGACACTCAGTGAATATCTGTCAAATGGCGGATGATTCACAAGCTTAGCAGAAGGTGTGCTCAGTGAATAGAGAAGGCTTGCTTTTTACTTTTTATTTTTTAAAGATTTTATTTTTAAATAATCTCCACACCCAACGTGGAGCTTGAACTCGTAACCCCAAGACCAAGAGTTGCACACTCTACTGACTGAGCCAGCCAGCCGCCCTGAAGAAGCCTTGCTTTTTTTTTTTTTTAATTTATTTATGTTGAGAGAGAGAGAGCATGCGCACGCGAAGCAAGTGGGGGAGGGATAGAGAGAGAAAGAGAGAGAGAATCTCAAGCAGGCTCCACGCTCTGTGTGGAGGCCCATGCAGGGCTGGATCACACAACCAGGAGATCATGACCTGAGCTGAAATCAAGAGTTGGGCTCTCAACAAACTGAGCCACCCGGGCGTCCTAAGAAGTCTTGCTTTTTATTTTATTTTTTTTTAATTTTTTTTTCAACGTTTATTTATTTTGGGGACAGAGAGAGACAGAGCATGAACGGGGGAGGGGCAGAGAGAGAGGGAGACACAGAATCGGAAACAGGTTCCAGGCTCCGAGCCATCAGCCCAGAGCCCGACGCGGGGCTCGAACTCACGGACCGCGAGATCGTGACCTGGCTGAAGTCGGACGCTTAACCGACTGCGCCACCCAGGCGCCCCGAAGTCTTGCTTTTTAAAAAGACCAATGCAACACTAGCAAAATGTTAATGTTCTATATAATACCATATTAAAATATACATACACAGTTAGAGGAAGCATTAGTTTAATACAAGTAGCCAGGGATCATTAGTTCTTCACTGTTATTTATTATCTCTAGGCTTAACCTTGGCTTAGGGCTAGAAGAGAAAATATCTTCAACTCACTTTTCATCTCTTACCTGTCTAAAACTTCCTGGGGCATATGTCTAAACGTCTCTGTGGGGCTTAAAAACCCCTTAACGAGAGCCCTGATGTAGTTTTCTTCCTGGCCAGTGGTGTCCTCATTGCCATAAACACTCTATACTTTTAGTTGGGAGTACTAATTAGCTTTACTGTTTTCTCTTTTTTCTTTACTCCTATTCCCCCCGCCCCCCCCCCC
>NW_024412388.1:17305496-17312576 GCF_014898765.1 Herpailurus yagouaroundi
CCCCCCCCCCCCGCCATCTCAATCTGCACACCGAAGAAAAAACAAGAAAAGAAAGAAAGCCCCAAGTTACGCAGTCTCTGCCCTCACCAGACAGACCATGACCCTTCTAACCTGTCTTTTTTCCTGAGCAGAAAAAGGCTTCTCTTCATTCTGTTAGCCCTTCTTTAGTTTAGTTGTTTTTTTTTTTCCCCCTGCCTGACTCTCTCTTCTTTTTTGGAGGAAACTGCTTCTAGCGTCTCCCCTTCCCTCCTGACCAATTACTTAGCTGGGCATACCATAAAATAAAGTTTACATTAAATCGTTTCCATGGCAACCTCCCAAACGGGCTCTCTGGCTCTAAAGCAATCATATCCCCTTTCCAGTTGCAAATTCAAGCTTGCCAAAAAAGTAACGTTTCCTTTAAAAGACACAGAACTTAGCAAGGTTTGTAAAGAGAGCTAAAGTGGTTGTACAAGACTGAGGTCCCTGGATAGAGAGCATGAGATGAATTTCTGAAAAAAATCCTCTGCAAATCATGGCTATTTACATTGTGCTAAAACCATTTTAAGTCTGCATAAGAAAGCTTGTTGAATTATAAATATCAGGGAGAGCTCTCATTTTTGGAGCACCACCCGCTACGTGCTAGACGTTGGAGTAAGTGCTTTGCATACATGAATTGCCTCCTTCAATTTACCCTTGTTACATCCTGCAGAGATTTTTGCCCACAGATTGTCATTAGAGCCACCAGGCATCTACTCCCATGGAAATTGTTTCGGCCCCCAAATTAACTACTCGGAATGGAAGCTTTCATACACATACTTCCTAATAAGAATAACAGCGGCCATTTACTGTGCCATGATCATTGCCAGGAGACGTGGCCACATCCTCTCAGTTAACCATTAGATTAAGTAGGTGGTGTTATCCCTCTGTTATACGTGGGGAAACTGAGGCTCGGGAAGGGAAAGCAACTCGTCCATACAGCTAGGATGCGACAAAGTTGGGATTTAAACCCAGGTGGGTTTAGTCCCAAGGCACAGTGCTCTTGTCACACGGCCTCTCCGCTCGGAAAGGCTTTCAGCCAGCGAGAACATCACTCCCCAGAAGCCGCAGCCTTCCAGGTTGGTATGAATATCCTGTGATGTTCACAGGGGTGGGCACCTCCAGGGCATGGGCTGTGGGAGGGAGGAAGGGGAAGCAGTCACTCCTCCCCATTCCTGAAAATTGCTGTGCTTTCATTGGTTCCTACCAACTGAAATGATGTCTTCTTCCCCCACCCCCTCACTTTCTCCCCTGGCCATCTCCCAACTCACCCTCCAAATCTCAATTAAAAAACTGCCTCCTCTGTGAAGCCTCCCTGATTTCTCAAGCGCATTTCAGTCTGACAGATCTGGCTCAGAGCTGCGGAGCCTTGCAGATTGCTTTACCTATTTTTACCTCAATTTGCTCATCTGTGAAATGGGGGCCTCACAGGGTCATCATGAGGTTTCAGTGTAATAATGTATATAACAAGGGTTGCCTGGATGGCTCAGTTGGTTAAGCATCTGACTTCAGCTCAGGCCATGATCATACGGTTCATGGGTTTGAGCCCCACATCGGGGTCTGTGCTGACAGCACAGAGCCTGGAGACTGCTTCAGATTCTGTGTGTGTGTGTGGGGGGGGGTGTGTCTGCCCCTTCCCTGCTTGTGCTCTGTCTCTGTCTCTCTCAAAAATAAATAAACATTAAAAAATTTTTTTAAATAATGTATATAATAAAGCACATAGCAGAGCTCCTGGCCATAATAAGTGCTCAGTAAATGTCACTGCCTCCTATATCCTATGGTATTTTGTTCCCATTTCCAATATTGCAGTGATGTTATTTCTAATTTGTATGTCTCCCTAATTGTTGGTTAGGCTTTGAAGGCAGGACTCTCACTCGCTCCTCTGTATCCCTGACCCTGGCACCAGTGAATATTTGTTGACTGAATGCACGAAAGATTGTCTTGTGCCACCTTCCAGAACACAGGGCTCTTGGAAACTATGGCCTGCGAGAGCTAGGGTGCTGGGGCTTCCCAGCATTTGCTTTTCAAATGCAAACACCCCTGAGAAAGGTCATTGACCAGTCAACCTTCAGCTGGGTGTGGGTGACGTGCAGCCGAGAAGGGCCGCAATCTAGGGGTCTGGGGCAGGAACGTATATGTCCTCGGGGCAGGAAGATGGAAACACAACTTTGCCAAGTACCAGCTTAGATTAGGTCACTCTCAACAACCTCACGGTGCTTCAAATCTATTTTTGGAAGAAAGGAGAATATATAAAAATAAACAAAATAACAGAAACCGCCTTTTGTTTTTAAGAATTAAGAAAAAATTTTGTAAAGTAATCTCTACATCCAATGTGGGGCTTGAACTCACAGCCCTGAGGTCAAGAGTCACATGCTGTACTGACTGAACCAGCCAGGCTCCCTAACAGAAATCTTCTTATAGGCCATACAGGTCATGTGTGTTCCTGGTTCTCCATCCATTGATGTAAGTTCCAAGACTGGTCATCAAGGCAGAAAGAAAAAACAGGACAGCAGCCTGTGTGCAAATGTGTGTGTAGGGGGGAGGTGGGCGGGAGTGTGGGAGGGAGAGATGGTTCAGTGACAGCAGACTCAAGGCTGCCCTGCAAAGCTGCAGGCCCTTTTGGCCCAGCCCCCCTCCTCCGGTGGCCCACCACCACGGTCACCCAGTGGAATTGAGGGAACCGCCCCTTCCAGCCTCTGACCTGCCCCAGGCTCATGACAGCTTTCAGACGGTGGTTCTACGGAGAGCATCCAAAAGGGTGGCTGAGGGGCGCCTGGGTGGCTCAGTCGGTTGAGCATCCGACTTCGGCTCAGTCCACAGTCTCGTGGTTCGTGAGTTCCAGCCCCGCATCAACGTTCTGTGCTGACAACTCAGAGCCTGGAGCCTGCTTCAGATTCTGTGTCTCCCTCTCTCTCTCTGCCCCTCCCTTGCTTATGCTCTCTCTCTCTTTCTCAAAAATAAATAAAGAACCTTCAAACAAACAAACAAAGGGGTGGCTGAGCCTGAAAAGAGAAACAGGAAGCAGAACCATTTCTGGGAAGAACGGGGGCCACAGATGAAGTGCGCAGCTGTGCTCCCTGCCAGACCCTGATTTTGGATGCACTCAGATCACTCTTCACCATAGCTCTGCCTGGCTTCTCCTGCCCAACTGGTCACTGACGCGAAACTGGAAAATACAGAGAACTGGAAAGAACTTGGAAATCACCTGGTTCTGATCAGCATTTCTACAAGTGCCCACTGTGTGCCAGACCCTGAGGATACAAAGGATGTTGACGATCATCAGTATTAAGTGTGTGCTTACCTCACACCCAGTGCCGTTCTAAGCGCTTCACAGATATAAAATAGTGCCTTTAATTGTGAGTCATGCTAGATGATAGATGCAATTATTACTATTGCCATTTTACAGATGAGGAAACCGAGGCTCAGCAGTGTTAAGGAACATGCCCAAAGCCACCCAGACAGTAAATGGCAGAGTCTAGGTTTGACGCCACCACGTTGGTCACTGTGACTGTCCTTGTAAAGTGCCCACAATCTGGTGCATTTGTGGGGATGATAGTCAAGGAAACCGGTCATTTCAGGGATGCAGAAAGGGGCTGCTAGCCTCACCCTAGTTGCTAAGAAAAGGCTTTCTGGAAGAGACGCATAAGCTGAGATTTGGGATAGAGGAGAGAGGGTGGAAAGGAGATCCAAGCAGAGAGAACAGCATGAGCAAAGACATGTAGACAGGAGTGAGGGTCACAGAAGAGCCGTATCTTGCTCAAGGTCCTCTGGAGAGCCGATAGCACAGGCAGGCCTCGAACCCAGGTCCCAGACCCTCAACCTACGCCGCGCTGTCCATTAGGGTGCTCAGAAGCAGTAAGCCCAGCTCAAGAGGATCGTAATACTGTCGCACGTCCCATGGGCCTCGGGAGAACAGAGCGTGGACACTTGAGCTGGGAGTGTCCCGGAGATTCGTACAGACTCACTAAGGGTGGCAGACAAGGCAGTAGAGGGCAATTATTAGACATCCTCGCGCACACGAGGGGTCCTACAATGAGAACCGATGGCATCGCTCGCACACACACACACACACACACACACACACGCCTTTCATTTGTTTCCCTGTCTTGACCCTCTTACCCTGTGGCAGGTTGCTAATACTCCCCAAAGCATGTCCCTGTCCTAATTCCCAGAACCTCTGCACATAACCTTGCTTTGAAAAAGCGTATTTGCAGATGTAATTAAGTTTAGGATTTTGAGGCTGACAAGATTATCCTGGATTATCCCGGTGGGCCCTAAATGCAGTCACAAGTGACCTCATACGAGGAAGGCAGAATCGCGGTGTTACGCACAGTAGCTAAAACACAGAAACGACACAAGTGTCCACAGATGGAGGCATGGGTAAGCAAAATGTGGTGTATGCATACAGTGGAATGTTATTTATTCAGCCTTAAAACAGAAGGAAATTCTGACACTGGCTACAACATGGAAGAAACTCGAGGACAGACAGCATGCTCAGTGAGAGGGGCCGGTCACCAAAAGATAAATAGTGTGGCTGGCTCCGCTCATATGAGGTACTTCGAGGCATCAGCATAACAGAGACAGAAGGTAGAATGGGGGTTTCCAGGAGCGAATGGAAGTTCTTATTTAACGCCTTGAGTTTCAGTTTTGGAAGGCGAAGAGTGATGGGGCGCCTGGGTGGCTCAGTTAGTTGAGCCTCTGACTCTTGATTTCCACTCGGGTCATGATCCCACAGTCACGAAATCGAGCCCATTCTTTCTCTTTCTCCCCCCGCCCCTCTCCCTGTGCTCTCTCTCTCTCCATAGTTCGTTTTAATACTATAAAAAAAAGGAAGAAGAAGATGAAGAGTGGTAGAGATGGCTGGTGGTGCTGGCTGCACATCTTTATGAATGTATTTCATGCCACTGAACTGCACGCTTACAAATGGTCATGGTTTCTGTTATGCGTATTTTGCCACAATTTAAAAACTCGGTGTGGGGGGGGTGGGGGGAGGGAAGGATCCATAGGCAAAAGACACAGCAATGGAATTAACAACCAAGTCGGAAGGGGTGCCTGTGCCTGGCTGGCTCCATCTGTAGAGCGTGTGACTCTTGGTCTCAGGATTGTGACTTCAAGCGCCATGTTGGATGCCAACGTTACTCTGAAGGACAAACAAACAAAAAGGCCATAAAATCCCAAATGGCCAGTAACAGTGTAAATAGAGTGACGAAGGGCGATTAGACACACAGAGGAGAAGGCAAGGTGAAATGGAGCGGAGAGGTAGCCACCAGCCCAGGAAGGAAGCTGGAGGAGGCAAGCGACATTGTCTCCTGGAGCCTCCTGAGGGCCCACAGCCCTGTGCCACCTCTGGCGTCTAGAACAACGAGAGACTGAGCTTCTGATGTTGTTTGCCACCAAGTCTGTGGCACTTGCTACGGCAGTCACAGGAAACGAACTCATCACTCCTTTTCCTGGTCTTTCTCCTCCAGGAAGTGAGGAGACCAGGGGATAAGAGGCTTCCCTGAGTGGCACGATGGGACATCTCCACCGTGGAGATCTCCTGTCCTCCTTGGGAGTCAGAAGCAGCTGGATCATCTAAAGCCTCTTCTCCTGCTCTTTGCCAGCCCTCCCTATCGTTATCCGTGTCACTGGACGTGTCCCGGCCACAACCTGAGAAGGCACTCAACCTCTCATTTACAGATGGGACTTGGCCCAGAGAGGGGCTGCAACTTGCCTGACTGAGGTCATCCAGTGAATTGGTGACAGCTCCGGGGCAAAGACAGGTGTGTCCCACCTGACCGTACAGCTGTCTCCTACTGTGTGTTCCCACCTGCTCCTAGCACAGAGCTGGGCACACAGTGACCCTCGGGTGACTTACCTAGAGAGGCAATATGGCGTGCTGGTGAACAGCGTGGGCTTTGAAAACACAAAAACCTGGGATTGAATCCTGGCTCAGTTACTCACATGCCAGGCGGCCTTCAGTAAGTGACCTCACCTCTGTGAGCCTCAGTTTCATTAGCCATAAAATAGAAATAATAATAGCACTTCTCTCAGAATGGTCCTAGACAATACAGATAGAGCACAGAAGGTAAGGGCATGGGCTCTGGGGCCAGATGATTGATTCAGATCCCGGCTCCATTAGACATTAACTGTTTGACTCTGGCAACTGTGCCTCAGTTTCTCCACCTGTAACATGAGGACGATATAGTGCCTACCTTATAGGGTTGTAAGGATTGAAAGGCATTTTACGTCAAATGCCTAGGAGAGGTTAGAGTGGGAGAGAGCCAAAGCATAAGAGACTCTTAAAAACTGAGAACAAACTGAGGGTTGATGGGGGGTGGGAGGGAGGGGAGGGTGGGTGACGGGTATTGAAGAGGGCATCTTTTGGGATGAGCACTGGGGGTTGTATGGAAACCAATTTGACAATAAATTTCATATATTGAAAAAAACAACAAATGCCTGGGAGAGAGCCTGACATACATGAAGGGCTCAATAAATAATATCCGTCATTGGAGACTATCACCATAGGGTTGTTAGCAGCGCGACAGGGGATAATTCACAAAAGCATTCGGTGTCGTGCCGGGGTGCGGTAAGTGTCCTATAAATGGCACGTGTTGTCTCTGCTGTCACTTCCTGCTGAGTGGCTGTGGATGACAGGGCTGCTGTTTCTGGACCCCACGGTTCCCCTGGCCAGGCTGACAATCTCCTCACCGTGCGTAAGCCGCTCACTTCACTCCCTGAGAGCCCAACTTCCCAGAGCAGCATCTGACGCCCATTATAGATTTAGTTCTCCTAAGCCACTCAGATGCCTTTACCAGTTGTCAGCCACTTATCAGCAATTAAGCTTCCATTTTAGATGTCAAAGACAGAAATACATTTTGCTGCTCAGCGGGGAGGCGTTCAGACGGGCTGTCAGACTCAAGTTCTTAACGTTCTTTTTAGTTTGGCAGAGACTTTTCATAGACTTTCAGACACAGTTAAAACCAGAAGGGACCCTAGAGAGGTCCATTTTACATACTGGAAACTGAGGCCCAGGAGATTCTGGCGAATCAAGGGCAGAGACGAGGGAGAACCATGTTGTAT
>NW_024412388.1:17312676-17386966 GCF_014898765.1 Herpailurus yagouaroundi
TCTACTGCCCATAGAACACAGAGGGGCCCCATCAAAAGAAGAGTTCTTCCTAGTAAGACACCCACCAAGGTAGTTCTGGGTCCTCTGTTCTCTGGAATTCTGTGGTAGAGCCCAGACTATGAGCTTGAATACCCATCATCGTTTAAAAAAAAAAAAAGACATTTTCCTTCGTAGCACTTTTAGCAAATGTTCTAGCCCCTTAATGTCACCTAGGTCTCCCACTTTGGGGAAGCTGGTGGTGCCTCCCCCAACTCAAGAGGTCACCACATTGGCTCTCCACCAATAGGAAGAGCAAACATCACCGCCTTCATAATAGTTCCCATCTACTGAGGGGTCAGTTGTGCTGGGCAGGGAGCTAAGCAGTTTACATGTGTTTTCTCAGTTTTCAAGGGAATTTTCAGGGAATCACCCTGAAATTTTCAGGGGAATCACCATTAATAAATTTTTCTTTCTTTCCTTCTTTTGTTATTTTATTTAAAAAAATTTTAATGTTTATTTTTATTTTTGAGGGAGCTGGGGAGGGGCAGAGAGAGAGAGAGAGAGAGAGGGAGGGAGACACAGGATCCGAAGGAGGCTCCAGGCTCTGAGCTGTCAGCACAGAGCCCGACGTGGGGCTCGAACTCATGAACTGTGAGATCATGAACTGAGCTGAAGTTGGTGCTTAACTGACTGAGCCACTCAGGCGCCCCTTTCTTTTTCTAGTAAGCACTGTGTCCATTGTGGGGCTTGAACTCACGACCCTGAGATCAAGAGTCGCGTGCTCTACCAACTGAGCCAGCCAAGTGCTCCGATGCATTTTCGAACGAGGAAACTGGGGCTCAAAGAAATGAAAAAGTCTTGAATAGGGCTGCCTGGCTGTCTCAGTCAGAAGAGCAAGTGACTCCATCTTGGGGTCATGAGTTCAAGCCCCACGCTGTGTGTAGAGATTACTTAAATTTGAAAAAATTTAAAAATAAGTAAATAAATTTGTTTAAAAAAAAGTCTTGAATAAATTCATCAGGATGGGGCTAAAGTCCGAATTTGAACCCAGGGTTGGCCAACTCCGAGGTCAGATCTGACTTTTGTGGAGCCTGAAGCTTAGATTATTTCAAGGATGAAGGAAGGAAAAAGTTTTCCTCAATCTTCTTAGAGTCCCTGGCTGGGTCTGACAAAGATTAACGGACGAGCATGCAAGTTTATTTAATACAAGTCTTGCATGACATGGGAGACTTCACAAGAAAAGCCCAAAGAAATGGACCCAAGCGTGGTTATCATAGGTTTTTTTTTTTTTAATGTTTATTTATTTATTTTTGAGAAAGAGAGAGAGAGGGTTGGGGAGGCACAGAGAGAGAGGGGGACAGAGGGTCCGAAGCAGGCTCTGAGCGGTCAGCACAGAGTCCGATGTGGGGTTTGATCTCCCAAACTGTGAGACCATGACCTGAGCTATATAGTTGGATGCTTAACCGACTGAGCCACCCAGGACCCCCAGAGCCGTATTTTCAAGGAGGAATTATCTAGCCCAAAATGTCAGTGGTGCCCCAGCTGAGAAAACTTGTGCCAGAGTGAGGAACTCAGAGGTCGTGGTCTCTGGCCCTGGGGAAGGGGGTAAGGGATGCGGGGAATGGGGTGCTCAGCCCTTGACATTACAAATGTGACTGGAGTGCAAGGGAAGGCGTCCTGCACAGACACTCCCGTGCTCCCCAACTCCGTCCCTTCTCTCTCCTCCTGTTCTCAGCTCTCTGTAGGCCCTCCCTGCCCCATGCAAAGGGTGAGTGAGCCCTGGCTCCCTGGAAGGGGAGAGGGCGGCGGGTGCTTCCGCTGCAGGCTGACCGTCTAGTGTGATAGGTTATCTGAAAGCAAACTCCCCTCCACCATGGAGCCGGGCTCCTCCTGGAGATCACGCCTCTCTCATCTCAATGAGAAATTGGTATTCTCCTCTCCCCCTGGTTTCCAGCCTGCTCGCTGTGAAACCATAACTCCGCTCTCGCTCTCACTATGCCACAGGTGCCTTTCCCCCTCCTGGCTTCGAATCGCACTACCCGGAATCCCTGCATCAGGAAACACGAGAGGGGGCCCTGCCCAAGCTTCTCCCCTCACCTGGAGGGGGGAAAGGAGATGTCCTGGTTCCCCTTGTTCAGGCTGCCTTCCTCCGGGCAGGGTCTCCCACGCACAAAGCTACGGTGAAGCTTTTTATTTAGTCCTTGCTGCACTCAGGATGAATGAAGCAGGGAACCCCAAAACACTTTGCCCCTAACCTGTGTCCCCCCGCAGGGGGGTGGCTGAGCAAGGTCAGAAACATCGGAAGCCACAGCCCCTCTCTCTTGAGGGAAGCTCACAGTGAATTCGGAAGGACAACACGTGAAAGGTTCGGCACACCTCTGACTTCTACCAACAGGTGCAAGTTAACCTAATTCCCAAGGCGCTGCCACAGCCACAGTCCAGATGGAAACGATGTACTTGGCGTAGTTAAGGAGGTGATACCTCCTTGATCTGCACATTCCGAGTTGCCCAGAGGGGAAATTATCCAGATAATTCAATCTTCTTTCTTTCTTTCTTTCTTTTTTTTTTCCCCCTCCTATTAAAAAAAATTGTGGGGGCGCCTCGGTGGCTCAGTCAGTTAAGCATCTGACTTCAGCTCAGGTCATGATTTCAAGTTTCATGGGTTCAAGCCCTGCGTCGGGCTCTGTGCTAACAACTCAGAGCCAGGAGCCTGCTTTGGATTCTGTGTCTCCCTCTCTCTCTGCCCCTCCCCTGCTCGTGCTCATGCTCTCTGTATCTCTCTCTTAAAAAATAAACATTAAAAAAATAGTCTAAAAAATTATGTTGAAAAAAATTGTGGTAAAATACGCATGACATAAAATGTTTCATCCTAACCATTTTTAAGTGTACAGTTCAGTGGAATTAGATACATTTATAACGTTGTTCTACCATCACCACCATTCATCTCCATCTCGTAAAACTGACTCTGTCCTCATTAAACAACAATCCCCTGGCGGCCCCCTCTCCCCAGCCTCTGGCAAGCCCATTCTACTTTCTGTCTCCACGATTCCAACTACTCTAAGTACCTCATAAAAGTGGAATCTTACCATATTTATCTTTGGGCTCGGCTTATTTCACTTAGTATAATGTGCCTAGCTTCCCTCCCTGTCACAGCAGATGTCAGAATTTCCTGCCTTTTTAAGGCTGAATAATATTCAACTGTGTGTATACACCACATTTTGTTTATCCATTCATCCACTGATGGCCACAGAGTTGCTTCCATGCAGATAATGTCAAATTCTTTAAAACAATTTCCATTTTATTTTTGTTATTGTTTTTTAGAGTATCTGTTTCTTTCTTTCTTCCTTTATTTTGAGAAAGAGAGCGCATGCGTGAGCAGGGGAGGGGCAGAGAGGAGAGAGAGAGAGAGAGAGGGAGAGACTCTTCAGACGCGGGGCTCCATCTCACGACCCAGGGATCATGACCTGGGCCAAAGTCAAGAGTTGGACGCTCAGCCGACTGAGCCACCCAGGTGCCCCTGAAAATCTTTCTTAAAGGTTCGCATGACCCAGAACTACTGAAAGAGGACAAAGCTGGTTGTGGAGGGGCACATTCTAGAATTTTAGGCTTTGAGCTAAGAATCAGAAGTCCCAAAGTCAAATCGTAGCTTTGCTGTCAAGACAATGCAGTTTTAACCTTTTTAGGCCTCAATTTTCTCATTTTCGAAGTGACATTTAAAGTAATCATAAAATTCACGTGTTTATATTTTATCCCATCCACCCACCTTGCACACTTATCATGGGCGTGGCACCATGATTCTAAAATTCAGATCTGGGAGGTGCCTGGGTGGCTCAGTTGGTTAAAAATCCAACTCTTGGGGGCGCCTGGGTGGCTCAGTCGGTTAAGTGGCCGACTTCGGCTCAGGTCATGATCTCGCAGTCCATGAGTTCGAGACCCGCGTCGGGCTCTGGGCTGACAGCTCGGAGCCTGGAGCCTGTTTCTGTGTCTCCCTCGCTCTCTGCCCCTCCCCCATTCACGCTCTGTCTCTCTCTGCCTTTCAAAAATGAATAAATGTTAAAAAAAAAAAAAACTAAAAAAATTCCAACTCTTGATTTCAGCTCAGGTCATGATCTCACGATTTGTGAGAGGGAACCCTGTGTCGTGCCTGGGATTCTCTCTTTCCCTCTCTCTTAGTAACACCCTCCCCCCCCCCCCGCCATGCGTGTGCTCTCAAAATAAATATTTAAAAAATAATAACAAAATTCTGATTTGGAACTAAGTCCTCTCCTTATCACTTACTTGATCCTCCCCAAACCACCCTCTCTGATTCTCTTTCTTTACCTGCCAAACGGGCTGAAAGAATCAGAATGAGGTGATGGGTGAGAGCCTGACGTGTCAACGGAAAGACGAAGAAATGCAAGCAGTCATCATGTTCATCCCGAGTACATGCACCGTGCATGGCGCTGCTGTGGGTCTCCGCTTGCTGGGGGGAGAGCATGGCCTGAGGCACAGAGGCTGGGGAGCCAGACTTTTGCAGAGACACAGGGAAGAGGTGACCAGGTGTGGGAAGAGCAGAAGGGATTTAAGACTTTTCAGAGAAAGGATCCAAGCTGGGGGCAGATTTGATGTTGAGGGGGTGAAGTGTGGTGGAGAGATAGCTGTCAAGCTGGGCCGGGATGGAAGGGGCAGTCCCTCTCCCTCTTCCCTGCCCCTCCCCCTGGTAGCTTCCCTTTCCACCTCCGCCCAGGGTTCTGGAATTTTCCACAGTCATAGTTGATGGTGAGAGTTGCTCTACCTGCTAATCCTACCGGCATGAGGGCTTTCTGGCTTTCACAGGCCAGCATCTTCATGTAAGGGAGGCCACTCCAGGATGTCCCAATACAGGACATCTGTTTTCATTCCAGAAACATCAGGCAATCGTCTAGTTCCAGTCCTACTGGCTCTTTTCCCTTTTCAACACTCAAGTCTCAAACTATATCGTTGAGATCATTTGGGGAACACATTTAAAAGGAACACACTCAAAAACCTGGATGGCCTGCTTTCACTCACTCACTCGGCATTCACTGGGCCGGGGATTCTCAGACTGCAGTGTTAACGTTCTCGGCAATTCTTTGGTGTGGGGGCTGTGCTATGCATCAAAGGATGTTTAGCAGCATCCTGGGCTCAGTAGCACCCCCCCGCCCCGGTCTTGACCACCAAAAATGTTTCCAGACATTGCCAAATGTCCCCTGGGGGCAAAATTGTCCCTGTTGTTGAAAGCCACAGAGCCAGGCATTAAAACTGTGGAGATGAGGGGCGCCTGGGTGGCTCAGTCGGTTAAGTGGCCGACTTCGGCTCAGGTCATGATCTCGCAGTCCGTGAGTTCAAACCCCGTGTCGGGCTCTGTGCTGACAGCTCAGAGCCTGGAGCCTGTTTCTGTTTCTGTGTCTTCCTCTCTCTCTGCCCCTCCCCCATTCACGCTCTGTCTCTGCCTTTCAAAAATGAATAAATGTTAAAAAAAATTTTTTTTTAAAAAAAAACCGTGTTGATGAGCAGAAGGAGCCCAGTCCCAGCCCTCAGGAAGCTTGCAGTCTAGTTAGGGAAGCGGATATTAATTCAACAACCGCAGAGATCAATGTAAAGTTATAATGGTGCCAAGTGCCAAAAGGAGAGGTGCGTTGTGTAACAGGAGGAGCATGTCACAGGGGAATTGATCTCCTCAGGCTCAGAGGGGTCAGGGAAGAGCTAAGACCTTACGGAGTAGGGATTAATGAAGTAAAGAACCAGGGGACTTTAATGAGAGTGAGGAAAAGCTTTCCAGGAAGAAAGAATAGCATATGCAAAAGCCCTGTGGTTTGTGGGGGAGCACAGGCTCAAGAGTAGGCCAGAGAAGAGTGTGGGGCCGGGCCAGGCAGGGCTTCATACGCCAAAGTAAGAAGTTTCACCTTTGACCTAAGCAGCAATGGGAAACCACTGTTTTAAGTGGGATATGTGATTTCTTTGTTTTACGCCCAATGCCAACGACTTCTCTCCCAGTGTCTACAGTCTGGGAGAACTCCACTTTGGCTACGGTGGCAGAGGCACAGAGTCTCGGACGGTGAGATCCGAAAGGATCTTCAAGATCATCTAAAACAACCCCCTTTTTTCACATCTTTGGAAACAAAGGCCAAGACAGGGGCCCAAGTGGATTGGGATTCATGAGTCTTGAAGCACATAGAATTTGGAGGGCCCTATTTAAGTAGTAAAGAATACAAAATTACAAATACAGAATTAGGTACAGGGTCGTGAACAGTCTGTCCAGAGGAGGGTCCTGAAGATGAACCTTCGTGAACTTTCGGGGAGTCTGCTTCTGGAAGGGGCGCTCACGTGCCGAAATCTGCCTAACAAGTAGGCGGTAGAACGCAGACGAGGACCTAGGGTCCTATCACAGTAATCAGCCTGGGGAATCCTGACGGCTGTAGATGCTGCTTTTGACAAAGACCCCGCAATGTCCAGTCTTTGGCTCTTTCATTCATTCTTTCAAATGTTTCTGACGCGAGGCACAGGGGCAGGTGTTAGGAGTATGGGTGGGACGGCGGCATTTAGGATCAACCTCCACTCTCCAGGAAAGGTCCCTGCTCCTCTTGGAGTTTTCTGGTCAGGCAAGGAAAGTCAGATATGGTGGGTGAGCCAGGGTGTGGAGGATGGAGCTGCAGACCCCCTCGGGGCTTTGGGAGAGGATAATTGTGGCGTGAATTAGACTTCGGGCGCATTAGCGAACGGTGTTCATTCGGCTGGTGTGCGAAGGGGTGAGCCCGCTGCAGGGAACACGTCGTTGCGAGGAACCCCACTAGCTGAAGCTCAAAACGGAGATGTTGGGGGGCGCCTGGGTGGCGCAGTCGGTTAAGCGTCCGACTTCAGCCAGGTCACGATCTCGCGGTCCGTGAGTTCGAGCCCCGCGTCAGGCTCTGGGCTGATGGCTCAGAGCCTGGAGCCTGTTTCCGATTCTGTGTCTCCCTCTCTCTCCGTCCCTCCCCCGTTCATGCTCTGTCTCTCTCTGTCCCCAAAAAAAATAAATAAACGTTGAAAAAAAAAATTAAAAAAAAAAAAAACGGAGATGTTGGGGGTCACTTGACCCAGCTGTGGAAAGAGCAGGGCTAAATGGGCTGAGCCTCAGTGCCAGCAGGCTCTTGTATTTCTGCCCACTTTTGCTGCTAACATTTTGGCTTTATTCTATCCTATCCCATGACGACTTTTTCCACGTATTAGGGACAATGGCCACAAACAACTGCAACTCCACCCTTCTAGCCAGGAGAAAGAAAACTTCTCTTCCAAGCTCCAGTTTGAAAAGAAACCTGGGAGACGGACGCTGACGGACCTGGTCTGCCACTGTGGCCAGGGGTGCAGTAATGAGTGGCCTAGCTTGGGTTACAGGCTGACTCTTATGATGGCAGCGGGGGTAGGGGCCCTGTTTGGGGGGGGAAAGGAGGCCTCACCGTCAGGGGTGCCAGGGAGAAGTGAAATGGGGGTGCCCATGCCCCAGTAGGTATCTACTATAAGAGACAATAGAGACAAACATGAAAGGCCACGTTTTAAAGACCACAAGGAATAGGCAGCTTCTGAGTGATAAGGAAGGATCCAGGGTATATAGCACAGTGCAGGGGCTGAGGGGGATCAATGACAAAGTGGGAAAGAAAGCGATCCAGAGTGTGAATGGAAAGGAACCTTGGAGGTCATCTAGCCCAAACTCCCATAGAACACATCAACCCCATCTTCGGTGTCATCCAGAGCTTGTACGGTCTCTGCTTGAACACTGTGTGTGACGGGGAACTCATTACCTCACATCGATTGCGGCTGCTGTGCAACAGCTTTGAGGTTAAAGTCTTTCCCCGAAGTTTCTGTGCAACTGCCACCCACTGGGGTTAGTACGGGCTTCGGAGGCACTCGGATAAGGCAAGTCGTTTCTCCCCATGGCAGTCACTTCATCAGTCAACTACATTTTATAATAGTGGCACCTGCCTAGGGACACCACGAGGACTAAATAATAAGGACTCAGTAAACGTCACCAAAGATTATTGCCATTTGAAAACAGCATTCTTGCGCCCCATCAACCTCAGTTGTTACCTTCACTGAGGGTAATATTTACAGATCGGTATTTCTTTTCTTGCCATGCGAGAGGCCCGGGACCACGTAGTTCTCAAGACAGCTCTGTAAGTAGTTTGTATTACACCCACCTTACAGAAGAAATGGGGTCAGGGAAATTAATGTCACTTGTCCAAGATCACATGACGGCAGAACTAGGGCAGGCACTAGGCTGTCTGACTCCAAAAGCCATCTGCTAGGGGCGCCTTGGGTGGCTCAGTTGGTTAAGCGTCCGACTCTTGATCTCAGTTCAGGTCGTGATCTCACGGTTCGTGAAATCGAGCCCCGCCTCGGGCTCTGTGCTGACAGCATGGAGCCTGCTTTGGCTTCTGTGTCTCCCTATCTCTCTGCCCCTCCGCTGCGTGTGCTCTCTCTCTCAAAAATAAATAAACATTAAAAAAAACTCAAAGGCTACCTGCTTTCCTACCATGCGGAATGCTTCCTTATATAGCCTCATCTTTTGTGCACTTGGGTCCCCAGACCATTACTATTGACCTGTGGATAGGCTTTGGTCTGTACATGGTTCTCTGTGTGATTCCTTGTGCAGGTATTGGCTATAAGACTACCTTGGTGATCCCGAAAAGCAGAAGGATTTCTGAGGCATCTCTGGAAGCTTTGGAAACTTCGGGACCAACGCAGGGGCCGGGCAGAGCCTGGTTCCGGAGGGGCTAGGCCGGGGCCTCACTCATCTTTGCAAACTTCACTGAATAGCTCATGGTGAAGGATCATTTTCCCAAAATGGGTAAAATCGTGATCTGCACTCAGAGATAAAATGAACACGTGTTCAAGATTTTATTTAAGGGGAGCTTGGGTGGCTCAGTCAGTTAAGCATCTGACTCTTGATTTCGGCTCAAGTCATGATCTCACAGTTCGTGAGTTCAAGCCCCACGTCGGGCTCTGCACTGACAGCACGGAGCCCGCTTGGGATTCTCTCTCTCACCCTCTCTCTCTGCCCTTCCCCAACTTGTGCTCTCTCTCTTTCTCTCTCTCTCTCAAAACAAATAAACTTAAAAGAAAGAGTTTACTTAATTCATTATTAATAAGGGAACGGGTAGGATGTTAAAATCAGTTCAAAGGAGAATTCAAAGAACAGACATTTATTGATCAGAAATACTGATATCAATATGCAAAGCAAGCAAACCTGGCTTCTTCCGCAGCTGGGCAGTAAAGTCAACGGAACCTCTACCAGACAGAACGTACATGTCAGCAGACAAGCATTTTTCTACTTTTCAATCGGTTTTCTACAATTTACAGAATTGTAAAATAGCTCCAAGGCCAAGAAGAGCAAGATTCGGACAGACCGGAAGGGTGTGTGCTAGACCAGGGCTCTCATACTGACTGTGGATCGTCAGGTCGTGGGCCATGTTTTCTTTTTCATCTGTTCAACTCTGTCCTTTGGGTGTGAACGTAGCCATAAACAACACATAAATGAGCATGGCTGCATCCAAAAAAAAAACTTTATAGGCACAAAATTTGAATTTTCTATAATTTTCACATGTCACAAAATATTCTTCTTCTTTTAGTTTTTGGCAACCCTTTGAAAATGTAAAATCCACTCACAGGAATACAAAACCCAGTGGCTCCTGTATGTGCCCCAGATGCAGTAATTTGCCAATCCTACTCTAGACAATATAGTTCTCTACTGCAGCATGAAGCTTCTCCTATGGTCTCTCCTTGAGGTAGGCAGAGTAATGACCCCCCTGCCCAAATATGTCCCCCCACATATGTCCCTGGAACCTGTGAATAAATATGTCACGCTACATGGTGGGGGGGGGGAATGCAGGTGGTTAAACACATGACTTTGAGATGGAAAATCACTCTGGATTATGTGGGTGGGCCCCATGTGATCCCATGTGGTTCTTAAACGGGGAAGAGGTAGACAAGGGTCAGAATAGAGAGGGGGCGGGCATCAGAAAGACTCAACAGCCATTCCTGGCTTTGAAGATGGAAGGGGGCCTGAACCAAGGGATGCAGGCAGCCTCTAGAACCTGGTGAAGACAAGGAAATGCTTTCTCCTGTAGAGTCTCCAGAAGGAACACAGCCCTGCTGACACAATTTTAGCCCAGCCAGACCCAGTTTTAACTTCTGATCTCCAAAATTGAAGGTAATAAATTTACGTTGTTTTCAGCTGCCAAGTTTGTGACAATTTGTTACAGCAGCAATAGGAAACTAATATACTCCCTTTTATCAAAAAATAATCTCGGGGTGCCTGGGTGGCTCAGTCAGTTGAGCGTCCGACTTTGGCTCGGGTCATGATCTCGCAATTTGTGAGTTCGAGCCCTGTGTTGGGCTCTGTCCTGACAGCTCAGAGCTTGCTTCAGATTCTGTGTCTCCCTCTCTCCCTGCCCCTTCCCTGCTCGTGCTCTGTCTCTCTCTGTCTCAAAAATAAATAAAAATTTAAAAAATAATAATAATCTCGGGGTGCCTGGGTGGCTCTGTTGGTTAAGGTCCAACTTTGGCTCAGGTCATGATCTCAGGGTTCGTGGGTTCAGGCCCCGCCTCAGGTTCTGTGCCGACAGCATGGAAGCTACTTAGGATTCTCTCTCTCTCTGCCCCTCATCACCGCCCCCCCCACTCTCTCTCAAAATAAACAAATAAACATAAAAGAGTTCTGGAAATCCTAACTTGGCCCACTGGTATGGTCTGAAAGCTGTTTAAGTGAGGACACCAAAAGCCTGTACCTAAGAGACTACTGTTTAAAGTGTCAACAGTTTGAAGTACCCGAGTACAGTTCTTCTCTGCTGGGTGGGAAGGGGAGACTGAGACAGATGGTCCTTCTCTGCTGAAGTCAGACTTCTTGGCTGGTAGCTGATGGTTGGACCCTCAGAGAACCCTCAGAGTAAACCAAAATCTATCCGTAGATGACCTCATGGTCATACTCCTAGATCATACTTGTATTTGTTCTAAGAGTGAGAAAATCACACTCTTCTTTAATTGCACGGTTATGGGAAAAAATGAAGTTAATCGGGTAGACCTCAGATCCATGGATACATTTCTGGACCCTCTGAATTTGTACCTGATATTGGATGTGCATTTTGCAGAGAAGTGGTTCATAGCTTTCATCAGACTCTCCAAGGTGGCTGTGTCCTCACAGAGGCTACGAACAGCTGAACTGGATGGGTTTTAAGATTCTTGCCAGCACTGACAGTCTGATGTTATGAGTGGCCATCACCCCTCCTGCTACATCCATGTGCCACCCCCATGGCTCCAGGGCTGAGGTCACCTACACAAGCCGCACTCCTGTCTTTTCTCTAGTAAGGACACAGCTATGCTCACCCTCTAGACTAAAACTGTTCCGATCGCTGTTGAATGGCTGTGCTGTTTTTTCTTTAACACGCTTTGGCATATGGGGTATTTTATTACTGTAAAATGCCCAAAGTGAATTTTATTTTTAAAAATTAAAAAAAAATGTTTATTTATTTTTGAGAGAGTGGGGGGGGGGGGGAGCAGAGAAAGAGGGGACAGAGGCTCCGAAGCAGGCTCTGTGCTGACAGCACAGAGCCCGATGTGCGGCACAAACTCACAAACTGTGAGATCATGACCTGAGCTGAAATCAGATGCTTAACCCACTGAGCCACTAAGGTACCCCCAAAGTGATTTTTCTTACCCAATTATTTCCACCTTCCAGTAACCCAAATTCTACCTTTTCAATTTGGACCCATTTCTTCTTTAAAAACCTTAACTGGCGGGGGGGGGGGGGGGGGAGGGCGCCTGGGTGGCTCAGTCAGTTAAGCGTCCAACTCTTGATCTTGGCTCAGATCATGATCTCACAGTTTGTGAGTTCAGGCCCCACATGGGCCTTTGCACTGGCAGCGTGGAGCCTGCTTGGGATTCTCTCTCTCTCTCTCTCTCTCTGCTTGTCCCAAAATAAATCAATAAACTTAAAAAATAATGTTAAGAACCCTAACTAGGGGCTATGGTTTATGTGAAATTGTTTTCAAAGGCAAATGGCTGGCCAGAAATCTGGGACCATGTGAGCACTAAAATAATGAATTATAGTAATGGATCAGAAACCATTGAATCAAGTAAGAATCCGTAAGTCCACACTGACATAAATGAATAGAGGAGAAGGGAATGTTCTTTGTTACAGTAGATTAACAACTAATAAATACAAAAGGATTATGCTAAAATCAGTAAACGAAACTTTGATGAGGAATGTAGTCCCACGGGATATCCCCACAAATTACTTATTAATTTCAAAGGGAGAAACAGTAACTCCACAGTGGAGAAATCTGCAGAAACCATCTTAACCAAATGATTAAAGCTAACATCAGCAATACTGGGACAAACCAACAAATATGCCTCCTGATACAATGCACCAAAGATATGAGATCACTTCTGTGCTATTTCTGCTAAATATGCCCATATAACCCAAATCTAATCACAAGGAAACATCAGAACCATCCCAAATTGAGGGATAATCTATAAAACAACTGGCTTGTACCCTTCAAAAACAACACACACACAAAAAGCTGGAGAACATTTTCAAATCAAAGGAGACAAATTACTAAATATAATGTGTGATCCTGGCTTGGATCCAAGAGTGGGGAAAAAATAGCTGTAATGGGCAATATTGGGCCTGTTGATGAAATCTGAAAATGGGCTGTGTATTAGATAATAGTATTCTATCAATGTTCAATTTCCTGATTTCAATAATTGTACTGTGGTTAAGCAAGAAAATGTCTTTGCTCTTGAAAGATACACATGAAATATTTATGGGTATCGGGACACACTGTCTCCAATTAACTCTCAAGTTGCAGGAATATACACACACACAGAATGATAAAGCAAATGGGGCAAAAGCAATTGATGAATCTGGATGGATGTTACAGGGAGTTCCTTGTACTATTTTTGCAACTTTTCTGTAAGTTTGAAATTATATAAAAATAAATAACAAAAATAGTGGGTTAATTTAACGTAGCTAAGTTTCCCACACAATCAAAACTTACTCCTCTAAACCATTCTTGCAGCAAATACGTGGGAGCCTCATATATTCCAGACACATTCTAGGTGTTTGGTGAACCGAAGAGACAAAGCTCCCTGCCCTTGGGGAGTTCATGTTCTAGCTGAGGGGCACAGACAACAGACAATGGATGTAATGAATAAGTAAGTCATACATTATGGGTTCAAAGATGATGAGTGCTGCAGCAAGGATAGAGCAGGGTAAGGGGGATCAGAAGCACAAGGGCAGGGGAAGTCAGGCCGGGCCACTGTTCCATATATATTTTTTAAGTTTTTATTTATTTTGAGACAGCGTGCAAGAGAGAACGAGCAAGCACAGGTGCCCAAGTGGGGGAGGGGCAGAGAGAGAGAGAGAGAGAGAGAGACAGAGAGAGAGAGAGAATCCCAAGCAGGCTCCTTTGTACTGTCGGTGCGGAGCCCAATGCGGGCTCGAACCCACAAACCCTGAGATCATGACCTGAGCCGAAACTAAGAGTCAGACACTTACTGAGCCACCCAGTCATTTTAAACGGGGCAGTCAGGAGAGACTTATCGTGCAGAAGCTTGAAAGCGGTGAGAAGTGAGCTTTCCAGATATCTGTGGAGAGAGCTGTCCAGGCAGAAGCAGCAGCCACGGTAAAGGCCCTGAGGTAGGAGTCACCCAGTTGCTGGCTGCAGTGGAGTAAGGGAGTCCTATTTCTCTCAAAAATTCTTGCAACAGCCTTGAAGGTCCTATAGACCTTATCCTTGTTACCTTTTTGACTTCATCTCCTACCTGCACCTTTAAGTTCATGAACAGCTTTATTTTTTTTATAAATGTTTTTTAAGTTTATTTTTGAGAGAAACAGAGCATGAGCAGGGGAGGGACAGAAAGAGAGGGAGACAGAATCTGAAGCAGGCTCGAAACTCTGAACTTTCAGCACAGAGACTCACATGGGGCCCAAACCCATGAACTGCAGGATCATGAGCTGAGCAAAATCAGACGCTTAACTGACCGAGCTACCCAGGTGCCCCTGAATAGTTTTAACAATACCGGAACAAAAATATCTTCTGAAAAATGCATTATAATCTTCTCAAATGCAAGCATTACATTTTGTGGGCCACAAGTTAATAATTATACTGTTCTGTGATGGCACTAGTCACAGCCTAGCCTGAGTACTGCATCTAGATCAAAATGCTAGGGACTGTCAAAGCGTAATGTGTGAATGTGTGAGTTGCGTGAAAGAAAGACACAGTAAAGACCAGGTTTGTGTGCACAGCCTTTCCCCCTCACTACCGGTTTCTCATTTCTAGGGTTTTCCCCAACAGAATGTGTAGGCATCGTCTGTTTCAGAGAATCACATATACCAGATTACCTCTGAGGTCCCTTTCAGCTCTAGACTGACACCCCGTTTTCCAGAATAGACACCTGCAGCTCAATAAGAAGTGACTTGTCTAAGGGACACACCAGGGTTGTCTATCTAATCACCAGAAACTTTCTCCCTACCCCCAGCTTTCTCACTCAGCAGCTCATCACTGTCTCCCAGGAGCTCCCCAGAGGACAAAAGCACAGAAGTTCCCTCATCTAAGAATAAAACATCTTACCCTATTATTCTCCAGGGACAATTATGGAGTGTTTCAGGTTGTGTCACTGATTACTCGCTTCCATATTGCATCTCCAAATAACTAGGTTCCCATAGCAACATACTCTGCTCTGGAAGCTGACATTGTTCCCTAATCCATGTGGGAAGGAATAAGAACTTCTCCCAGAAGACTCACAGCAGGTGGGAGAAGACGTGTCCTGGAGAGTTAAGGGTGGAGATGGTTATTAAGGACTTTTGTCCTGCCAAAGACAATGAACCTAACGTGGACACCACTGAATGACTGACCAACCCTTGACCATTTTGTCAACGTTTTTATTTATTTTTGGGACAGAGAGAGACAGAGCATGAACGGGGGAGGGGCAGAGAGAGAGGGAGACACAGAATTGGAAACAGGCTCCAGGCTCCGAGCCATCGGCCCAGAGCTTGACGCGGGGCTCGAACTTACGGACCGCGAGATCGTGACCTGGCTGAAGGCGGACGCTTAACCGACTGTGCCACCCAGGCGCCCCATCCCTTGACCATTTTGAATGGGCTCCAAGGAGGGATCCCTGCCAAGAAGGAATCTTTAGGTATGGCTGGCTGGCTCAGTTGGTAGAGCATGCAACTCTTGATCTTGGGGTCATGAATGCGAGCCCCATGTTGGGTGGAGAAATTACTTAAATAAATAAAACTTTTCAAAAAAGTCTTTATATTGCAAGAAACATTATGATGGTTGGCCAAATCAAGGCAAGAAATTAAGACCTTAAGCGAAAGAAACTTCCGCTAAACTTCACTAAAGTACACAGTATGTTGCAAATGCATAAAATTTATGTTGGCAGATAGACTGAAAGGCCTAGCATATGCTGAATTACTTGAGAGGTTGTATACAGACGTTTGCAACTTACTTTGAAATGGGTCACAGAAATAAGATGAACTGGGGTGCCTGGATGGCTCAGTCAGTTAAGTGTCAGACTTTGGCTCAGGTCATGCTCTCACAGTTTGTGAATTCCAGCCCCACATCAGGCTGTGTGCTGACAGCTTGCTCAGAGCCTGGAGCCTGCTTCAGATTCTGTGTCTCACACTCTCTCAGCCCCTCCCATGCTCATGCTCTGTCTCTCTCTGTCTCTCAATAATAAAAAAAGAGAAAGAAAGAAAGAAAGAAAGAAAGAAAGAAAGAAAGAAAGAAAGAAAGAAAAAAGAAAAGAAAAGAAAGAAAGAAAGAAAGAAAGAGACAGCAAGCAAAGCAAAAAGATGAACTGGGGTGCCTGGGTGGCTCAGTTGGTTAAGCATCTGACTTCAGCTCAGGTCATGATCTCATGGTCTGTGGGCTCAAGCCCCATGTTGGGCTCTGCTCTGACAGTACAGAGTCTGCTTAGGATTCTCTCTCCCTCTGTCTCTGCCTCTCCCCCATTCATGCTTTCTCTCTGAAAATAAAATAGACTTAAAAAAAATAAAAATAATAAGATCAACTGATTGATGGAAGGATGCATAGACTTGTATAAAGCATGTATAGTCACACAATTGTAGAATTGGGGTAGTTGGTATAGTGGTAGTCACTAAATTCTTTCCACTTTTCCTGAAGCTTGAAATTTTCATAATCAATTGTTGGGAGTAAACTTATAGGCATATCACGTGATGAGAGAACAAGGAAGAGAAAAAAAGGGATAGAAAAAAGGAAGAAAAGGGATAAAAAGGGAAGAGAGGCAGAAGAGAATAGTATCTTTAGTGCTATTCCTAAGTTGATTCCTTTTCTCACCTCTGTCCTTGAGAGCTGCTTAAAACAGAAGATTCTGATTGAACTGGGTTGAAATTATTGAAATACACCTTGGTGTCAAAGGGAACCCAAAAGAACTTTTGAAAAACACCAAATTACTGATGTCACTTGATGTTTTGGAATTGGCTGTGGTTGTCCTAACAGGTGCTTGTGTAAAACAAGCATCTGTGAAGGGCAGCGTACAATTGAGCAACCGTCTTTTAGCCAGGAAGTCCAAAACGGAAGCTAGAGCTGAGAGTTTTGAATGTGAGGGCTTCTCATTCAAATCCTGGGACTAGCGGTATATGGAGTTGGCAAAATTCAAGGCTGATGCTTATTCTTTTACACACAAAGTTCAAAACAGTGTCGAGGTAGAAACAAAACAACACAAATCTTTGAAATCTGAAGACAAAAATACTCCGTGAGCTACTGACAATTTCATACCCTCACGCGGAAGTAGCGTTAATCTAGAAAGCAGCCAAGACCCTGGTACCTGTGAAAATAGTGCCACCTGGTGGTCAGAGCAGGGAATAGTCTGGCAATGTCTTTGGAGAAGATGGTCTATTCTTTACTTTTTCTGCTGTTTTTAGTTATTCAACAAACATGTATAAAGAACCTCTGGAATACTAGAAAGCAAGAACATGCAGACAGAAGAACCTGTTGCCCTAACTTTGTTTATATCCTTTCTTTTCCTAGTATTATTTTTGAACCTAAATTCTTGCAGGGGCTTGCTCATTCTTAGAAGGCCCAGAAAATGTTAATTATGCGATGTGACGGAGTTAACTACTAACCGATGATGGTAACCATTTTGCAATATATATGTGTATCAAATCGGCACGTTGTATTCCTTAAACCTACACAGTATATGTTAATTATATCTCAATAAAGCCAGGGAGTGGTTGTTCTCTACTTAACTATCATCAGACTTTGTAACTGTTCTCTCCACCACTCATCAGGGTGGCCTTTCATTGTGGTTTGGAAAGCTATTTCCCAGATTACAAATGAAGTTGAACACTTTCCTATGATCAGTAATCACTGGAACATCTTTTAGGGTGTGCTGATTCAGGATCCAAGTCTTTGGCCCAGTTTTCTATTTCTTTTCTTTCTACTTTGTGCCTCACAAGGGGCTCTAGATATGGTCCAAACGGCACAGAGCAGAGGGCAGGTACCAAAACTTATTCTTTGTGTGTAATACTCATAGTACTAGCCAGAGCTGGCCGCACACTGGAGCTTAATTAACGGGTGCTGATTGATTGGCACGGGTCCATAATTCTTACTGGCAAGCCCCAAACCCAAAAGGTTAGGGAAACCAATTTTTTTTTCAGTTTACTACAAAATTCACATGGAGGCAAAACCTGAACTGATATGAAGCTATCGGTTTTTATCATGTTTCTCTGCAGAAATATTTTTTTTTAATTTAGCAAATGGGCTTTGGTTTTTTAATTTTTTTCCTTTTAGAGAGAGAGACAAGAGTACAAGGCGGCGGTGGGGGGGTGGGGGGACGGGCAGAGGGAGAATCTTAAGCAGGCTCTATGCTCAGCATGAAGCCGATGTGGAGCTTGATCCCATGACCCAGGATCATGGCCTGAGCCTAAATCCAGAGTCGGATGCTCAATTGACTGAGCCACCCAGGCGCCCCTCCCTGCAGAAACATTAATGTTTGACTGTGGGATGCTATGGTTTGGGACTATGATCTGGGAGGCTACCCAGACCCAGCTGGAAGAGAACAATATTCAAGTACCTATGCCCCAGGGTAGCTTCCTAAAATCAGAAAATTTCTGAACTCTTGAACACATCCTGCCACAAGAAGACTGGTATGGGATCCTGGACCTATCATTTATTGAATTCTTACAGTGTTTCTAGCGCTCCTGAGGGTTGTACACACACAACAGACTTGCTGTGAAGATTAAATACAGTAGGTATCAGCCCTTTCACGTTTTTTTTTTGGTTTTTTTTTTTTTGTTTTAAAAAATTTTTTTTCAACGTTTATTTATTTTTGGGACAGAGAGAGACAGAGCATGAACGGGGGAGGGGCAGAGAGAGAGGGAGACACAGAATCGGAAACAGGCTCTAGGCTCTGAGCCATCAGCCCAGAGCCCGACGCGGGGCTCGAACTCACGGACCGCGAGATCGTGACCTGGCTGAAGTCGGACGCTTAACCGACTGCGCCACCCAGGCGCCCCCCTTTCACGTTTTTGTAGAGACACCAGAGGCTCAGACAGGTTAAATAATTTGCCTAGTCACACAGCACAGCTCAGGTTAATGTTTCTGGAAATGGGTAGATCTTGCAAAATGCACATGTGGCACGTCAGAGCATACACGACACAACAGAGTAATTTAAAGGTTATCAGTTATCACGGAAACATACTTAAGAGCAGTGAGCCAAACTGGAGGCCCGCAACACATTCATGGGGAAATGTGATCGAGCTGGATTAATTACAGTAACAAGGAGCACCTAGTACACTGTGGTTTCTAGAGACTGTTGAGGTCCAGAGAGGGCGAGGGGCACGCCCCAGGCCTCCCAGCTAGTCAGTCTGATGAGCTTGAAGACACTGATTTTAGCTGTAACAAGGCTTTTTGGCACGTTACCAACAATACTCTACATTCCTCTTTCTACGGACTTTTAGACAAAATGGAACCATTATTTCTGAAAATTTCATTACTTAAAGCACACAAATTTCAAATATGCCAAAGTCTCAAATCTCCCCTTCTCATCTTACAAACATATATTCTTACTTCCAGTGTCAGAGGATGCGACGTTTTTTTGTCCAAGGTCCTGTTTCATCAAGGCCTCCCACCGTATGCACCCCCACCTTCTCTGGGGCCTTGGGGTAGCGGTCATCATCCCCTTCCTCACCTTTCGCCCTTCTTGTTCTCAATAGGCCCTCCCAATCTTTTTTTTTTTTTTTAATGTTTAAATATTGTTGAGAGAGAGAGAGAGAGTACAAGGGAAGGAGGGGCAGAGAGAGGGGGAGATACAGAATCAGAAGCAGACTCCAGGCTTTGAGCTGTCAGCACAGAGCCTAAGGCAGGCTCAAACCCACTAACCTTGAGATCATGACCTGAGCCGAAGTCAGACGCCCAACCGACTGAGCCACCCAGGTGCCCCTAGGCCCTCCCAATCTTACAACAACAAAACCCCTCATCCCTCCATTCCCTTCTAGCTATCCTGTTTCCCACCACTCCCTCCTCTTTCAGCAAGCTTAAGTACTCCTCACTACACTTTCTCACCTCCCACTTACCGAACACCCAGCAGTTTGTTCTCTCCTCACTGTTCTGACATCATTTTGCCCATTTCTGCGGACGCATCTCCATCATCTTTCCCACATTCTCTGCTGTATTTGGCCCTGTTGACCTTCCTCTCCTTTAAACTCCTTTGGGCTGAGTGTTGCTCCTGTTCCCTAATTCCTCTGGAGGTTTATCTACAGCCTTGAACTCTCGAGCATCAGACTACACGTTGACAAACTTCCAGAATCAAGTTTCTGGTATCTCCGTCAAGCTAACACCCATCAAACTAATTGCGATCAAATTCCTTAGTCACCCTCTCTTGAGCCCAGGCATGCTGGGTATTCCCCATCTCAGTAAATAGCTACAGCCTACTTAGATAATCTAACTAGAAACCTAGTAGTCACAGCTGAGCCCCCATCCCTCCAAATCAATTCCTAATTCTTGCCTTTACCTAATCAAATAAGCATGTGGAGGAAAAAAATTCTCCCTCTTGTCAGATGATCAGAGTACCTTATGTACACTTAAAATGCACCTCAGCGTAGATATTACGCAGCCTATGGATCTTACAAAAATGTCTGCCAACCCAGTTGTTCAACATACTAAATGTTTACATTTAGGTCAAAAGAGTTTTGGAGAAGTAACTGTAGAGTATTAAGATGTACTAGGAGTCATTGACAGGCATTTCTAAATTTGCATGTCAAGGGCCAGCTTTATAAACTTGTTCTAATAGAACAGCAAATAGCCTCAAATCCATCCCAAGTTGTGGCAGCCAGTCCCCAAAATGGCCCCGGTGATTCTCACCTCCCGGTACTCTTTTCTGTAGTCCCCTCTATAATGAATGGGGTTGACCTGTATAATCGGTGGGATACTGTGAAAGTGGAGGAGGCTTGCTACATTATTCATGGGTGAATAGGGGTGAGGGGTGGGTGCCAGCTCTGCATGTCATGAGAACACTCAATCAGTCCAATGACGAGGTCCACTTGGCTGAGAATTGCACTAATTGCCAGGCATGTGAGCGAGCCACACTGGAAGCAACATCTCCAACCCATCAAGCCTTCAGATGATTGCAACCTCCTGAAACCCAGAGCCAGATCATTCAGCCAAGCCACTCTTGGATTCTTGACCCACTGTAACTGTATGCAATAACAAATGTTTGTTTTGAACTAAGTTTTGGCACTTCTATTAGGAATGGAGAAAATCCTACAGTACAAGCATGGTTACTGAGCAAATGATGGTAAAATACTTAATGTGATGACTGTGGGAAAGCCTTGAATGTTCTCTCAATTTTTAAAAAAATATTTACTTACTTTGTGAGAGAGAGAGAGAGAGAGAGAGAGAGAGAGAGAGAGAGAGAGAGAGAGGAGGCAGGGAGGGACAGAGTGAGAGAGAGAGAAAAAGAATCCCAGGCAGACTCCACACTGTCAGCAGAGAGACTGACATGGGGCTCAAGTTCACAAACTGAGATCATGACCTGAGCCAAAATCCAGAGTCGGATGCTCAACCAACTGAGCCACCCGGGCGCCCCTGTTCTCTCAATTTCTAAGGAACAAGAGAATTCATTCTGGAGAAAAAGTCCTACTGAATGTCAGCAGTATTGGAAAGTCTTCCATTTTTCCACCCTCTTTAGGAAAACTGTGAGAACTCACACTGCAAGTTAACTTACAAATGTAAAGAATAAGGGAAAGCTTTTAATGGAGCCACTTACCTTACAAAAACTAGGAAAATTCTCCCTGAATACAAAACCTAGGAGGGTATTAATTCTGAAAAATCTTTCAGTGATTCCTGTCTTTACTGACGTGCAAGAACTCATACTGGAGGGAAATCCTAGGAAGCTAATAAATAGGAGGATGCCTCAGCCTCAGCTCTGCACTGAACGGCCACAAGATAATTTACACTGGCATCAAAAAGTATAAATGTTAGGAGTATGTTATCTTTATCAATACTCTTCCTTAGACTGGGGTTACTTGCGAATTAATTTTTAGATTTTCTGAACTGATGTCTATAGCTATCCCCTAAAACTAACCTTAAGTTACATTCCAATAAACAAACAAGCTGCTGAATTTGGGGGGTTGTCTGTAATGAGGCAATAGAGAACACACAAGAATCCCTAAGACGTGTGAAAACCTATTCAACACAATGCATTATCTACTGGAATGGAGAAAGCAATCAAAGACTCTTGGTTGTAAACAGCCAAGAGGTTGAAGTATCTGCCAAAGTAAGTTATTTTGAAAAGTACCCCATTAATCGATCTTTGTGAGATAGCTCACAACTTCTAACTATGGGGTGTAGAAGTTGAGTCCTAGAATATACTAGGTAATTCACTTAAAAAAAAAAAAACAAAAAGGGGCGCCTGGGTGGCGCAGTCGGTTAAGCGTCCGACTTCAGCCAGGTCACGATCTCGCGGTCCGTGAGTTCGAGCCCCGCGTCGGGCTCTGGGCTGATGGCTCAGAGCCTGGAGCCTGTTTCCGATTCTGTGTCTCCCTCTCTCTCTGCCCCTCCCCCGTTCATGCTCTGTCTCTCTCTGTCCCAAAAATAAATAAAAACCTTGAAAAAAAAATTAAAAAACAAAAACAAAAACAAAAAGCTGACGACCAGACCAAGTACCCTGCATCCCCACTAAAGCCATCAATTTACAATTACAGGCGTGAGCCACACAGGCACCAAAGAACCCCAAACCCAGACTCCTGCTGTCTCCCCTTACTCCTAGTCACATGCTCAGACTCTTAGACCACTTCTTCAAAGCAGAAGGCAATAAATGACATCCCAATTTATTTTTACACCCATATTTCCTATTCCTTTCACTTCAGGCACCATTGAGTCAGCTAAACAGAACGGCTAGTCCCCAGAATTATGCCTTTCTAAAACTACTTCTGCACACCTTAACACTATTTTTATACAGATCACATTGTATTACACTTGAAATCTACGTGATCACTTAGTATGAGCAGAGGTCTTGTTTTGTTCCTTTCTGGCATACCCAAGGCTTAGCACAGCACCTGGTTGGGCACACGGTAGCTGTTCAGTAAAGGGTAGCTGGTAAATATGCTACCGTTTAAGACCTCAATATTTTAGTTCCTTCTGCTGCATCATCTTAGAATACACCTTTCTCATACACCTCTATTTCTAAAATCCTGGCTTCGAGCGTCACCTCCAAGAAATCTAATTTCTACCACCTCCTATCCCCAGCGGCCCCCCACCTCACACAAAAGGGAGGTAATCTCTACCTCATCTGAATCCCCACAGATCTTTAAACTATACTTCACTCTCTTTCTGGCATTGTTACTTGCTTTACGCCCACCTAGCAAACTGTGAGCCACAGCCCAGAATCCAAATCTTTAACAAGTCAAATCTTAGTTGAGTGAATAAAGGAATCGAGGAGTCCCCAGTCTCCTAAGTCTTGAGTCTGCCCTTTGATCTATCCTAATGTTCACTAGAATGTATAAAATTATTTATGTGTATTTTTCCATCACGATACCCTTCTTTCCCTAAAGGTATCTAGACAAGATCAAAACATCTCGTGGAACTCAATGGAATGTACACACCCTTCTTGCTCTTTTCATTCATCTATTTCCCCCCAGATGTTGTCATCAACATATTGAAAAGCCACCCAGAAATTTTGTAGAACTCTATCAAAGATCTTAAAAATATTTTGCCAATTATATGGTCATTCTCAACTTAGAGCTGCCTTTAAAAAGGAATATTCTCTTCCCTCTTAGAGATTAGATATACCCATCCACATGAAGAGTTCAAAGGCTAGATGAGTAAGCCCAGGTGCAGTGAGACTGATGTGAGAAGAAATGAGGAGATGAGGCACAGAGCCCCGTGGAAGCCAACACACCATCTTTGCTGCTGGCCAGTCATTGCCAGTTGAACGAAGTTCACGTTCCTAATTGTTTACTTGATAGGTGCCCACATGTAATCTACAGCCTGTAATTCAGCACCACCAGGAAGCTTACCAGAAATGCACTCTCCAATAGTACGGAGAACAGTTTAGCAGCTCTTCGAGATTTTAAAGTGACCATATGGCTGAGATGCGCTGAAGTTTACAATACTGCAGCGTGCACTGAAAAATTTAAGAGGGTTGGAGCACCTGGTTGACTCGACTGGTAAAGCAGGGGACTTGATCTCGGGGTTGTGAGTTTGAGCCCCATGCTGGGTGCAGAGATTACTTAAAAAAAAAAAAAATCTTAAAAAAATTTAAGGGGTACATCTCATGTTGTGTCCTTACCATATATTTTTTTAAGTTACCACATGACCAACAATTCTACTCCTATAGGTCTAGTTCTTACAGAAACAAAAACACACGTCCACACAAAATCTTGTACACCTATGTTCACAGCAGCAGGATCCATGAGAGCCAGAAGGTAGGCACAACCCAAATGTCCATCAACCGATGAATAAGCAAAATGTGGTACGTCCGTGCACTGCAGTATTATTCAGCCATAAAAGGCATGACGTACTTGATACATCTTACCTGGACGAACCCTGAACACACACTATATGAAAGAAGCCAGTTACAGAAATCCACGTAACGTATGGTTCCATTTATACGAAACGTAAATAGAGACAGAAAGCATATCAGTGGTTGCCAGAGACTTGGCGGCAGATGTGGCGATGAAGAGGGGTGGCTGCTAATGGGTACAGGGTTTGTATTTTATGATGGAAATGTCCCAGCATTAAGACAGTGGTGACAGTTGCATAACTCTGCATGCTTTAAAAACAACCAAATTGTACATTTTTGAAGAGTGGATTTTATATGGATTTTATTTCAACAAAACTTTTTTGAGAGAAAAGAAATGCAGATTCTCAGACTGACCCCAGACCTACTGAATCAAAATCTGCATTTTAACAATATCCACAGGTGATTCACATACACGTTAGTGTGAGAAGCACTGATTTAGGAGAAATAGGATCAAACTTGTTTCTCCGGTTAATTTCATTAATCATGGAATAATTAAAGTGATTTCACCAGGGTAGGTGTTTCTTGTCAACACTGCTTCATTTATTCAACCACTGTTCACATTCATTTTATAACATCTGGTTTCCCCTCCAAAAATCTGCCAAGTTTTAGTACTGGGTGGCATGTGCATTGAGCTAAGAGCAAAACCTTGGCACATAGGTTTTTAAACTCTCAGGAGGACTAGGTAAATAGTAGCTCTCACTTTATTAGCCACCGATTATGAAAAGGGGTGGCTCTAACATACAGTGGGTGACAAAAGGAGATACACAGCCAAATGGGAAATGAGACCAAAAAACCACTCACTTCAGAAAACAGTTTATTAATGGTCAAATGAGATTTACAGGAGTGTAAAACAGCAGGGGGCAGAGGCGCAGAAGCTCCAAATAAACCAGCACACAACAGGAAGTAAAGTACCTACCTGGGGTTCTCAGAGTGGTTTTTTACTTCTGTACTGGAGCCTAATCTATTTGCCTAAGAATCCCAGGCAAAGTCTCAGCAGTCATATTTTCTCATGATTTAGCAGCTAAAGAAAATGTCCACATTCCAGAAAGAAAGGGGTAAAACCTAGGGACAACAGGTACTGAGTATAACTGATAAGCTCCGCTTCTCTGGTCCAGTTCTTTCGATTTTGTCTGCACACACTCTTCTGGGGGAGAGGGAAATGCTATTAGAACTTTCCTTTTTAAAAATTTCATTAAGAATTTGGGATACTTTGGGGCACCTGGCTGGCTCAGTTGGTAGAGCATGCGACTCTTGTTTGAGCCCCATGTTGGACACAGAAATTACTTAAAAAAAAAAAAAAAGAATCTGGAATGTTCTATGGGTACTCACAGCCAGGTACTGCATACACTCCATTTAAGAGTGCAAGCTCTGTAATCTGCCTGTCTGGGTTCAAATACTGGTCCTAGATCGTAGCTGTGTAAACTCAGACAAGTTAATTCACTCCTCTGCCTTAATGACTTAGTAAATAGGCTTTAATAGTAGCACTCATCTCGTAGGATAGTCGTGAGGATTTAAAAAAAAAAAAAAAATCTATGTAAAGAACTTAGAACAATACCTAACACATAGGAAGTGTTTTGCAAATGTCTCTCTCTCTCACACACACACACCCACACACGTGCACAGGATCTTTCAAGTACAATCTGTCATATTCAGATTCACAAGCTAGTTAGAATGGATTGTTGGTGGGGAAACGAAATTAGCCTCATTTTGTTAGATTTTGATTTCCTAAACTAGAATTCCATCTGTATCACAGCAATAAAAACGAGCTTCTAAAGACATGAACTGTGTGGTAGTCCATCTTGTGTTCCAGGGTCTGGCACGGTGCCTAGTATACAGATGTGTAATGAATGTGGAACAATTTAATCCTAGTAATTTAAAAATTATCTGTAAGACCCATATAGGTGGATTAGCTAATAGAGACCTATAAAAACCCATAATTTTACTCTTAATTCCACTGCACACAATGCAAATGTAGTTCTGGTAGGAACTCTGAAGCACTTAAAAAGTTTTTCTATAGAGAGGGAGGACATTCCAAGTACAATAAAACAATTCGAGAAAGAATTTGAGCACAAAACAACAAAAGTCAGCACTCTGTACATTTCAATGCAAGTTCCAGCTTCACTGCTGAGAAGTAGAGGAAAAGCTCCATGTTGGCCAGAAAACCCGCCTTCCCCACAATATGGAGAACCAAACCAAATGGGAGCAAGACTTTTTGAAGCTCAGAATAAAGAAGTTGTCTACCTTTACTAACATGGAATGATTAGCTTAAAAATACCTAATAGAGTCTTTCTTCAAAAATGACATCTCACTTACCTTTTCAGAATATTTCCTAAAAACATTAAAGAAGATGTAAGGCTTAGCTGGTAATTTCCATGAACTCAGTTCTTTTCCTCTGACTGTAGTGGAGTTGACACGACAAAGCAGGTTTGGGAATGCTAGAAATGAATTCCTACTTCCCTTTGCATTCTTCAGGTTCATTTTCCCCCAAATTTCTGCATTGGCTGGCTTCCATTTCAGCATCAGTCACGAAATCTTGAAGGTCAGACACAGTAAACAGGGAAGGACATAAAATTAAGTGATTCGGGCGTAGTTTTGAGTCTCACAACTTCAAAAGGGATGAGTCATACCTTAAAGTATGTGGAAATGAATTACATGTTCTAGTCTTTAATGAAATTCAGCTTGGGCTAAAAGGGATTAGCTTGCTACAGCCTAAAATTATGTTTGCTCCTTTAATAAATGTTGAGTGAAAAAAGAATTATCCTATGAAGGGACGCCTGGCTGGCTCAGTTGGTGGAGCATGCGACTCTTGATCTTGGGGTTATGGGTGCAAGCCCCATGTTGGGGATACAGCTTACTTAAAAAATAAATTTAAAAAAGACATAATTCTCATTAAGACCAAATATAAGTTGATCAATTTAGTATGAGTCTGCATCCTTGATTTATTCTGCAGTGTAAATGCAAAGGAAAAACAATTCTAACAAAGGGAGTAAAATATAATGCCAAATTGTTCTAAGTGATTTTCTAATTTGCCGAATCAAATTTGAAATTGGTATTTACGTACCACTTAAGTCAGAAAAAAGGTGAACTTTCTCTGATTATCATTAGTACAAACTTTAAATGAAAGGCTTATTCCATTCAATTGCTTTGTTATAGGAAATTAGCATTAGAATTAACTAGGTAAGAGGAGAAAAGTATTGAATAATTCATGTGGCATTAACAAGCAGGAAAGCTCTTTATGCTATGCAAAACCATAAACTGAAAATCAAAACTTTCTACACTTCAAGTAGTTAGCAAACAAAAATTTTTTTATTTGCTTCCTATAAATCATTAAATACATTTGCTATACTCACACACTGAAACTTCAACCCCAAAATGACAGAACTAGGTCACTACTTTGGGAATGGAAATGAGAAGAGCTAGATTAGGGGAACTCAGGCCAACAAAACTTGCTTTTTAGGGGAATGGAAGAGAAAGCCATCGGTATGCCATAAGAGTTTGAACATTCTGACCATATATCAGGCAGTTATTCTTGCTGAATGGTCCTGGATTCCAAATGACACATTCTTCCTCAATGTACTCATTCCATCACTGGCTCAGTAGTCGGCACTGGAGACCATTTAAAAAGGTGCACTTTGCAATAATCATTATCTATCTTAGCAGCTAGAAAGGCAAAACAAAAGTTAGCGTATAAAACTACCTTTAGGGACTAGGGCAGAATACTAATTCACAAATGATAAGCATAATAAGCAATTAAAAAAAAAAAGTTTACTGAACACATCTGGTCCTCTAGAATTACGTTTGTTTTTAAGGAAAACAAACCTCCAAATGTGTTTATCAAATAATGATCAAAGTACCCTCTTTCCTCTCCACTTCTATTTTTGGATTAGCATTCCAGAAGTGTATTATTCCAGAACTGTATATTCCTTAGAGTATCAAATGGTTTAGTGTTCACTAGACAGGAAGAGCCATTGAACTTGCTTATGGTGCCTTGTTAGGTAATAAACACTGGACCTGATAAGCTTTCCATCCCAGAAAAATCAATGGATAAGAATCAAACATGGCAACAACTGCTCCTGATGTTGAATTCCAGTAGCAAAGCAGAAGAGGTACTCATGTTTTCACTTTATAAAGAAAAACAAAAGGCAAAATTCAGTTTAAGGAAAAAAAAAAAAAAAAAGGGTATCACCATTTTGAATAACCGGAGAAATTAAGTAGAACAGTTTGAGAGCAAGCAGGGAATGCTGGTTTGCAGTTAATAAACATTCAAAGGGAAGACAAAATGTACATGTAAGTTTCTGAAGCAAGATACTGTTCAAAGCTACTCAACAGTGGCAAAGCACCAGTGTTGAATTCCTATCTGGAAATAAGGCAAAAATAAAATTGTTTGCTGTAGGGCTAAGATGCACCCTAGAACAGATCTGCTAAAAGAAGAGGTGGGAGTTAGCAATAACAGACCTCTGCTCTTAGATATCCTGGTTTGTGCTATTTTGTTATTAATAGCCAACAATTCTTAAGTTTCAAGGTTTGTATTTTGAAACTGATCACTCTTCAGTCTTTTATTAATTTTTATGGTAAATCTTACCTTCAAGGTCAGTGATAACCCCAATCCTAAAAAACACATCCATATTTGAAATCCTCTAACCTAATCTACTTAATCACAGCCTGACTGACATCTCGACTGTCCCTATAGACTCAAAAGGTGGTTGGAGTCTGGGGAGAGAAGATATTGAGAAATAGAATTACTATACCTATTCCGTTAAACCTCCCAAACCTCTGCAGATTTTAGTTTTTGTGTCTCTTCGTGCCTGGTTTACAGGAAGTTGACCATTGGACAGGAGAAAAAGTCAAGGTCCTCGTGCCAAGTTTTCACAGGTATTTTCCTCATTTATTTGAAGTAAATTCCACCATCAGCTAACCCACACACAAAGGTGCACATAATCTCTCACTTCAAAGTCAGATTACCTTGTGCTATTCATATTTGTGTTGTCCTGTATGGTGTAAATAATTGAGAACCACATGATAATGGCCGTATTTCTCTGGCCTACAACAAATCTAGCTACATTTTTAAGTGTTTGCATAGTTCTTTGAAATTAATTTCAACATGCAAAAATGAGTAACATTACTTATTTAAACCCAATATTCAGCATCCCTGAGGTGGGCTCAATAACCTTTCAAAAAATCACAACTTGCACAGATTTTGAGTACAGCTGCTGGCTTTGTCCTAAAACTTCCACCCAATTCTCTCGACTCGGTTCTCAATCAGGTGTAGGGCTACAGAGAAAAACCGAACATGTAGGCTAGGCTTTGTTAACAATGAAGGAAAACAGCCACCAAGACTCAGCCTCTCCCAATTTGGGGGATGCTCTGGACATACCATCTAAAAACCATCAGAATACCCTTCATGAGGTGTTACCCTATCTGTTAGGGGAAGGTGGTGAAGGTGATCAGTCTCCTGATTATCTAAGAGATTTTTCCTTTGGAGAGGATGATGCTTCTTGGACTGAGTGCCATTACAAGCATCTCTGCTACCTGGATACAGATTATCTGTGGCAAATGTGTGTCTCCAGGCTGCTCTCTATTCTCCCCTAACTGAATGCTTACAGAATGAAACACTCATTTTGTTGGTTGCAAGTACACTACAGAGAAAGCAAAATCAGACTACAAATTACTATTTGTATCATCTCTTACCTCCCTAATGCTGACCTCACTCCATTCCCTGCAACCTCTTTATTATTTCATTTGAGAAAAGTTATTTTCCTTTCATAATTCTCTTCTAACATTTGTGAGCCTTTCCTTGCCATTTTCCTTGAAAGACATTCAACTAAACTCCTGGAAATTTTAGGAAAAACTCAGTGTTGAAACTAGAGGCAAATCTGTAGTAAAAACAAACATTACTTTTCATGTACATCACCCAAAGGGTTAAATCAGAGGCTGCAAAGAATTTATGGAATTAGCAATTTCCCCTTTCTTCCTGCCTTTGGTTCCAAGAGCAAACCTTAGAAATCATGGTCACTGGCAGATTGTAAGGGAGAAGGTGAATTGCTTCTCAGTCTTTTTGGCTAAATCCAGGGAAAGGGACAAGGTGAATGGAGGCTACTCTCAAGAACAGTGACCCTCCCCCTCAGGTAGAGATGTGGAAGCAGGGACAGAAGCTGGTGCGGTTTCATGAGCTAAAGGCTACGAACATCTGACCTAAACTTCAAAGAAAAAGAAATCCTAAATGTCTTAATCACTGGCAAGTCCGTTATTGCACTCCCTTTTTCATGAAAACATTCACACACAGCTCCATTTTTCAAGCCCTCATTTTCCAATCTAAATCAAATCTTCAGGTAACTTTAAAAAACAAGGCCAAAGCAAAGACGTTAGAATATATGAATTTGTGGGGTGCCTGGGTGGCTCAGTGAGTTAAGCGTCCAACTTCAGCTCAGGTCATGATCTCGCAGTTGGGGAGTTCAAGGCCCGTATCAGGCTCTGTACTGACAGCTCAGAGCCTGGAGCCTGCTTCAGATTCTGTCTCCCTTGCTCTCTGCCCCTCCCCCCCACTCACACTCCAAAATATATGTCTATATGTATCTGGATTTGATTGTATTTTAGCAGCAACTGTTCTGTAACCTGGAATGTCACTTTTAGAAATAAATGGACACAGTATTTCCAAATCTCCCTGCTTTATGAAATAGGTAAATTCCTAAAAATCCACTGAATAAACATAAACTTTTTATATACCAGATGGATTTCTTACTGATGACCAACTAATTTCAAAGATGCCTTAGTATTTGATTGTTCTCCACTAGTTTTTGTTTTGTTTTTAAGTAAATTCTTCAATGGACTACTGAAATGGTTCTATCAAATACTTCAGGTGAATTTCCCAATTTGATCTTGTTAAATTAGGTTACCATGAGACGTAGAATGTGGAGTATTTGTATACCAGCCTATTCTAAATTTTTTCTAGATCACCATCAGCCTTGTTTCTAAAAGATTTGATTATCAAGACAAAATAGGAAACGGGAGAATATCTGCATCATGCATGTGCAGACACTCATGTTCTGACTTTGCTGAAGACCCCAGTCCTTGTCAGTCATTCACTACAAAGTTCTACAGTAAATAAATGGAGTTTAAGCAAACTTCAGGTAACCAAGTAAAAAACACTACAGATGTGTAGTTTTCAAAGAACAAGTTTGAGGGGCGCCTGGGTGGCGCAGTCGGTTAAGCGTCCGACTTCAGCCAGGTCACGATCTCGCGGTCCGTGAGTTCGAGCCCCGCGTCGGGCTCTGGGCTGATGGCTCAGAGCCTGGAGCCTGTTTCCGATTCTGTGTCTCCCTCTCTCTGCCCCTCGCCCGTTCATGCTCTGTCTCTCTCTGTCCCAAAAATAAATAAACGTTGAAAAAAAAATTTTTTTCAAAGAACAAGTTTGACAAAAATAAATGTTAAAATTTTTGGTGTTACTAAATTAACTTAAAAAAATTTTAAATATTGACATAGATATCAATATATTGATATTAAAATAAAGGATGTTTTAAAACAACTTTATGAAGCAGATAAACGAATATGCCACTTTCAAGATTTTTTGGTCTTCTACATCTTCTAGTTCTAGAGGAGAATTTATAAGGCCATGCAGGAAGGATTACCTAGGTATAGCTGGCTCAGAAACGTGAGAGACACGATGTGGGGTTTAGAACCCAATGAGGGTTCTGGGTACATAAGAAAGCATTTGGGACAAAGCAGCAGTAACACCTGATTCTGTCTGATGAATCTAAAATGTGTTTTAGATTAATCTTTGCTTTTCACTTTACAACTAAATAATTTAAGTCCTGCATAAAACTTCACACAAAGGGAAAACACTTCAAAGTCGTAACTATTTCCTGATGTAATATAAGAATACCTTTTTTGACCTTAAGGATTAAGAGAACTGATGCTATGTTTATAAAATAAAAAAGTAACCAAAATATCCATAATCATTTTGACAAAATCTATACCACTTAAGTTGTTTTGTAATTTTTAGACTGATTACAGCAAGTATGCAACTAGAGGAAAGAGATTTCATAAGCCTGATTTTTAGAAAATGTCCCATGTTGTATTTTTTACCTATGTCCTTCTTCAAGTCTGAGTGCTCCAATACATGCTAGTGGGAAAAAAAAATCAAAATTAGCATTAGCACATGGATTTTCAGTTAATACTGCAAACAGAATCACCAGGAGAAAAAAGGCCAGAGTAAAGAAAACTCAAATGTGTGACTAAATGAGAAACCCTTGAAACATGAAATCAAACTATTACTTACCAAACCTCTATACCATCTCCTGACAAACATCCAGGAAAAAATGTGGGAGATCTAAAATGTATCACACATGAGTAGAGAGAACACTTTAATAGCCCTCCCCCTAAATAACAGAATTTAAAATGAAAAATTTTAAAACAAGATATAAGCCAATGAAGTAGAATTATTTAAGTCTTTTAGAAGATTTCTCAATTATGAATGAATTTCTAGAGTTTTCTACTCCTAAGGATGCTAAAATCCTTTGAAAAAGCAAAGCAAAAACAAAACGGAACAAAAAAAAAATCATTTAAATCTGGGAGAAAAAAACCAACGCAGAACATGTGGTAGAGGGAAGTTGAAGGGAACAAAGAGAGAAACACTAAAATTAAAACCAAAACAAGAACTCTCTACAATACTCTGGCGCTTTTAGCTTTGAACAAATCAGTTATTTGGTATCTGAATCATGGCTCTACTACACTGTAAAACGTTCCTGCATCTCAGTGTCTCCATCTGTGAAGATTAAAGGAGACTGCCCAAAAAGCACTTTGAATAAGTACTTGACATGCATGCAGGAAGCACTTAACAAATGCTACTAGCACTAAGCATAAATTCACTTAAATATTTTTTTATTGTCTATTATTTTTAATTTTGCAAGAGCAAAGCAGGGATCTCTCTGACTGGCTAGCATTTGAGTCTGGATTTTAAGAATGTATCTAATGATACTCTAACTTTCCCAACAGCTTCAGGTCAATTCTCTAAAATGCTGTCTTTACAATGTAAGTAGAGGACCTCAGCATAAGGTATCGCTCCACTTCTTACCTGGCATCAATTATTGTTACTGATATCAGAAGGAGATGGTAGGCAGTACGCCCTTACACATACAGTGTCTGCATGCTAAACGACAGGTGAACTGAATGCTCAAGATTGCTCTAGAGATCATCAAAGTGACCGGCTACATACTTCCAAGTATAAAATCAACTTTTTTCCTCTGAAGCTTTTATACATATAAAGAAGCAAAAAAGAAAATATTTTAGCATGCTAAGACTAGGGCAAGAGAAGTACACAAAAGCAAATTAATTTCTACAAACTTAAACCTAACATCCTAGAATAAACTTTTGCTCTTAAAAAAGCTGGCCATTGAAAATGCCCCTTCAATAAATCTACTGTAAGAAAAAGATTTTGTCTCCCGATCTAAAAACCTAAATATATACTTGTAGAGAAAGATAAAAATCAAAGTATAATACTTGCTTTATCACAAACTAGCTGCACAACCCTGGCGAGGCCGGTTTCCCCATGTACTACTACCTAAGTCAGGAGTTACTGTATTAAAGAAATATAAAGCATGTAGGTTCGTGTACTGCCAGACACAGGAACTCCATGAACGGGAGCTATTCCTTGACTACGTGAGGGGTGTTGGATTAGGTAGCAATCAAAGGTCAAAATATCAAGGACCCTTTCTTTCTGCACTTTAATTTCCCCAGGAAGAGACAGCTGGAGCACAGATGTCATGAGTCAAGTCTCATGGACTTTAAGGAAACATCACAGTGACTAAAGTAAAAAACTCTTTAATTTCACCTATAGTACGGATGACTACTGCAGTAACATTACAGTCCCTATACTTTCAGAAAACACAAAAGCATGTGAAAATTTATGTACTCACCTGTGCAATTTTTAGGCCAGGACTGGCCAACTAGACTGTTTTTCTACTGTTTGGTCTATGTACTTTCAAGAAGTGAGATTTTGGTAACTGTGAAGAGATTATTCTGTAATAGTTAAGAGCAGAGAATCTCTGAGTCACTAGGTTCAGCCTCAAAACCGGACAGTAAACGTTCATCTCCAAATGATTAATTCGGACCCTGCTGCATTTTCTCCTTACAGATTGTTACCCACAGCATCTAGATAACAAGGTAAGATACCATCTTGTCAAAATGCCATTTAAGTAATTCTAAATTTCTAAACGTTCGTTGGGAGTACTGGTTGGAGTCTAGAAATCATTTTGTATGCGGCACTTTTGATAGCTCAACAATCTATTCCTGTTATTTCATGAATAACCCATTTCAAACCAAGTCTTTTAAGAAAATGGAACACTCTCCAAAGTAGTTGCTAGCAAGTAGTGACACAGACAAAGCAGTGTAACTTTCCTAAAGCTAACAGAAGTTTAAGCAGAATCACAGTCAGATTAGGAAAAGAATAAAAGGTGTGAAAGGAAAGACAAGTAGTATATATATGAAAGGCCTCAAAGTTTAAGAATTCAGATTTGTTACCATGATGTAATGGGAATGTTGGCATTTGTGTGACAATTATGGCAATCGTATAGGACAAAGAGTAGCAAGAGAGTTTCAGTAGGACAATTAGGAAGAGGTGAAACAATCTAGGAATTGACTTGGAAATCACAGAGCAAGTCTTGGACTTGGGGGGTACATCCAGCAGATTAAATATGATTTTTTTCTCCCTTAACAGAACACCAGCTCCAAAAGGGGAGAAGACTGACTTATAACCACTGCTGTATTTTCAGTACCTATTATATTATCTAACACAAAGGTAGTTCTCCAAAATTACCATCTAGATCTGAATGTAAATGCTGTTGTAATTAGTAAAACACAATTCATTTATCAGATATTGCTGAATTCCTAGCATCTTTTAATACAAATTTTCCAATTAACTGAAGTATTACAGGACAACTGTTAGTTGTTAATGACTGGTCTGGCATTTCTTCCTACATTAGTGCCAAGTCATTCTCTTGTAAGATTAAGAACTGCTACCCTAGGATAGATTAATTACTAGCGAAATTAAGTAAAAGACATAGAAGAATAAATATGACTCAATTAACAGAAAATCCAATAGAAGGACCATTAAAATTGCAACCTATAAGATTAAGACGTGCTTCCCAAACACATAATTCTTTTACAGTTGTGTCTATAAGCCTTTGTTCACTATGCCGGATGCTCCACCTTGTTTCCCCAATACCAGTACAGGGCCAGGAACGTATGTACTCACTACGCATCTGTTAAATGAACGCATACTGGTAACTATTTTTCAACATTATCAAGTTTCATGTGATCTGAAGGTACATATGAGAGAGTGAAAGACTGAGGTCAAGAGATAGAAAATCCAATAGTCCTAACAGTGGTTGAAGTTCCTACAGAGGGACAAAGGACAGGAAGGGGACATTACAGGGGACAAGGAAATTCACAGAAGTGTGTATCAAACCAAGCCAGCAAAAGGCTACAGAAGTTTCAGGTCTGCATCAAAAATAACAAGCAAGGAATAGTAATAGGGAGAAAAAAGGCAACTGAAATGGCATGAAAGTCATTGCTGCCATTAGCACACTGGTTTTGACTGAAAAGCAACGAAAATGATTGATAATTATGAATCTTCTAGGCAGAAACTAGCTAGATGGAACCCCAAAACAACTGAGGGGTCTTTAATTTATCAGATCTCATTTGTAACTGAAGCTGGTCTTGGTGCTAAGTTTAACTAGAGCCAGTCTGACTTTGATTAATAGCTTCCAGGTCATTAAGTAAACCCCAGTTCTGATATTACTAAGTTGTTTAATCACCAGCCAAGTGTCTGTATATATTATATACGCATACATATATAGGCTGTTATTATTAGAGAACTGACTTTCCCAAAGGATGCCAATAAGCTTTGCTTAAGCACATCCACAGGCTTCCTTCTGCAGGAATCAAAGTGAGAGGAAAGGAGTTCTGGTTCTGCTCTATCTTTATTGTATAACTCTAGCCTAGGCAAACCAGGTGAGTTATGAAGTGAAATGGAAACAATAATGCCCCACTTCTAAAACACACACATACACACACAGGCACGCACGCACACACACAAATGGAAAGAACAACTGTAATCAGAAAGGTGTTTAAAAAAAAAAAAAAAGGATAATCAACACTACACAAAGCCATGGTTATGTATGCACCCAGCATACTTCATGACCTTCGGGTAGCCACTTCAAAGACATAGAAGCCAGGGAAGGTACAAAACAGGGCAACTAAGAAGTATTTACAAAAATAAAGTGGCTTTTACCTTCAAAGAGTAAGAACTCCAATCTGGAAAGAAAGTTAAGACAGTATAATTGAATTCCATGTAAAATCATGATGATTGCAGATAAAATACCAACAAGCCTGGCTCCATTTTATTAAAAGTAATTGAAAATGAATCCTGAAACTCTAACTAGGAGATGTTTTAAAGCTAGAAAAGGAAACCTCAAAACACAAGATGTTTGTGACTTCTGTCAAAAGTACAAAAAAAGAGAGTAGTCTGAACAACCACAAACAAGTTTAAGAAGCATTATTCAATGAATGGAGGCTACACAGTTAGCTTTTATTTCCAGGGGCAAGTTGTACAGTTATTCAGTGGCTGTCAGTCGTTTTACTATCACAACACAAAACAGCTCTTTTGCTCTTATTCCTAAAACTAGCTTTTGGCCCCATCTGTAGTTCTGAGCTGGGGGAACCACCAGTCTAACTTTAACTAGATAGTAGTATCCCATTTATTCAGTATTTCAAAGAAGCCGAATGACATTTACCCGGTAAAACTGCACGGAGCAAGTAAAATTCACAAGGTAGTACAGAGTGGTAGTTAAAATGTAAGCTCTGGTATTGGCTGGATTCAAAACCAGATTGGCTACTACTAGTTAGGAGGCTAGACCAAAATATCTCTGTACTTCCATTTCCACACTTACACTTTACAGGGTTAAGTTTCAATAACTTCAGACAATGACAGCCCATTGGAGATATTCAGTACTAGCTCTTCTGTCATTTATTTTTGACTGAAATTATAACCAGTTCAACATGTTAACTTCAGTTCTCTCTTCCTGACTGAAGTTCCAGCTGGCAGTTATACACCTTAGAACTTTTTAAAAAAGAAAATGTTCATGAGCGAAAAATAAAGAGGCTGCAGCTAAAAAGACTGGTAAGCCAGTGGGTTAAACCATATAGTCTTAAGAGACGCGTAGTCCTGAGTGTCTTTTGAAAAGGAGCCATTATTTCCTTTCTTTCTCAACCACCTCAGCAGTCGCTCCTATCAAATATATGAATACACTGTAATACTGCGACAAAAAAACGTGTTATCAGACACTAGATTAACCAGGTTCAAAAGACATAAGGAAGTATGAAACAGCTTGACCTCGTAACAAACGTCAAGAGTTACAGGGAATGGAGAAAAAAGTTATTTTTAGTAAATCTATCCCATCTGCACGAAGCAGTATCTGTATGTCTGTTTATCTTCAGGGAGGGAAGAAATGTTTCAACGAACTGCTTAATTCAACCATGACCACAGATTTCTCATTTACAGGCTTAGTTTTCAGTAACAGAAAAATAAAAATGTAAGGAAACCTACCTTCACATTTGTTCTTTCCGATTCCGATTCAGACACAAGTCACCTCACCTTTGTATTTTTATATTTTCTTTAATTAAAAATTGAACTATGTATAGGTTAAAATTCTTAAAATCAAGTTACTCTGACCATATCCAGTGGACAGTAAACTTATTTTTAGTTAACTAAACAAAAAAAATCATGGACACAATTTACAAACTTTTCTGCTCTCCAGGAGTAAATCTAAATCATACCCGTTATTCATGTGTTCCAATAAAGCGCTGCAACAGGAGCACAAAACACCTTTTAAATTTCCAGTGGCATTTCGGGAAGATTTGATGATTAGCACTACTATAAAATTCTATTATTGCCTCCCGGAATCCAATCTGAATTCTTTGAGGATAATGATCACGACTTACTAATATTGTTATTTCTAACTCCGAACACATTAAATACTCAGTAGTCGTGAAATAAATGGATGACGTATCAACTATCAATGTTAGGCAAAAACTAAACCTTTTCAATAAAATAGCTAACTTTTAGCCAATTCTCTAGATTTGATTGATGACGTGTAACACCAATCCATTTAATATCCCTTAAGATTACTGTACTTTCTGAAAAGAAAAACAAGTTACTAGCTTTCATAATACCTTTCCAGGACAAAATCCAGAAATGGAACTTTTGGTAATTCCTATCATTGAGAGCTCACACTACGGAGAAATAAAGAACTGTTGTACACATTTTTGCAATCTTCTAAGGTGGAAAACATCATGTTACATTAATAAAAAGAAGAGAAAGAATTTTTAACACCAGAAGACATGATGAAGGCTTACTTTGGGTTGGTCATCTTATTAGATTTAAACATTTTTTTCCAAATGTTTATTGATTCAACAAGCTCACATGATTTCTATACTGAGAATTTACACTCAGTGTTCAGCTCCTAGAGTAGTTACCAAACTTCTTTCTTCAAGGCTACTATATCCATCTACAGACACTTAAATATTCTGCCCTAGACAAAATCTTTGGGTAAATTCTAAGAAGCACTTATCGTTGCTTTGATCTCTTGTCCAGATTAAAACAAAAGCAACACTAAAATACTAAATCTTTTTTAAAACCAGTGACTTTTCAGAAAATATTGGCCAGATCATTATTAATGTGGTATTTCACATTATTAATAACCTCCCTCTGGTAGACATTTAGTCTACCCCAAACAAAACCTTGCAAACATTTTGAGAACTAGTGTTCTTAGAGCCAGACCAACTTGGTCAGTTATAAACTCAAAGAAGTGACTTGTGAATTTGGACATGATAAATAAGCCTTGGGCTCCTCCCAAATATACATTCATATTACTATCATGGTGACCTTAAATTCAGGACTGATAAATACAGAGAATCCCTGATTCTATTCTGAAATACCCATTACTTTAAGCAGTGGATCAAATGACACAGAATTCTACAAGCAAGAATTAATAGGCTTTTAACAAAAATACTGGTATCTAGTGACCTATTTATTTCTATAGGGCTCAGATTTTCATGAAATAGAGCACAAAATACCTGGAATAATCTAATGCCATATTATTTTATCTAGAAAAATGTTCTAAGACCACTTTCTTTCTGCATCAGGGGACAGAATATTTACTGTAAGAGTGCATTATGTAGGTTCTCCACACCACCAATTTTAGGGCTGAGCATACTGACTACATTTATGTGTGATTTTTTTTGTGCTCTTGCGTATGTACACATACACACACACACGCACACACTCAGGTCAGATAAATGAAGCTGTTTAACAGACTCTTCCACCAAGTCCTTGAAAAATGCAGAAAGGGCTGAAAACAAATATTAGATGACGGCAATAAGCCATTCCAATATACCAATACTTTAAAAATGCCAAAATACTGGTATAGACAGAACTCAAAAGGAAAATAAATTTGGATTCTGTGAATAAAATACGCTGAAGTGAAATTTAAAATTTTCAAATAATTTGGAAAGTGGCACCTCTTTCTAAATCAAGTATAATTTTGACTAGGTGAAAAAAATGGCTTTCTCAGAGAACAAAACGCAATGATACTTTGGCCTAAGTTTTTATAGATGAATGACAGATGAAAAACAAAACAAATGACAACTATCAACATAACACAGACATAAAAACACATTTTAAGCATCCACGTTAAGCTAGGACAAAACGATTTTAAATTCAAATTAGGCTGGCTTTATTTGAGGCATAACTTTTTACAAGAGCCTTCAACTAAACATAAAATTGTTCATAAAAATATAAACTTTAAAGTAAACATAAAATTCAACATTTAATTCTGACCTCATATTATTTGGCCTATTTCCAACCTAGCAGTTAAGAACGTACACTTGGGAGTCTGGCAGAAAAGGGTTTTAATCCTGGTTTTGCCACTTCATAGACAGGTGAACCACTAGCTATATATAATAAATTCCTTAATCTCATATGTAAAGTGGGGACAATACCACCTACCTTATGTAGGTGCTCATATGTAAAGTGGGGACAATACCACCTACCTTAAAGGGTTGTTGGTTACATAATATACAATGTCAAGCAATTCCTTAGTACAGTGCCTGGTATACAGTACTCACACCATAGTATGACTAACGCACCATAAGAAGAAAAAAGCTTGGCTAAGGAAAAGAAACAGCAGAGTATTTATTTTCTGTACTTCATCTGTATTTTTATTTTTCAAAATAAAGTTTGAGAGTCAAAAAGCCAATTATTTTGCCAAATTTATCAGGGACTACCTACCTTCTAGCCTCTCTTTATATAAAAACAGACATACCTGCCATTTCTATTCTTCAAGAGCATTTCCCATCTGTTGATCTTAATCCATATAAATTGATTTTAAAGTCACCTTTAAGGATTTTCCTTAATCTGCTTTAGCTTTTCACTGCCCACTCTAGATTTACTTTGATCTAATTAGTGAATATTAACCATGTTTTTTCTTTCAAAGTTCTGAAATCTCAAGAAAAATAAAAACACACAGGTATTTTTTAGTAACCTATCAGCTTTCCCTTTCTGAGCTTTCAGAAGTTATTTTATCTTCCATGACTCTTGTGACACACTTCCTGATCTAATTCCTAAACAAACAGGCCATGACATGTCCTTAGTGACCTGATCTTTTTTGCTGTTTCCTATTGTTATTTTCCATTAATTGTTTAAAACTTTATTAAAGCCTGTTTTTCTAAACTCCTTTCATTTTCTTGCAAACTATGCTCCTAAACTTTCCTCTGGATCTTGAACACTATTAATATATGTGGTGGCCTTTCCCAAAGTTTTAAATTTCCAACTGGACCAACCAGATCCTGCAAACCACTGCAAGTATCTATTGCTGGTATCTTTTCTACTAAGGTCTACTCTGAATCCCCAGAGGGGTGGGAGATAATCTATTACTCAAAGTGTAGTCAGGGACACTGGCATCACCTAGAAGCATGTTAGAAATGCAAATTCCTACCCCCTTGCAAATCCATTGAATTATAATATGTATTAAAAAAAAAAAAATCCCCAGGGATTTCCACCCACACTGAAGTTTGAGAAATACTGTTGAATGATGAATTGGGACCTAAACAGTTTTTAACTTGAAAATTAAAATAATCACAAGCTTTTTCAATATTATTTTGACAAATGCAACAAATGGTCTCATTTATCTTTTTTCCTATTTTGAAAAGTTAAATAGAAACGATGTTACAACTAACATACTTACTCATTACTTTAAAAGAAGTTTTAATAAAAATAGTAATTGTTGGTTGTATTTAGACAGATGAGATTTTTCCACACCAACTCTATGTAGGTTATACTTAAATATGATTAACCTGGTAAGGTTCTGCTTAACAGGAAGCATGGAAAGTTTCAATATGACCAGCCAATGTTAAACATGTTTGGTTAAACATCTAACCAAAAATATTTAGTTATATCATAACTTGCCAGAAATATACCCAAGTTGCTCTGACCACACCAATTCAGCAAAACATATAAACCCCTTTATAATCAATAGGCTTAACAAAAACAATTTTTGATAATATTTTGATCAATATAAAACACAAATATTTCAAAATAACCATTTAGCTGACAAAAACAGTAATGGCTTTTTAAACAATATTCACTGCTGTTTGATCTACTTACATACAAACCCAGACAACTGATATGTGCAGATTTAAAGGATTCCTGACTCAAGTATCGGAAGTATAGGCATGTTTTTGTCTCCAAATTCTATTCAACAGTGCTTGATTGATACAGTATATGAAATCTTTGATAATGCAGTATTTTCATATTTAAGGAAATATGTTCCCTTTTACTGAAAATTGAAGCTGAACTCCTTCCCGCCCCCCGCCCCTCGCCCCAATGTCACTATCCTTGACAATACAGGTCCTCACCTTTATCCTTGTAGAAAATAATTTTAAAGTGAGAGAACCTGTTATTTTAAAGGCATGACTTGAGTTGTACGATTTTGTAACTAATTTTAAGCTCCTGCCCTCCTAATAAATGGCTAGGCGGACCTAAAAATCACCCTTTGGGAATTTTGGGTAAATAGTTGAATAAAACACTACTTTTCCTTCTTAGTTTTTGAGGAAATGCCTATACATGATTGAGTTCAGTCACAAATTTCAAGTGTAAGTCAATAGAAATGTGTTTTTCATAGCTATAGGCAGAAAATAGTCCCCTACGTGAATATAATACACTCCACTGAAAATATCTAATAAAATCTAATTATTTCTAAAACATAAACTAAATAAATTCAGGGCTTTAGGTAGAGCCAAAAGATACCAAGAGCCTAAGCCTAAATCCATTGTCAAAAGCAAGGTCTCTTATTTTTGGAAAAAAACACACCATAAATCAGTAAGCTGCCGATCCTAACCCCAACTCTGTCAACATTCAAAGCGGCCCAAGTTTAAATATTTTTTTGTTAGAACATTCCTTCCTGTCTCAGTGAATGATCTGTTGATTTTGGACAAAAGGAAAACAAAAACAATAAAACAATAAAATCTTTCTGGAAAATACTGACCTAGAGGAAGTATTTTGTCTACTCTTCTTATATTAAAACAATAGGGCAATCACTTTTTTTTCCCCTCTATTAGCTCACATTTATTTAACAGTCTTCATTTCAAAGAAACAAGGCAGAATACTCCCTGTGAAGGGTTTCTCACTCAATTTGTTTATAGATCATTAGGTCTCTATCACTTTCCTCCTAGATCTTTTTTTGCTGTTACTGGTACGTATCTGCAGAAAAATGAGCACATTATTTCAAGTAAATTTCCATCTGAGTTGCAAAATTTCTACCTCTTTTGGTAGAAAGAACTCATGAGAATAAGTACTGTATTAGGGCTCTCCTCAACAGAATGGGATCAGTATTAAAAGAGAAATCCTCGTAAAGTTTAAGAATTAGCTCTTGATATGGTACTTCTTGTATATTGGAGACATTTCCCCAATGATGCATCTAAACCCTCCAACACAGCCTTCCTGAAATATTCCCTCACCACTTCTTCACCTGTTGACATGTTATGTCAAGGGGTCAAGAACACCAGGGGAATAAAATGCCTACTGAAAACGCTGCGTTAAGTGTTTACTTTTGTCCACCTCTGTATGTTTTCTGGTATCATTTCCAAATGCCATAATTATATCAGAAAAAGTTAGTGGCAGCCTGTTATGCCAAAGCCAACATTCCCATCTTACACCTGTAGACCCAGGTCTAACCCCCCAGTAAAGCTACTTCCTGACACTTTAACAACCCCCTCAATTTCGGCCCTTTTATTTTTACTTCTTCCCACTCCTTCACTACCTTCCTTCAAAAGGTGCCCAATATCTAGTACTGAATCTGAAGACAGGAACTCCATTTGACCACAAAAGTCTGAATTATAGAAATACTGAATCTGTTTTCCACAATTGAAATCAGCACGCCCCACCCAAAATCACCAACACAACATTTTGAACATGTTAGATTTTATTAAGAATATTTAACATTGTACAAATATTCCAATACAGTTATGGTACCTGAACACTGTACCAAAAGCACGATTTTTATTAAACTGATTAAGTGGTCTTGCAAATGGTCCTATTTTGATATTCTCATATTACTGTGTGCATATAGCAATGTAGTGTCTGCAGGAGCTTTCAGCTCAATTATATAAATAGCCTTATAACATAGTACTAAACATCTTAATTGGATTCATTAAAGTACAATTCTACCTATGTTACTGAACAAGCTAGAAAAGTCCCTCTTGTCCAACCATCACAGATGAGAAATCAAGAAAAGTAATGTTCACAGGATCCTAACAAAGTTACTACATAAAATGAAAGCCCTTGTTTATATTTGAGGAATTTAAGTCTTCCCCCGTAATATCTACTTTTCTGACCCCACGAAATGTGTTTTACTGTTAGTATATAAAAGCTAACTAGAGTTTGTACTGCGTTTTCCTTAACTTAGATGAACCCCTCAGAATCACTTGAGTGTTCCTACTACTTACTATAACAAGTTTTCCAAAGAGCACCATTATTAGTGCAATCTCTATCTTTTCTATCACTGATACACACATATAATATGTCAAAAGAGAAACAAGTACCTCAACAAAATAATGCAATTACTGCAATTTTTAAAGTACAATTTCATTGTAGCGATTTACAGGTAATCTATAGCAAGCTTACAGACAAGATTTCAGGACACTAGAACGTTTAACATACATCTAAGAGATTCTTCCTAGACTGATACACTCAACTGAGAAAGAAGGCATAAGAATATTAGGGAGGTTCTTCAGGCATGAATAATTACTTTTAATCAGACATATTACAATTATTTTTTATGGGTTATGGTCAGAAATGCTTAGTTATTAAAGGTAATTTCCTTAATTTATACTTTACTATCATGGAATCCTCCATTATGAGAGATTTTAATCTTAAGTAATCATCTAAAAACGTACTCCTAAATTCTACCAGTGTCTACTAATCCCAGCAGCTGTCCTGGGTTTCAGACAAAACACAGTTGTTGACAGATCTGTGGTTTCACTCTGTTCAAGGTCCTAGTATTTTAGCTATGTAATTTCCTCTTGACCCAAAGTCATTATATCAAATGTATCTTTAAAACAAGCCCTCTGCCGTTTATGAAACTGCTAGAACTTTTAAGTTTCATTTTACAATGTTAAAATTTTCTGGAAGATTTAAAAATAATTTCTCCTAATGCTTATTAAACCCTCCATTCTATCAACACCTTCCTACTTTTACTAAAATTAGCGTGCAATAAACATCTCTTAAGATGAACTATGTGTTAAGTTACCCAATAAAAATGCAAACATAATAAAGATATTAGAGGGATTGAAATCACAGTAAAATAAAAGCAAATTTATTGTCTAAGAGACTTTAGAGTCTATCTTGTAAGGTGTCTATTTCGATCACTTAAAATATACCCTGAGTATTTCATTACTTCATACTTGCAGGCCTTTCCTGCTAAACTATAATTTGACAATACAAAGTATGAAGTACTTATTATATGTTCCTATTAAGAACAAAATTATTTAATATTATGTCTTATTTGTCTACAAGGCCAACATAAATGCCCACTTATAAAATATGGGCATCCTCCCACACTTAATGCCCCACTACTGATAAAAAAAAAAATAGGAAAAAAAAATTTCTTACCAACAATTCCACTGGTTATCGTCCCCAGCGAACCCCACCTAGCAAGTCGACATCATGACATGTCAGGTCAGGGCAGCCTCAACCTCGCTTCCCTGATAGTCAGGTGATAAAAGGAAGGAGTTAAAACAGGAAAAGTACACTTGCAGATTTCTGGATAACATCTGAAAATGGTTAAAAAACAAAAACAAAACAAAAAACCCAGAGCTTCTGGTAACCTCTAAATAAAAAATACGTATGTATATATATTTAAGAAGAAAAAAAAACTATTCTAGAAAGATTAACAGTAACTATACTTCAAATTAAATACAAATATTAATTACTGACTAATACATTAAATATGCAGTACTTTTAAGGCTTGGTGTTTGCATTTCAAAAATCAAAACTAATCACAAACTTCTAGTGCAAAAGTAAACATGCTTGGTTAGTGGATTTGTCATTCTGAATTCTCTAGTCAGTCACCCAATCCCCAGGCTTACTCAGAACTAAGTTAACAGAAGCTCCCATTCTTAGAGAAACATAAACACACTTATAAATCCAGTGCACTCTTTCTATAAGGCTTTTTCTTAGCTGCTCACTTAAGAAATGCCACACGGTAAGGGACAAAACTAACATTAAAATTTCTTCCACATACTTCAGTTGGTTTTCTTTAAGAATACTGGATAGCTCAATGTAACAAAATCCTCTTTGGAAAATCAAACTGCAAATTTTACCATATGTAAAAGTCTTTATAATTGACAAATAATAGCCTTATAGCAAGTATTTACTGGAAGGGTTTTGGTTTTTACAAATAATACACAATTAATAAAACATAGGTATGATTATCCAAATGGGCAGGAGGCAAATGATGTAATGAGTTTCAAGAATATTATGTGGCTTTATGCTAGGAATGGAATTTTAGGTCTCTTCTCTTTTGGAATTTACAACAAAATTTATTTTGATGCATGCTGTTCTTTTTAAAAAGAGGGTTCACCTCCTAAGTCGGATTTCAAAGTCAAATGAGAGAAAAATTGTCTACTAGCAGAAAGCATTGGGCTTTCTTATGCAGAATAACCCCAGTAACTAAGAAAACTGAAAAACAATTATGCTGAACTTTCGCTTAAAAAACTAACTACAGAACCATAGTAACTCAATTTCCGTATCAATTGATCAAATAAACTTGGATTTATTAGAAATCTGGCAACTTATTAGAACTTTTTTGCTTTTAAAAAATTAAAACACCATCATATAAATACATACATTTAAGCAACTGCTATAAATGAGTGATCAAATAAAAATTAGCATTCCAGGGGAAGGGGGATATTTATGTCAGTCTCAGGAGGGTACCTATGAAGAGGTTGGCCTCAATATGAAATAAATAGATTTCCCAACGCACATTACTGCAGCAGGCTCATAAGTAAAAGCAAATGAATTAGGTTGGGGAACAAAAAAGATGGCACAAGAGCAGGAAATGAAATTTCCCAGAACTCATTAAAAAAATTCATTAAAATAAAACACCTAATGAAAATCTAAAACAAAGACCTCCTCAACGGACATATTTGAGGTTTATAGATTAGATGGTTAGATTTATTTCTGTGAAAAGTTAAGCTCTTAATCTATTTTCTCTGCTGCTACCGCAATAGTTTACAAGACATCAACAAGGGAAAAAGCTCTAAAATGAGATTTAATGCTCAAAAAGTTGTGTTTTTCTATTGAATAAAATAGCTACAAAAACCCTATAAAGCAATATTAGAGGGACAACTCAGGCATATTTTAATAGATGAGAGTAAAATATTATTTGCAATTAAAGGAAAGGATTTTGACATGGGACCCAAATTTTATTTAGTCTTATGTTTTTGCTAGGGTTTATATTTTAGGATGGGTAGGGGAAGCAAAATAAATTAATGTTTCAGAATCACTGTTTTTCCCATTCCTAATTTTCTTCATAGCGACTTTGTAGCTGGTAACATCAAATTTTTAAAAAATACAAACAATTCAAGTTTTACTTGTAAATGCTTTCTTCTTTCCAAGAAAATTCAGGATTATATTTAAGTCTAATTTAGGCTTATTGCTTTCTTCTTTCCAAGAAAATTCAGGATTATATTTAAGTCTAATTTAGGCTTATTGCTACAGATTGTATTTTCAAAGTTTAAAAGCAGCATTTAAAGAATGTTTGGTGTCTTTACTTGCATACATGGGCATAAGAAAAACAACTAGATCTAAGCTTTACCAAACAGATACCCATGTTAATTTGAAAATACAACAGACTATATAATTCCTTTATGAGTTTCCAAAAACAAAAGGAATATTAATAAGGCCTATTAACTTACTGAATTATATAATAAGTGTACTTTTAAAGAGAAATGAGATATAGACTTTCATCAGTAAGTATTCTCTTATTTGAAGTCAAAAGAGAAGCCATGAAACCCAAAATATGATCTAAGCACATTCATATTAAGTGGCTTATGATTTTGAAATTTACTACTGCTGTCATAAAAGACACCAAACAGGAACAAAACACATAATAAAGGTGTGTCCATTTTAATTAATTATTCTCTAATGGCTTATTTTTATAATTTAACGACATTTTAGACCCACCTAAGAATAAAACATAAGGGAAAATTTTATGGTAATTTGAAAGTGATCCAGACTTTTCTGCACTGTCAAGTTGGGATTCTTTTGTTCCTCTTATTCTCAAGTAAAACTGCCATTGCAATAATTCAGAATTTCTAAAGGAAACAGGGAAATAGGTGTTATAACTCGGCCAATAAAAACTTTAGCCAGGAGGATAGTAAAAAAAAATAAAATAAAAGTAAGAGGTATTAACAGAAAGTCAGAAGTGGGTATTTTTAAGCCTCTCTTAAAAGGCATGAGTGCTTCTCAAAGCAAATTTACAATTGGAAATTATATTCCTAAACCAGTAACTGAAGTGATAGTCACAATCATGTACGCTAAAATTGATGTTTAGTCCGCAGTGCAATTGACGCCACAGTACTAACATTTTTTCCTGTTATACATTCACTTATCCAGCAAGTAAGTTCTTCAGGCAACAAATTATCCTTTATAGAAAGAATGTGGGTCAAAATAAATTGCAGTCTGCTTCCCCAGCCCCATTTTTATTTAACGCAAATTATCCAATGCCTGCAAGAATGTTCAAAAGCCTTTGAACCTGTTTTTATAAAAATAAAGGATAAAATTTCAAAATTAGAAGAGACTATGAGAGAACACCAACCAATAAAGTGTTATTTGGAATAAATACTAGAATTTAGACTAATTCTCAGTCTGATAGCCACGGTACATATTGGAATAGACAAGAAATTTTGCATGAATTTGATCACTCACATAGGCAGTTATAATTTGAAAACAATATTCCTCGCAAGGATTACGAATAAAATAATGTTTTAGGACACAATTGAATTTGAAATAGGTAATGTTTTGAATAGATTTTTTAGTTTTATTGAAATCTTACATGAACAAGAAATTGGAAATACAATCACATCAAAGAACAAATTGTCACGGCTTTGACGTTTAAGCCAAACAAATTTTGTAGGGCAGATTTCAAAAAGGTGTGAAGTTATAACAATTTAAAAACACAGTTAACCTACTTCTAGGAATGCAAAACATACAATCATAGGTTATTTTCAATACAAGAAAACTTAAATTTGTTTGCTTTAATTTCTTAAAACTACTAAGACAAAGCACTAGCTTGTATTTTTATTTACAGCATACTCCATACTCCTATGTAATCTATCCCAAATCCAAAAAAAAATGAAACTGTTCAAAACCAAAGGTTCTGCAAAATCATGATTTAACAGTGTGCTCAGCTTGTTTTTGAAACTAAAATGAAGCCTGAAACGATAAAAGCATTGTAACCCCCAGAATAAGGGAACTCTGCAAGCCCAATAATGTCCAAGAGCATTTATGAAAAGAGGAAAAAAATAAAAAGACTTGAGTATATATACAATAGTGATTTCTTCAGCCCAATACAAATGGCAGCAAACTGCTACTTAAAGATGAAACAGTTAAGCCAATTTTTTTTTTTGAAGAATGTAGATCTAGAGCCAATCGGATCTTGCCAATATCATTTTCAAGCCCTCACTTGTCTATTTCCACTGTTGCCCATAAGTATCCTGATAAAATTCCTGGTTGTCATTATTGTAACCATAGTTACCAGAATAGTCACCACCTTGTTGAAGCGGCTGCTGAGCGATGGGTTGGGAACCCCAGTTCTGTTGGTTGTTGGTCTGACGGCGCTTGGAATCAGGTTGGTTGTACCCATCTGCCTTTCTCTTGCCTCCTACATTGCCCCCACGATTGCCCCGAGATCCACGGGAACCACGGCCTCTCTGCTGTTGTGCAGGACCCCCTCTGCCACCCCTAGAGCCTCTTGGTGGTCCCAAAGGTGCCCCCCTCTGTGAATAGCCAGCTCTACCTCTTGGAGGTGGTGCTCCCCGCCCCCTTGGTGGTGGTGGAGCACCTCGCCCTCCCCTTCCTCCTCCTCTTCCTCTTACTGCATAGCCATCATCATAGCCGTAGTAGGGATCTTCATAGCCTCCACGATAGTCGTGATAATCATAACCATAGTAATCATCATAGTAATCTTCATAGCCATAGTAATCTGGAGGGTAGCCATATCCACCTCTCCCCCCACCACGACCCCGACCTCTAATTGGAGGTGGCATACGAGGAGGAGGGTGATAGTAATAATCTTCATACCTAGCAACGGAAGGAAGGGAGAAAAGAAAAAAACAATTAGCTTACATCAAGACCAATCCTAAATTTTTTATTAACTTGATCTCTATTACCAAGTTATTCCTTGTTCAGAGATGTATTTATTAAAATGTAGACTCACGCAGTGCTTCTGGAAGCCTGTCTAGCAGCTTGGCGCTCTTTCCTTTTCTTGTCTGGTGGCTTGGCTAAGACTATTTCAATTTCTTCCCCTTCTATTTCTTTGCCATTCATTTCATCCATGGCCTACGCAAAATTACAAAAATAAGTTTATGTTGCAAGTAAACAAGTACTTTAAAACATAATTACAAAAACATGTCTGTGCCACTTAATACAATTAATAAGCAATTTATTTCACAACTATCTTAACTGGCAAAAGAATGTGGGTGGCTCAGTCGGTTAAGTGTCTGACTTCAGCTCAGGTCATGATCTCATGGTTTGGGAGTTCAAGCCCTGCATCAGGCTCTACAATGACAGCCTTCTTAGGATTCTCTCTCTCCCTGTTCCTTTGCCCTCACTCCGCCCCCCTGCCAAATTATACTGAAAACAAACTTGATGTCCTACTATTATATTTAAAAAGGTAAAGGGGCTTCGAGGGCTGCCTATCACTGCTCCTTAATTCTAAATAACTAACCCCTCCAAGTTGAGCCATACAAAAGAAGCAAATCCACGTCTGGGAAAAGCACCAGTATTAACACAAACTTTTCAGGATTCAAATTTTTAAATAAAAAACATGGCATTCAACATGTAAATCTGAAACTACTCTTCCATAAAAATCTTAAAGATATTAAAGACAAATGACGTTACTGAATGCGGTTGTCAATTAAACGGAACAAGATACTGACCAAAAATTGCCTAGGTTTCCCCCACAACACTTCACCTAAAACATACTTCCCCTGAACAGTTAAGAGCACAGAGGCCAGAACAGGCGTGGACTAATGAAGACTCAAGTACTCACCTGGGAAGTAGTAACCATAAGTATTCTATGCTCTGTCCTTTATCTACGCTGTTCCACCTAACAGCCCCTGCCATACATCAAAGTTCAAGTAACTCAGTAACAAGGTATCACCTCCTCACCACAGCTTTTCTGTTTTCTTACACAACCTTTTCTTCTCTGGATGAACAGAATAAAATGCTCTATCTATAAGGAGCATTCAGTGATAAAAAGTATCTGAACAAAGAAAGACTAAATCAGTCTTCCTCTACAAGCTAATTTCTCCCCTTTACCACATTAGCTTTTGGCTCCTTCACCTAAAGCAACTAAGTCAAGTCTACAAAAGCTTCCCAGATGCTGATAAATTTTGTAATGTGGCAAACCACCCAATCAATTTTTATGATTATTTTTAATTAGAGGCAACTATTTATTTAATAAGGACTGAATGAAAATGAGTGTTTAGAAGGTGTAAATTTATCAGTTATCCGTTTCATACCTTTGGCAGTTTCAGAAACCAAGCATTAGATTCTGTACTAAACTGTGAATTTGATAAGCAGTGCTATCTCATTAATTAGTTTCCATCAAAAAGCAAACCAACAGGGGCGCCTGGGTGGCTCAGTTGGTTGAGCATCCAACCTCGGGTCAGGTCACAACCCCACAATTTGTGAGTTCAAGGCCTGCACGGGTCTCTCTGCTGTCAGCACAGAACCAGCTTCAGATCCTCTGTCCCTCCTCTCTCTGCCCCTCCTCTGTTCACGTGATCACTCTCAAAAATAAACAAACATAAAAAAAAAAAAGCAGCAAACTAATAAATTCTAACAAGTCAAAGATTCTATAAGGCACACTTTAAAGCAGTACACCCTAGGCAGGAAACAAAAACTGCTCAAATTAGAGGTGGCACCACTCCACCAACAGAACATGTAGGAAAAGAACTAAGCCTGAATGAGTCACTGAGGATTTTGGACGTAATTCCCCAAATACATAAAAATCTTTTTTAGTGTTTTGTCTTCTTTCCCCCACTAGGAAAGGCAAGAGGAACAAGAAACTAGAAATTTTACACATTAAAAATGATACTGATCCATTATGAGAGAAAAACAGCAGAGTATTCAGCTTTGATGTCATAGCCACCCCACGAAACTACTTTTTTCACCATTTTCATTACTATCATCAAATCAACTATTACATGCAAGAAATGTCTCTAACAACTACTGAAACCAGCAAAAGCAGTTAATACTATTAGAATTCTAAAATGACTGAAGAAAGGCAAGACTAAAAGGGTGCCTGGGTGGTTCAGTCAGTTAAGCGTCTGACTTCAGCTCAGGTGATGATCTCACAGTTTGTGAATTCCAGCTCTGTGCTGGGCTCTGTGCTGACAGCTTAGAGCCTGGAGCCTGCTTTGGATTCTGGGCCTCTCTCTCTGTTCCTCCCCCACTTATAATCTGTCTCTTTCTCTCAAAATAAATAAACATTAAGAAAAAAAAAAAAAAAGGAACTAACCATTCTCTCAGAACACATCTGCTGAATTAAATATGTTGTACTGTGTGTGAAGTCATGTACAAGGCTCAGGTTCCTTCATAAATCCACAGAGTAGTTATAGTACATTCATTACCTGTTTTACCATTTACAACAGCTAATTAATACACCTTGTAATATTTCCAAGGCATCACGCTATCAAACCCTAGGTTTACAAAAACAATACAGAGATTAAAAATACTTGCCTGAAATCACAAACCCAGTTAGTAATAATCAGGCTTTGAAATATGAAGTCTTACCTGTTAAACTATTACCACTTCAGATAATTAAAAGATAGTTCCAGAGCTCGGCAAAAGCTGAAAACCAATTTTATTTCAGTTTTTAAAGTCATTTTATGGGCTTAGCAAGTTTCAACAACAAAATTCGAATATCAAGATGCAAAATTTCAAAATCTCTACCTTAACAGCTGCTCCTCTGTCTTCAAAATGAACAAATGCATAATCTTTCAACTTCTTCACTCTTTCGAGTTTTCCAAATTCAGAAAATGACTTTTCCAATATTTCTTCTGTCACTGTAGTAGCCAAGTTTCTCACAAATAAAACTTTCACCTAATAAAACAAATACACAAAATTGGCACTGGCTACTTAATTTTAGCTGAAGTCTTACACTAAAAGTATTTCTTCCTATCCTCATGGCAACCTTGCCTTTTCAAAAACATTAAATATTAAAAGTACATCACAGAAAGTATGAAAACTACCAAGAAAATTATTGTCAGTTACCAATTTATATAGATTATTGGGTCCTTCTCTTGCCCTGCCATTAAAATCCCTAACACTGTGAACAGAACTCTCAAGGAACCAACACATAATTGCTAGGTTGATTCAAAAATTTAACATCGTCCCTCAACACCCTCTAAAACAGTATGTTTTGGGGCTTTCCCCCCTAGAACTGAGTGAGCAGATTCCTAAGTTCATATGAAAAAATAAACAAGAAATAGGGGGGAAAAAAAGAACAAAAGAACAAAATTTAGAGACTAGCCCTACCACATATAACAAATTATAACTCTTAAATCACTGGAACAGTGTAGTGTTCATCTGGGTAAAAATAAAAGTTGGGGGGCGCCTGACTGGCTCAGTGGAACATGCAACTGCTGATCTCAGGATTATAAGTTCATGCCACGTGCTGGGTGTAAAGTTACTTAAAAATAAAAACTTAAAAAAAAGTTGGATTTATACCTCACACTATATATACCAGGATAAACCCCAAATAGATCAAAAACTTCCAAAGGGGTGGACAGGGGTGGGGATGGGAAGAGACTGAAAAATATTAGAAGAAAATAAGGGTAATTCCTTTATGTAAACATTGCTCTAAGGAAGGCTCTGTGATTTAAAATCTATTACATAAAGGAGTGATAAAATTCAACTACTAGAAATAAGTGACTTTCATATGGCAAAAAATACCAGAAATGGAGCCAAAAGACAAATGACTTATTAGAGTTCATCTTTCTTTTTTAGTATCAGAGCTCCAGGAAAAGGAAAAAAAAAAAAAGCTCAATGGAAACAAAAAGATATGCGTAATTCACAAATACATGGTTCATATAAGGAAACACAAATGGCCCTCAACATATTAAAAACTTAAGCCCATGCATAGGAAGAGAAGCAATCACAATGGTTTTGAGATATATCATTTACCAGACTGGCAAAATCCAAAATAAGATCATACACTATTTTAACAACGATGAGGAAAATGGGCCTCTTGTATTTTGCTGGTGCGTGAGTAAAACAGGGGAATATAGCAGTATCTTAATAATTACAGATGCATTTACTCTTTGGCCCACAATTTTATCTCTGAGAATCTATTCTACAGGCATATGTGAACTTGTATCAACTAACAAGATACAAGCTCATTCATCATAGCATTGTAATAATAAAACATTAGAAACAACCCAATGTCTAGTTGGCTGAACACAGCACAGTATAATCCACAGAATGGAACTATTATGTAACCATAAAAAATGAGGAAGAGTTCTAAGAGTGGATATGAAGAGACTAACAGGACACACTTTTGGCAAGACATTTTTTCCCTTTTTTCCAGCTCCGAAATAGGGATCCAACTTACAGTCGATGTGACATGCAGGCACTATGTCATAATTTAATTGGCAACATTTAATAATTTTTTAGTGGTATGCATAATAATGGTACACTTCCTTAGAGCTGATGAAATAGGAGAGTGAATAAAGCAAATATAGATCAGTGAATATGGTAGGTTACCTGTAACCATCATGTAAAGTCAGGAAAGAACCTCTAAAAGAATAAACCAGAGACTACTAAAACTGGGTGTGTATCAGGGACAGGGAATATGATAGATGGGATTAAGTAGAAGTGGGACTTCTTTGACTATACCTTTCTTCATAATTTTGATTTTTGAACTAAGGAACTGTATTACCTATTCAAAGAAAAAAATTAACACACTCACTGAGTAAGTTGTTACCTTAGATAAAGGGCTATATGAATAAAAATTATCTGAGGAAAGGTATTAATTCAAGGTGAAAAAACCTAACATCGTCCACTTTCACCTCGACCCCCTTTATTTTTGCAGTGTTGTCACAGAGGTCAAACTCTATGTTATGCAGGCCTCCGTTGGTTTACTTTTCTAAAAAAAATTCAACATAGATCTTTTATTCTTTTTGGAGATGAAACCACAACATACTATATAAAAATTATTTGTTGAAACTTTGTTTAAAACGTTCCAAAGGAACAAAGTCCCTTTAAGAAAAATACATTTAGGCTCTTAGGTTTTGATTTATTATAAAACTGACCCAAGTTGACAAAATATCTTCAATGAATTACAACACTGATAGAGTGAAGTAATACCAGAAGCTTTTACTCTTTAGGGTAGGACCCCCCTGTTGGAATTTAGAAAACAATAAAGAAATCAATATTATTCGATCAAATTTATTCAATAAGTATTATTCAAGTTTATTGAGGCCTCCCTTTCTTTCTGAAACTTGTTTATGACCTCGGAAGAATATTTCCTCGCATAAAATGTTGACGTTTTCTAACCCTACAGAAAAAAGTTTAGGATGAATTTCAATCTGAAAGGTTACAAGAGGTATGTGAAAAGTGTTGATGAGCAAATTACCAGCTACACTTACATTCTCTGGGAATTTTATTCACCTCTTATAATGTGTAGATATATTACACATTACACATGCTACTTTAAACACGTTTTTATAGAAAATGTAATACAAACTATACTGTTTCTACAAGGCAGTCAAAGTTGTAAGGGTTCTTAAGAGACTTATCCAATTCCAGTAAAACAGAGAACATCCAAGTTCAGTAGCTTGCCCAAAGTCAAATTGCATTAGAATAAACAAATGGAATTAAAATGTTAGTAAAAAATAAAAATAAAAAATCAGAGCTATTTAAATTCCCCGTCCCTTCCTTAACACAAATCTATTCAAGAAATGGGAAAAAGATACTGAGCAGCACATGTGAAAGCCTCTGATTCATTTTCAATGGATCTTCTCTTAATCCAAAGAGGTCTGTGCCTACAAAAACTGGATAATACTAGTAAAAACTGGGGCTGGCTCTCCTTCAAACTAGTTAGAGTGAAGACTACTTGCTCAGAACCTGGAAAAAAAAAAACCTTTAAAGAAAGACTTCTTAGTCTAAAAGAATTCAACCACTAATTTCTGGCCATCAAAGAGTTGCTGCCTTATTACCAAGAAGGGAAGAGACACACCAAAATACACAAAAACTCACTAGAACCAGCAGAGATGCCACTCTGATGTGTCCCTTCAATCCCTGGAGTCACCCAAAAGAAAGCCTAACCATCAGATCTCATGGCACCATTATTTACCAGGCAAAGATCGCAGCAATGCAAGTATAAGATTCAGGAGGAAAGCAAGGGCCTGCCACAGGACTTGCCATGCATATTTTGCCACTATCACGTAACAGCAAACATGATAACCCTTTGTCTTTCTTCTTGGAGACAATACTCTAAGGGAGCTTGACCATTAAATGAAAAAAGTCATAGTATGGTCAATGAAGATTACAATTCATAATCTCCAAAACATTACTTTATTCAACAAGTCCTGGTCTTTTATAAACCTCTGTATCCCTCCTAGTGCCTAGCACTAAACAAATTCTCAGCGTGTATGAAAATACTTAAAGGGATTTCATTTCAGTTCCTTTGCACATTTAATCTCTGGGAAAAGGGAGGATTAAAAGAAACTTCTGGATACTAAGACAGGATGTTAAGTTTGGTATTAAAGCAGGTCCTTGCCTAAATAATTAAGATCAAGCGCTACAATCTATATTTATCATAAAACCTTTAAAAATTGAGCTTTATTCTAAGTACAAAATTTAAATGATAATCTCACCCCCATCCCAAGCAACTGCATTTACCTTAGCCATGACTTCTGGATCTGGTTCTTCCACAGGGTCAGCCCATTCAACTGTAACTACATTTCCCCATACTTTTACTTTTCCACTCATCAGCCGGCGTCTGGCTTGTGCTGCTGACTTGTGATCCTCATATTCAAGGAAGCAGAACCCCCGATTCTTCTTTTTGTCATCGGGTTGATGATAGAGAATAACGTCCACCAAACCCTCTGTTAAACCAACAGCCAGATATATAAGCCAAAAGCATCCACCACACATCTAGCGATTAGGCAGACCTAAATCCATTTGCCGAAGAGCAAAAAATATTGAAGAAGCCTCAAAAGGGTTCCCTAATTACCTAGTAGACAATTAAATCAGCATTATTAGATATGGGTTTTGACACAGTATTTTATGTTCCCTTTTAATTTTTCAGGGTCCTGAGGGTACAGCCATAAACAACAGGTCCAACCACTGTATGCTGACGTATAACATTCTATAGTGTTGGAGTGTTTGATATAACATGACCTTGTAATTTATGAAAACACTACACCAAGGAACTTAAAACCCAAATTATTAACATAAACCCAAGAGAACTTACATTCAACAAATACTCATTACCAAAAATCATCCTTGGATCTAACTTAAAAATTAAGGTTTTTGCCAAGAATGAAAATGACTGCTAAATATTACTGTCTTGTGTTCTCATCTTTCCACATATGTTCTTTCTAGGTAGTATCGGCTACTTTGTACTTTTAAAAGCTATCTACATCCTTAAGAATGCTTAGGTTTTGGTTCTAGCCCAGACTTAAAGACATTTCTAATTTAACATGTCCAAAACCGCAGTCACCGCTCCCTAAATCTGTCTTCTCTACTTCTCTAACAAACAGTCCCATCTCCTGGTTCTCAAGACAGAAATTGAGGACTCATTCTTGATTTCTTCCTTTACCTCCTGTACTCCCCTACCCAATTCTGAGCCCATCTACCTCTTTCCACCTTCATGGCTATTATCCTAGTCCAATCTTCTATCTTAACTACCATGACAGCCTCAACTAATTAATTAGCTTCTCCTCTTAAGCCCCTCTAAACCATTATCCATATGGCAGCAGAGATAATATTCTATAAGCATGAAACAGACATTACTCCCTGCTTGAGACCTCCAAATACCTTCTCATTACACAAAGAATCTAAACTCCTTACATGGTCCACAAAAGCCCCCTGTAGCATCTCATACAATTCTACCCTTAATTCTACAGTAATTTGAAGAACACTGGCCTTCTCTCAGTTACTTTAATACACCAACTTCTCTCTTGCCTTGGAGCCGTGGTATGTGTTGCTCTCTTGGAACGCACATCCCTTTGCTCTTTGAATGCTACATCCTCCTCATTCGTTGGGTCTTGGTTGAAATGTCATCTTATCAGAAAAGCCTCCCATAACCATCAAAGCAAGGATAGTAGCTATTCTCTAGCTAGGTATCATCTCCCTCTTCTCAGTGCTTACTGCCTACCCCAATGTATAAATATTTCTTTAATTTTTTTGTCTTATCTCCTTTCCCAGAATATAAACTCTACAAGGGCAGATAATACATCTTATTCACCACTGTATCCCAGCAAATAGCACAATGCCACCACTTAACAGGCACTAGGTATCAACACTTGCTGAAGGAATGACTAAAGGGTAAGAAGCCAGAAAACTAACAAAGTGATGAGGTCAAAGAACTGCACCATTAGGGGTACGTAACCAACACAACTGTGACAGGCGGTGGCAGTGGTTACAAAGCGGAATGCTAGAAATCAAGATTTTGGAGTGGGGAGAATTTCTGGCGGCAAGATCCAGAATGTGATCTGGATGTGGGGGAGCTGAGGTAAAGAACTGGGGATGAGGTGGTCATTAAACTAGGAGGCTAGGGGATTGGACAGTTCATCGATATACATGTTAAAGGTACTACAAATAAGTCAATTTAGGGCAGAAGAGAAACACTACGAGCCAGAGCAATCTCCAATTAATGAAAGACTGAAACCAGAAGAGTAATAGATGACAGCATCAAGGAAGGAGAAAGGATAATATATCTGGAAGACAAAAACATGGTTTTTATGAGGGGAAGTAATGGTCTAAATCAATGTTTTTTTAAACCATAGCCAGCAACAGTATATCCCTACCCACATTAAAAAAAAAAAAAAAAAAAAAGGAACAAGAACAGGAAATACCATGCTAAATCATGCATAAAAAGTGAAATTAACAGTTTTGTTAAATTTTGTTTCAGTTATAAATGTATATAGACCTGTGATGTTCAACAAACTTCTCAATTCCATGGATTTAGAATCAGAAATTTTCCAAAATCTGATTTAGACAAGGCAACAGGAAGGATAAGAACTCTCACCCTCTTGGCCCTGAAGCACACTTAATGTTGGGAAGCCTTCAGGGCAAGACTATGGCAAAAGCTAAGGCACAGAAGTGAAGGGGTCATTCCAAGAAATTAAGGATGAGAGGGAACACACTTAGTCCAAACCACTGCAAAGTAGAAAGGAGGCAACTTAAACATTGAAGATTTCTTTGAATTTTTAGATTAATATACACCTTTTTTTTTTTTGTACTTATAAATAGTACCACAGACGTCCCAAAACTAACTTCTACTAAATACATTTTTGTTTTACCTGTGACTTTACTGAATTCTTCCAGAATGTTTTCCTTAGTCTTATTCTTCGGAATTGATCCAACAAAAAGCCTGTTGTTTGCCACAGAAATGCACACTCCAAGGTGTTTACCAGGGCGAATTTCATAGCTGTCACACTGCAAGGAAGAAGAGAACCAGATACCCCACAACCATCCCAAACTCCGGACGACTGATCTCAATCTAAAAAAGTCAACAATTTAAGGTCAAACACTTCCTGCTTCATGAACTCACCAAGTTCCCTCATGCTTACCATTATATAAATGTGTATTTTAGAACTCGTTATGGTCTCTCATCTTAGTTTGGTTTTGTTAACTTTCACTGCTCCTCTGGATAAAAATGACTCAGTTATTTCACTTTATTTTTTAAAGTATCTTATTTAATATTTCAATGTGATCTATCTGAAAAATTGTCCAGAGAACTTCAGAAAAAATACCCAAGACTGATCATTCAGGGTCCTTGGAGATAAAATTAGATACAGATAAGCCAAAGGCAAAATAACAATACAAAAAGAATAACAACTATGTATAATTAATACAAAAGAAATTTAGAAGAATTTCACATTCTACACAAAACACAGAATTCTAAATGTATACATGAAAAGTTTTAAACAGCATATCAAACACCTTCAAAATACCTTCAAAATTACATGAAATAATAGGAAATAAAAAGTTTATTTGAATCACTATGGTGATAGTTTCCTTGGTAAAGTTCAGCTTCTTAGGTTTTAACATTACTTACCCATTACCTTACTAAAAGATACGTGATTATTAAAAAATAAAATCATCCATACATTACCAAAAATGTGGAAATAAAGCGTTGAAAACTTTCAATAATAAGTCAGAAGGAAAAGTCCCTAATAAAAACTAAAATCTGGGTCAAGCTAGAAGTGGAAGTAATTTAGAAGTGATTAATGAAACCAAAAGCCCTGGTGGAAGAGGTACCCATTCTAGAAGGACTGGAACTAGACAAAGTGAGGCTTTTAGATGTCTGGAAAGAGTAGGCAAAAACAATGACACTGTTATTTTAAGTTACTGAGATGGTTGTACCAATACAGGAGTAAAGATACACCTCATTTGCAGAACTCTGTTACTCCTACTCCTCCTAGTAGTAGTCATACTATTGTACTACTAAGTACAAAGGGTTAAAGGCCCTGCAAAAAGGAAATTACTAGATTACAGAAGATTAGCTATAAAATAGTAAAAAAAAAAAAAAAAAAAGGCGAGAAAGATTAAAGACAGAGAAGGCTGAAGGGCCTGAAAACAAAATATAGAAAAGAATAGGCATATACTTAGAAAATAAATTGTATGATTAGGTGGTGACAAAAATAAGAGTCTCAATAATTTCCTGAATTATGTCCTAAAAGTCGCTGTTACTCAGTTATGCTCTGCAGAATCCATCCCAGCCTTCATTACCCTTTTGAGAATCTTATCCTAAAGTTTAATAGTAATGACTGACATCCTTTCTGCCTAAAATCAAAAGGGAACTGCAGAAGCCAAATGCATATTCAAATGAAAGTTTAGTTACTAGCCAATCTAATAAATAACTTCTAGGAATTATGAGAGACTTTCTCTGACACATTATTTCTTGGGTATGTTCATTCTTTTTTACTTTTATAATCAGAAAAGACAGAGCAAAGATCACGTACCAATTTAATCAATATATAACCATTCAAAGCAAAAGCTGAAGAAAATAATGTTAACTGCAAACATTTTTAATTGAGGTAACTCTCTCAAATAATGACTTGCTACACGGTGTGTATTTCTTTATCACATACCAGTTTAACAGCTTCCTGTGCAGCTTCCTTTCCACAGAAGGTGATAAATGCATACCCTCTGTTCTGACCAGACAGTGGATCCATCATAAGACGTAGATCCCAAATGGGACCAGCCTTTTCGAAAAGGGGTACCAACTCATCCTCATATAAATCTCTTGGTATTTTACCTACGAAGACCTGAAAAAAAAATCTCTGTATTACAATCCCAATGTAAACATTTGATTTTAGAGTCATAAAGCCTAACTGCCCTTTTTCTAAGGGGCTAGGGGCACAAAGATGGTTAAGGAGGAGTAAGTACAATTTGAATCTTTGGGGGTTAACCTTAATGTTGATTTATTATGATTACCTTAGGGTCATTAACATAGAACAATATTCTATAGGGAAAAACGGAAGCTAATTAATAAAGAGTGTGCAAAATTCGTACAACTCTAAATTTTTAATTTTTATAGTTTTTCCTTTTCTCACAAAAATAACAAAGGGCATGTATCTATCTTTGGGAAATATTTCTGCATTTTTATAAAAACATTCATTGAATAAAGACTGAAGTGCTCTTCCTCAAGCTTTCTCAACTCTAGTATCTTTACCACTTAAAACTCCAGAGCTTCTGGATGGAACTGGAGGGTATCATGCTAAGCAAAATTAGTCAGAGAAAGACAAGTATCATATGACTTCACTCATATGAGGAATTTAAGATACAAAACAGATGAACATAAGGGAAGGGAAGCAAAAATAATATACAAACAGGGAGGGGGACAAAACATAAGAAACTCTCAAATATAGAGAACAAACAAAGGGCTGCTGGAGGGGTTGTGGGAGGGGGGAGGGGCAAAACGGGTAAGGGGCTTAAGGAATCTACTCCTGAAATCATTGTTGAACTATATGCTAACTTGGATGTTAAATTAAAACAAACAAAACCCTCCAGAGCTTCAGTCTATCCCTTTCTCTGTCAGAGTATTTCATTTTAAGGTGTGAAAAAAATTCATCATTTGAGGATTTGGTGCTCTACCTTAATTAAAATTATGTAATAAGGATTAAATTATAACATTAATTAGAATTAAACAATCAAAAACCTTCTCAGTATTTAATATCACAATTTTCAAATTTCCACCATGTCGGCAACATCAAAGATTATCTTTCACATGAAAACATTTGCAATCCACACACAGTCTTAAAGAGTAAATGTTTGTGTTAGAGATGAATTTTCTAGTGAAACACATCTTCATCTTTTCATACTATGAAAAATGACCTGATTAGTTAAACAGCAATCCAAAAGATGGCCAAATTATTACTAGATATTAAGTTTCTGGTGTTAATGTAACAGTTGTTCTCAGACAACCCTTTTCAAAATAATCAAATTTACCTTCACTGCTGTCTGGCAAAACTTGAGGTCTTCTTTTGAATTCCTAGTATAATTCTCACATAACAGCTATTCAGTCCTTCTGTCTCAGTGAAGTCTCCAATCCTCGTTCACTAAGTCATTCCAAGGAGATTGTGTGGGAAAGTCACCGGTGTCCTTATATTCTCTCCTCTCAGCCTTAAAAACTTTCTCAGTAACTGTTTTTACTTCTTTATACCTCAGAGAAAGAGATTTACTTCCTTTCCAAGGTTAACTCCTTACCCCTAATAACTAAGCCCATTTCTTCTCCCCACCTTCTTCTGGAAATAACCGCAAACTTTATTTCTTCGACTCTCCTATTTTGCTCAGTACATCCTTTCCTACCCACTGGTTCTTGTCTTCAAACGTGCCAAATTTCCCATAACAAAACAATATACAAACAAGAAACCGTCACCCATTTACCTTTCACTTTCAAACGCTTTGAACACATCACATCTACTATATCCTTAATGCTGTGCAGCTACAGAGAATAACTAGATACCTAAGGCATCATCTATGCGATATCCCTATAGAACCATGTTTCTAACGAAAACTCACTCTGAAAAGCCCTTGCCATCTATGTTCTCTCTCTAACTAGCACTGGCTTCTTCCTCTAATGCTAAGCTGTATGCCCAAATGTCACTAATGGATACTTTGCTTCCTCAGTCTCATCCTCCTTGCCTTTGCAATAAGCATTAACATTAGTGGTGCTGCCTCCTAAAAATTCTCTTCCCTTAAATTTTCAGGATCCTCCACTAGCCTGGTCTTCTCACCTTTAATTATTTCTCTATCCTTTCCATGGTGATTCTTCTGGCCACCTAGTAGTAATCTGCATGTTTCCCAAAGTTATGGCTCTATCTCATCTTCCCTGTATTTTCTTCACTTTTAAAGATCATATCCATTCTCCAAGTCTACTATATAGTCATCTCCCAGATTTACATCCCAAGACCTAATTTTATACTTCCAACTGCCTAGGAAGCATTTCCTCTTGGTTGTCCAGATTTTACCTCAAATCACCAATAAGTCTAGCAATGCCAATTTTGTGTTTTTAGTTTTTTTTAAATGCTTATTTATTTTTGAGAGAGAGAGACAGACAGACAAAGCACGAGTGGGGGAGAGAATCCGAAGCAGGCTTCAGGCTCTGAGTTGTCAGCACAGAGCCCGACGCGGAGCTCGAACCCATGAACCACGAAATCATGACCTGAGCCGAAGTCAAACGCTTAACCGACTGAGCCACTCAAGTGCCCCAAATTTTTGTTTTCTGAATACAGATGCAGACATAAACATGAATGATTATGTATCAGAATAGTACTAATAGTGGTTTATCAGTGCATGAAAAAACTGTTCTAATTTTATTCTTTTTCTTTAATTATATTTCCTAAGTATTACATGGTACATATAATAGATTTGTAACAAGTGTTTCTTCCTTCCAAAAAACAAAATAAGTAAAACCCACACTTGCCAACTAGTTCCTTTAATTTTCCCCATTTCTCTTAGGAGAACGTAAGTTCTGCTGCTCCCTCCACCCATGAGATGACTAAAGAAATAATACCTATGTAAAAAAAAATCTCAGATATTTTGAATCCCTCCCATCCCTATCCATATCCAATTAATCTTTTAAGTATCAGCTTCAAGTTGTTCCAATAAATAATACCTAGCCTATATAGATAACTGGATTCCTCCCAACTCATAGAACTTGTCCAAACTTTTCATGAGACATGGAATTGCATATACCTTCAATTCATGTGCCATGTTTGTTTTTCTAAGTTCTACAGATACAGTGAATACCACAAACAAGGTCTAAACATGAGACTTAAATACTACTGATAGAGAAAAAAGTTAAATACACAATATGATTTCAAGAGGTGTTAAAGGCTAAGAAAAAAGCAAGGAAAGGGAATAAATGATGAGGAAGAGGCTATATTTTAATTAGGAAGGCTTCCTTGAAGAAGTAAATTTGAACTGAGACTTAAGGTAGAAAATTAAGGAAAAATCTGAAGAAAGAGCATTCCAAGGTAAAGGAACTGCAAAAAGATGGGAATACACTAGACGTAGCTGAAAAAACAGATACAGGACAGTGATGGAATAGAAACCTGTTGGGAAAGAGAGAACAGGGGCCAGATTAAGTTAAACCATGTTAGGAGTTTGCATTTTATTCCAAATGGGTTGGGAAGATATCAGGGGGTTCTGGGCAGTGAGTAGGTATGACATGTTCTAAAGGGCTGTCAGCTAGGCAGAAAATGGATTATATGGAGAAACAGGCTGACCAGTCAGGTTCACAAGGCAATCCAGACAAGGGATGATGGTGGTACGGACTAATACGTTGACAGCTGTGAAGGTAGGGAGAATGTGAGAAATAGCTGACTTTTAAGTTATGTTGGATTCAAATCTACATTTTAGTTACTTTTGAGTAAGTTTCTTAATCAGTGAGTTGCAATACCCTATCTGGGAATAACACCATCAAGAGGGTTCAATTTCCATGTGAGCAGAGAGCCCACATCTTGTTCTCATTTTATTCCCAGTACGGATCACAGTGCCTGAAACATTAACAGCTGCTCACCTTTGACGAATGTACAAATGAAAATCTACCTCATGCTGTTAGCTTATGCACTAGAACCCGTTCCTTCTCTTCTACTCAAGGACGCTTGGTCCAGCAACAATCTGATCATCAATTTTCTCCTTTACATATAGACCATTCTCATCAGCACACAAGTGATCATAATTTCTCACTTAAAGTTTAAATGAAAACAAAAATATATCTTGACTATGACACACCTTCCAGTTATTGTCCCATTCCTCTGCTACCCTTTATAGCAAAAGTGCTCAAAAGAGCTATACATTCTTGCTATTTTCAAACCCCTCACCTCCCACTCTCTTGAATCTTCTCCAAACCCAGTTTTTACCACCACTGCCAAAGTCACTAATGACATCCACGTTGCCACAATCAAATGGCAATTCACAGTCCTTGTCTTACTTGGAAAGTTTGTTATCATTGACCAAGCTTCCTTTTGTGAAAACTCTCTTCACTTGACTTCTAGGATACCACACCCCAGGTTTTTCTCTTTCTGCTCAGTTCCCTTGCTAGTTAGTTCCTTCTCATCTCCCGAACCTCTAAACGTAGAGGGCTGTGGGGATCAGATCTCAGACCTTTATTTTAGCTGCACACACTTCCTTGGTGACCACATCCAAACTCTGGTTTTTAAATACCATCTGGATGCCTATGCCTCCCACCATTTATAATCTCCAGCCAAAACTCTCCCCTCAACTCCAGGATTATATAAGCAACTGCTCACTCAACAGCTCCATTTGGAGGTCTAAGAGACATCTAACTCTTAACATGTCTAGAACTGAACTGCAATCTTTCAATCTTGCCAAAATGTCCTTCGGTACAGCATTCTTCAATAAATGGCAACTCCATCCTTCTAGCTGCTCAGGTCATAAGCTTTGAAGTCTTCCTTGGCTCCCTTCTCCCATACCCCCATATCCAACTCATCAATAAATCCTGATAGAATCTAACCACTTCTCACTAGCCTCAGCTATACCACCCTATATTATCAATCCTATAAATGAGCATTCATTAAGACAAAAAATAAACAAGGATAACTGGTATTCATTTTGAAGTGTATTTTTTGGTGTGGCTAAGCTCTCTGGCCCAACCCGAACAAAGTGTTTTTATATTTGAGGTTACTTGTATTTGAATATTTAAAAACTGTTCTTGAAAGCAAATTCTGTTTCATATTGCTTCTATTAACATAATGCAGTGGTGCTTCATAATTGCATTTTTCACCACCCCTATTTCTTCCATACCCATTACAAATATATAATAAAGCAAAGAAAGAGCAGAGAAAGTGGCAATATGAAAAAACCTTTGACACACAGCTAAGTGAGGAAGCTGGGTGTCAGATTATTATACTACTTCTATCACATTTGTGCTTATATTTTTAGAACCAGAAAGTTTACCTTATCAAGCAAACCTAAAGTGAAAAACCTGTATTTTCAGAAAAAGTAACTTAATGATTGATTAAATACTTTACAGAAAGGATTCACAAGTTCCTTGTACTTTAAAATATCATTTGAATGTTAGAAGTCTAACTTACAGATTTTTTTAAGAATACTGTTTTACTTTAAAAGAAACATCGGGGCGCCTGGGTGGCGCAGTTGGTTAAGCGTCCGACTTCAGCCAGGTCACGATCTCGCGGTCCGTGAGTTCGAGCCCCGCGTCAGGCTCTGGGCTGATGGCTCAGAGCCTGGAGCCTGTTTCCGATTCTGTGTCTCCCTCTCTCTCTGCCCCTCCCCCGTTCATGCTCTGTCTCTCTCTGTCCCAAAAATAAATAAACGTTGAATAAAAGAAACATCAGCATTAGTCAGAGAAAGACAAAAATCATATGACTTCACTCATATGAGGACTTTAAGAGACAAAACAGATGAACACAAGGGAAGGGAAACAAAAATAATATAAAAACAGGGAGGGGAACAAAACAAGAGAGACTCATAAATATGGAGGACAAACTGAGGGTTGCTGGAGGGGTTGTGGGAGGGGGGATGGGCTAAATGGGTACGGGGTATTAAGGAATCTACTGAAATCATTGCTTCACTATATACTAACTAATTTGGATGTAAATTTTTAAAAATAAAAAATAAAGCTAAATAAAAAAAATAAGAGGGGCGCCTGGGTGGCGCAGTCGGTTAAGCGTCCGACTTCAGCCAGGTCACGATCTCGCGGTCCGTGAGTTTCGAGCCCCGCGTCGGGCTTTGGGCTGATGGCTCAGAGCCTGGAGCCTGTTTCCGATTCTGTGTCTCCCTCTCTCTCTCTCTGCCCCTCCCCTGTTCATGCTCTGTCTCTCTCTGTCCCAAAAATAAATAAACGTTGAAAAAAAAATTAAAAAAATAAGATTAGAAAAAAAATGTTCTGGAAAAACAAAACAATACAAAACAAAACATCAGCAAATCCATGGTCAACAAAGTCCCCAGTATTATAATCACTGGGGTCCGTGAAGAAACAGGCTAACAATACTGGTTTACTGGGGGACCTGGGCGACTCCGTCGGTTAAGCGTTGGACTTTGGTTCAGGTCACGATCTCACGGTTCGTGGATTCTAGCCCAGTGTTGAGCTCTGTGCTGACAGCTCAGAGCCTGGGGCCTGATCTGGATTCTGTGTCTCGCTCTCTCTCTGCCCCTCCCTGGCTCACACTCTGTGCCTCTCTCTCTCTCTCTCTCTCAAAATTAAACACTAAAAAAATAATAGTAAAACAGGGGCGCCTGGGTGGCTCAGAGTCAGTTGAGCGTCCGACTTAGGCTCAGGTCATGATCTCACTGCTTGTGAGTTCAAGCCCTGCGTCGGGCTCTGTGCTGACAGCTCAGACCCTGGAGCCTGCTTTGGATTCTGTGTTTCCCTCTCTCTCTGCCCCTCCCTCTTGTGCTGTCTCTCTCTCTCTCAAAAATAAATAAAACGTTAAAAAAAAATAATAACAATACTGGTTTACTAAGAAAAAGGAGATGGCTTCACTTCAAGATCAGTTTAACTTAGGACATTAACTTAAAAAGGCGAAAAATAAATAGTATTCAAGAACTAATCAAGCATAATTCCTTTAAAAGTTTCTAAGCTCAATTTTTAATTAACTAAAATGAAATAGAAATGCTTTCCTTATATTAACTTGTTGGTCCCTGTGCCACTCTGGCTCCACATGAACCCTTTGGAGTCAGCACTCAGACATGTGCAGGTAATCCTCCCCACCCCCCACCCCCATCAGAACCAACAGCATCTAATGAACACTGTAACAACAGTCCTTTCTTTCCTCACTAAGCATCAAGGCTTGAAAAAAGTTTTAGCTGTCTACTATCTATCCATCAAATATTTCAACAGTAACAGAGAAAGCCCTCTGAGGCTCTGGAAGCAATAGAGGTAACAGGCAGCACAACATCGTCTTTTGAGTGCCTACGGAGTTCGTCCATCATCCAGCTCTTATTTGCTATTTTGCAAACACAGCAGCTCTTCCTTATACACAATTCAATTTAGGTACTACTAAATCATATACTTTTACATCTCTGTTAAATATACTGGTTTTCTCACACTTCCATTAATCAACCAAAGAATTAAATCTCAATCTACCATTTCCCTTAAATTCCTCTACAAAACATCAGTGCTCTGCTCTTTAAACACGTAAGTGCTTATTATAATGTAAACAAATAAAAACAGAAGTTCCTTCCCAAAATAATTGTACAATGCCAGCTGAAGAGGCACAGGTACTAGAACCAGACCTGATCTGAGGGCCAAGACACACTAAAAAATACACTTCAAAATTAATACCTATCTCTCCAGCACATTTCGCATCTCAGGGCAATGTTTAAGAACAACGTCTGCAAATGGGTGCTCACTTATAGGATTAACTTATAGTACGTTTTACCCAAAGATGAACCCTTCCTCTTCTCACAACTAAATTTTACTACTGTCAGTCTCAGGCACTGACCCTAATTTCAACTTTCTCAATCAAGAGCTAAAAATTTTTAATGACTGTAGTGAAATATAAAAAGAAACAAAAACTTAAACTTCACAGCATCAAAATGACACCAACTAAAACCAATTTAGTAAATTAGCAAGCCAATATATTAAAAAACCTCTTATTTTTCTGATTTTTAAAAAACTTTAATTTTCAACAAGTATAGACCAAATCTCATTTAACTTTATAGGAAGAATCCAAACCTTTACACTAAGATTCTGTGGTAACAAACTGCTTGACAGGAGTGGCTTACGCTCATACAGGGATTTCACTGTAGCAATATTTGCTGTATGCAAGGATACCCAATATATAGGAAAATGCATCTTTTTCAGAGACAATGCAATATAAGAGAACATACATATTTTACAATTAAGATACCAACTTTGTTTCTAACTGGATACTCAAAATAGCTTATCCTATTAAATGGTTCAAATGCTTTCAGCAAAATCTTAAGAATACTAACAAACTCCTTTCTTATCTATATAAAACAAAGATACAACAAGTCTCCATTAATGAGCTCGTTAATAAAACCAATCCAATGGGCTAAAAAAGTTCATTTTTATAATTATAAAATAGACCAACTATAAAAACATAGTTTTAAAATTATATTTTATAACATACGATAATATATAATACACAATAACAACGTAATATACAATAACAATATTATGCAGTCTTAATTTTTATTCCTAAGGATTTTATAACTAAAGAAATAAGACTAAAATAAATGTAGTAATTGGTAAATATCAACAAGGACATCACTTGCTGGATGATACACTATAGATAACTTTTTTAGACTGTATTCCCCTCTTGGAGGTGTTTTAGGCTGCCTCAAAATAAGGAAGAGGCAAATAAGCAATTCCATTTTTTACTTTTTTCCCCCCATTTTTTATTTATTTTATGACGGTCTAAGGTAAGAAAACAAAACTTAATGGTAAAACCATCAGAAAAAAGTACATTATGAAGTCGTTCAAGTAAGAAGGCCAAACTACCTACTGTTTAAAAGTAAACAAAATAGGGGCGCCTGGGTGGCGCAGTCGGTTAAGCGTCCGACTTCAGCCAGGTCACGATCTCGCGGTCCGTGAGTTCGAGCCCCGCGTCAGGCTCTGGGCTGATGGCTCAGAGCCTGGAGCCTGTTTCCGATTCTGTGTCTCCCTCTCTCTCTGCCCCTCCCCCGTTCACGCTCTGTCTCTCTCTGTCCCAAAAATAAATAAACGTTGGAAAAAAAAAAAAAAAAAGTAAAAAAAAAAAAAAGTAAACAAAATATAAACGTAGATTTGAAAGGGTTCAAAATCTAAGTAGAATGTTAAAAATGAAGAATGGGTTGGGGCAACTGCCTGGGTGTACAACTGATCTTGGGTTGTGAGTTTGAGCTCCACGTGAGTATGGAGATCACTTAAAAATAAAAAAATCTTAAAAGAAAATGTTTAAATGCTTGGAGTCCCTTTTAATATTGCTAAATATTAAGAAATAGAATACTAGTTGTAATTATGTTTGAAAGATGTTCAGGGAACAAAGACCAATGAATGTAAACTCTATTCTCTACACAGAGAATATACTGGAATTACTTCTGATATAAATCTAAAAGGTTATGTTAATTGGTGATATCTTTATTCACAAACTAGAAATAATTATCTTTGCTCGTGGTTACCTGAAAGACACCAATCAGAAAAGGTCCTGCTGTAAACTTACATTTTGGCATACAGTTTTTACCATTTAAAGGATTAGAACTGGCTAACTAACATAAAGGTGTATGAAGAAACCTTTACAAAGGCTCATACGGGAGGAAGGATTGCTTCTTTGCTCAAGGACAAACCAATGTGCTCTACCTTTATCTGATTCTACATCCTTCCCTTGTGTAACCCACTCCCATCAATAAATCTCTCAGGAAATATTGAGTACCCTTTATGTGAGGAGGGTGGGTCAAGAAGGGAGGACAAGCACTGTTCAAAATTACTGACATGAAACAAAAACAGAACAAAGCAATTCTTTGTCCTTAATAACCTCAACCCAAGCAACTAAAACAGTGTGTTGTTGGCTGCACGGTTTTAGAAACTAGTTCTAAGAACTCTACATTCCTTTACAAAGTGTTTGGGCATCTACTAGTCACGTGATTCTCCTTGCTTAGGAGGACAGTAAAATACAGATGGATATCCAAAACGAATAATTATAACTACACTTTGAAAAGAATCCAGTATTTTTCCCTATTATAGAATAGAATAATTTACAAACTGGAAAGATTTCGGCAAACAGCTGAAGAATACTCACTTCTGTTCCAATTCCCGGTTGCACACCCGAGTACACACTGTCTGGCGGAGGACCGCCATACTTCCTCTGTCCTGTGGTTACATCCAGAGTATAGCCAGTCCTCTCAAGCAACGCCTAAAGACAATTATACATCTGTTTATACTTGAATTGTAGGCAAATTAAATCTCTAAGCACAGAACACATTTTTGTTACGAACGAGAACAGAAAAACGGGGTAAGGATTATTAAAAATGTGACAGAAGCTAACCCCCGGCTATCTACATACACATACTGCAGCATTCCTCATTTGCATTCTCCTCTACTCCAATGAGAGCTTTCCTTAACTTGTTCCCTTTATATACCATATATCCACCTGTGACTCAATTCAAATAAAATGTTCTCTACTCTTAAAAAATCAGAAGTCTCAGGGTGTCTGGGTGGCTCAGTCGGTTAAGCATCCAACTCTTGGGGCGCCTGGGTGGCGCAGTCGGTTAAGCGTCCGACTTCAGCCAGGTCATGATCTCGCGGTCCGTGAGTTCGAGCCCCGCATCGGGCTCTGGGCTGATGGCTCGGAGCCTGGAGCCTGTTTCCGATTCTGTGTCTCCCTCTCTCTCTGCCCCTCCCCCGTTCATGCTCTGTCTCTCTCTGTCCCAAAAATAAATAAACGTTGGAAAAAAAAAAAAAAAAAAAAGCATCCAACTCTTATTTCAGTTCAGGTCATGGTCTTGTGGTTCATGGTTCGTGGGTTTGAGCCCCTCAGACTCTGTGCTGACAGTTAGGAGCCTGCTTGGAATTCTCTCTCTCTCTCCTTCTGTCCCTCCCCCAATCACGCTCTCTTTCAAGAACAAATGAATTACAAAAAAATAAAAAATAAATCAGAAGTCCCACCTCCTTCATGCAGCTTTCTTCATTTGCTATGTCTCACATCTTCCTACTGTGACTTTCTATTATAGTCAGGTAATTTAACCTTTGTTTTGTTTAATCCTTTTGTCTTTACTTCCTGCTATATCATAAGCTCTATAAAAACCAGACCATTTCTCATATAGCACAGATTCGAAATATGTGGCAATTACCAAATGAGTATACTCAGGTTCAAAAACAAAAAACAAACAAACAAAAAACAAGCAACTTTATGCTTCCTGATTACCAACTTTTTCCACAACATTATATTAGGTATTGAAGGAATACAGAAAAGAAAGTAAGGGTTTATATTTATAGGAGAGGCCTAAAAAAACAGAAAAAAATGGAAAAAAAGGAAATGCAATTACCTAAAAAGGGGAGAATTTTACACTTCATGTCTTAAAAATGAGATGGTCCCTGATTTGCGGTGATTTGACTTACAAGTTTTGGCTTCAGGATGGTGTGAAAGTAATATGCATTCAGTAGAAACCACACTTCATATTTTGTTTTTTATCTTTTCAATATCCAGTAGGATATTCTCGTGATGCTGGGCTGTGGCAGCCCAGGGAGGCTCAGCTCCCTGTCAGCCATGCGATCACAAGGGTAAGTAACCAATACACTCACAACCATTCTGTACCCATACCGACCAGTTTTTCACTGTAATATAAATTACGTGAGATATCTAACATTTCACTTTTTTTTTTTTTAATTTTTTTTTCAATGTTTATTTATTTTTGGGACAGAGAGAGACAGAGCATGAACGGGGGAGGGGCAGAGAGAGAGGGAGACACAGAATCGGAAACAGGCTCCAGGCTCCGAGCCATCAGCCCAGAGCCCGACGTGGGGCTCGAACTCACGGACCGCGAGATCGTGACCTGGCTGAAGTCGGACGCTTAACCGACTGCGCCACCCAGGCGCCCCTAACATTTCATTATTAAGACATGCTTTGTGCCAGATGATTTTACCCAACTAGGCTAATGTTAAGTGTTCTAAACACATTTAAGGTAGGCTAGGCTAGGGGTGCCTCAGTGGCTCAGTCAGTTAAGTGTCTAACTCTTGATTCTGGCTCAGGTCATGATCTCACAGTAGTAAGGTCCTAATATCAGTTGTGAGGTCCTGAGAACAGGCTCCCACTGGGTGTAGAGTCTGCTTGAGATTCTCTCTCCTCTCCCTCTGCCCCTCCCCAGCTTGCACACATATACACAGGTGCTTGCTCTCTCTTAAAAAAAAAAAAAAAAAAAAAAAGGCAGGCTAAGCTACAATGTTTGCCAGGTTAAGTGTTATCAGGTGAATTTTCAACTTAGGATATTTTCATCAACTTAAGATGGGTTTACCTAAGTGTAACTCCATCCTAAGTTGAGGAAGATCTATACACAATGTCAAAGCAACAAGAGATTTTAGACATCATCAGGTTTAGTGGTTTTCAAAAATATCTTTGGAGGAACTCTGGGATTCCAGAGTTATCTCAGGCTCTCTACTCTTCTACCTTTGACTCAAAAAGAGCTGCTCTACCTTGAAACACAGAAATAAATGTTGATACACAATAAAAACACACTACATATATTACATACTTACACATTACTTGTCTAATATGTCATATACACATATCACACGTATAATACATACCTTACCAAGAGCAAATACCCAGCCTGAGGGAAATAACATAGGCCTATTCAATACACGCTAATAAGTTTTCCTTAAAAATAACTATTATGTCAGATGGGCTTTTCATGTATTTATTTTTTTAAGTGTACTTATTTATTTTGAGGGAGAGAGCAGGGGAGGGGCAGAGAGAGGGAGAGGGAGAGAGAGAATCCCAAGAAGGCTCCGTGCTGTCAGCACAGAGCCCGATGCAGGGCTTGATCTCAGGAGCCACCCAGATGCCCCTCACATATTCATTTTAAAAATACAGGGGTGGGGCGCCTGGGTGGCGCAGTCGGTTAAGCGTCCGACTTCAGCCAGGTCACGATCTCGCGGTCCGTGAGTTCGAGCCCCGCGTCAGGCTCTGGGCTGATGGCTCAGAGCCTGGAGCCTGTTTCCGATTCTGTGTCTCCCTCTCTCTCTGCCCCTCCCCCGTTCATGCTCTGTCTCTCTCTGTCCCCCCCCCC
>NW_024412388.1:17387066-17453769 GCF_014898765.1 Herpailurus yagouaroundi
TCTCTCTGTCCCCCCCCCCAAAAAATAAATAAACGTTGAAAAAAAAAAAAACATTTAAAATAAAAATACAGGGGTGGGGCGCCTGGGTGGCGCAGTCGGTTAAGCGTCCGACTTCAGCCAGGTCACGATCTCGCGGTCCGTGAGTTCAAGCCCCGCGTCAGGCTCTGGGCTGATGGCTCAGAGCCTGGAGCCTGTTTCCGATTCTGTGTCTCCCTCTCTCTGCCCCTCCCCTGTTCATGCTCTGTCTCTCTCTGTCCCAAAAATAAATAAACGTTGAAAAAAAAATTAAAAAAAAAAAAAAATACAGGGGTGCTTGGGTGGCTCAGTGGGTTGAACATCCAACTCTTGATTTTGGCTCAGGTCAGGGCCTCACTGTTCAAGAGTCTGAGCCCTGCACTGGGCTCTGCGCTAAGAGCGTGGAACCTGTTTGGGATTCTCTCTCTCCCTGTCTCTCTCTGCCCCACCCCTGCTCCCACTCTCTCTCTCAAAATAAATAAGTAAATACTTAAAAAAAAAAAAATGGGTCATGCCATTTTATAGATGAGGGGGGAAAAGGTACAAAAGGAGGTTTATGTAAACCAGTTCCATGATAGAAGCCACAAGTTCTATTTCCTGTCTAAAACATAAGACTGCACAAACAGCTTCATTAAGTAAAGTAACTATTTCAACTTGAAAAGTCTATCTCTGTGGCAATAAAACATCAACATCCATTTAACAAAGGAATTAGGTTCACTGGTCTTTCACCAAAAGCCCTATATTCACCTTTCAGGGAAGTTTATCTCAAGGACAGTAACAGTAATAGGTACTAGTTACACAGTTCTTGCCACATTCCAGGCATTATTCCAAGCACGTGACATATCTTAATTCCTTTAATCCTCACAACTCTATGAGATGGGTACTATCACTCTTCCCAGTGTACAAACAAGGACACTGAAGTAGATAAAGAGAAACAAAGTGCTTAGAAAGACACCAAACCAAGAGACATGACTGAATCAATCTAAAAAGCTATTATCAGAAGCATCAATAAACATGTACCATGCACAGTCAGAAGAACAAGTAATGAGGCAAGAGTCTGAATTAGGGCTTTTCACCAAACATACAATTGAATGTTTGCCCCTGAAATGCTTCTTAATTTTCCTTAGATTATCTCATTTCTAAAACGCTAGTTTAAAAAAAAAAAAAAAAAAGTGGAACTGTAAAAACTTCCTAGAAAACATGAAAAAAAACCTTCAATCTCATCATTAAACTTAGTATCACCACGACTACCCAAGTCAAGTTTTACCTTGATCTTTGCTTCATCAGGTCCCTTTGTGGACTCTTGCACCTTGCTCCCCTGCTTCTCCCTTTGCCTGTAGGTCTTCATAACTCCACATAAAAATGCACTTTTGTTCTAGAACAGGCAAGTAATTCAATGAAAAAGAACCACCAGGAATTGTCGAAAGGTCAAATACATAATTAAATTACAATTTCAAAAGACAAGAATTTTAACAAAATATTTACTCATTAATTCACCCACCAAATATTTGCCGAGAGGCTACTATGTACTGGAGACTGGAGCAGAGGGTAAGAGCCAAGACCTCAGGGAGCTTACCTTCCACACTGGCAAAACAGTCTTCTATTTTGTTCATATTCAAGTGCGTCTGGATTATCTTTGCCAGACATTCCAAAACTATTCTTATCTACATTATTTCCCTCCAAGATAATAAAACAGAATCAGAGAACCCAAAAATGTTTAAGATCGCAGGAATCTAAACATGTAAAAACCTACTAATAACAATGAGCAAACCCTGTTTTTAAAGTAACTTACTGCAAAGTGGGGCGAGACTTTTACTTAACACTTTTGTTTCTGAAAACTCTTTGCCATAAGCAGGTTTTTCTTTTCTTTGGACTAATTTTTTTAAAAGAAGTGGAGGTAGTCACAAACAAAAAAATACCAACTCCCTCAGGAAAAAAGTAATGGTAAAGTAATTTCAGATCATGAGTTGTTCAAAGGCATTTCTAGCAATGGCCTTACCTGAACATGTGATAAGTCACTTTCCTTGAACTGTTGTAGTACAGACAGAGCTCCTTCTTCATTAAATTCCCTGAGAGCATCAATTGCTCTTTCATCAAGATCGACATAAGCTACCAATCCTAAAAATTAAATTGAAAAGGAGTAATGTTACTGCAACAAAAGGGATAATCTAAACTGTGCTATCAATGTTTAATCAAGAATTGTTATATTCGACACTATTACTAACAAACTGCATTTTCACTGAATATGCATACAGGCAGCTATACAAATACAATATACACAGAAAGGTCAAGAGTACAAATATGAAAATAAGAGATAAAATGTCAACAACTTATAAACATAAATTTCAATCCCCACATCCCACAAAAACCCCACAAAAATCCTAACCCCGTTTCCCACTCCCCAAAAGGTTTAAGGTTTGGAAGTTAAATCTGATGCACACACTGTACTACAGATTAAGCATTAATATAACAAACTCTGATTTATGTTAGAGTAGTAAGCATACACTGTATTCCCCAAGGATCAACCTTCAAATTATATGGACTGCTGTAGTCGTTGCTAACCACACAAGAGGTGGGAGGAAAAAAAAAAAAGAAACCATTTTTATTAAATAATTCTTTCCACTCTCCAAAAGGTATCAAAGGCTTTTCCTCCTTAGCACCAAAGAGAAAATGAAATTGATTTGTTTATCTGAGCATCCACTTTGCTGCAATCAGAATGTGGAAAGGCATAATTTTAAACTCTTCTACAAATGCAAGTGCAGCTTGATTAATCAATTCTGAAAGTCATTTAAGGCAATCTTTTGTTCTCTTGATGTGTGTCAAGCTGAGGTTTAAAAGATGCTGTGGCATTCACAACACTGTCAATAATGACTATTTTTTTTCAAATGGCATTAAGGACTTTACTGTGGACTTACAAGTAAACTATACAGAAAATATATTGGCACTGCAATCTATACATATATTAACTGCACACAGAACAACTACTCAATTTATAATATAGTTTCTTAAGTCTGTTAAGTTTGTGTTGTGTTTCTCTCTATGTAAGAATATATTTCAGAATTGATCCAATGTAAAATGGAAATATTTGGCAGATTAAAACCCGAGTCCATATGAACTAACATCAAAAGTGACTCCATTTTGATAAAGCCAAAAAGAACGTTATTCCATACAATAAATATATTTTAAATAAATGTAATGCCATTTGTAAAGTTACTTTAAGAAAATGTTGCCAAGATTTGTTTTAAAAGCTCAAAATGAGCATGCCTAAATAATTGGAGTTTCCTTACTTCCATATTCCATACCACCACCCAAAGCCACAACTCAGGACACCCATCAATCCATTCTGTCAATCCAACCCTACACCCAAACCATCAGCCTCTTATCAATAACAAACACTCTACAAGAGAGCATCTCTGAGCAAATCACTGCCAATTCTCTATGGCAGAATGTCACGGCAAGTTCCTGAGGACTGATTTTCAAATGGAACCATCACCCAGGAGTCATTTTTAGAAAGTCATTTTAATGTCTAAAATTATCCTAAGCTTCTCAGATTTGAAAAAAAAAAAAAAATTTTAAGGACAAAAAAACAGATATTTGTTACTAGAGTACTTAAGACACATTTGTCAGACAATTCAATTCTCTCTCCCAAATCTGGATAGGCACACAAAACACAGAGGAAGAAAGTTTCCATCTATGGCCCCAAAGGGGGAGGACACATTTATTTATGAACAACACTCCCTAAGGGTAAATATTTCTCTCCCTCTTTAAAACTTCAAACCACTTACAACCAACCATATTAAGATATTCATATTTGCTTAAGCACTTATCCATGGGACTTCTAGATTTTTTTTAAAAGCAGCTGTTACAAACCAAACACTTCCAAATTACTGAGAGATGTGGATTTTTGTCTATTAGAAACTTAGACAGGCCACAAACTCTCAAGAAGTCTGACATTTATTATCGTTTCAGACAATACAGTCTCACCAGTCCTCTTATTATGCCACCTAATCAGACCTAAGCTGATTTAACAATCACTTTAAGAAGCTAAAAGTAGAAAAGTAAAAGCAAAATGATGACTGATTTAGATTAAGAAAATGTAAAATTTGGTATGCTGAAACATACATTTTAATTGGTGGTAAATCTAAGACAAATTGATGTACCGTTCTGAAACAACTAAGACTGCATATTCAACACTAAGAAGGCTTCAAAATAATGAAATAAGAATATCAAAGTCAAACCCAATATGCCCTCAATGAAGGGAAAGTAACAAACATTCAGCTCTACATAGATCAGAAACAATAAGTATTATTTAACCTTAAAAAAAAAAATCTATAAAATTCAAAGTGGTTTGCCCTCACTTTCATAACCAGTCAGAAACAAGAAATGCATATTATACCTGTCTGAAATATTTCATCAAGTCTTTCTGCCACCTTCTGTGGGAGGCCTGCCTCTATCAGTGTCTTGTAGTGTTCTGTGTGAGTTACACTGGAAGTATCCATTGGTTCTTCCTCTTCTTTTAACTGTACCGCATTACCATTCACCTGATTAGCCATTTTATTATGCTGCTGGAAAAAATTCAGGAGCTATATTACATTAAGCCAGAAATAACTAGTTTGTAGGACAATGCATGATTTATCTAAACTAATTTGTATACATGCTGCTAATAAACTCTATCAAAATAATATTATATGCCTTTTGTGATGTATCTGACCTAAATTTGCAATAATAATCCTGTAAAACCGTAAAAAATGTACATGGAAGCATCAGATCTTTAAGGAACTTCATGTACACCAGGTTAAAAAAAAGGCTTGAATTTACTAAAGGTAGAATTGCTGATTAACAAAAGCAGCTGTTGTGTCCTCACAAGCATATCAACAAATCACAAAATCCTAAAAAGCCCATCAGCTCTCAATTCTTATACAGTTTTAAAAGTTTGATTTAGAAACAATGAACACCCACAGACCACTTCATCAAAGTTTAGGGACTTTCAAATTATCCTAGTTCTGCTTCAAATCTAGGATAGGTGTGAAATAAATGCTCTGCTGTCTCTAGTTCAACATGCTGGTGGTTTGGGTTTTCTCCGCCTCACTTAAAAAAGAAAAAACACAACTTGACATTAATTTTTTTCTAAAATTAATTTGCTATTTTCCCATTCACAGATTTAAAAGAAAAAATGACCAAGTTTAAAAGCTAAACGATTGTGTTAAGTCCACATAAAATAAAACATGAGCTATAATTGAGGTTGCTTCTTTAAAAAAAAAAAATCATGAGTACGTATTGAATTTTTCATATCAGTAAAATAAAGCTCCAAAAACATATTGAAGAATGGACAGCTAACTTCTTCCAAATAGTTTCAACAAACATTACCTAAATTAGGGTAAACTTAGGTCAGATGTCCCAGATTAACCTACCCAAATTATTTTTTTGTATGTTCAACCTGTATGTAATGCTGAAATGGACCAACTCCCTGAAGAGAGAGATTAGATAATAAAACCATATAAGGCCAGTCTCTACACTGCCTCTAAAAGACAGGGAATTAAAGTGCACTGGTCTGTAGTGAATGTGATGAAGATAATAAGCAGCAGAATAAAGACATTGCAACAAATACTGAAATAAAGGACATGAAGGTGGATCTCAAGAAGAAGCCTACTTTTCTTGATGAACCTCAAGGTACCCCAGTTAGCTAGAAAGAAAATACAAGCTTCCTAAAAAGCACTAAAACCCGCGATAACCACACTTCCAAATTGCTTATCAACCACTGTGCAAATGCAGCAGGTGCAGTTTTCTGACCTATAACAACTTCTTTTCATCTCCAAGTCCACAGATACTTAGTTGACATTAATGAAAAAGGGAGGAAGACCAAGGGGAAGGAGGTAATAGAGAACAGGAAGAGAGGAAAATGCAAAAAGGGTTATTCGGAAAATAAGATAAATATGACTTCTTATGATTACAAACGTTAAGACTTGATAGCCCACTAATGTCTATACAGACGCAGACTCTGGTTAAACTCTGGGTGGAGAAATGTTTCTCAAGGCAAGCCTCAAATTCTGATGAATTGGCAAAAACGAAAACATTCAAAACTGGCACGCTTTTGATCAAGAAACTACTTACAGTGTAAGATGAATACGTTTACTGATTAATACAACCTATTTCTATAAAGATGCACTCTAAAGTCCAAAATCTGCGAACATATAGTTCTGTTTGCCCACGTTCCCCCACCCCCAAATACAACCATTAAGATCATCAGAACTCAAAAGTTCTCAGTATCACAAGACCCTTACAGTATTGCACCTGGGAATTCTATTAGCCACAGAAAAGAAGCAAATTTTTAACAGGAAAGTTCAACGAACATCTGGTAAGGTGGTATTTTTTTTAAGTATGTGTAAAGCAAAAAGACAAGTTGTGTCATTAAGCACAAGACAGAAACATTTATGACCATCATTTCATTGCAAAGGCTCTCCTACAAGTTGATTCTGAAATCGGTTGGAATTTTCAAAAAGTTTGTGAACTTTAACAACAAAAAAAGTAAAATAATCAGATTCCAGAAAATAAAACCTTTCGGACCAAGGAAAAAACCTCTCTCAAGCCAAATACAATGTGCTCATTTAAAAAAAAAAAAAGTCTTTTATGTCATAGATCGTTTAAAACTCTTGTGTCAATTCAACACAATGCCACACAGCCAAACCATATTTCTGGATGCAGCAAATGTACTGTGACTAGAGTCATTTGATAAGCATTTTTGCAAAAAGGAAACATTTAAATAAGATTGTAAAGGGCTGCTGGGAGATTTGGGAAGTCAGCACTTTTTCTGAACATCTCCCTGACTTTTTCTGAACATCTCTGCGCAAATTCTTCATATTAAGAGACGGGCTTTAAAAGGACCAAAGAAATGAAAACTAACGGTCATCTCACGGGCTAGGAGTGTCAAGCCCTTATCCTGCGACTGACTCACGAGACATAAATTCAGCCTCTTGAGGGACAGCAAAAATCTCAAACAGGTCAGCGTGAAAGGACCGAACCTTTCAAGAACCCCTTGGCTTTAAGTTTCATCTTGTGGCAACACGGTTACTGCCGCCTAAGAGAAAGAATCGCCCTTCCAATTTGGTGCGCCTGTGACAGTCTCAGAATCGTGCCTCTCAGACGCCGCTCGAAGCCTAAGTTTCGTGGCCTCTAGTAGTCATTTTTTCCTTCAAATCTCGGCTCGCAGCATGCAGCGTTGGGGAGGGGAGGAAGGCTTCCTACACACATCGGCCCCTGGGCTCCAGCTCGCACAAAAGTTTTCTCCCGGCTCAGGTAACCCCGGGTTTGCATCCCGCCCCCTGCCCACCCCACCTCCTCAGGCCCGTCCCGATCGGTAACACATCCCACTCGTGGCTAGGCCGGCCGAGACGAGAGCGAAGCGGCTCCGGAGTGGGGGGGGGGGGGGGGGGAGACGAAGGGGCCGCGGGAGCCTTAGGCCGCCCGGCCGGCCGCGTGGAGCGGCCGGCGGAGGCGGGAAAAACACGGCCGTCCCCAGCAGGCCGCGCGGAGAGCACCCGGCGAAGCGGACCGCGGGCCGAGGGTTGGAGGGGCGGGGGGAGGATGCGCAAGGGCGAGGAGGCGCCTCGGCGGGGCTAGGCCCTCCGCGGCGCGGCCGGACGAGGCCGAAGCCGCAGCCGCCCCCAGCCCATCCCCACCCCCACCCCGGGGCCTCGGTGCGAAAACGAAACTGGGCCCGAGACGCCGAGCCCGGGATGGGCCCCGTCGGGTCGGATCGGGGCTCCCGGCCCCTCCCCCCACGGGCCGGCGCGAGACTCACCAGGGCAGAGCTGGGGCCGCCGGCCGGGCCCGTGAGAATCAGCGCGAGGCGCTTTGAAAACGACTAGAAATGGCGCGCGCGCCACCCCCTCCCCCCCTCATGGACAGAGACGCGATCCCGGCAGCACGCGGGGTTTCCCGGAACTGCTTCCAGGGACTCCGAGTGGCCGGGCAATCATTTCGCGCGGCGGCCTGAAAGGCAGCCCAGGCGCCCAATAGTAGCGAGAAGCAGCGGCTCACGCAGGGGGACAAGGGAGCCAATCGATGAAGCCATCGGCTGAGCCAATGAGCGAAGTCAGCGCCGCCGGCTGGGGCGCCTCCGGGGCGGGGGCAGGAACACAAAGGGGTCTGTGGTGAAGCCCCGGGTAGAGGCGAGGCTGCGGGGCACCAGGCCCTGAGAAGCCGGGATTCTTCCTTCCTCGTTCGCCGCCGGGGCGAGACCGAAAAGCTAGGCCGCGTGGCCGCCTCCGGAACCCCGCCCCCTGCTGTCCCCGCGGGCCTCGCTCCGCCGCGACCCTCCCGTCCCTTCGCCCGCGCCGAGGCGTCCCTAATCCCTCTCGCGCCGCCGGCGTTCGCCCCAGACACGCCCACCGCCACGCGGTCGGGCCTCCCTCTGGGTCATCTTTTGGGCGATGGTTGGAACGCGGTTTAAGAATGATTTGGCCGGCCGTCTGGCTGTAGAGTTTCACGTAGAAAATCATCCCTCGGATCGGAAAACTGCCCCCTGGCTCCCTTCCACACGTCACTGGGTCAGCTCAGAATGTGAGGGAAATCGCCAAAGTTGGCATGACCCAAGAGCAGTGTCAACTCACACGTGCTGGAACAGGGACCTTTTTTCCCACAGGGTTTGAAGCTCATTTTTTATGAAGTAGTAAGGCAGACATACGCATGCGTGAAGCCAAAAGAGCTGTGCGGGGGGAAAAGAGCTAAGTCCCAAAGGAAGCAAATTCCTGTTATTCCTAAACCTATTTCTTACCCTCCGCCCTTACCGGTTTGTTCCCTATCCTCGCCTTAGTCCAAAGCCTGTCTCCTCCCACAACCTGCCCAGCTCTTCCCTATCCCAACATCCAATACCCTACTCCTCTTAGGGACTGGAGAAGGTCAAGCAGTGGTCTGCAGGATTTCCAGATACACCAGAGGATCAATTAAGTTTCTCAGAACCGACCAGCCCCAAATTAATTATTAAAAACCTATTATGTGGGGGCGCCTGGGTGATCTAAGCGTCTCTTTAAAGGTTTATTTATTTATTTACTGGGGAGCGGGGAGGGGGAGAGAGATCTGGAGACAACAGAATCAGAAGCAGGCTGCAGGCTCTGTTCTGTCAGCAAAGAGCCCCGTGTGGAGCTCTAACTCACCAAATGTGAGATCATGACCTGAGCGGAAGGAAGTCAGACCCTTAAGGAATGAGCTACCCAGGCGCCCCTAAGTGTCTGACTCTTGATTGCGCCTCAGGTACTGATCTCGCCCTTCGTTAGTTCCAGTCGGGCCTCCATCTCTGGAGCAGACAGTTGGAGCCTGCGTGGGAGTCTCTCTCTGCCCCTCCTGTGCTCACCTTCTCTTTCTCTCTCTTTTTCTCTAAATAAATAAACTTTAAAATTAAAAAATAAAAACCTATGCCCAGTACCAAGCTAAATGTCTCAGTGGATCCAAGTTTTGGATTAGTGAAACTTACACAAATGCTGGGATCTTTGTGAGAAGTAACATAAAATGATTTAAAAAAAAAATTGAAAAACACAATCTTGGAAGGGCATGGTAAAAGTGAGGGACCTCAAAGTTGAAACTTTATTAACCTCTTTCTAGCTCAAGGGTTCTTAACCTTTTTAGTGTCCTTTGACAGTCCAATAAGAACTATGGATCTCTTCTAGATTTAAAAATAAAATACATAGCATTACAAAAGAAACTTTATATTGAAACACAATACATTAATATATTTTAAGAACAAACTTGTGATACAGTAGTCTTTACTAACATGAAATATCAAGATCTTGCAGTAGATCAAATAACTACTGAATTTTTTTTAACTTTTTATGTATTTTTTAATGTTTATTTATTTTTGAGAAAGCGAGAGAGAGCACGAGCAGGGGAGGGGCAGAGAGAAGGAGACACAGAATCCGTGGCACGCTCCAGGCTCTGAACTGTCAGCACAGAGCCCAACGCAGGGCTCAAACCTCACACATGATCTCACAGTTTGTGAGATCACGACCTGAGCCGAAGTTGGATGTCCAACCACTGAGCCACCCACACACCCCTTATTTTTTAACTTTTTTAAAGTATTTCTTTTTTTTCTTGTTTTTTTTAATGTTTATTTATTTTTGAGACAGAGACAGAGTGTGAGCGGGGGAAGGACAGAGAGAGTAGGAGACACAGAATCTGAAGCTCATTCCAGGCTCTGAGCTGTCAGTACAGAGCCCGACACAGGACTCGAACTCACAAACCATGAGATCATGACGTGAGCCGAAGTCGGACACTTAACCAACTGAGCCACCCAGGCACCCCTCTTTTTCCCTTCTCTTTAAGTTTTTTATTTTGAGAGAGGGAGAGAGAATCTCAAGCAGGCTCTGTGCTGAGAGCACAGAGTGGGACTAAGACCCGCTCTCACTGATCACCACAAGATCACATAACCTGAGCCCAAACCAAGAGTCAGACGCTTAACCACCTGAGCCACCCAGGCGCTCTAACTACTGAAATTTTAAAGTAGTCATGAGAAGGTATTCAAGAAGTCCATGATAACTATAATGTGATATGAAAATGTCTGTGATTTCTACTGGTGACAGAGTGAAAGATGCTAATTCTACTGTGGTTTGTTGCCCGTATTCACGATGGTGGAAAATGCGAAGTTTTAGTTGGACATTGCTGAAAAGAAAGATAAGATTTCTTTCTGTCCAAGATGAAGGACCATCTGCTTCCATCCAGAGACTCCTTTAGCTCCACTGACCACAGGATAAGAACCCCTGGGCTGAATACTGCAATTAAAGTGATTCCATCACCTGATATTTTCTGGAATAACATTTCAAGTATTTTGGCCATATAGTCCTCATAACTATACTCCACCTTTTCAGACTATGTATCTTGATTTTTTTAGTTTGGAAAATATGGTCATTGGAGTTTTGAATTTCAAAAAAAAAATGTGTGTGTGTGTGTATATGTGTCTGTGAATTTGATATTCCACAAATACGTATTGTATGCCTCTGCAGACAAATCACTGTGTTAAAAGTGGGGGTGCCTGGGTGACTCAATTGGTTAAGTGTCCGACTTGGGCTGTGTGCTGACATCTCAGAGTCTGGAGCCTGCTTCAGATTCTGTGTCTCCCTCTCTCTGTCCCTCCCTCCCCTGCTTGCACTCTCTCCCTCTCAGAAATAAATAAACATTAAAAAAAAAAGTAGGGAATATAAAATGAATGAAACACAATCTCTATCCCCTAAGAGCTTACAAAGCAGGCAAAGCTGACAAAGCAGGCCAGATATATAAATAAACATAATAAAAGTGAGCTGTTAAGGAGCACACCAGCTATATCCCTAATCTTTTGAGATTAGGTAACAGTGCATCCAGGCTGTTTTACAACCCTTACCTGTCACAGACCAGATGTGTGGTCTGAGCTGATATGTTAACGAACGTGCTTTTGCTTCTCAAAACAATTAGAGGGCACCAGAATATTCAAATTGAAGCTTTGACTTTTACTACTTACAAACTAAAGTTAACAGAGAATGTTTAAAATGAACAACCCTCCTTGGGGTGCCTGGGTGCCTCAGTCAGTTAAGTGTCCGACTTCGGCTTGGGTCATGACCTCGTGGTTTGTGGGTTTGAGCCCCGCGTGGGGCTGTGTTGTGACAGCTCAGAGCCTGGAACCTGCTTCGGATTCTGGGTCTCCCTCTCTCTCTGCCCCTCCCCTGCTCGCGCTCTCTCTCTCTCTCTCTCTCTCTCTCTCAAAAATAAATAAACATTAAAAAAATGTTTTTTTTTTTAATGTATCAACCCTTCTTACCGGAACCTTAGATCGATCGTCATGCTTCTCCCTTTTATCCTTCAGACTCCAAACACGATTACATCAATCTACCTTCTTCGAAGTGCCTTCACTTGCCACTAACAGGGACGAGCTATCCCAGGCATAGTTCAAAGGCACAGGCAGGGGAAAGGGAAAAGAAACAATATAGAAAGTAAGAAAGAGGAGAGGAAAAATAGGAAACCAACACCACGTGTAGCCTGTTGTGGAAAGGATATCAGCAAACAATCCCTGCTGACATTAGGTGCCAGGAGTCCTCTACCCAGCATTACCTGAAAACCTCAAACTTCATTTTCTTCATCAAACTTTCTCTCTCCTTTTTCTTTTAAATTATTTTAAGGAGCTTTCCAAAACTGTTACAACCAAGCTGACCAGAACTGAAGGCTGTTTTTCATTTATAGTTCCTAGGATTGTGCTTCTTTTAAGAAATAATATGCAGTGTGGCTGACCTGAAAACAGCTTGTAGTCAGTTCACCCCAAGGCCTTCTTGTATGCCGCCTTTATCATTTCTGTCGCATATTTTTTCTTTTGAAGATTATCCTTGCCCTGGCCTGTTGAATTCTCTCCTAATTCTCAAATTCGTCAAAGCCACTTTATTCATGTTTTTATTTTTTTTTTTAATTTTTTTTCAACGTTTTTTATTTATTTTTGGGACAGAGAGAGACAGAGCATGAACAGAGGAGGGGCAGAGAGAGAGGGAGACACAGAATCGGAAACAGGCTCCAGGCTCCGAGCCATCAGCCCAGAGCCCGACGCGGGGCTCGAACCCACGGACCGCGAGATCGTGACCTGGCTGAAGTCGGACGCTTAACCGACTGCGCCACCCAGGCGCCCCTGTTTTTATTTATTTTTGAAGGAGAGAGAGAGAGAGAGAGACAGAGCATGAGTGGGGGAGGAACAGAGAGAGAGGGAGACACGGAATCTGAAGCAGGCTCAGGCTCTAAGCTGTCAGCACAGAGCCTGACGCGGGGCTCGAACCCACAAACTGTGAGATCATGACCTGAGCTGAAGTCAGGCGCTTAACCAACTGAGCCACCCCCGTCAAAGCCACTTTAAAATGGAAAGCGTATCTCCACCTTAGCTGCAAGACATTTTAAACAACAATCACTCCTACTATAAGTTAAGCTTCTGCTATGTATTGGGTGTTCACACATGCTACTGATGTTCCTTATATGAAAGCTTTAAGAGTAGTATTTTCCTATTTATTGGAGAAAACAAGTCTCAGAAAGGTTAAAACATTTGTGCAAAGCCACACCACTGAAACTCAGTGAGGCCCAGCTCTGTGTGAGTCTAAAGCTACTTCACCAAGCTACTTTTCAGTTAAGGTCTCAGCACTGACAGAGTCTTCGCTTGTAGAGGGTACCTATTTTTACCAGCCAAAATATCATCACTGTCAATCTGATAAGCTAGAGGATACTATTCAGAGTCCGAAGCAAACTGTGATATGGGATAATGGCAACATTTTCCTTACATGGTTTGCAAATTGGCTTCCCAAAGCAATTGGAGCTTGTTCTGAGAAATGACGGCATCTAAGAACAAACGTGTGTCCTCAAAAGGTCTCGACATTGGGAAGCAACAGTTCTCTGGGTAGGTTTGTTAGAAAAGAAAATGACTCATGAAGGGGCGCCTGAGTGGCTCAGTCGGTTAAGCGGCCGACTTCGGCTCAGGTCATGATCTCGCGGTCCGTGAGTTCGAGCCCCGCGTCGGGCTGTGTGCTGACAGCTCAGAGCCTGGAGCCTGTTTCAGATTCTGTGTCTCCCTCTCTCTGACCCTCCCCCATTCATGCTCTGTCTCTGTCTCAAAAATAAATAAACGTTAAAAAAAATTTAAAAAAAAGAAAATGACTCATGAAGACTAAACCTATATGGATTTCATAATACTTATTAACATGTGTTAAGCACATAACCACGTTGTCTCATTTAATGCTCATTTAATGCTCGAAGTATGTGAGGCAAGTACAAAAATGTATCAACTCCCTTTTACCGATGAAAAAACTAAGGCCCACAGGGCGCCTGCATGTCTCAGTTAAGCCTCTGACTCTTGATATTGGCTCAGGTTGTGGTGGTTTCAAGCTCCATGTCAGACTCCGCTCTGCCAGTATGGAGCCTGATTGGGATTCTCTCTCTCCGTCTCTCTCTGCCCCTTGCTTTCTCTCTCAAAATAAATAAACTTAGAAAAAAAAAGGGGGGGGTGCCTGGGTGGCTCAATCGGTTAAGTATCCAACTTCAGCTCAGGTCATGATCTCTCTGTTCATGAGTTCAAGTCCTGTGTCAGGCTCTGTACTGACAGCTCAGAACCTGGAGCTTGGTTCAGATTCTGTCTCCCTCTCTCTCCCCCTCTCCTAATTATCCTCTGTCTCTCAAAAATAGATAAAAACAAACAAAACAATTAAAAAAAAAACAAATTAAAAGAAAAAAAGAAAAGAAAGGAAACTAAGGCCCGAGCTATAGCTGAGACTCAAACTCTGGTGTAACTCCAGATTCTAGTCTCTTAATCATTATGCTACACAGCCAGAAGAGATGAATCAAAACCAATAAAGTTAAACCTCCCTCTTTTTAAGACTTCATATTACCCGGGCACCTGGGTGGCTCAGTTGGTTAAGCAACTGACTTCAGCTCGGGTCAGGATCTCGTGGTTTGTGAGTTGGAGCCCCGCGTTGGGCTCTGTGCTTAAAGCTCAAAGCCTGGGGCCTGCTTTGGATTCTGTGTCTCCCTCTCTCTCTGTCCCTCCCCTGCTGCCCCTCCCCTGCTGCTCCCCCTCTCAAAAATAAATAAACATTAAAAAAAAAAAGCCTTCGTATTCCCAAAGCTTATGTTGGAAGTCTCTGATTTTGAAGTTCTTTTTGTCCTTATTACTTTTTCTCATGAGTTCTCTGTTCTCCTTGAGTTCTGTTGAGGGAATATGGAAAAAGCGAGAAAAGTGAGTGCTCCTTTCTAACCTTCCATTCCTCCACACTCAAGAAAGGCAAGAATCAACTTTCAAGTCTAATTAGGATTGTTACACCCAGTTTAAGAGCGACGAACACGTGGTCTCATGGAAGAATTTGGCATACTTGGCAACAAGATTCCCTGGCAACCCACCACGAGAACCTTGATCCATCTATCCATTGACACTGAACTCTGCAGCCATTTAAAGAGAGAGGCACAGGCGGTGGCGACACCTGCTATCTAAATTCCAGAAATCAAATTCCAGGAGACTATTGAACATAACATTTGGTCCATTGAATTCTAGTTATTTTAAGGCTTCCCTTAAAGGGAAGAAGAGCTATAGTCTGCAAATTGTTCACGGAAGTGTTACTGTAAGCTCTTAACCCAAATCCAGGAGAATTTTAAGATATTCTTACCCATATTCAAGTATACAAGTTAAATACATGGTTACCCAAATCAGATTCAACAGGGACTGTGAATCCTGCTCCTTCAGTTAAACTTACCTATGATTTGATTTTAAAATTCAATAAGACAGTAAGAATTGATTATAAATAGACTATGTGTATGTAACTAAATTCTCATTACCCTTAAATTGAAATATCCTTTAGAAGGAGGAAGTGTTCTCTAATTATCATTAATAATAACAAGACTGTCATACCTTGTACTCACATAGAGTTTTCCCACTTACAAAGGGTTTCAAATACAGTATCTCACTAGACATCTTTGCTATGTTTGGACAGCTTGAAATATGCCCCATCCCTTGGCCCTGTGACTCTCGTCTCCTGATTTTCTGGGCTCTGTAATACTTCTAGGTATTACCTCTAGGTCCTCTCCTCTGCCCATTGTTATCTACTGGTGTTCCCAGGATTCCACCCTTCACACTGTTCTTACGCTCTATCAGGGTCGCCCATTCATATGCGTCCTTTACACTATCATCTCCATACCAGCTATTCCCATTTCTTTATGTACAGCCCCACTTTTGGCCCTGAGTTCTGGACTCACATTTGCAACTACCTGATGGGCATATGACTATATGTTTGGATGCAGTAGGTTCTTCAGACTCAACAGCCAGTCTCTAAAGATGGTTTCCATCTCCCACCTTTTGACCCCTTGCTCAATGAACTCCACCCCCACCAACCTGGTGGTTGTTCCTCTAGTATGCCAACCACTGCCTCACCACTTAACGTTTGCTCTTCAGTAAATTAAGTATTCAGAACACTTCCCCCAGATATTCTGGTGGCTCATTTAGGGCTGTGCTCTAATGTCACCTCTTTAGAGGGGCTTTCCTTGAGCACTCTCCAAAATAGCGGTCCCCTTCACTCTCCTTCCCTTATGTCTGTTTTTCTTGTTATCACCTGATGATATATGTCTTTGTTTATTGTCCATCTCCCCCACCAGCATATAAGTTCTACAAGGGCAGAGTCTTCATCTCATTCAGTCTTATGCCAGGTACCTAAACTGGTACTCAACAAATGTTTGTTAAATGACTTAACTTGTAATCTTCATACCCGTCCCAAACCCCTCCTCTTTCGGTGTTCTGGTTCCATTCATAGTATATTCATCCATCCAACAAATAACTTACCTCAAAAATCTGGATTTCATAGGTTCTGACTCCCCCACGATAAGCCACTTGTGGAAAATTAAAAAAAAAAAATGTTTATTTATTTATTTTGAGAGAGAAATTGGGAGAGAGAATCCCAAGTAGGCTCTACGCTGTCAGCTGGGTGCTTAACTGACAGAGCCACCCAGGCCCATACATTTTTTTAAAGTAAGCTCAATCAAAACCACAATGAGATACCACCTTACACCTATCAGAATGGCTAACATTAACAACTCAGGCAACAACAGATGTTGGTGAGGATGCGGAGAAAGAGGGTCTCTTTTGCGTTGTTTGTGGGAATACAAGCTGGTGTAGCCACTCTGTCAAACAGTACAGAGTTTCCTCAAAAAACTGAAAAGAGAACTACCCTATGACCCAGGAATTGCACTACTAGGCATTTATCCAAGGGATACAGGTGTGCTGTTTCGAAGGGACACACGCACCCCCATGTTTATAGCAGCACTATCAACAATAGCCAAAGTATGGAAAGAGCCCAAATGTCCATCGAAGGATGAATGGATAAAGAGGATGTGGTATGTATATACAATGGAGTATTACTCGGCAATCAGAATGAAATCTTGCCATTTGCAGCTACATGGATGGAACTGGAGGGTATTATGCTAAGTGAAATTAGAGAAAGACAAAAATCATATGACTTCACTCATATGAGGAGTTTAAGAGACAAAACAGATGAACATAAGGGAAGGGAAGCAAAAATAATATAAAAACAGGGAGGGGGACAGAACAGAAGAGACTCATAAATATGGAGACAAACTGAGGGTTACTGGAGGGGTTGTGGGAGGGGGGATGGGCTAAATGGCTAAGGGGCACTAAGGAATCTACTCCCGAAATCATTGTTGCACTATATGCTAACTCATTTGGATGTAAATTTTAAAAAATAAAACATGAAATCAAAAAAAATATAAAGTATGCTCGACACCCAATGTGGGGCTTAAACTCAACAACCCCAAGATCAAGAGTTGCATGCTGTACTGACTGAGGCAGCCAGGCACTCAAGTTTTTTAAGTTTATTTATTTTTTTAAGTAATCTCTATACCCAATGTGGGGCTCGAACTCATGACCCCGAGATCAAGAGTCCAATGCTCTTCCTACTCAGTCAGCCAGGTGCCCCGGAATTTTTTTTTTTTTTTTTGGAAATTTTTGATAGGACAGCTGGAACCAGGACTGAAGAAGAGTACAAATAGAGGCCTGTCCCCTTCTTTCCCTACTCTGTATCTGTCCCGTTCTAGGTGGGCCCTAACATCCACATGCGTGAGGCTACTCAACGTGCAGGTGTAATCTCAGTCTATCCTCCCAAACCTAAGGCCTGGGGGTACACACGTGCAGATTGGTTTACCTTCAAGAACACAAACCTGGGGAAGACACTTGAAAGGGAGCTATTTGGGCAAAGAATTCCAAGATCCTGGATACCTAGAGTTTGTGATCTAGAAAGGGAAGGAGGAGGTATGAGCTCTAGATGGGCACATCCTTAGCCCCATGAGCGAAGGTGCAACTAGAGCAAAGCCAGATCAGGGACCTTTAAAGAGCAGGGCTCAGGGTGGTGGCCCTGCTGCCCTGATCTAATGGCAGTACTACCTAGGCTAAAACTCAAACTCCAGTAGAGTGGATGTAACTAAACAAGAATGAAGTCCAGAAAGCGTGCTTTCTCCCTTCCTTTGCTAAAAAAAACAAAGACTTAAGTGCTATGATTCAAGATACCAATGTGAAGATCTAGAAAAGGAAACCTGGGGTAAAAATCCTATCAGAAAACTGCAGGTGATCAAAATTTAAAACTTTGGTTCTTTGAAAGACACTATTAAGAGCATGAAAGGCAAGGCCAAAGACTGGGAGAAATACTTGTAGGTCATATGTATGATAAAGGACTTGTGTCCAAAACATATAAAGAATTCTGAAAACTCAATAAAAGCAAATGATCTGAAACTTTTCATTAGATTCTCATAGGAATCTGGATTCTTCCTGCAAAAGATTACCCACCATTTATTTGTTTATGTGTTCTGTTTGAAGAATTCAGAGGCTGATCAAATACCAAACTTAGAACAGGGAGCTTAAAATCCTGCCCAAGTTTCCTGTGTTGACAGCCTACCTTGCAACACAGCTCCAAAGTTGCCATAAAGAATCTATTCCTAGAGAGAAGATGACAATGACCCATCAAATACAGGAACCACCAGGGGTGGGTCCCTTTATTATCCCAGCTTTATCTGGGGGACAGGCTGGGAGGTGTCTTTGATAGGTCATATTGGCTCTGGGAGCCTTCTTCATCTTGCAGAAGGCCCCACTAGATATCCAATGACAGAACTTCTAATGTTCTTTGGTGAGTAGCTTGTGTGGTGACAAATTGGAACTGAAGTCACCAGCTCTGCTGAGGGGAATGAAGTTTACACATAATGTCCTCTCTCTTATCCAACAAATATCTGTTGCCTGCCTACTCTATATCTTAAGTCAAACATTTGCTAATAGCTGAAGATACAATAGTGAGCAAGACACAATGACTTCTTCAAGGGTACCAAAGTCTAATGGAGGAGATGAAAAAGTAAGCAGGCAATTATGAAGCAGGGATAAAGTGCTTTGATTGGCACAAACTCATGGAACACAGAAACGGGACACCTGTTCATCTTGTGGGATCAGGAAAGGGTTCTTAGAACAAGTTAGGAATGAGACTTGAAGGACAAGGAGTTGGCCAGGAGTGGAGAGAAAGAGATTCAGCTTGTAGCGTTGATAGCACAGAGAACTGAAGCTGAGGGCAGTGGAGGGTGGCAGAGGCCAGAGCACGATGACCTCCTCAAAAATTACACCAAAAGAGTTTCACCATATGCAAGGGGCGATGGGAAGCATGAGAAGATTTTACACAGAACAGTGGCAAAGAAAGGATTTGCCCTTTAGAAAGATCTAGCTCCAGCTAGGCAGAATAGACCAGAGGGGATTGCAAATGGAAAAGAGATGCATGGGATGCCTGGGTGGCTCAGTCGGTTGAGCGGCTGGCTCTCGATTTCAGCTCAGGTCATGATCTCATGGTTCATGGGTTTGAGCCCTGCATCAGGCTCCATACTGACAGTGCAGAGCCTACTTGGGATTCTCTTTCTCTCCGTCTCCACCCCTCCCTTACTCACGCATGCTCTCTCTCTCAAAAACAAATGGATGAACTGTAAAGAGAGAGAGAGAGAGAGAGAGAGAGAGAGAGAGAGAGAGAGAGACTCATTAGGAGGTGGTTTCAGTAAACAAGATGTGGGTGAGGACACCTGGCTGGTCAGTCAGAGGAGCGTGTGGCTCTTAATCTCAGGGTTGTGAGTTTGAGCCCACATTGGGTGTAGGATTACTTAAAAATAAAATTAAAATTTTTTTTTAAAAAGTCAGCAGGATGTGGCCTGGTGATGGTCTCAATAACTGCAGCTAATATTTCAAGCCCATTATCTCACTTAAATCTTTGCAACTCTAGGAGGTAGATATAATTACCCCCATTTATGGATGGGAAATCCAAGGAACAGAAAATTAATGAACTTGCCTAAGGTTGCATGGTAAGTGGTGAGAAAGCAAGTAGAAAGAGCAAGGTTGGTCATGACTGGATGACTGTTCAACCAGTATTTATTGTTTTGAGGAAGGGGCTGAAAGGAACAGGAGCTGTTGAGTGTGATATCCAAGTTTCCAGCTTGGGTAACTAGGCAATGGCTGAGTTAAATACAGGAGAAAGCAGCTGGGGGGTGGAAGAAAGCGGTAAGGTCAGTTTGGGGTTGATTTTAAGGTGCCTGGTAATTTCCAAACGGGGATGTCCATAAATCAGCTAGGCACAGGGGCTGTTGTGAAATTCAGAGTGGGATTTTGAGGTCATCAGCCTCGGTCTCTCCCTGAAGGAAAAACAAAACCACCTTTGGAGAAGCTGAAAATGATAAAAACTTTGAACACAAAGCATTTAGGAAAACATTAAAAAAGGAGATTAGCTTGAGGCGCCTGAGTGGCTCAGTCGGAAGAGCATGCGACTCTTGATCTTGGGATTGAAGTTTGAGCCCCATGTTAGGTGTAGAGATTACCTAAAAATAAAATCTTGGGGTGCCTGGGTGGTTCAGTTGGTTGAGCGTCCGACTTCAGCTCAAGTCATGATCTCACAGTCCATGAGTTCGAGCCCTGCGTCGGGCTCTGCTGACAGCTCAGGGCCTGGAGCCTGCTTCAGATTCTGTGTCTCCCTCTCACTCTGCCCCTCCCCTGCTCGTCTCTGTCTCTCTGTCTCTCCCCGCCTCTCAAAAGTAAATAAACATTAAAAATTAAAAAAAAAAAAACATGGAAAACTCATTAAAAATAAATAAAATATTTAAAAAATGGGATTAACTATGAAACAATTTTAGGGCACGACAAGGTAATTTTCTTCTATTAGTTTTCCTCCTCAGTTGTGTTTCACTAATGCCCTTTTATCTTGAAGTCTCCTACAGATACACAGGGCCCAGGCTACGCCACTAGAGACGGGTATCTAACCAATGCTTCAAAAAGTCCATTCCTCCCAGGGCATAGGAACTCCTTTTCAAACAATACTAACTTTTGAAACAGTAGGGAACCACTTAACAAATTATCATTTCAGTGCATTCATTGGTGTCCTAACGGCCTGGAAGCAAAGCCCTAACCTGGCCTTTTAGAGAACAGCTCACACAGAAGGAAATCTGCTTCCATTATAATAATGGCAAAATATTAACATATCAAATACCCTGAGAGGGGGGCTCCAGGTGAGCCAGCATTTTCCTTTAACGTTTCCTCCCAGAAATAAAAATTGTTGGACATGTAGCACGGAAAAAGAGAGCTTTAAACGATGTTTTAATAAAATCTCTTTTCTTTCCAAGTCTTGGGTATAGGCTTAGTTGAAGTTTTTCTTTCATCTTTGTAGTTTTCCCCAATTTAAAGCACTTCGACTCCCTACCTCTGCCTAGACTGGCCCGCCATTTAAAGAAAGGTTTCATAAGAGAACATTACTTGTAAGTAATTTGAAAATTGTGGCCACACCTTAGTAATACATAATCACTGCCTTAGGCAAACTGTGTCATGAATAGAGAGCCTTTGACTACTTCTAAGAGGGATCTGTTCTGGGATTCCAATACTAGTTCAGAAGAAATTGTTTTAGTGTTCTTAACAGATATCCAAAAATATCTCCTTAAAGCAACAAGGCCTCCTTTCATTTTTGCTTTTGGATGTGTTTGTGTTTCACCTTCTCCAAAGTTAACGAGACACTCATACCAAATACTTCCATGCTGCTTTGCCTCCAACCCAATCTTCACAGGAAACTCTCCAGATTTTTGCATCTTCCTACAATAATGGCAATATCCAGAGGGCCCACCAGTGTGTGAAATAACGTGCGCCCAAATTTCTGCCAGAACATCTGTACAAATGCATCAATGTAAAGACAATTGTGTCCACTCTTAGTGAATCTGACGAGAAACCAGTTTATGAATCGGTGCTGGGTTACTAAAAAATTCTCAGCTTTTTGATTTTTAAAAAGTATACTTTTAATTATAGAATATTGTTAGAATACAGATGTAGATAGACACTAGCATAACTGCGACCAATACCCTACGAAAAACTGCTCTACATACTTACTTGTTCACTCACTCTCCACAACCATAGAAAACAGGCACAAAGTGTTCAGGGTATGTGCAGAAGCGGCCAGAGACTTGGGAGCAGGAAACATGCAGAAAGCATTAGCAAAGAGAGTCTGATGCAGAAGTTCTACACAAAAGTTCAACACAGCAAATGGGCAGCAGTTGGCAGAAAGACAGGAGACAGCTGGTCTGGCCCTTGCCCTTTGAACTTCCCAGCTGGAGTGTACATGTATGGAGAGATGGCTGGGGCACCAAGAAGCCTCTTCTTGAGCCACTCGCCTCTAAGAAGCCAAAAGCAGCAGTAGGAACAGGTTGGGATGGGGCAGGAGAGTAGGGAAGAAAGAGGGAGTGAAATACCCTTAGGTCATGAGGATGCTGTCTTCTGTGGCCACTCCAAAGCTGATGCCCAGAGTGCCTCACAGAAACAACAGGAGAACTCTGATATTTGTTAAAACCATTAGCAACACTGATACAGGAAAGGACATATTCGAGTTCAGTCATCAAGAACATGTGAGTCATTCAACAATTAAAATATGGATACCCACGATCGGCTAGATTTTGTACAGGACACAAAACATGCTCCCTGCCCGAGTTGAGTTTGTATTTAAACAGGAGTGGCAACATGAAGAAACCTCCTTGATGGAGTGGTGTTTCATTTTGTTCCTTTCAAGGTTGTGTCCCTGCAAAGGATGCAGTCCCACACAGTTGTGGCTCCTAATGACTCGACGTAGTATACTACCCGAGAGAGACCACTGGCTCCTTTAACACACCAAGTCCCAAAGAGCTATGGCGAAATATTTTTCAAATGTTACAGCATTCACAATAAAGCACAGTAGAAATAGCTTGGGGCACTCTCGAAAAAGATCTATTCCTTAGTCCACTCCCCCTCACACTTCCACCCCCAAATGCCTGGATAAGCACCAATGCCTGGGGTATTTCTTAACTCCTATGTGGGCTGAGATTAGGAGAACTGACGCTAACAGGTTTAATTTGGGTCAACTTTCATCTTAACCACACGTATCTGTAGACTGACAGGATAGAAACACATTCCTATCTGGGTTTATTCATTCCTTGTGAGTAAGCCAAAGAGAAGAGTATTCAGTCTGAGAACAGGACACTCAACCTATCTGTCCAGTTATTATCTCCCACAATTGACTGATACACATAAACAAGTGCTTAGTTCTGTACAAAGACAGATCTTAAAGGAGCGTGCACACTAGAGCACTAGTGTTTAACATTTTTCCTTTATAAAAAAAAAAAAAAAGAAAATGAAAGGACATTTCTCACACTGGAGTTGTCTGTAGTTCTGTCACATGATCAACGTCACCCAGGAACATGCTAATTCTGTGTGAATTCAGTTTCCGCTACTGGAAAAATTACAGGAATACACATTTTACTGTACATACACATGCCCTTATGCAAGCCAAGAGAAACACTGGGATGTGGCCCTTATCAAATCCTAGAGTTAGTAGTAGAATTGATCTCTCAAGGCAGAAGGGGAAGAACACAGAAAGGAATGGTGGTGGTCCTTGGGGAGGAACTCTGTGTTTCCTTCCCGGGAGTGGCCAATTCCACTTGCTCCTTACACTCCACCACCAGTACGGTCCTATCTTTCCTTGAAGATACCCTCCCTACATTGTCCCCTACAGTGATCCCCCAAAGAAAAGGAATACATTTTGATTAGTGGCAATAACAACAGTAACCAGCTCTTGCTAAAGTCACCACCATTGATGAGTCCTTGGTCCCCAAACCTGTGTCTCATGTTTCCTTTTAATCTGCATCTGTAGTTAGCTTTTGCAAAGATGCAAGCTTGAGTAAAGGTAATTAGGAACAATGAGGGAAACAGTTATGATCATTGCCTTCATCGTGCAGAATCCTGCTCTCAGGAAGATGGAAAGATACAAATGCATACGCAACTCAAGGAAAACGCCTTTCAAAGGGGAAGATGTGCGTGCCCAACAATTATGGAGAGTGAACAGGTGTGGCAATTCAGGCAGTCTCTGGTTGTCTTTTTCCGAAGCAGCTGTGACCACCCTATTACAGTCCAACATTTCCCCTAGCATAGTTCTTTGGGCCACGGATGAGAGAGAGAACTTATAAAGATTTACTCCATTTCCAATCCTGAGGCTTTACCAGCATGCATCCCCTGGTCTTCAGATTCCCAGTTACTTGTGGAGCTGATTCTGATGAAGTACTTCATTAATATTCAGTGAATAAAAAAAAAATCACTCCTTGGGAGAAGGGGGGAACGTTCCCAAAGTTGTGGGTCAGAATTTCAAATGGCTTATCTTCTTTGATGTTTCAAACGATGGCCAGCAAGGAACTTCACTACGGTAAAAGCAGCTCCGTCTTGAGAGAGCTCTTTGCTATCAAATAAAATTGTACCTTCAAGTGAATCATTTCTTATAATTACAGGACTTAGTCAGTATGTACCCTCTTATGTTTAATAAGTGCCGAGCTCCGGCTGAAACTCTTCTCGCACTCAGTACATTCGTAAGGCTTCTCTCCCGTATGAACTCTTTGATGGGTGATGAGGTTGGAGCTCTGAGTGAAACCTTTTCCACACTGTACACACTCATAGGGCTTCTCTCCGGTGTGGGTTCTCTGGTGTTTAATGAGATCTGACCTTTCTCCAAAGCTTCGCCAACACTCATTGCACTCGTAGGGCTTCTCTCCGGTGTGAATTTTCTGGTGTGTGATGAGATGAGAGCTCCGGCTGAAGCTTTTCCCACAAGCGTTACATTCGTACGGCTTTTCCCCTGTGTGCGTTCTCTGGTGCTGAACCAAGTGCGAGATGCGGCTGAAATTCTCCCCACATTCGTTACAGTGGTACGGCTTTTCTCCCGTGTGGGCTCTGCGATGGCGCACCAGGTCGGAGTTCTGACTGAAATTCTTCCCACACTCATCACACTTGTAGGGCCTCTCCCCCGTGTGCACCCGATAGTGTTTGATGAGATCAGATCTCTCACTGAAGCCTCGCCCACATTCATTACACTCGTAAGGCTTCTCACCTGTGTGGGTCCTCTGGTGCTGAGCTAGGTGAGAGCTCCGGCTGAAGCTTTTCCCACACTCCTCACACTCATAGGGCTTTTCCCCACTATGGGTCCTTTGGTGCTGGATGAGGTGAGACAGCCGGCAGAAACTTTTCCCACACTCGTTACATTTGTGGGGTTTTTCTCCAGTGTGGATTGTCTGGTGCTGAATGAGGTGAGAGCTTCTTCCAAAACTTTTCCCACACTCATTACAGTCATAAGGCCTTTCCCCGGTGTGTGTTCTTTGATGCTGAATAAGGTGTGAGCTCCGACTGAAGCCCTTTCCACATTCGTAGCACTTATAGGGTCTGTCTCCAGTGTGGGTTTTCTGATGTCGATTAAGGTCTGAGATCTGACTGAAGGCCTTTCCACAATGAGAACATATATGATACCGGATGCCCGTGTGGACTTCTTTGTGAACGAGCAGGTCAGTGACTTGTTGAAGAGGATAGCTTACCCACTCTTCTGCTGTTAAATCTCCCCACTGTCTTTCGGGTCTCTCCCTGCTTTCAAAGGCTTCTTCATTTTCAGGATTTTCCTCAGTGTTCCCCACAGGTCTTTCAGATGCAGTGCCAAATTCCACATCTTCACTAATCTCTTGCTTTGGATTCACTTCATTCTCACTCCTGATCTCAAAATCTGTAATAAAGGGTAAATAATAATAATAATCCCAGCAAATACACAAAATTTGTCTCCTGTGTACCAGGCATTGTGCTAAGTTCTTTCCCCAAATTACTTCAATCACCCTGAGAGTCAGGCATTATGATTTCTACCCTATGGATAGTAAATTCTAGACCCCGAGAAGTGACTTGCAAAAAGCTCACAGAGTAGTAAGTGGTGGGACTAAGATTCAAATCCAGGTTTGTCTGATAACAGTTCATGCTCTGAACCATTACCGTTAATGGTTCTTTATGAAAATTGTATATGCTCCTGGTGTTTTCAAAGAACCAGAACAGAAAACATAAAAGACTGTATATTAGAATGCCTAGAAGCCAAGAACCTAGATGTTTTATATGTGATCGCATTGTGTGTACGTTCTTAAACTTTCCAAGCCTTCATCATTATCATTAGATGATATTTACTATGAATCTACTGGGTTAGGATGGAAAAAGCATTTTTGTCTAGCTATATCAAGTCTTAGTTGACAGGAAAAGTGACTGCCAAATGTTACTTGCTTCCTTCCAGTGGCCTTTAAAAAATTTTTTTTAATTTTTATTTATTTTTGACAGAGAGAGAGAGAGAGAGAGACAGACAGACAGACAGAGCATGAGAGGGGGAGGGGCACAGAGAGAGAGAGAGACAGAATCCGAAGCCGGCTCCAGGCTCTGAGCTGTCAGCACAGAGCCCAACGCGGGGTTCGAACTCACAGACCAAGAGATCATGACCTGAGCCAAAGTTTGACGCTCAACCGACTGAGACACCCAGGCACCCCAAGCGGCCTTTAAATGTGAATAGAGGAGGGAAGGTTGGAGAATGCACAAATGATGCCTGGCTCAAAACATCCCTGACATTACCTAAACACAGCCTTCAAATGAAAATGAAAAAGAAAATATACAACCACTATCTATAAGCAACTTTCTACCAGACACTGTTTTTCCAAGTTGTGTTACTTAGCACACTCATCAACCTAGAGGTTACTATGTATGCTGGGAGAAAAGGGTCTATGGATAAACTACTTTGGTAAATGGTGCATTCAACATCTCTTCTTAGAAATGGGCACGCCATTTAACACATTAAAGGTTCTGAAGAGTCCTGAGGTTAAGAAGCCTTGTAAATTTTAATTATTTACTAAATTTTTTTTTAATTTTTCAGAGAGAAAAAGAGGGCACATACATGAGTGGGCAAGGAGCAGAGAGAGAGGGAGACAGAGGATCTGAAGCAGACTCTGTGCTGTCAGCAGACAGCCTGATGTGGGGCTCAAACTAGTGAACCATGAGATCATGAGCTGAGCCGAAGCTGGACACTCAACTGACTGAGCCACCCAGGTGCCCTGTAGATATTATTTACCAATACTACTGGTATTTACCAGTATCAAACTTATTTGAGAAAAGAACTTATTTTTCTGTGTGTATGTGTGTGTGTGTGTGTGTGTGTGTGTGTATGTATGTATGTGTGTGTGTATGTGTGTGTGTCCGTCCTTCCATGCTTCCGTCCTTCTAACAAGTACTCCTTGGGCTGGCAGAGCCATACAAATTCACATTTCTTTAAGACTCTCACTGCTTGCTTTTGTTGGATTGGGGTGAACATTTGGATGAGAGACTGCACTACATCTAGGTAAATAAATTTTAGTTGCTTTTCTAAAGGAAAGATCCAAGAATCTTGGAACATCAGGGAGAGCCCAAGGTAAAAAGGAAACCCCTCCTATTTGCCTTTTGTCCTGGAAAAGGCTATAGAAATAAAGATTTCAAAATAAGAATTAGTCCTAATGAAGGGCAGATGACCTAGTGAACCATATATGATTGCTAAGTTCTATCAAGTCTTACTAGGAGGCAAAGTGAGTCAAAAGACTGTTCAGCTCAAGAATATACTGTTAATTCTAGTTACGCCCAGACCAAAAGATAGCTAAGAGAAGACAGGTTTACAAACCATCAAAACAATTACTTCTCTTCCTAATAGAATTTGTGATCTCGTTGAGTTCAGGATTTTTCTGGAACATTTGACACACTCAAAATTTACGATCAACTCTGAAACATCTCTAGACAGGTACCTGCTCCAGATGAATAAAGGAGCTCTGGCAAAGCTAAGGCTCTGAAGACAAAACAAACACAAAAATGTGGCTTTTGCCCTCCCATGAACCTGAGTCAGAACCCTCCTCATCTTCTAGTAAAACGACCATTTACATGGGCATTTATATCCTGGCAAGCACCATTATGTCAGACCTGTTTGGTCAGTGATCTGTACAAACAGGCTGGAGAATGGTAGATGACTCAGGGCACAAGAAATCTGAATGTTTCTAAAATGGGCAGAAACGGTCTTTCCTTTTAGACAATATGACCTTGATGTTCCCACACTCCAAGATCTGCCTGAGGACTGAACTCAAACCAATATCTGATTCAATGCTTTAAAAATCACACAACTTGGTTGTGTTGAAAGAGCTAAGCCATTTTTGAGCCTCAAAAACGTGGGAGCGAAGAAAGGCAGAGAATCCTTACTTACCTAGTGAGACAACGTTTCCGTAATTCTCCTGCATGACATCCCTGTAAAGGTCCCTCTGTGTAGGATCCAGAGGTCTCCATTCTTCCCGAGTGAGGTACATGGCCATATCTTCAAATGTCACAGGTGCCTGAAATCACACAATGCTTCCTCATTACTGGGTATCCAGAAGGTTAATACTAATTTCTCCTTTTGAAATTAGAGACATGGCTAGAACTGTTGCGAAGGCAAAAGGTATCAAGTCTGATCTGAAGAGTCCAAAGAAGAAATAAACAGGCAAAAAAAAAAAAGAGATGTGGGAGAGAAGGGATCCATTTACCAGCTGACTGCTCTGGTCCCATGGCCAGATAGTCCTGTCCACTCCAGAACTTTATCTTCTAGCGGTACTTTTCTCAGAACACACGTAGCACCTACATCCCTACATACCTTTTACTCGCTGTTCCTCTATTCCTGTAGTATGTCTCAGACTAGTGAAAATTTACAATTCTTTAAGGCCCTGTTCCAGTACAGACAGTTCTTCAGTGTCCCCTGGCCCCCTGCTCCGCTCCACTCCTCCCTTAGGCTCCTTAGAATTAATCACCCCAACTTCTTGGTTCCCACACCACAGCACTTTGTTTCTACGACAAATAAAGCTGTTATCACGTTGTATCACAGTTCAACGGATGCGTCTGTCTCCCTACAGATTGTGAGCAGGCGGGGAGGGACCGTTCCATCCATCTTTTGCCTTCCTAGGATTTAAAGGCATACAGCAGGTGTTCAATAAATGCTTGTTCGTGGCTATACTGGCCTGGTACTGAGGTTTCTCGAGGCAGAATACCGAAGCGAGCGAATTACTAATCCCAGGGAATTTCCAACAGGGATTTGCACAGCGAAGAAACGCCGGGACAAGGTGGGTAAGCAGAGGCAGGGTCCGAGAAGCCACCCCCGGCTTACCTGGGACCCAGCCATGAGCAGGGTGGCTGCCATCTCGGGCTCAAGGATTCGCCTCCCAGAAGAGAGAGCAGGAAAAGCAGCTAGCAGACAGCGCTAAAGGAGGCGAAAAGCAGGGCGTGAGGCACAGAAGATAGGCCCTGCCCACTCCCCAGGGCTGGAGTTCTGGCCGCCAGGCGGGTGGGGAGGGCCCGGGAGCCGGGCCGGGTCACTCTCCTTCCTGACCCTAGAGTGCGACCCGCCCTCTGTGTCTCCGCCACCGGAGGGTGGAGGCACTGCCGGAATTTACTAAGACAGCCCCCTAGCTCGGACCCTCCGGGGCCGGGGGTCAAGTCGATGCTGTCTCGGGGAGGAGGCTCTCAGCCCAGCCCACAGAACGCCTCCGCTCTCCCATCTCGAGGCTGGCCCTTTCCGGCAGCTATCTCAGCCAATCAGCGAGCGAAGGTTGCAAAACGCTTTGCCAATTAGATGCTGAACACTAGGCCCGCCTCTTGTAGCGTGGCTGAGCACCTCGATCACGCCTGCGCCTGCTCCCGTGGCCTGTCGGGAGTTGGAGTTCCATTCCCGCGTACAAAGGCCAGTCAGAGGCCAAAAACCAAGGAGGGAAAAGAACAAAAGGGTGAAGAAGGAAGGGCGTCCTCCTAGCAGGGAGGAGTATCTTCCGCTTTCGTCTCTTGGAGACCACGGCCCGATTAAGCCAGAGGGATTGCCCTGCATCTCCTCACGACCTTATGCTTGTCTTGAGTCAGGCCTTAACTTCGACGTCGGGCCTAATATAGGCGCTGGCTTGTGTTGAGTTCTGCTGGGATTAGCCCTAATTTGACAGCCGGGGCCTGAGAGAAAAGCGGCAGCCGCCCACTCCCCAGGGGAGACTCGGCGGCCGCGCTGGAACTTTGAGCTCCGCCCACGCACTACGTCTCCCAGCAGTGCCTGCGGCACTCTCACCCGGCTACTCAGACTACAACTCCCAGGAGGCCCCGCGCCTCCAGTGCGCTGGCTAGTAGAGTCCGCGGCTCGGCCAGGCGGTGTCCCGGCCCTTTTGCTATTAACCCTGTACGGGCAGCCAACCTTGTCCTTCTAAAGAGGGCGCCGCTTGATGGGCGGGCTGAGCTGCGTCCAGCAGAGAAGAGAAAACCCGAGGGAAATCAAAAGCGAGGGTGGAGGATAGGGCGCATAAGAAGGAGCAAGTCAAGCCCCAGGGCTGAAAAAACCCGTCCTGATCATCCCTGGGGGCTTGTCTACTAAGAGGATTTCTGACGGTTTCCTGCACGGATGGGCTCTTGGGCCTCTGAGGGCCTGAGCTGGGCGGGCCCTCAAGATGCTAGTAGTCCCTGACCCGCTGAAGGTGGGAAACCGAAAAACCAAGCTGGGAAAGAACAGACTTACCGCCTGCCCCGAAGATCCACTAGATCGCCGGCTCCAAGATCTGAGAGGCCTCAAACAGATTCCAAATCCGCAGAGTTCTCTGAGACTTCGAGTGTTTGGAAGGATTCTAGAAATCACTGGCAGATCCCGGATATCTCAGACCCGCAGGTAGATCTCAAACCCGTAGACTTGCAGGCAAAGCCCAGAGATCGTAGGCGGATCCCAAAGACTCACAGACTCTCAAGCAGCTTAGGGAAACCACACACTCATAGGCAGATCCCTGAGACCACAGCAGCTAGCCAAGAAACACCAGCAGCGGCTAAGCTGCATTCAACTGGAGTTCTTCCGAACGGAAGGACTTGCAGCCTTTCCTTTCCCCAGCCAGGATGAGAAAATTAGACAATGGAAGCCGAACATTGGGGAAAGCAGGCATTCTGCGTGGGGAAGAGCTCTGAGCTCGCTGTAGCCTTGGAGAGGGAAGTGATGGAAAAAGAATATAGCAGCTTATTAGGGACTCCCACCCTCTTCAAGTTATAAATATCCCCAGAACCTTGGCTACGTGCCCAGAAGCCTGTTGTCTCTAACTTTACAGGAGATTTCTCTGCCTGGGCTGGGAAAGGGGCTTTTCTTTTGTTTTGCAGATACATCCACCCACTGAGTGACTTGAATTCTACCCCCCCCCCCCCCAACATGACTCCAGGCTATGCTTTTATTAGTGAGTGTCCTGTTCCCAGTGCCCAGTTATTTATGGTTAAATTACTCAAGTGTCTAAAAAGAACTAGGACCCTACCCAGCCATGAGGCAGACTCCCACTCCCACTGCTCTTCCCATCCCCAGCTGTGAGGTTAGGAATTCTTTAGATAGCTCAGAATTGTACCATCCTACCCCACCTGAAATTTATTTGGGTACCACAAAAAAAAAAAAAAAAAAAAAAAAAAGAAAAAAGAAAAAAGAAAGAAGAATTGTAGAGGATTCCCAAGAGACAATATCCATAGAGGGAAGAGGGTGGGCATCGAGGTCAAACAGACCTGAGTTGGAATCCAGGCTGTCTATCCTCTAGATAGTCATTCAATCTCTCCAGGCCCATTTCCCTTTATGTAAAACAGGGCAATCATACCTAAGGCGGTGGTGGGCACTAAGTGAGATGGGGTAAAGCCCTCCACACAGAACGAACACTCAGATGGTAGCCGTTATTATTATTAATCCTGCCTTTGGTGGCAGGGGAGACTTCCAGAAAGGCCTTGTGGGTATTTTCACCGGCTCAGAAAATCTGGGAAGTCAGACTGCTGGTGACCTTCACCCACATAGTGTTTCTGTCGGAAATCCAGAGGGAATTGGAAGTTGGGCCAGGTTGGTGGGTTCAAGCAAACTGGTGTATTGAGCCTATTAGAGCAGAGGTGTCTGAGGTTGCCAGAACCCGGCCAGTGGAGGCCTCGCTCGTGTTCTGGGAAGCTCCTGGGACGACTTGGGCTGAGTAAACGCACATCTCTAACTGGGCCTAAGGTGAGTAGAGCGCCTGCGCCACTCAGCCCAGCAGGGCTCCCTTTTCAGCCCTTCTCTGACAGATTGCTTTGTAAACTTCCTTAGGCCTCTCTCCCCCTTGCTCCGGTGCTTTGAGTCCTTCTTTGTCCTCCCTCTGTTTCTTTTATTCCTCAGGCCTGCCTGGGGGCAGGACAACTTTCCTCTCCCAGCCCAGCTTGGCTGCTTGCCTCCTTCTGAGTGCTTTTCTCTCTCTTCACCTGGGACCCTCAAGAGGGTGGAGGAGAAGAGAGGCGAGAACAGAAGCTGCGTTTGGTGCCCTTGAGGAGGAAGGGTAGGAAAGACAGTGGGTGAGGGGTTTCCTGCTGCAGTCTTCAGCTGGACTCAGGTTGGGGTTACTGGAGAAGGAGGTGGCTTCCTGCCCCATTGTTCAGGACTTCATTGTTTCTCAGGAATACTTACTGTGCGTGAATTTTCAATAATTAACTTGCAAAGCTGTACGTGTGCCAATCATTCAGCAAACAGTGAGCACCTACTGCGTACAGAGGTGGCAGCACAGCCTATCAGCACAGAAAGGGGCCAGAAGAACCTTCTGGCCAGGGTCTCCAAATCAGGCTTTTGACACAATCTCCAAACGGGGTTTCACATTATGGCAGATCCACTGACCGGTTTGATCAAAGACCCTCCGTCTGTGTCCCTAAACTTGTTTCTCATTAACAGACCGCTAGGCCTGTGGTGCATTATAAATCATTATATTTCAATAAATCCTATCATTATCTTGTGAGCAGCACAATTATGTTGTATTTTTTTGTATTCTTAGAAGCATTAATTTATTAAACATGGAAAAACTTGCCTCACTATTTGCGAACTTGTTTTGCCATCTCCTCATTTTCAAAAATACCAGGCACATCAAAAAATCAAAGTGCCCCGGGCTCCTCTTGACCGGCCCCCCACCCCCACCAGGAGCAGAGAGGAAGCCTCATCACAGCACCAGGAGCTGGGGACACGGGGACACTTGTAGTGACTAGGAGTCCCTGCAGTCCAACTGCTGTAGTACATGATGAGCAAGTCTGTGCCGAGGAGGGGGTGGACTGAGAGCAGAGGGCAGGGGAGGAGGCTTCAGAGAGGAGGTGACATCTGAGCTGGCTTGCAAAGACTGTAGGAGTCTCGGAGGTGGAGAAGAGAGGGGAGGGAAAGCATTCCAGTCTTGCAGAACAGCATGTGCGAAGTCACGGAGGCGTGAAAGGACAAAGCTTGTTCCAGGATAGCCAGGACTGTGCATGGCTAGAAGGAAGGGTGTGGAGGTGGAGTGGCAGGAGGAGGAAGCCGAGCAGGGACAGTCTCTTGTGTCCCCTTGCCTGACTGTCTCTGCCTTTGGCTGTGGATCAGCAGAGCCGGTGATGAGGTACAGATCGGGGGGGGGGGGGGGGGGGGGGGGCGCAGCGGGGGGGCGGGCCTGGGGTGAGAAGAGCAGATTGACTCTGCAGAAGGAGCGGGGAGTGGAAAGGATAGGGAAGTTCTTTAGGAACCCATGCATTTCAGCTAGTTTTCTCCCGAGAGGATCAACATTTTCCAAAAATGTAAACAATTGCATTAAAAAATGTACAACAAGCTTACTTAGCATTATTGAGCCTACTTAAAGGCATTGCGAGGCCCACAGTCACTGAACATGTCTCTATTCTGTACCAGACACTGCGGGGAGATAGGACACCGCCCTCACGGTGACTGCAGGGCTGTCGTGAGGATTACATTTAAGAATGGCTACAAAACATGGGCACAGAGAGGGCCTGGCCACACGGCGGCCATGACTGTTATGAGGGAAGTAAAACACATCACAGATGCTCTGTGAGATGAAGCCGTATTTCATTTTTTTATTTAAAAAAAAATTTTTTTTCAACGTTTATTTATTTTTGGGACAGAGAGAGACAGAGCATGAACGGGGGAGGGGCAGAGAGAGAGGGAGACACAGAATCGGAAACAGGCTCCAGGCTCCGAGCCATCAGCCCAGAGCCTGACGCGGGGCTCGAACTCACGGACCGCGAGATCGTGACCTGGCTGAAGTCGGACGCTTAACCGACTGCACCACCCAGGCGCCCCTGAAGCCGTATTTCAAAGCAGCTTAGCGCGTGAACAAGGACCCGGGTTCAAGTCCAGATTCTGTCTCCTAGAAGCAAATTGCTCTCTGGACTTTGGTATCCTCAGTTTTGTAAAAAGAGTGTAGTAATAACAATTCAGAGAGACAGAAAGTAGAACAGTGCTTGCCAGGGCCTCAGGGAGGAGGGAATGGGGAACCGTTCAACAGGTATAGAGGTTCAGTTTTGCAAGATGAAAAACGGTCTGGAGATTGGCTGCACAACGATGTGGATGTACTTAACACTACTGAACTGTACGTACTTAAAAATGGTTCAGACGGGGGCTCACTTTGGCAGCACATATACGAAAATTGGAACAATACGGAGATTAGCATGGCCCTGTGCAAGGATGACACACAACTCCGTGAAGCAGTCCGTTAGAAAAAAAAGAAAAACAACCCACCTCACACTTGTCAGAATGGCTAAAATCGGCAACACAGGAAACAACAGATGTTGGCAAGGATGTGGAGAAAGGGGAAGCCTTTTACACTGTGGGTGGGAAGGCACACCAGTGACTGCATTGCTAGGTAGTTACCCAAAGGATACAAAAACACTGATTCGAAGGGGCACATACCCCAATATTTACAGCAGCATTATCCACAATAGCCAAATTATGGAAAGAGCCCAGATGTCCATCGACTGAAGAATGGACAAAGAAGATGTGGTATATATACATGGAATATTACTCAGCCGTCAAAAAGAATGAAATCTTGCCACTTGCAATGACGTGGATAGAACTATAGTGTATTATGCTAAGCGAAATAAGTCAGGGAAAGACAAACACCATATGATTTCACCCATATGTGGAATTTAAGAAACAAAATAGATGACCATAGAGGAAAGGGGGAAAAAAGAGAGAGGGAAACAAACCACAAGAGACTCTTAACTATAGAGAACAGAGGGTTGACGGAGGGAGGTGGGCGAGGGATGGGCTAAATGGGTGATGGGCGTTAACCTGTGATGAGCACTGGGTGTTATGTGTAAGTGATAAATCACTAAATTCGACACCTGAAACCAGTTTTACCATGTATGTTAACTAGAATTTAAATGAAAACTTGAAAACATGCAAAAAAAATCCCCCCAAAGGTTAAAATTGTAAATTTGATGTTATATATATGTTATCCCAATTTTAAAAAAGAGAGTATAATAACAGTAAGCAGTTCATGGGTCCGAGGGTGAGTTGAGACAATGTAAATTATGCCCCTATTACACTAGCTAATGTTTCCTAACCAAGTACTTTGTGTCAGGTATGATCCTAATGAGTCCTCAAAACCCTCTGAACCAGGTGCCGTGATCATCACCATTTTACAGATGAGAAATGGAGGCATACATAATGTGTCCAAGATACCCAGTTAGCAAATGCTCAATAATTATTAGATATTATTGATACTGTGATACAAAGAAATCATCACCATCATCTTCATGGTAGAATGCAGCGTAATTATGACAGTCTCACAGCACTGTGCAAGTTCTGAGGAATATCCCTTGTGGCCAGGGGTTAGAGAAGACTTCACAGAAGATGTGCATCTGGGGAGGGGTGAAGTGGGTGAATAGGATTAAGAGGTACAAACTTCCAGTTATAAAATGTCACAGTGATGAAAAGTACAGCATCGGGATTATAGTCAATAACATAATGCTGTATGGTGACAGACGATGGGTACACACTTCTCTCACTGTGATGAGCACTGAGTAATGTATGGAATTGTCAAATCACTATGCTATACACCTGAAACTAACATAACGCTGCGTGTCAACTGTACTTAAAAAAAAAAAAAAAAAAGATGGGGGCACCTGGTGGCTCAGTCGGTCAAGCATCCGGCTCTGAATCTCAGCTCAGGTCTTGATCTCAGGGTTGTGAGTTCAAGCCTCGTGTCAGGCTCCACACCCAGTGTGGAGAGACGGGTGCCTTGGGTGGCTCAGTCGGCTAAGTGTCCGACTCAGTTTCAACTCAGGTCATGATCTCACAGCTTCATGGGTTCGAGCCCCTCATCGGGGTCTGCTCTGGCAGTGTGGATGGAGCCTGCTTGGGATTCTCTCTCTCGGTCTCTCTGCCCCTCCCCCACTTACGCTGTCTCTGTCTCTGTCAAAATACATAAACTTAAAAAAAAAACACGCATCTCAAGTGAGCCGCTGAAGATTGGTAAGATTAGGGTGAAGGTGGGGGGGGGGGAGCAGTAATCAGAACAGGCATAGTTTGGAAGGTCCATCAGGTTTTCAAGGGCAAATACGTCCCTTAGGCTGGAGCAAAGGGGCAGCGGAGGTGGAAGATAAGCCACCCAAGACAGGAGAGGAGCTCTGAAAGTGAAACCAAGGAGTTTGAGTTTGACGGCTGGTGGAAGTCCAGTGGAGGTGACTGGGAAAACAATGCTCAGAGCCATGCGAGGCACATGCAGGTAAGGGAAGGATGCTTTGAGTCAGGAGATCAGTAAAAGGTCTTTGCATCGGTGCAAGAAAGAGAAAACCTGAAAGACCGTGTTGCAAGCGATGGCAATGGAGACCAGGGTTGGACAAGGGAGGGACTATAGGATCCGTAACTGACGAGTAAAGAGAGCAAGGGGAAAGCGTCAGAGATGCTTCTAGGTAGTGAACCAGCTGACAAATACACAAGACAGAAGAAGGCGTTTAAGAACGTGAATATGTGAGTTCAGTTTCAGATTAATTGTTTTGAGAGGGCCAGTGTATTGAGAGGAGAAATCTAGATAAATACTTAGTGACATTAAGTTTTAAGCTCCAGGAATCCAGGGCTAAAGACGGAGATTTGGTAGTCTGGATATAGTCTACAAAAGACTTCTCACCGGATATAGTCTTTGAGGATCCTGTAACCTTCTGAAAATATCTTCTAACTTGGTCATAAGATCTTGAAAGTACTTTGTTTTCAAGGTCTCTGGGCCATAACATCACTGGTAAGACGCTCTCTCCCCCATCCCAAGCGTGTCGCCTCAGTGTTCCACCTTACCTGACCTGGTCTTCTTCCTCCTGTAAGGTAGCACTCTCCCCCCCCCCCCCCCCCGACACACACCCCCAGGAAGACTTCCTGGTAGCAGAAGTTCATGCTAACTCCCTTGCCGCTCGCCCCCTCTTTGTCTCTTACATGAAGGAGGAGATGGGGTTAAATCACGAGTCCCAGCCAACAGTCTGCGCGAAGACAGCATGACAAGGAGGAACACAGCACGGCCAGTGTGGCTGGAGCACAAAGTGTGGGGGCAGGGCAGAGGCCAGCCCCGCAGGGCCTTGTGGACCCTGCCAAACGCAGTGGGGGAAAATGGAAGGTCTGGAATAGGGGTGGGGGAGTGGGGGGACTCTAACATGACCAGAGTTGCGATTCTGAAAAGCCCATTCTGGTCAGCGCAGTGGAGAGCCTGAATTGGAGCGGGTCCAGAGCAGACACAGGAAGACCAGTTGGGAGGGTATTGATGTCTGGTGATGAACACAGTCTGAGGCCTATTCATGCTTTTCTGGGTCCTTTTGTGAATGTAGATGTGTACTGTATAGATGTGCAGACTGGAGCTGACTTGTTTTTTTGCTGTTTAATCTGATTCATCTCCTTTGTAAACAGTAAGGTCATTGAGGGTGGAGATTCGGTTTTTTGTATTTTTTCCTGTGCTGTAACTCCCTGGGACACTGGGAGCACAATGGATACGGACACCGTGACTACTGAACCCCCCCCCCCCTCCAACAGTGCCACTTTAAACAGCCCAAAGTAACATTTATTGACCTGAATGTATTGTTAATTGTTGCTTCTGGTTTCTAGGCATTTGGATGGAGGATTAGATCATGCAAAGAAAAATCTGGATATCTAAACCTTTACTACTCAAACTGTGTTCTATAGACCAGCAGCAACAACATCACCCGGGACGTTGTTAGAAATGAAAAATCTGGGGGCGCCAGGGGGGCTCAGTAGGTTGAGCATCCGACTTCGGCTCAGGCCATGATCTTGTGGTTCGTGAGTTCGTGCCCCGCATCAGGCTCTGTGCTGATGGCTCGGAGCCTGGAGCCCTTTTCGGTTTCTGCGTCTCCCTCTCTCTCTGCCCCTCCCCCGCTCACGCTCTGTCTCTCTCTCTCTGTCCCTCAACAATAAACGTTTTTAAAAATTTTTAACTAAAAAAAAAATAAATAAATAAAAAATCTCACCCTCCCCCCAGACCGACTGAATCAGAATCTGCATTTTTTTTTAATTTTTTTTTCAACGTTTATTTATTGGGACAGAGAGAGACAGAGCATGAACGGGGGAGGGGCAGAGAGAGAGGGAGACACAGAATCAGAAACAGGCTCCAGGCTCTGAGCCATCAGCCCAGAGCCTGACGCGGGGCTCGAACTCACGGACCGTGAGATCGTGACCTGGCTGAAGTCGGACGCTTAACCGACTGCGCCACCCAGGCGCCCCAGAATCTGCATTTTTAACATGATCCCCAGGGGGTTCCCATCCACACGGAACTTTCAGAAGCACCTGGCTCTGGAGGCAACACCAGCCCATACTTCCATGGGTAATATGCCTCTCTCAGGTACAGCTCTTATCACATCCTGTCGGGCATGGAAGACTGCTTATGGTTTCTTTCCCTGCCAGGCCTGGAATTCCTGGCAGGTAGGGGCTGAGCACTGTGTAGGACTCTGGGGTTTTCATAGCATTGAGCACAGTGACAGGAAGCAGAAGACCAGGGTTTCGGTCCTGGTTCTGCCACTTAAAAGCTCTGTCTTTTATCTTCCGTGAGAAGACTTTCAGTCCCTCCAAAGGACCTACCCCAAATCTGGCTGTTGCAAAGCTGAAGGTGGTGGCAGATTTCCACGCACGGTTTATTTACAGGGCTCATCTATACAAGGAGGCGCTTGATGGATGGAAGGAGGAAGGCAATGACCAATCCCTGGATGATGCCAGGGCATATAAGGAGCTTGGGCTGAAGTTACTCCCAACAGCTGCTCTAACACTGAACTCAGGCGGATGGAAACCAGTGGCCTCTGCACAATGACCCTGTGAAGTAGGCACTCATGCCACTCCTACTTTTACAGGTAAGAAAGAGGCCCAGAGAGGCTAAGTGACCTTCCCAAGCTCTCATGAATTCACAGACCCCTGTACTTTGGCTATTTAAGGAAACACAGGGTCTAGGAGGCTCAGCCTGGGGCTGTCAGAAGGCCAGAGATAGCCAGAGACTGAGACCTTGGATGCGCTCACCAGACCTGCTCACAAGGTTCTTCCAGAAGGTTCCAGCTTTGCCTGAAGTTCCTATCAGCATAAAATGCAAGCCAATATCATTGCAGGAGGAGCACTCCAAGGTGCCTTGTGCCCTGTAAGCTGTGAAGAGTGCATTGCCAGGGCCCAGGCAGGCTCCAAGCCTCCGGATCTCCCAGGGACTGCAGAACTCAAAGGCATTGCTGTACCTTTCACTCAGAAAGCCTGAGCTCAAGATGATCTGCTCCCTGCCTAGAGGGACTGGGTCTGGAGTCCTTAGAGGTGCCCAAAGCCAGTATAAACAGGGCATCGCAGAGAGTCTGGGAAGAGATGAGAAGTAAAAATCTTTCTACATGGCACGGGAGTCCCATCTGCCTACGCCAAACTGTGTGCGTGCTGTTCCACACATTTGTTCCCCTCTGGGGGGCTGGGGGGGGGTGGTGGTGGTAAGATTTGTGTCCGGTTGGTATTTTTCAATTTTGAAAAAGCTGAGAGGTTGGGATGTGAGGGAGGCGCCTCAAAGCAAAGGACTGCCAGCCCACATTCTAAGACAGAACACCTCGGGCATGAAGCCTCTAAGCTCCTGCAAGAGGTTTGTCAACACAGACTGTTAGCGTCGCACCCCAATTATGCTACCCCATTAGCGTATATTAATAACTGATTATTAACATGCAAAAGACTTCTCCCTCTGATCCCTAAGACCCCATTCAGAGTTCGGCATTTTTCTTCATCTTAATTTTTATTTTTTTCTCCAGCTAGATTGGCTTAGTGCTTTCTCTTTGTTCTTCCTCACCTTGTTCACTGAAATCCTGGCTGGCGGTTCCATCAGCAGAACTACAAAATCAAAAAGGCAGTAACATTTTAGAGCTTTCCCTGTGTCACCCAAGGAGGCCAGGGGGCAGACGGAGGGGACATGAAAAAGAAGGTAGTATCTGGAGCCGCACAGACCAGAATCCAAATCCCAGCTCTGCCATTATTAGCTGTGTGGCCTTGAACAAATCACTCATCTGTAAAATGGGATCAGAGCGCTGGCCAATGCAAGAAGATAGCAGGTAATAAATGAGTGGAAATCTGATGCCAGGTATGTGGTGGGCTTTTAATTCATGGTCAAGAACATCGCTGTGATTACTATTAAGCCTCCCACATGGCAATGGACACTACCTGAAAATCAGAAGTCATGTAGCTACTACCTCTAGTGAGCCCTGCCTCTCCAACTAAGAGATGAGGGCGGGGAGCTGGATTCACAGCATGCAGAATGTCCTTTTCCCAACTGTAAAAATTACAAGAGCTACCATTTGTTGAGCACTTCCTCTGGGATAGGCAATATTACATCCTCACCATCACTGTATGAGATAGACACTATATATCACTCCCATTTTTGTAGGTAAGGGAGCAGTTCAGACAGGTTAAGTGACTTACTCAAACTCCCATAATACCAGTAGGTAACAAACGGACCATAATAAGAGTGGTGGTTTCTATGTGTCAGCACATATGTGCTCAGGGCTTTTTTTTTTTTTTTTTGGTATAGTTGTACAGGTTGTTCACTGCACAAGAGAGACTGGCCACAGGGCAAATTGGGGCTGAAACTTAGCTCCTGCCCCGTCTGCCTAGTTCTGTATCCTGGTGCAAAGCTGGGTTCACTTGGAGGCAGAGAGACCCTTTTCCGATTTGACAAAGATACCATATGTGCTATCAGAAGCCCTGTTAACATTGTATTTGTATTACCTTCTCTAATCCTCAAAACAGCTCTGTGGACTAGATATTAATACCCGCATTTTATAAATGACGAAATTCAGGCCTGGCAAGTTCAGGTCACTTAGCAAAGTCGCTTTGTAAGTGATAAACCGAGAATCCGAAACTGATATCAAAGCCCATGCTCTAAACCCCAAGGCCACTACACCGGCCCCATCCCTAAGTGTTCAATAAGTGAATAAAGGAAAAATACATAATCATCTGACTTTCACTTTAAAAAATAATAGCGGTTCTAATGAGGCCCCAGGGCTATCAAGGCCTTTAGTAAGGTTGCAGAAAACTCAATCAATCAGGAATTTAGAGTACTGTCTTTCAGTGCTCCAAACCGTGCCGGCTTTATGCTCGCTAAGTATTTTTCAGTGGCTCAATTTCCTCGCCTGAGAGCGAGAGGAATATTTCTCATAGTTGTTTGCAAAGCGTGTATGCATACGTGATGATCTTCGCATCAACCATGGGAGAAACGCATCACCATCACCCTTTTGCTCAGGGAGGTGCATGGCATGCTCAGGGCCACACAGTGGGTAGGGCAGAGGGGGACCTAAGACCAGGGCTCCCAACTCCCAGTCAGTCTTGGGCTCCTTGCCAAGTACCTGAGAACTTTCGGGGCACCTGCAGCCTGCCTGGTGGCCCAGGCTGCACACAGTGCACGTGCAAGTCAGACGGTACTGGAAACTGACATGAATCACATGACCACACTGAGTCTTTTCAGAAGACATGGCAGGAAGGAGCACTCTGGTAGGAGTCTTTGCTTGGTTCCCATGCCCTGAAACAAAACCTCTGCCTTTGCAGGGACTGGAGCAGCCCAGATTACAGTTTTGGGTAATTTAGGGCTTTTCCAGAGCTGCCTTATGAAGGGAAGATGACCTGGGAGCACTTGGTGGCAACGCCCCCTGACAGGGCTCAGCCTTGCGCTCACCCCTGGCCGTGCTGGGCAGGGTTCAAAGGAAATTGCATCTGCGAAAGAACTCTGCAAAGAGGTGTGGCCCAAATGCAGAGTGCTATTGTTTTTCCTCCCCTCTGTGGATCTCAGGAGGCTGATTGCATCTGTGCTCAAATGACAGACTTGCCCATCCTGTGATAAAATGTGGGCGGCCGCTCCCACCCCAGCCGGGTGGCTTCCCCAACAAAAACATGCACATGCACTCTCTCCCCGCCTCCCCAGCAACCACCCGCCACTATCTCCAGCTCTGCAGGCTGGGAAGCCCCCCTCCTTGGCTGTGGGTATACTACTCCTTATGTGGGCAGCAGCTGTGGATGACAGGGGAGGGAGAAAGTTACAGACATACAGACCTTCCAGCGATTGCCACATTCATTGCATAAGACAAAGGTAGTCATGGGCTCATCAGCACTGCGTGTCTGCACCTGAGAGAGAACAGAGCCGCTCAGGAATTCACTCCTGTGCTCTAGGACCTGCCGTAGCTCCCACTGTCTGTAGCAGAAGGTCCAAATCCCAGAGCTTGGCACTGTTATTCCCGCCCCACTTTGGCAATTCCCTCATCACTGAGAGCAGCATATCCTTGTCTCTCCTCTCTCAGGTCCATCAGTTCACCTCTAGTGCCTCTCTGGCTCACCCAGCCCTCTGCACTTTCACTTTTGGCCTCGATCCTTCTGAACTGACCTCTCTTCTCTTGCCTCAAGGCTCAGCTCCTACAGGAATGATTCCCTGACTCACCTCTGGACACACCCTCGTGGCTGTGCTCCACTGATCAGAACTTGAGTGAGCTGGGAGCACCCTTAAAGACCATCGAGTTCGTTCCTCATTTTAGAGTTGCAAGAATTGAGGCCCAGAGAGGAACAGGAATTTGAAGATCATTGGATCACGGGGACTAGTTAATACCATGTTTTCTGGTTTCTCATCCCCTTACCCAGACCATGCAGATGCAGGCACCGGGCTTCTCGGCAAATCTGTTGAATTTCCAGATTTAACAATTGCTGTTCTGATTTTCTACAGTTGACCCTGGATGACCACGCCATGTCCCTCTGCCAACACTCGCCTGTGAATGTGATGTGAGCTGGGAGTCTGTGCGGTGGGAGGTGGTTGCCCGGCTCACGAGGGAGCCCAGCAGCGGACCAGGAGGACCTGGCTTAGCCCAGCCTCGTTACTAGAGAGCGGTAACACCTGAAGGAGGGTAACACTGGGGTTTCTCTGTGCAGGGAGAGCTCTGCTGATGGGCCGTTTACTTCTTTCTGGTAGGGAGGTAATCACTCCACAGGAAGCACATCACTCCGCGTGGAAATGTGCTTGGAAGGAAGCAGGAGGCTTACAAAAACACCTCTGAATTCCTGAACGGGAATTCTTTGAGAGACTTCTCCCGAATGGCAAGGCCAGCTGTATTTCTGCTGCAGCCAAAGATTCCCGCGGGCAAGGCGTTCTTGCTAAATCTTGGCATGTCCAGCAGACGGAGGGATGAGTGGAGTTCTAACATGACTAGGTACAAGTTAGAATCCAGGAATATTGGTGTCCCAAGAACAGAACACGTACAACCCAGAAACGGAAGGCAGTTTTCGGGCATTAAGTCTTTCAGAGAAGGGGGTTCCCCAGCCTTCTAAATTCCCTGTGCCAGGTTAGGGGTCTTCACCCTTAGGGCTTGGGGCCGAATCCCTTAAGCTTTACTGGCCAAGTTGGCCGTATCGAAGGCAGAAAAGTCTGGATCTGGGTTTAACACCATGTCTGCCACTTAGGACCACGTTGGCCATCTTGGACAGAGCTGCAGAGCTTGACCCCTGTCGGGCCTCCGTTCCCCCATGTATAAGGAGGGAACTAAGTTTTCAATTGCTCAGTTTCTTTCCAACCATCCCATCCGTGACTCTGCACGAGTCTACGCCTGGTGAGTCTGCTTCCTCCTCTTCTGGCTTCAGGGCAGGCCAGAGCCTCATAAACACGAATCTAGGTGAGTCTCCGTGCAGCAGAACATTTTCTAGAAGCCACGGCGCATCATGTTGATGTGCTGAGAGGTGCCCTTCTCTCTGCAGCCTGGGGTGTTGGCCCTTTCTCCCCCGGGCTCTCCCCGAGGCTCCCTCTGGCTCCGCCCCCCAACCCCCCTCCCTGTGCCCCCACAGCCTCCTCTCCCGCACCTGGTTGTAGGTACAGTTCTTCTTCTTGCACTTGCTGCACTGGAAGAGGTCAGTGGTGGTGCCGCCAGTCTTGGCCATCTGGTGCTCACGGATAGCCTCCTGGGTCATGGCATTCCTCAATTCCCTCAGCTCATCACTGGCCATTTCCTGGAAAGAAATGAGTCTGCCCTTCAGGGATAAAGAGTCCCAGGAGCCCTGCCCCCCATCCAGTTTCTAGGGAGCCTGAACAGAGGAGAGGGGAACATGCTGGGTTGAGGACAAGGAGCTGGAGGGAGGCCTGGAGTCCTGGCCTTGGCCCAGCTGAGGAAAGGCCATTCCCAAAGAGCCCCCATTCTGCTTCGGGTGGACGGGCAAACCTGAGCGGGCTCTGAGCGGGCCACGAGCGGTAGGGCGCGTGCCGGAGAGCAGAAGGCAGATAGCTTCCAGCCCGGGGTCAACATCTTGTATACATTTCCTCAGATCTGACGCTCACCCTGCCGGCCAGGACCTCGGGTACCTCCCTAAACCTTCCTGCTTGAACTGGCTGGACCGTGACCACCTCATCTGTCATGTTCCCCTTATCCTTCCAGTTCGGACTTGACCCAGGGCCCTTGATCCAAACTGTGATCACTGCCTAGTCCATTCTGCCTGCTGGGGACCTTGACCTCAACTATCCACGACTTGCGGCTGCTACCCTGACCCAAGTGGGACCTGAAGCTCCTGGGTGCACGAGCTTAACCGCTCACCTGCATCACAGAACATCTTTGTCTTTAAGCTCCCACAGAACAGAGTCTCCTGTCTCCCATCAGCTTACTGCAGACACTCAGTGTTTGCATTATCCTGCCTTGATCCACCTGCCTGGCCGTTCTGACTCCTCCACTCAAAGTGAGAGAGCTCTAGGTAAGTTTGGTTTGGGGGGAGGGAGGGCAGCCGGAGCTAACGTTAAAATGAGGCCTTGGTACTGGCTAACCATTGTCATTGTTGTTGTCTATCCTGACTCCTTAAACCACGGAAAACAGAGCCGGCACAAAGGTCAAGTGATTTTGGTGTGCCGACCACTGCGTTATCACCACTTGGGCCTCCTGATGAAATGCGCATTCCTATGAATCCAAAATTCTAAGGGCGGGCCTGGGAATTTTACTAGTGCCCTCAAGTTATTTCGGTGGGTGCAGATGTTTAAGTCCTACCGTATTAAGTTCAAGGACCAGGTCCTAACCATTGGCAGGGGTATACGGGAAAACAAGTCAACCCGGGGCGATACAAACAAAAAGCAGCTGACTTTAATTTGGAGGGACATCCAGAGCTCAACGCATGCATTCGTTCAAAATGTATTGGATGTCAATTTATTGAATGCCTTTAGCTGCATTTTGTGTGCTCACGAACGGGCCTTAGCCAGAGGGGTGACCAATTTCCATAGTGTAAATACTCCTACCATGGCCGATTGGCAGCTGCTAATGCGATGTGACTGAGCGCAGAGCTGGGAATAGCTACGCATAATCACCTCTCTTGAGCTGATAAACGCTGGCCCCAGCAGACCACTGCCCCTGAGCCCTAAGGATTCAGATACCAAGGTCTGGTTCCTGTCCCCAGGCAATGCTAATCTGGTAGTGTAGCCAAGTGTTTAGACAGGATTGTAGGACTGCATATGAAGTACTTAAAGCCAAGGTATACAAAGTAGGGGGGCGGGGGGAGCCCAGAGTACGGTGGCTGACTGCTTGGGGGCAGGGGAGGCTCACTAAAGAAGACACCTTAACCAGTCTTGAAAGATAAGCAGGAGTACCCGAGGGAGATGGCAGCTATAGAGAAAGAGAACAGCAGACGCAAAAGATCAGACCGGAATAACACACCTGGGGAAGGGTGTCTGGGTGTGTTCAAGGTGAGGAGTGTGGCAGATGTGGCTGGGTGGGGCGGACTGTGGAAAGAGGGTCTTGTGTGAGAGAGAACAGAGAAACACCCGCTCACCAGTCCATTGGCCTATCTCTGCCCTGCCTCGCCTAGGAGGAGGCAACGTCAAGGCCACAGGGAGGAAGAACAGCGCTACGGAAAATAAGGTAGGAAATGAGGAAAGTACGGTGGGAGAGGACACTGATCCTCGCGTGTATACATCGTTAGAGAAGGACCCTGAATATGAACCCAACGTGTGGCGCAGCTATGACGGGTCAGGCATGGGTCTCAGTGCCGGCTGAGCAGAGAACAGACAAAACCCGTCTCCTCGTGGTGCTGACAGCAGATCCACTCACCAGCTCTAAAGAACATCTCAGAATGGACCCCATTCTGTGATGTGTCTGGGCAGAGGGGAGAAGAGAAAAGCAAGAATGAGGAAGAATCAGAGAGACACAGGATGCAGTGAGGGACACCCGTGCAGCAGGGATCCGCTGTCCCAGGCTCCTCCTGATGGCAACTCCCTGTCCCCTGAGCCACAGCACAACGGATAGCCCAACCCGGAAGCGTTATTTTTCTTATTGGAGCAAAAGTGGTCTTCTATTTCTTATAGAAACTTCCTGCCTGGGGCAAAAGATGACCCCAAGATGAAGGTCTCCTCTGATTCAGCACTTGGGTTACTGGCAGGGGACAGGGTCCTTGGTGGCTGGCCCTGTGGAGGGCCTGCTAAGCTCTTGGCTTGCTCCTCTTGGTCTGGTCAGCCTCTTCTTGGGCCCGGGTTGACCACCTGATTCTCTCGCTCCGTTCTAGTGAACAGTCCTTGGGTGGGGCTAGACCATCCACATGTCTGGCTTGGTCAGTTGCTGTGCTGGGACTTCCGGAGCCTGCCTTGGCCTTAACCCAGACACAGCTCCATTCTGACCTCTAGCTTCTGCGATCTTGCTGGGTTTGGCTCAAACCTGTGTCTACACCTTGCTCTTGGTTCTCCTGGGCCTGATTTCCCAATGCCTTGGATTGCCCGGAAGAGTCTCTTGATAGCATTCCTACAATGCGTACACAAAGAAGAAGAGGGACCCCAGAGGCATAGAGTGAGGGCCAGGGAGGAGGAAACACAAGGCTCGGCTTTCACGAAAAGTCCCAGCTCCTCCTCGCAAGGAAAGAGAATACACCGTAAAGCCAAGTTGCGATTTGTAACTCTGGGCATGTGTTGCTGTTTGCCTAAAAAGATCAGGTATTTTGAATTAAGCAGAAAGATAATCCTGGTCTACCTGTGCCAAGCTCCCCATTTTATCGTAAAACCAGGGCCCTCTCTTATTTGAGATATTTGAGGAAGCCAACGAACAGAAAAATGTACACGCGCCCACTACATTTCACACACACACAGAGGCACACCCTTGCCACCAGTTTCAGAGGGTTCCCAGACATCCTGAGGCGCACCCGGGACGCCAGGATCCCAGTGCATTTCCCCTCCCCTTGTCTAGGCCACTTGGATTGAGAGGTGCTTCAGCAGTGCAATCCGAGTGCTTGCGGGAAACCCCCTCTATCAACGCTGGCAACAGGGAGCTGCTCATACCTAAGGGTGTACAAAAGGTGTTCCCAAGGCGTGGGCTCTGAAATAAACAGATCTGGGCTCAAACTCTCATCTGTCACTAGTAAAGTTGTGTGTGGCCTCAGTTTTCTCAGCCATACAGTGGGCATAATATTTCCTCTTCCACAGCATGGTGCTGGGGGTTACACGAAATGGTCGATGAATGAGCTTATCGTATACAAATTCTGGGGAACACTCTACACATATTAACTTGAACACTTCACATATATGAACTCCTCAGTCCTTCCTGAGATAGCGATTCTTCTTCTTATTCCTGTTTCGCAAATGAGAAAACTGAGGCACAGAGGGGTTAAGTAGCTTGTCTAAGACCACCCAGCTAAGTGCGAGAAGCAGAACTCAAACTCATGCACTTTGGCACAGTTCTGAAGCTGCTAAACACTGCACAGACTTCCTCGAACAGGCTTGTTTCCTTTTCCTTCCCTTAATGACCCCTTTAAGCTGGGTCAATCCTTCCCTCCTGTAAGTTCCCCTGGTGGCTCTATCGCGGCTCTTACCACCTCCGTATGTATAAATTTGAAAATACATCTGTCTCCCCACCTAGTGCTGTGCTCCATGGGGATAGGGATTGCTATTCTGGCTTGCGCCCAGAGCTGCATAATGGGATATAGAACTGAACGAGGCAGAAGAAGGAGGTAGATAACAAAGCAGTAAAGAGTGGGTGCTCTGGGGCCAGGTAGCTTGGACATTTTCTTTTTCTTAAAGATTTAATTTTTTTTCAAAGAAAACCCTACGCCCAACGCGGGGCTCGAACTCACAACCCTGAGATCAAGAGTCGCTTGCTCTACCGACAGAGACAGTCAGCTGCCCCTGGCTTTGACATGTTCTAGCCGTGTGCACGGCCAACTCAGCGAACTCCTCGGAGCCTCCGTGTCCTCCTCTGTAAAATGAGGACAATAAACAACTTCTACCTAGTGTGAAGATACAATCAGCCGATGAGCCCAAAGCACTGAGCGCAGTGCTTAATTCATATGAGCTGTGTTCGCTATCCTGATGGCCCAGAAGCCTGGAAGGAAGGGGAGTCTGCAGTGGTCTGGCTGAAAAAGCCCCCCGGCTCATCTCCACTGAGTCACAAGCCGCTGCCTCTCAGGCGTGGGCCAAGCCGGCGGGGCCTGGCCTCCTGCCCCACCATGCAGAGGCCCCAGCCCCACTCTCACCTCTGCCGTCATCTTGGCAATGAGCCCAGCAGAGATGGCCCCGCTGAGCACATTCCTCCTCAGGCTGGGGTTCCTGGGGTCCTTGAGGTTGCTGATCCGGCTGCGCACCCGGTTCCGGTACTTCATGTCCGTGCTCTTGAGCTCCTGGTAGATATGTGACACAGTCAAGGGCCAGCGAGCCACTCGTGGAGGGGCACAGAAGGTTGGGGAGCCACTCCCCAAAGCCCGAGGAGCCCCAGGACCGTCGGTTCCTCTCCTTGGACTAGTACAGGGGTTGGGCACCCGTGTGGCCTCTGACTCCCACAGTGGCGATATCGCTTAGGGCATTTGGGGTCAGCTACGCATCCCGAACGAGAGACGGTCGCTCTGGTGAGATCAGGCCACAGCAAGCACTGTGGTGTCGGGACCCCAGGGATGGGCATCCTGCGTTTGTCGAGCCTTTTGTGTGACTCAGGTGAGTCACGTGACTTCTTTGTGTCTCTGTTTCCTAATTTATAAAATACAGGGCTGTGCCGAGCATTCAGCAAGCCGTACCGCGTGATGCACCAGCCTGGTGTCTGGGACATCAAGTGCTCAACACGTAGGGGCTGTGAAGATGAGGACACTGATAAAGATATCCCCCCGTTTTGAAGGGCCTCTGGACGTTATGAGTCCGGCTACCGGAGGAAAACGTAAGATTGGGAGGCACAGGTTGAAGGCTCTAAGAGGTATTGCAATAAACACATCATTGTGTTTAACCTGGTGTTTCCAACATATTACAGGATAGAGACACCTCCCCGCTTCCCCCCTTTCTTTCTAGGAATACCGACCACCATGCCATGGGACCCACTTTGGGAATTGCTGGTCAGAGTTACTTCTCTCATGAACAGATAAGGAAGCTAAAGGCTTAGAAAGGATGTGGGCCCTTGCTCAAGGTCACGTGGCAAATTCCCGGCAGAGACAGGGCTGGAAGCCAGACCCCCTCCTGACGGTAATGCTCTCTCCACTCACTCAGCAGGAAGTCGCCCCTGACCACCGACCACGGTGAGTTCTCTGTCCAGACGCTGCCTCCCAGACAGGCCGCCCGCCCCCTCCTCCCTTCTCCATCCTCTGGAGGAGCGCAGGGAGCACAGCGGCGTGTTCTCCGTCTCCCACGCCAAGCAGAGTCAGGAAGGCAAGCCCTCTGCTGGGAAGAGCCACATACGAGAAAGAGACTGTGGGGACTACGGACACATGCAAACAGCTGACTTGCTACAAGCAGTGGGAGGAAAGGTGCTGTTATCTATTTTTTCCTGTTCCTGCTGTGTTCATGCTGCTTGTACAGTAACAGCCTGAAAAGAAAGAACGTGCCATAATGCATTTGAAAGTCGAAAGATTTGTTTAAAAATGTGAGTTTGGGATTCCTGGAGGCGTGCATCTGCTTGATATGGGGGGACAGGAGGGCCGGCAGCACTGTCATCAGCCTCTCCCTGACTCTGTCTCCGTTTCCTGAGATCACAGGGCAGCAGGATGAGGTGGAGCACGGGCCTGGGGGTCACTGACCCCTTCAGAGGAGCACGGCCCTACACTGCTGTGTCAGTGCAAGGTCACTCCAAAGAGAACAGACCTTTTTAGGACACAGAGCATTCAAACCCCCGAACTTATCCTCCTCCTTACCTCCCATCTTCTTTTTTTTTTAATTTTTAACGTTTATTTATTATTGAGAAAGAGAGACAGAGCATGAGTGGGGGAGGGGTAGAGAGAGGGGGAGACACAGAATTCGAAGCGGGCTCCAGGCTTTGAGCCGTCAGCACAGAGCCCAACGCGGGGCTCGAACTCACGGACCGCGAGATCATGACCTGAGGCGATGTCGGTCGCTTAACCAACTGAGCCACCCAGGCGCCCCCTTACCTCCCATCTTCTAAGAACAAAGGGCTCGATGCAGCTCTGATTTCCTATCCTTCAGGAGAGGGACATTCAGTGAAGGAAGAGGAGGAGGAAAGGCCAGGTGTGGAACTATGAACCGGATGGCCCACCTTTGTTTCCATTTTTTTTTTAACGTTTATTATTTTTGAGAGAGAGAGAAAGACAGACAGACAGAGAGCAAGCAGTAGAAGGGCAGAGAGAGGGCGTCTACAGAATTGAAAGCAGGCTCCAGGCTCTGAGCTGTCAGCACAGAGCCCGAAGCGGGGCTCGAACTCACAGACCGCGAAATCACGACCTGAGCTGAAGTCGGCCGCTTAACCGGCTGAGTCACCCAGGTGCCCCAACCCACCTTTGTTTCAAACTGAGCCTGAAGGTAGAAGGGACCTGTCTGAAGGGACAGCCGTTTGGAGGAAACAAAGACAAAGCTCAGAGTTCTGATACCTGATGCTCTATGCTCCTGGATCAACTGGGATTTATGACAATGTATCTGGTGAGGTGCTGGACAGCTCGGGACATGCCCGTTCATAATTAAATCATGGTGGAGGGGAACTCCCAGAAAATATGTCAGAGGATATAAAGGTAGGACTCAGGCAGGAAGTGGCAACAGGCAAGCTTGTTGACCATGGTCAGCCCAGACTGACCAGGGACCCTCCCCAACAGACTGAGCTCCTACTAGGTAGCCCAGTCACAGTCAGAACCCCTCTCCCCTGGGGATTCTGTCCCCTTCCCTCTTTGATAGGCAAAGCTTTGTCTCTCCAGTAAAAGATAGCCCGTGCATTCATTGGGGCACATTGTAGGATTTTCTTTCCCAAGACAACAATCTTTCGGTGCAATGAGCCCACATCCCTCCAGCGGTCACCTCCTCTGTCTATACAGCCCCCCCCTCAAAAAGGGGGAGAACGGGCCATGTGCAAAGAACTCAGGACATGGAATCCAAAGGCCAAGGTTTTTAGTCAAGCTGTGACACCCAGTAGTTCTCGAGCCTCGGTTTCCTCATCCGTAAAATGGGAACAACAGCCCCTGCCTCACAGAGATTGTGACAATTGGCAGAAGTAGGAAGTATCAACTGCCCATCACGGCGCCTGGTATATAGTAGGGAATCAACAAAGGGAGCTGTTATCTTCAGAGGACGGAAGAGGGGAGAAGGCTGAGCATGAGAAACGCTGTCCTCCCCACCTGCTCTGACACTTGACATTGCAACCCAGCCATATGATGACACGACCTGTTTAGCACAGCAGTTGAACCCTCCGCTTCTCGAGTCACACTCTCTGGGTTCAAATCCCAAGTCTACCACTACTATTAGCTGTTGGAGCTTTGGCAAGTGACTTAACCTCTCTGAGCCTGTTACCTCACACTTGTAAAATGGGATTAATCGGTGAACCTACCTTGCGGGATTGTTCTCAACCTTGAACGAGGTACTGCTCATACACAGCTTAGCAAGAGGCTGGCAGGTGCAAGACTTAATAAATGGTAGCTAGAATGAAGAACTCCAGTTCAGAGGCAGAGCAGGGGGCTGGCCCCGAGCCCTTCCCCTCCCCCTCACTGTCCTGGGTCCCTTGCACTTGGGAGACCTGCTCCTGGCGTCCGGGCACCCACAGCCCTGGCACAGCTCAAGGATATGATCTTCGATTTCTGATGCCATCTTGTCACAATTGACTCCATAATCCTTGTAATCATCTAAAAGAGATTCAGGAAGCACAGGCATTAGCCAGACATGACCTTGGCAGTGGAGCCTGCCCATACAGGGGACTGTAGCATCCTGTTCCACTCCCATGGCACTGAGAAAGACCGCATCTCATTTGCCCTTGGGAGGCCCTTCCCTCCCCTGCCCCTGGCCCAGGCCCTCTCACCTTCGGCCTTCAAGGCTGCTGAGAGCATCTCCACACACTTGTCCCGCACCGAGTCCCCTGTGAGATAGCAGGGTGCCAGGAGGCAGATGGAGGGGGCAAAGGTGGGGGTCGAGGGGCTGGTGGGTGTTTTGGGGGTCTCTGCTTTCAATTTGCTGCTGTTTGATCTGAGGATGACAAACAGTAATAGACATTTTGACATCAAGCGAATAAAGCATCCACTGAGCACACTCTGGATGTTTCTGTGGGCGATCTCCCTTACTCCTCATGACAGCCCTCTGAGGTAGGTGCTATTTTTAGGCGCTTGACATGGATCATCTCATTTAATCCTCACGACACCCCCATGTGGCTGGTGCTATTCTTATCTCCATTTTCGAGTTGCACTTTAAAGCGAATTGCAGAGGTGGCTGCATTTGAAATAATTTGACTCTGGTCACACACGTGGGGGGACCAGAACTAAAACCCACCGGAGTTGAAATCCGGTGCCTAGGCTCCTAACAAACCACTCTGCTCTGCTGGTTACAGGGAAGCTTAACAGGGTTGGAAATCATACTACAGTCCATTCGATACCATGCGAGGTGCTCTATCTTCTTACTGAACCATTTTCTCACTCATCCAGTAAATACTTACTAGACACTTATTCCACAGGCCTGGAGAAAGCAGACAAGTTAGGAGAGCTCCCTTCCTCAAGGAGCCGGCAGCCTCTTGAATGGTGAATTTACCACCATTGAAGAGGGCTGGCCTTACCAGGTGCCAGGCAACTTTCGGAATATTTTCTAATTTAATCTTCACAGCAGCTCTAGGAATCAAATACTCTTCTCTTCCTCGTTTGCAGATGAGGAACCGGTTACATCATTGCGACCTGAACCCAAGTCCGTCTGATTGCAAAGTCTCCACTCTTAACTCCTAAGATTCACTCACTGCCTAAGAATGATCTCATTTTGGTTTGGGCTTAAAAGCCCACAAATATATATACAGGGGGCGCCTGGGTGGCTCAGTCGGTTTAGCGCCCAACTTCAGCTCAGGTCATGATCTCATGGGTCGTGAGTTCGAGCCCCGTGTTGGGCTCTGTGCTGACAGTGCAGATTCTCTCTCTGCACCTCTCCTGTTTGCTCTTTTCTCTCAAATAAATAAGCATTAAAAGGAAAACATTTGAGAATCATGAGTGGTCACTCTAACCGGATGGCTCAGACAGGCTTCCTGTCTTCCTGCTCTCAAGGAGCTGCCAACAAAGGAGGAAGCAACCCATGTGCCCAGTGACGGATGGATGGATAAGCAGAATGTAGTATATAACACAATGGAATATTACTCAGCCACAGAAAGGAGTGGAATCCATATAAAGGAATGAAATTCCAACACCTCGTACAACGAGGATGAATGTCCATGAATGGAAGACATTATAAGTGAAATAAACCAGATACAAAAGGACGAAAATATTGGGGGCGCCTGGGTGGCTCAGTCGGTTGAGCATGTGACTTCGGCTCAGTCATGATCTCAGGGCTTGTGAGTTCAAGCCCCGCACTGAGCTCACTGCTGTCAGCACGGAGCCTGCTTTGGATCTTCTGTCCCCCACCCCCCACCCCCCGCCCTCTGCCCCTCCCTTGCTTGCATGCTCTCTCTCTCTCAAATAAAAATAAAATCTTTAAAAAAAAAAAAAAAAGGACTGGGGCGCCTGGGTGGCGCAGTCGGTAAAGCGTCCGACTTCAGCCAGGTCACGATCTCGCGGTCCGTGAGTTCGAGCCCCACGTCGGGCTCTGGGCTGATGGCTCAGAACCTGGAGCCTGTTTCCGATTCTGTGTCTCCCTCTCTCTCTGCCCCTCCCCCGTTCATGCTCTGTCTCTCTCTGTCCCAAAAATAAATAAACGTTGAAAAAAAAATTAAAAAAAAAAAAAAGGACAAATTTTGTATGATTCCACTTACGTGAAGTACCTGGAATAGTTAAATGCATAGAGACAGAAAGGGGAATGGTGGATGCGGGGGCTGGAGGAGGGGGAAATGGGGCGATAATGTTTAATGGGAACACAGTTTCAGTTTGGGAAGATGAGAATGTTCTGGTGATGGCTGCACAACAATGTGAATGTACTTAATACCACTATACACTTAAAAAATGGTTAAAACGAGGGGTGCCTGGGTGGCTCCGTTGGTTAAATGTCCAACTTCGGATCAGGTGATGAGCTCACAGTTTGTGGGTTTGAGCCCCTCAATTGGGCTCTGTGCTGACAGCTCAGAGCCTGGGGTCTGCTTCAGATTCTGTGTCTCTCTCTCTCTCTCTCTGCCCCTCTCCTGCTCGCTCTCTCTCTCAAAAATAAATAAACATTAAAAAAAATGTTTAATGGTTAAAATGGCTACATTTTATGGTATGTTTATTTTGACACAATAAAAAATCTGGGGCGCCTGGGTGACTCAGTTAAGTCTCTGACTTTGGCTCAGGTCATGATCTCACGATTTGTGGGTTCAAGCCCCACATCGGGCTCTGTGCTGACAGCTCAGAGCCTGGAGCCTGATTCGGATTCTGTGTCTCCCTCTCTCTCTCTGCCCCTCTCCTGCTCCCATTCTGTCTCTTTCTGTCTTTCGAAAATGAATAAACGTTAAGAATTTTTTTTAAATAATAAATCTATATAGGAACTTCACTGAATAAGAATAACCATCAAATGTGAAATACACAACGATCACTCATCTGTCTTACGTATTTGGTAAACCTTACTCCACTCAGCCTGATGAAACATCTTTTCTCTTACGCTGAAAAAAAGGCTAAAATGGCACATGTTGTTACACACTATATTCTCACAATAAAAGAAAGTTAGACAAAAAGAACAAAGTGCTGACACAGGTACAGGTGAGAGGCTGGAGCGATAGTGGCACGAATTCCTCCCTTTCGGAGCTGCTTCCGCACTACCCTTGGGGTGGGGCCGGGCAGTCGAGACGCCTCCGACCGCCCTCAGGCCTCCGAGGAAAACCGGATTCATGAGAGTTGAAGAAATTTGAGTCCCTTCCTCTGCTCCAGGGTCTTACCACGCTGAACTCTTGTGGAAGGTCCTCAAGGGCTGCTGCATTTCTTAATTCCAGGGAGTTCCATTCACACTGTCAGCTGGGTACCTCCCGGAGTTGTACAGAGCACAGCCTGGGCAGCTGCACCAGGCAGCTCTGGAGGTATGGATGCACTTCTTACCTTCAGGAAGACGATGCTGGGCTTCTGAAAAGCCAGGCCCAAGGAATTGTGCCTGAGAGTGAGGCTGACCAAGTCGCCTAGGCTTTGCCGTGTTAAAAATATGGGGTTACGAGATCCTACATCCGACATCCTGCTGAGCCCTCTTCCACGTAGATTCTGCCGGAGACCTCTTCGTTCCTCAACCCTTGCTGTTTGCCTTGACCTTGGATGCCCTCTGTCACCACAGACACCGTTGGACCACTGGGATTCTTGTGTTCTCTGGAGCCTTGAGGTTCCTCAAAGGTGCCTCAGTGCTGCCTCAGGAGTGAGGTGGGCTGGGAAGGGAAGCCTCTGCTCTTCTAAGGTTTATATTTGGAATTCCCAAAAATTTGGTCCAAAGGGATTTCCTGGCCTTTATTTTTTAAATGCAGTTTGAACCTTTCTGTTCCAGGTCAACTCACCCTGGATTCGACCCAACCCTGCCTGACAACTGAGTGGCCTGGCAGTGGGCACAGGGGATGGGGAACGTGAGCCCCAACCTGCTGTCTGTTGGGGTCAGATTTCAGTGGGAGGGAAAGGTGTGGGGGAGGGAAGGCTGGGAAGGGTGTAAACTCTAGAGCTTAAGGGGCTGCCTGCAACCGGAATGAATCTCCCCACGCCCAACCCTAGTCCTGGCCACGGGGCTCTCACCTGCACAGCCACAGTAGCCCTGAAGCTGGTCTCTCGACATCCTCTTGCCCCCCTTATAACCCATTTGCCACACAGAAGCCCAGGGGAACCCTTTCAAAAACTCACAGCTGATATCATAGCTCCCTGCTTCTGACCCTCTAATGGCTTCCAATTACTTTCAGTATAAAGCCAAACTCCTCACTCTGGCCTCCCAGCCCCCCACCCTGCCACATCGGCCCCTGCCTTCCTTCTGACCTAGTATCATGCCACACTCCAGTTCACTGAAGCCCCCCACTGCACAGCTTCTTTCTCTTCCTTAAATACACCTGTCACTCCCACCACAGTGCCTTTGCACTGGCCGCTCCCTCCTCCTGGAAGGCTCTTCCTCCTCCAGATTGTCTTACAACTGGTCCTTTTCCCCACCAGTCAGGCCCGGCTCACATATCACATCCTCAGGAAGGCCTCCCCTGACCAGCCCAGCCCAGCAGCTTGTCCCTGCCCTGTAACTCTCTGGCGCATGACCTGATTTCTTTCATTCATAGCACTTATCCAAGTCTATAATTAACTTGTTTGTGTGTTTATAAACACTGTCTGCCTCCATCTCCAGACGATAGATTTCAGAGTAGAGGGACCCCTTTGGCCGGTTCACCACTGTTTTCCAGCACCTGGAACAGTGCTCTGGGCCAACACTTGATGAACCTTTGTTGAATGAATGAATGTGAGTTGAGGGAGTCGCCCACAAAGAGATGAAAGGCACACCCACAGGGCCTAGATAGAGCTGAATTGGGTGGGCGACAGGTCCTCTTTGGAAGGCTGGTGACCCTGCCCCCTGAGATCGAGAGAGGGAGCTGAGTCAGTTCCTGTCAACTCCCACAACCCAGGCCAACTCACCTCCAGTCATGATGGAGCCCCAGATTCTTCCTGGTGCCCCTCAGTAACCTGCAAACCCCACCACCACATCCTCGGTGTCTATAGGACTCATTAGTAGGGAACCGACACAGGGGAGCCTGGCGCATGCTGCGTGGAAGGAGTCACGATAACAACAGTTTTCACTTGGGGATGCCCACACTGAGTGGCATACTTATTAAGAACAAGCTGCTCCAGAGCCACACTCCGGGGTCAAGGCCTGACACCACCCCTCTGTAGCTATGTGACCTTGGGCTAGTAATAGGGATGGCGACAGTACCCATCTCAGAAAGTTTCTGAGAGGATTAAAGCACCTAAGAGAATTCTAGTAATGCAGTGTTAGGTAATTTACATAGCTTGCACAGTAAGTGTCAGAATTATCACCAAGCATTATGCATTTATTGTGCATTTATATGGGTTAGGAACAACGTTAAGCATTTTGTTACCACATTTATGTGTTTAAAAGTTTCTTTGGAGAGAGAACAGGGGAGGGGCAGAGACAGAGGGAGAGAGAGAATCTCAAGCAGGCTCCATGCTGTCAGTACTGAGACTGCAGCCTGGCTCGAACTCACGAACCATGGGATCATGACCTGAGCCGAAATCAAGAGTTGGACACTTAACTGACTCAGCCATCCAGGCGCCCCTTATTACCCCATTTAATTCTTATAAGGACCTTGAAAGGGGGTCATAATTATCCCCATCTTACAGATCAACAGATTGAGGTTCAGAGAGCTGAACTGACTTGCGCAAGGTCATCCAACTAGCAAGTGGTAGAATTACCCCACAAACCTAGATCTGCCTGCCTTCCAAATTCTTTTCAACACATCTCACTGTGTCCCTAAAAGGCAGAGAGTTTTCCAGAGTCCCCTTACTCAGGTTAGATTAGGCTGCTTGTTGCATACCCACTGCCCCTTCCTGGCAGGGCGCTCCCAGCCCGCGTCCCTCCCCTCGGCTAGGAGCCGGCTGGCTGGCTGGAATTCACGCGTCGGTGGCATTTCAGGCAGCCAGGCTCATTTTGCTTTCAGCGCACACGAGTGGGAACTGCGACAAATTGCAGAGAAGGCATCACTGGCGGAGGTGGGGGTGGGGCGTCGGATTTATCAACAGCTTCCTTCTGCTCCCCGGATGTGCCAGCGCCAGACCCAGTCTGTGATCTGACATCACCAAGCCCTTAGAAAAATTCTCCCGCCCCAGGTAGGAGTAGAGGCACCGGGAGGCCTGCTCATTGCTCCTGCGCGCCACCTCGAGGGCACTGCCGTTACTACACCGCCAGGCAAGCCCAACTGTTCCGCTAAAAGTCAATCCAGACACCTGGGTTCTAAGGGCAGCTGGTAAAGTGCAACCTTCCTCACTGTCACAGTGGTGCCCTTTGTGCCCCCTGATGCCCCAGCTACAGTTCCCAGAGCACCATGCTCACTTACGTTACCACACCTTCGCATGTTCCATTCCCACTGCCCGGGATACTTGGCTTGTCTACCAGGCAAACTCCTTTTTATTTTTCAGTTCTGAGCACAAATACACTTTCTTCCATGAGGTCTTCTTTGACTTCTCAAGTCATATTGAGACACTCTCCCTATGTTCCCATCGAATGTTATAGCTTTGAAAAACATTTTTTGAAAAAAAAAAAAAGCACTTGGAAAATAAAAACAAAGTATTTTAGTGTCTGCCTCCATGCTAGTGATTAGCTCTATAAAGGCAGAGGTCATGAGTTTAAATCTTTGCCTGGGCTTAGAGGCCACAACTGGTGGGCTCCAGATGTGTTTTCTTTGCCCTACTGTGTCTTAGAAAAACAGGAATATGTTGTCAATATTTAAAATTGGGAGTTTCATATGAAAATTGAGATGTCCCGCTTCCCTTAAAAAATCAGAAGACATGGCACACAGAGCCTGCGTTTCCATAAAGCAACAAATAGCTGGGCTGGGCAGTGAGCGCCCCCTTCAGACAGGCAGGTGCTTTCCAGTCTGCCATGGTCTCCACTAGTCACCCACTGGGTGAACACGACCTTGACTCCCGGAGGATGCTAACTTTGCAAGGAAGTGCTCAACAAACGTGCTGGATGGATGGATCGATGGATGGATTAAAGGGAAAGACGAAATAGAGAGGAAGAGAGTGCAGAAAACAGTCCTGGTAGTGGACAAGGTGGATTTACAAGACTCGCTTCTGTCCCTCTGGATTCCCCACCCCCAATACGGAACCAGCAGGAAATAGTGCAACTGCTCTAAAGACAAACATGGTCTGCTTGACTGACCTTCAGAAAAAGAGTGCATTATGGGAGGGAGTCAGGAGACTTCAAGGTCACCAGACAGAGTCAGGGGAGGAGTATGGAGGTATAAATCCTTATACAAACATGAACTGTTTTTATTATAACATCACACCCAGAGCTAGACTAATGATCAGTGTTTCCTTTGGGGATAGAACAATCAATCCTTCATTATGCAAGGCTGTCCTTCGTGTTCTAGGACACTTAACATCTTTGGCTCCTGCCTACAAAATGCCGCGGCACTCCTCCCTCTCTCCCATTGCAGACTGAATGTTTGTGTCCTCCATAAATTCGCATGTTGATGCCCTAACCCCCAATGTGATAGAATTTGGAGGGGAGGCCTCTGAGAAGTAATTAGGTTTAGATGAGGGTGGGGGCCCCACGATAGGATCACTGTCCTTACAAGAAGGAGGGAAATCAGAGCTCCGTGTGTGTGTGTGTGTGTGTGTGTGTGTGTGTGTGGTGCAGAGGCACTGAGAAGGTGGCCGTCTGCAAGCCAGGAATAGGGCCCTCATCAGTAACTGAGTTGGCCCACACCTTGATCTTGGTCTTCCCTTCCTCCAGAATTGTGAGGGATACATGTCTGTTGCTTAAGCCACCTAGTCCATGACGTCCTGTTACAGCACCCTGAACTGAGACCCCCTCCAAGTCAGAGTGACAAAAGTGTTCCACAAGTTTCTAAATGACTCTCCATCGAGAACCACTGGTGTAGAACCAGGATGGCGCCGGAGCCTCCGTTCTTAGACCTCACTCATGGAAGACAATGCCAGGGGACCACACGACTCTTCTCTTCAGAGGCAGGATGGGGCCTCAGACACACTCCCAAGCAGCACTCACCAGAGCCTCCACTCATCAGCTGGCCCCCGGCAGCCATTTTGGAACAGAGCAAACAGCAGCCCCATCAACATCTCGGGTCTGTTTAATCTTCAGAAAGTCTTAAATGACCTAATTTTTGTGCCTTTTTTCTTTCCAGTGTCAGTCTGACTGGTCCATTAGGTCTAAAATAACGGAGCGGCTCCCCATAGCCTCCTAGGAGCCAACACCCTTACCATCCTAACCTGGTTGCCCCAGCATCCAGTATGGCCCCTGGACACTAATCATTTGCTTTGATCCACCTCTAAGCCACCTCTCCCTGCTCTGACCCCGGACCTCTCCCCGGAACACAGCTCACACTCCCTCTTTTAGCCAGTCTCTCCTTAGCAATCTCATTCAGGTTTGTGGCTTCAGATACTAGATACATGCTAATTACTCTGAAACTTAGATTTCTAGCCCAAGACATTCTTCCTGAATTCTAGCTTAGTATAACCTAACTGCCCATTCAACTTCTCCACCTGAATGACTAGGACACCCCTCAAACCCAGCGCATCCAAACCTGAGCCCTGCATCTCCTGCCGTAGCCTGATTTACACACCGTCTTCCCCGTTCCAGCTAAGGGCAACGCCGTCCTCGCGGGTGCTCAAGCGAAAAGTCTTGGAGTCATCTTGACTCTTCATATTCTCTTGTACCCCTCCCCAGTCTGTCAGAGAATCCTGCCAGCTCTCTCTTCAAAATATATCCGGAGTCCTTTACTTCTCACCGTGCTGGTCCAAGCCACCATCATATCTTGCCTGATTTACTGAATGGCCCCCTGGCTGGTCTCTGCTCCTGCCCTTGGCCCTGACAATCCACACTCAGTACAGCAGCCAAAGGCTGCCGGTAAGTTCCCTCCTGTGGCTCCTGTGCCACTCTGTCCCCCAATTCTCCCACCTCGCTTACTTGCTCCAGCCCTGGCCCCCTCACTGCTTCTTGCCCCTGCCACAAAGGGTCCTCAGCTTGGAATGACCCTGATATCTGCATGGCTAATTCCTTCATCTCTTTGAAGGGTTTGCTCGTGAGGACTCTCCTGACCACCTTGATGACCATCCTTCTCAACCTCCCTCACTCTGCTGTTTTCCATAGCGCCGGTCACGTATTTATTTATGTATTACCTGTCACTCCTTATTAGAACATAGGCCTCATGACCACAGTGATTTTCCTTTTGCTCACAGCTATATCCATGGACAGGAACCTAGAACAGTTCCTGGTACATAGTCACCCCTCAATAAATATTTGATGAATAAATAACTGGATGATTTATGCTATTTTGGGTAACCAAACCCAGAGATCACACTCCAGTTATAGACTTTCAAGACCCCTGTCCTCACTGGGTTCAATTTGACCTTGAGAATGTTCCCCAGGCAGTGATGGGGCAACAGTGACTGGTCAGCCACCCCAGTGAAGGAGCCCTATCTCTGATTCAGGGGCCCACTCGCTGCGTGGGTCCTAGAATTTGGAAGCAACATAATGTATGAAGTTTCCTCCTTTCTCCTGCCCTGGGCTTCCTCCATGGAAGCAGAGAGAGGGACACATGCTGAACAGAACCTCTGGGATGGAGAAACCCACGGCTTCCTTTACCTTTCCATCGATGGCCTTTTTGGAGAGGAGGTGGCTGATGACTTGGAGTCCACAGAGTCTCTCCTGAAAGAACAGAAATTGGAGATGAGATTCTCTTGAAGGCTAGCCCCACTACTGAGCTAGAGAGCTCAGAGGCTGGGGAGAAAGCTTCCGGAAGCCAGGCCTGCCGGGATGAGGATGATGGAACACACCTGGACCCCAGCTGCCTGGAGAGGAAGCTCCAGGTGGTGTGGGTTGGTGACCTGCACCTACCCTCCATCAAACGAAGCAATCAAGGGAAGGAAGCCTAGTATGTACCAGATACGTTACTGTGTTATGCCACGTATTACTAATAATTAAAAAGATTTTAGGGGTGTCTGGGTGCTTAGTCGGTTGAGCGTCTGACTCTTGGTTTTGGCTCAAGTTGTGATCCCAGGGCCACGGGATCAAGCCCCGCTTGAGATTCTCTCTCCCTCTTCCCCTCTCCCCCATTCGCGTGCGCGCTCTCTCTAAAAAAATAAATAAGTAAACACTTTTTAGTTTTAAGCAATCTCTATATCCAAAGTGGAGTCTGAACTCACAACCCCGAGGTCTACAGTCCCATGTTCTACAGACTGAGCCGCCCAGGTGCCCCACCCCCCTTTTTTGGTATTACTAATTATTAATAAGTAATTCTCAGCAGGCTCCCTTCCTTCTTGCTATCAGGCAGGCAGGCCTTGGCTGGCTGCAGTCCACGGACACTGGAATTCCCGGGATTGCCTATTCTCACGAGGAGCTGGATCAGCTTCAGACTCCCCTGTGGGCACCTTACTTAGGAGAAGGAGAGGAGGGGCACATGGGCCTTGGAGACAGAAGAGCTGTGTTAAAATGGCAAGTGAAAAAGGGCACAAAATTAGGTGTATACTGTTTCTAAAGTCACACAGGAAAACCAATGCCTAGGAGAAAAAAAAAATTGAAAGAAAATACAACTTTGGCTGGCTCAGTGGGTACAGCATGCGACTCGACCTCGGGGCTGTGAGTTCAAGCCCCTCGTTGGGTGTAGAGATTACTTAAAAAATAAATAAATATCAGGGTGCCTGGGTGGCTCAGTCGGTTAAGGGGTTAACTTCCGCTCAGGTCACGATCTCACGGTTTGTGCATTTGAGCCCTGCATCAGGCTCTGTGCTGACAGCTCGGAGCCTGGAGCCTGCTTCGGATTCTGTGTCTCTTCTCTCTGTTCCTCCCCCCCCCGCTCGCATCCTCTTTCTCTCTTTCTCTCAGAAATAAATAAAGATAAAAACACGTCTTTAAAAAAACAAAGAAAATACAACCAGGGTTATGTTAGGCTGATGGGACCAGAGGTGAAAATTTGTTTCTATTTTCCAAAATGCATGTAGCTACATTCTTTTTATGATGTCTAATATATTTCCCCCTTTTATTGGTTTTATATAAAAAATTTTAACATTTATTTATTTTTGAGAGAGAGAGAGAGAGAGAGAGAGAGAGAGAGGGAGGGGCAGAGAGAGAGGGAGACACAGAACCCAAAGCAGGTTCCGGGCCTCCGAGCTGTCAGCACAGGGCCCGATGTGGGGCTTGAACTCACGAACTGCGAGATCATGACCTGAGACGAAGTTGGCTGCTTAACCAACTGAGCCACCCAGGTGCCCTGCTTTTATTGGTTTTATAAAATTAATCTGTCTGAAATTGGAACTCCCACTGCCCATTTCACTTACCCACACTTCCTTTTTTTTTTCTTTTTGAAGTAATATCTACACCCAACATGGGGCTGCAACTCTCCACCCACAGATCAAGAGTCACATGCTCTTCTGACTGAGCCAGCCAGGTGACCCCTCTCCAGCCTTTTCCTTGTAGGTCCAATGCACACATCCCCTTCTAACATACTATATAATTGGCTTGCTTATCACGTAGAGTATCTCACCAGCTCCCATGTAAGTTCTGCAAGCACAAAGTTGGCAGGGGAGTTTGTTCACTGTGGGGGACACTGTTGGTGCCCAGCCCACGTCCCCTCAGGCACTCACTCTCCCAGTGCACTGGGACCCCAGAGCTTCCTGCTGGGTGTCTGCCCGAGGGAGTTCTCTGTGCCAGCCAGTGCCAGGAGCAACCTTCAACCAGACACATAGGAACTGGTGGATAAAAGCCCTAGCAACCTCAGGCCTCCATTGGGTCTGTTGCCCACTGTCACCCAGAGCTCCCAGCAGGATTTAAGCCCTGGCTGCCCGCAGCAGTAGCCTGCCCACCAACAGACCCTGGGCCGGTGTCCTTCCCTTCCTTGTCTCACTCCCTCATTCCTTGGTCTGCATTTCCTGAAACCACTTCCCAAGTAAGCCCCTCGCACTTGAATCTGTCTCAGGCTCTGCTCCTGGGGAATCCAATCTCATCTATTCACTGGGTTATCCCAAGCGAATAAGAGAGTGCCTAGCACAGAGTGGGTGCTCTAGCAATATTTGTTGCCAGATAACGTGAAGTCAAACAATACAGAAATATAAAAACTAAAAGTGGGAAAAGAAAGCTCCCCCGAGGTAACAAGTATTAAGTTTAGCGTCATTCCTTGCAGTTCATTTTCCATGTGCATAAAGCCTATACAACAGTTCTCATTCTGAAAAGGGAGGCAATGACATGAGTTGCAATCCCAATCTCCTCTGAGTATAGGTTCCCTCCCCTGTCAAACGGGGAGGAAAGCATCTGCGCCCCGGGGCTGGCTGGGAAGAGGACATTTATGTCCCGACAGCAGCTTCCAGAACAAAGAAGTCCTGGGGCGCCTGAGTGGCTCAGTTGGTTAAGTGCACGACTCTTGGTTTTGGTTCAGGTCATGATCTCATGGTTTATGAGTTCGAGCCCTGCACTGGGCTCCGTGCTGACAGCATGGAGCCTGCTTGGGATTCTCTCTCTCCCTCCCTCTCTCTCTCTGCCCCTCCCCTTGCTTGCACCGTCTCTGTCTCTCTCTCTCTCAAAAGAAATAAATAAACATAAAGAAGAAGAGGAACAAAGAAGCCCTCCATGCTCCATAGTCCTAGGCTGTCTGATTTCTCGTTTTCCAGAGGGTGCAATGTTCCTGCATGGATTTACAGCTTCCTCCTCGTCCTCCAGGTGGTGTGGGAGACAGTGTATGAGGCAGCTTCAGGGGCTGGGTCTGATTATCCCATGGACAAGACCCATCCAGCTCCAGACCTTCACCCCTGCTTAAACATGGGGGGAAGAGGTAGAGAGAGAGAGGAGAGACCTTTCTTCACACGCCCCTCCGGTCCCTCACTGAGCCCCGGAAGTTCCTCTCTGGCGTTCCTCCCCGAATGCCCATAGGGATGGACAGGTGCAGGCCAGACCGGGAAGCTGGAATTCGAAAGAAGGGAAGGAAGCCATGAGCCTCAACCTCCAAGACTCCTCCCATTGTGGCCCTTCTTCATCGCTTCATTTTGAGAGCAAATGCTCGAAATTGCTTCTTTTTTAGAGAAACATTCTGCAGTTATGGCAAATGACCGTTATGAAAAGTATTCAGGAACAAGAAAAATGCTTAGGATACAATAGGAAGGGAAATAAACAGGGAGGTCATAGTTTGTACACTTTCCCTACAGGAACGGAAAAACAATGCGTGCAAATAGCTCGGGACCAGGAGAGAAGATGTTTTGGTTGATGGAAGAGGCACACTGTGGACAAATATTTTCCATTTTTCTTTTAAACGTCACCAATGTGGTTAGTGTTTACATAATAATCAGAATGAATCCTCATTAAGGAAACTATAACAAAAAAGTTCACCAATAGAGTTGAAATTGGACCCCTGCCGACTTAATTTTCCCCACAAGGTGGGGAGACCACCTCCCCATTTCCCGCTCAGCCTCAGCAGCGGCTTCATTCACAGCGAAAAGTGAACCAGCATTAACAGCTTAACGTCCCAGGAAAGTGGTCAAGATGTTGTCAAATGGAAAATGCTGGTTACAAAACTGTCTATGTAGTGCCCTTCCAATGTACATTTATAGGTTCAAAAGATGAGAAAGATACACATCAAAATGTTAATGGTGGTTATTTCTGTTCTTTTGTGTTTGAGTTTCTAAACTTTTTTTTTTTTTTACTGTTTATTTTTGAGAGAGAAAGAGAGAGCAAGTGGGGAAGGGGCAGAGAGAGAGGGAGACACAGAATCCAAAGCAGGTTCAGGCTCTGAGCTGTCAGCACAGAGCCTGACGCGAAGCTTGAACTCACAAGCCATGAGATCATGACCTGAGCTGAAGTCAGATGTTCAACCAAGTGAGCCACCCTAGTTTCTAAACTTTTTACAGTACACATGCCTTCCTGTTGAAATAAATATATGTAGGCAGAAAGGTTACAAAATAATATACAGAGCATACTTCCATGTTATTGATATAATAAGTCTTTTATGGGTAGTGGTGACCCATACAAAAAAGTCTGGTGGCTCAGTCGGTTGAGCGTCCAACTTCGGCTCAGGTCATGATCTCACGGTCCGTGAGTTTGGGCCCCACGTCAGGCTCTTGTGCTGACAGCTCAGAGCCTGGAGCCTGCTTCGGATTCTGTGTCTCCCTCTCTCTCTGCCCCTGCCCCGCTCATGCTCTCTCTCTCTCTCTCTCTCTCTCTCTCTCTCTCTCGCTGTCAAAAAAAAATAAACATTAAAAAAAAACTTTTTAAGTCTGGAAGGATACAAATGATTACATAAATGATATTTGTATTTAAACACATGATGATTATACATAATTATATGTGCTTGTATCTAGACGATGGATTTTTTACTTTCTTACTTGTATTTTTAAAACTTTCTACAGTGAGCAAGTAAAAACCTGTATAATAAAATAAATATAATACAAAATAGTTAAATTAAAACATTAAATATAATTAGAATGTATTACAAATAAAACATTTTATTGTTAAGAAGAAAAAACACCTGAGAAAATAATGCCTATTTTTCAGGTCACACTACTCCGTCTCAGAGACTGGG